>NC_135353.1:100719252-101344252 GCF_023851605.1 Tamandua tetradactyla
AAAAGAAGAAATCAAAAGTCTGAAAAAACAAATCACAGAACTTATGGGAGTGAAAGGCATAGTAGAAGAGATGAAAAAAAAAAACAACGGAAACCCACAATGGTAGATTTTGAGAGGCAGAACGTAGGATTAGTGAACTGGAGGGTGGAACATCTGAAATCCAGCAAGAAAAAGAAAATGTAGGGGAAAAAAATAGAAAAATATGAGCAAGGACTCAGGGAACTGAAAGGCAATATGAAGCACACAAATATATGTGTTGTGGGTGTCCCAGAAGGAGAAGAGAAGGGAAAAGGAGGAGAAAAACTAATGGAGGAAATTATCACTGAAAGTTTCCCAACTCTTATGAAAGACTTAAAATTACAGATCCAAGAAGTGCAGCATACCCCAAAGAGAATAGATCCAAATAGACGTACTCCAAGACATTTACTAATCAGAATGTCAGAGGTCAAAGAGAAAGAACCTTGAAAGCAGCAAGAGAAAAGCAATCCATCACATACAAGCCCAATAAGACTATGCATAGATCTCTCATCAGAAACCATGGAGGTGAGAAGACAGTGGGATGATATATTTAAATTATTAAAAGAGAAAAACTGCCAACCAAGAATTCTATATCCAGCAGAATTGTCCTTCAAAAATGAGGGAGAATTAAAACACTTTAAGACAAAAAAAATCACTGAGAGAATTTGTGACCAAGAGACCAGCTCTGCAAGAAATACTAAAGGGAGCACTAGAGACAGATACGAAAAGACAGAAGAGAGAGGTGTGAAGAAGAGTGTAGAAAGGAAGACTATGAGTAAAGGTAAAAAGCAGGAAAATTATATATGACATGTAAAATCCAGAAGGCAAAATAGTAGAAGAAAGTACTACCCATGCAGTAATAACAATAAATGTTAATGCATTAAACTCCCCAATCAAAAGACATAGACTGGCAGAATGGATTAAAAAATAGGATCCATCTATATGCTGTCTCTACTCAAAGGCCATGAGAGTAAGGACATAAATGGACATTTGCACACCAATGTTTATAGCAGCATTATTTACAATTACCAAGAGATGGAAACAGCCAAATGTTCATCAACACAAAGGTGGCTAAACAAATTGTGGCATATACATATGATGGAATATTATGCAGCTGTAAGGCAGAATAAGGTGATGAAGTATGTAACAAGATGAATGGACCTTAAGGACATTATGCTGAGTGAGATTAGCCAGAAACAAAAGGACAAACACTGTATGGTCTCACTGATATGAACTGACATTAGTGAATAAGCTTGAAGAATTTCTTTGGTAACAGAGACCATCAGGAGATAGAAATAGGGTAAGACATTGGGTAATTGGAGCTGAAGGGATACAGATTGTGCAACAGGACTGAATGTAAAAACTCAGAAATGGACAGCACAATACTACCTAACTGTAATACAATGATGTTAAAGCACTGAATGAAGCTGAACGTGATAATGATAGAGGGAGGAAGGCTGGGGGCACAAATGCAATCAGAAAGAAAGACAGATGATAAAGATTGAGATGGTATAATCTAGGAATGCCTAGAGTGTATAATGATAGTGACTAAATGTACAAATTTTAAAAATGTTTTTGCATGAGGAAGAATGAATGAATGTCATTACTGCAGGGTGCTGAAAATAGAGGGTAATTAATATTTTAAAATTTCAATTTATGTGTGAGACTAAAGCAAAAAATGTTTATTTGGTACAAAATTTATATTTTGACTAGTGCATTTCCTAATATAACTTATGTAGACAGCTTAATTGAACACCATAAGTACATGGAACCTTGAGTAGCACATGAGATTTTGTGGGTTTGTCCAGAGTGATGCCCTGATAAATCCCAGAGTGATTTGAACAGTGAATAAAAAAAGTATTTGCAAAGTCCCCTTCAGGGAATGGTGAGAAAGGGGGAAAACTCAATTTCCCAAAGTTGAGTTCTTGATATTCTCACAAGCAGTGTGGACAACCAAAGCTATAGGCTGAGCCCCCAGTCTTGGGGTTTGTTCATATGAAATTTAACTCCAGAAAGAATAGGTCAAGCCTACTTAAAATTAAGCCTAAGAGTCACCCCCAAGAGAACTTCTTTTATTGCTCAGATGTGGCCTCTCTCTTCAGCCAACACAGCAAGCAAACTCACCACTCTCCCCCTGTCCACATGGGGCTTGACTCCCGGGAATTTAAACCTTCCTGGTGGCATGGGGCAGAAATCTTGGAATGAGTTGAGACTCAGCATCAAGGGATTGAGAAAACCTTCTCGACCAAAATGGGAAAGAGTGAAATGAGACAAAATGTCAATAGCTGAGAGATTCCAAACAGAGTCCAGAGGTTTTCCTGGAGGTTATTCTTACGCCTTAAGTAGATATCACTTTGTTATTCAAGATGTAGTAGAGAGGCTGGAGGGAAATGCCTGAAAATGTAGAGCTGTGTTCCAGTAACCATGTTTCTTGATGATGATTGAATAATGATACAGCTTTCACAATGTGAGTGTGTGATTGTGAAAACCTTGTGTCTGATGCTCCTTTTATCTACCTTCTCAACAGATGAGTAGAACATATGGAATAAAAATGAACAATGGGGGAACAAATGTTAAAATAAATTTAGTTTAAAATGCTAGTGGTAAATGAAAGCGAGGGGTAAGGGGTATGGTATGTAAATTTTTTTCTGTTTTCATTTTATTTTTCTGTTGTATTTTGTTTCTTCTTCTGAATTGATGCAAATGTTCTAAGAAATGATCATGATTATGAATATGCAACTATGTGATGATATTGTGAATTACTGATTATATGTACAGAGCGGAATGAGCGGAAGGGTATTTCAGACAAAAGAAGCAGCATGGGCAAAGGCCTGTAGGTTTGAAATATTTGCTTGCAACTAAAAGAATGCCAAATGAAAGAGAGAGAATTGAGGGTAAAAGAAAACATCTTATGCGGAGCAATGTTGTAAGCATCCATTTCTAATAAAATAATTTTTTAAGATAGAGAAGGATATTTTGTTAATATGGTAAAGAGTATCCCCAACCACCAGTCACGATACCTTTAAAATTTTAAAGATGCCTGTTATTGTTATTATTATTTAATATTGTTTTGGCAAATGCTATAAGATTTGAAACAGAAATTAGAGGAATCAAAATTTGAAAGGAAGAGACAATAATATGTGAAGATGATGCAGCTGTGTGCCTAAGAAAAGCCATATAACTACAATACTTAATAGATTAATTTTGGAAGTTCAGTAAATTCTCTCAGGTAAGAGAAATACACAAAACTCACTAGCAAACTTTTCACAGCATAAGTAATCAGTTAGAAAATACAATAAAAGAGGTCCTATGCATTTGTGGTGGTTTGAAGCTCCTTGTACTTCAGAAAAACATGTTCTTAAATTTAATCCATTCCTGTAGGTATGAACCCAATTGTTAGCAGGACCTTTTGATGAGGGTACTTCAGTTAAGGTGTGACCCGCCTCATTTAGGGTGGTTTTTAATTCTAATACTGGAGTCCTTTGTAAAAGAAATGAATACAGAGAAAGAGAAAGCCATGGAAGCAAGAAGTTGAAATCAATGAAACTCAGAAGAGAAGGGAGAGACCAGCAGATGCCACTATGTGCCTTGCCCTGTAGCAGAGGAGCTAAGGATCACTGGCAGCCAGGCTTCAGGAAGAAGGCCTCGCCTTGATTATGCCTTGATTTGGATAATTTCTCAGCCTCAAACTGTAAGCTAATAAATTCCCATTGTTTAAGCCAGCCCATTTCATGGTATCTGCTTCAGCAGCCTAGGAAACTAAAACAGCATTATAGTAAGCAATATATATAGTACTTATTAAATATATAATATATATAATTATATATATATTATATATAATATTTAAAATAAACCCAATGAGAGACATGGTTGTAGGGAAAACTACAGAGCTTAACTGAAAATTATAAAATTACTTTAAAGGACAGACATCTTTTGTTTCTGGATAGAGAAACTATAAGAATGTCAGTTCTGTTCAAATTCATTAATGAATTCATTGTGATCTCATTTAGATCCCTAACAGAATTTTTCTTGAAATTAAATACAGTCAGTTCTGCTATAAGGCAACATATACATTTCTGAAGATCACTGATCTATGCAAAATTGTGTAATAAAAACCACAGGATTTATGGAGAAAATAGGCTCAGAAGCACAATACTAAAACTCTTTGTCAGTGACACGTAAAAAAGATAGGAATGTAATAAAAGTGGCATCACAATTTTACACATCTCAAATGATAAGAAATATATGAATAGAACTATAACTATGGCACTTTTTCTTGAAAAAGAGCTGAAGACTGTTTGTGGAAGTGGGCTTTGGGAGGATTAGCTTGGGAGTTATTATGAAGTGGTGGAGGGAGAGTTATCTGAAGCCTGATGGAACGCTTTCATATCTGATGTCGATCGGGGTGTAGTTCATTACACATGGTGAAATGACATAACTGTTAAATGTCTAAGGGGTGTGCATGTGTTTGTTATGTGGTTCATCTGGGCATGGTTTTCTGTCTTTATCTATTTTTTCCTGCAGACAAAGGAGCACATAAGCAAAAGTGAAAATTGCATTCTGCTTTAATTATTCCCTGATATTCAATCACATTGGAACAAATTTGTTTTTCAAAAACAAGCATTATAGCAGAACTGTCTGTAAAATGATCGTTTTATTTTGAGAAATAAACTGGTTGGAGTACCTTGTAAAAGGAGAAGCATTGCTTTAAATATTAAAATATGGTAAAGCACCTATTATTTAAAACATGCTTCCCAGGAATGAGTCTGGCCTTGGCACTAGGGGATCAACAATTCCATCCTGACAAAAAGGGGGAAAAGAAGTGTAGCAAATAAGATATCAGTGACTGATAGAGTTCAAATAGAGTTGAGAGGCTACACTGAAGGTCGCTCTTATACAAACTTCAGTTAGACATTGCTACCTATCATGATTTGCCACCCCCCAACCAAAACCATTCCAGCCAATCCTGAAGAACACCTGTGCTGGTTTGAAAGGAAGTATGCCCCCTAAGAAAAGCCATGTTTTAATATAAATCTCATTTATTAAAGGTAGAATAATCCCTATTCAATACTGTATATTTGAAACTGTAATGAGATCATCTCCTTGGTTGATGTGATTTAGTTAAGAATGGTTGTTAAACTGGATTAGGGGATGACATGTCTCCACCCATTTGAGTGGGTCTTGATTAGTTTCTGAAGTCCTATAAAAGGAAACATTTTGGAGATTCAGGGAGACTCAGAGAGAGAGCAGAGAATGCTGCAGCACCATGAAGCAGAGAGTCCACCAGCCAGCGACCTTTGGAGATGAAGAAGGAAAATGCCTCCCGGGGAGCTTCATGAAACCAGAAGCCAGGAGAGAAAGCTAGCAGATGACACTGTATTCACCATGTGCCCTTCCAGCTGAGAGAGAGGCCCTGACTGTGTTCACCATGTGCCTTCTCACTTGAGAGAGAAACCCTGAACTTCATCGGCCTTCTTGAACCAAGGTATCTTTCCCTGGAGGCCTTTGATTGGATATTTCTTTAGACTTGTTTTAATTGGAACATTTTTTCGGCCTTAGAACTGTAAACTAGCAACTCATTAAATTCTCCCTTTTAAAAGACATTCCATTTCTGGTGTATTGCATTCCAGCAGCTAGCAAATTAGAACAACACCTAAGGCATTATGTAAGATTCTGCAAAGGTTTCCTGCACTAGAGTAACTTTCCAAAAACCTACACCCTCCAGATGTGTCCCTGGACCAAATAGGTCCTGAAATGCAGAAGGGCCAACCTCTCCAGAACATTAACTAGTTTTATCCCCCTATCTCATATTACTGACAGCCCCTTTCAACATGAAAACATTACCCTTAAAGAGTGGGAGAAAGATCAAAGGTGATGGTGGAGTTATACAGAGAAAGTAAGGTTTTACAAACTAGTATGATTGCTATACTTAATGCTATATTTAATATCACTAAATTGATATTTCTTTTAATCTCCAGTATCGTAGAGCAGCTATAAGTAAAAACCTAAAAATTTGGAATTGTTACCCATACCAAACTTGGAAATCTATTCTACAATGAATTGTTGTGATGTGCTTTGAAACTTACTGCTTTTTTGTATAAATGTTATTTTTCACACACACACACACACACACACACACACATATATATTTCTTCTAGTCTCCAGTGTTTTGGAGCAGCTAGAATAAAAACTCTGAAATAGCGGAATGGTAACCCATAACAAAATCCGAAATTTGTTCTGTAACTACTTGTTGAAGCATACTTAAAAAATCATTGCTTTTTCTTTCTTTCTTTTGTTTGTGTATATGTTATATTTAACAATAAAAATGTTAAAAAATAATGCTGTGAGAGAAAACTGGAAACCACATGAATGTGCATTAATAGAGGATTGTTAAATAAATTATAGATGATCTACACTATATTAGACAATAGTATTAGTTTGCTAAAGCTGCCAGAATGCAATATACCAGAAATGGAATGACTTTTATGAAGTATTATGTTATAAATTTACAGTTCTAAGGCCAGGAAAATGTCCAAACTAAGGCATCCAGGAAAAGATACCTTAACTCGAGAAAAGCCAATGTCCGTCACATTGAAAGCATGTGGCTGGTGTCTACTGGTTCTTATTCCCAGTTCCATTGCTTCCAGCTTCTGATGCCAGTGGTTTCCTCTCTAAGTATCAGTGGGCCTTCACTTAGCTCCTCTGGGATACAACTCAGGGTTCTGGCTAGCTTAGCATCTCAGGGAAGGCACATGGTAGTGTGAGCTGGGCTCTGCCTATGTCTAGGCATCTGCTCTCTCTCTGTTGGCACTCCAAGCATCGCCAAACATCCATGTCTCTGTCAGCTCTGAAGCAACTGTTCTCTAAGCATCTGCATCTGAGGTTTCTCCAAAACATCTCCCCTTTTAAAGACACTAGTAAACTAATCAAGACCCACTTTGAATGGGTATAGTCAACTCTTCATCTAATGATGAGAGTTGGGCATTGCCCAAAGATCCCTATAGATTGGGGGAAGGATTAAAGGAGAACGAAGGGATATAACAGAGAAAATGGGATTTAACAAATGAGTATGGCTGCTGAATTACTATATTAATATTCCTTCTAGCCTCCGGTGTTTTGGAACAGTTAGAAGGAAAAATATGAGATGATGGAATGGTAGCCCATGATAAACTCTGGGATCTGTCCTATAACTACTTCTTGAAGTGTGCTTTGAAAATGATTGCTTTTTTCTTTCTTAACTTTGTATATATGCTATATCATACAATAAAAATATGTTTAAAAAAGGCCACACCCACAACTGAGTCTGTCAGATCTCCATGGAAACAATCCAATCAAAGTTTCCCACTCTTAACAGTAGGTCTGGCTCCGCAAGATTGTATCAGGATTAAAACATGGCTTTTGTGGAGGTATATAATAGCTTTAAACTGGTAAAACAACCATTTAAAAGAGTGAACAGGCCCCTAAGTATTGATCTGGAATGCAGTCCGAAAATATATTTAAGAAGAAAAAGGTAAAGGGCAGAAGAATATGTATGAAGTATTTTTTTTTGTTTTTTTTTTAGTATTTAGAAGAGTTTTATTCATCCACTGATCTGGTATTTATAGGGGTCAGAGGGATCAGACTGTGCTCAGCCCAGGAGAGGCAGCTGCCACATCTGCTAGCCGCACACCCAACCACTATATACAGATAAGGGGCCTGCTTGGGTCACCTTTAAAACCATCTGGTAGAGGCCATGAGGCTGTTTGGGCCTGTACTCTAAAGGGAGTGCTGGACCTATTATCCCTTGGCATCAGGCACTCTGGGGACAGGGGAGCTCTAAATGTTTGTCTCAGTTCTGGTCTGTCTACAACTCTGGGTGTCCTGCAGAAGCTGAGGAAGCTGATGTGGCAGGGAGAGCTGAGTGTTGCCAACTTCCTGCAAGGAGCCTTGTCTCTGCTTCTCCTAACAAGAGGAACACATGGTCATACTGAGGGGCTGGACTGGGACTGAGTCCCAGGCTCTAGGGACAATGACCAGTGAGGTTGTAGGGTACGCAGTCAACACACAGTAGGCTGTCCTCCTCACCACAAAGCACCTTGGAAATGTGGGGGGGTGCAGGGCTGGAGGGCTGCATCGGGTTGGCTGACTAGATGGGCAAGCACAGTGGTGATTTGAAAGCACTGCCGATTTCAGAGGCTGTGTTCATGCTCTCATTGCTGGGGGGTGGTTGAGGGCTGCGAGCGTGTGGGCACTGCCACAGCTGGACTCCCAGCCCTACTGCTGGTCTTGATGGACGGAGGAATTGTAATGTCTTTCTCACTCTCTTTGAGCTTCTCGGCCAGGACGTTGATGGTGTTAGATTGCAGCACTGACAGCTGCCCATCTGCGGTGCCACTCGAGGACTCTGGCTTCTCTGAGAGTTGGTGTTCTGCACGTCCTCCTCCTCCTCCTCATAGTCATTCTCGTCATCTGAGTACTGCTGGGGTGGGCAGACTGGGACTCGGCTGTGGCCCATGCCTGCTGCCAGGTCTACTTCCGCCTGCTGCCAGGTCTACTTCCTCCTGCACAGAGGAGTTGTGATTGTCCAGAAAGGCTAGCAGCTGCTGAACAGCTGATGGGAGTGGGGTTGGGGGGACTCCTGTTGAAGCAGCTCCCAGGAAGGGATTCACTACCAGCTTGGGTTTGCTGGGAGGGCTGTGAGTTGGGTCTAGTAGGCATGTATGATATAATCTTATTTGTATTTTTAAAAGACATCTGTGTTCATATTATGCATATATGTTGTTGTATAGGCAGAGAATGGGGAAGAAAGCAAAAGAAACTGTTAACAGTGGGGATATCACAATGAGGTGGGAAAGGGGCTCTTTTTGGGGGGAACTTTTACTTTTTACTTAATATCTTTTTTTTTGCTATGAACAAATTTTGTTTTTATGATATTTAAATTAAAAACTAAATTTAATGTACTGGCATAAAAGTAGATACAGATTAATGGAAAAGTAAAAAATCTAGAAGTATATACCAGTATATTTAAGAGTTTAATATATCATAAATTAGGCAACATCAAACAGTTGAGAAAAGAATGATTAATGAAATGTTTTAGATGAAATGATTTGTATCTTGGTAAAAATTCAAATTTTGTATAATCTCATATTTCATACCCCAAAGTACATTCAAAATGGATTACAGAGTTAAGTAGAAAAAGTAGGATATCATCAATGAAAGTGTGATCATTTGAAAACTTTTAATTTTTTTCAATTGAAGCCTATGGGTAATATGAGTTGTATAATGAATACTTATTGTTTTGGGTAGTTAAAGCAGCCAAAATACAATATACCAGAAATGGATTGGCTTTTATAAAGGGTATTTATTAGGTTACAAATTTACAGTTCCATGGCCATGAAAATGACCAAATTTAAGGCATCAACAAGATAATACCTGGACTCTAAAGAAAGGCCACTGGCGTTTGGAACACCTCTGTCAGCTGAGAAGGCATGTGGCCGGTGTCTGCTGATCCTTGCTCCTGGTTCGTTGCTTTCAGCTTCTGATTCCAGTGGCTCTATCTCTGTGTCCTGCAGGTCTTCTCTTAGTGTCTCCAGGGTGTTTCTCTGTCTAAGAGAGTTCTTTCTTAGCTTCTCCAGGGCAACTCTGGATTTCATCTTTTATCTTCTCTTGGGTTTCTGCAGGTTCTGGGTCTTTCAGGTTCTGTGGGTCCTTGCTTAGCAACTCCAGGGAGTTTCTGTCTATAAGCAACTGCTTTCTCCAAAATGTCTCCCTCTTAAAGGACCCCAGTAAGCAGATTAAGGCTCACCTTGAATCAGTGGGGTCATATCTCCATGGAAACAACAAAAGGTCCCATCCAACAATAAGTCTAACCCCATAAATTTGGATTAAAAGAACACGGCTTTTCTGGGAGTACATAACAGATTCAAACCAGCACACCCATAGACTCTTCACCTAGAGTCATCAATTGTCAGAATTTTGCCACATTTGCTTTCTGTCTCTCTCACTACACACACACACTTGCAATGCATGCACACACATGCATATGTACACATGTACACGTTTGTGCAGTATTTTTGCTGAGCCATTTATGAGTCCATGACACTTCACCCCTAAATGCGTCAGCATGTATTGCCTGAGAACAAAGATATTATCTTCCTATATAGCTTCATTATCATTATCATGCCATGCACAAAAAATTAATACTGATACAACATCATCATTATAAACAGCCCATATTCAAATTTTCCCAATAGTCCCAATAATGTCCTTTATAGCTGTTTTTTTTATTTCAATCCAAATTCCAATAGAGGAATATGCACTTTAGTGTCATGTCTCTTTAGTCTCCCTCAATCTGGAATAGTTCTACATTTTTTTCCCTAATCTTTATTTTTAGGGAAGGAGGGAGGGAAGAAAAAGAGAAATAAAGAAAGAGAGGAAAGGAGAAGGAAGAAAAGAGGGAGAGAATAAGGGGGAAGGAGGAAAGGTAATGTGAACAGGAGAGTACCATTTGTCCCCAAAAATCTTCATGCAGATCATACTAGAACAAAATATCAGAGGAAGTTGCGTTGACTTTTCATCTGGGAGCTGATCACTTCTTGGCCTATTAATCTCTTCTACGTTTTAAAAATGTTCGTTTATTTGTCTTTCAAGACATTTGCAGAGTTCCGGCCAGTTGTCATTTGTTTTGGAGAATGTTTCACAATCTGTATTTGTCTGATTATTTTCTCATGATTAGATGCAAATGAAATATTTTTGGCAAAAATACAACATAAATTATAATACATACTTCTCGTTGCATCACATCTAGAGGCCCATAATTTCAATTTGTACCTTTATTCATGGAGCTAAGTTTGATCACTTGATTAAGGTAGGTTCCACCAGACCTTTCCATTATAGAGATACTGTTGTAGGCAGGATTTTGGTGCCCATGACCCCCTCTCCCTGGCATTACACCTGTGACTATGTTATACTACTTGGAAAAGAGACTTTGCAAAAGTAATTAAGATTACTAATTAGTGGATTTTAAGAAAGGGAGATTGTCTTGGATTATCCAGTTGGGCCCAGAGTAATCATATGACCCTTAAAAGTAGAAGATGAAGACCAAAGACGTCAGACAGATTCAAAGCTGGGGGAGAATTTGGTGACCTGTTGATGGCTTGAAGATAGAGACAGTCATATATTAAGGAAATGGGGACCTCAGTCCCATAGCCACATGGAACTGAATTCTGCCAACAACTTGGATGAGCTTGGAAGTGAATTCTTCCCCAGAGCATCTAGGAAGGAATGAGAACTTGCTAATACCTTGATTTTAGCCCAGTGAGACCCTGAGCAGAGACTCCGTCCAAACATCCCATCCAGACTTTTGACCTACGTGAAGTGTGAGATGATAAATTTGCATTGTTTTAAGATGCTAAGGTTGTAGTAATTTGTTACAGCAAAAATAGAAAATTAATATAGGTATCTTTCCCTCTATAATCAATGTTTAATCTATAGGGTGGTACTTTGAGATCATGTAAATATCCTATTTCCCAACATTTCACCCAAGGATCATATTAACATGACTTTAAACTTCCCCTTTCCACCACATTCATACACCATTCAGCATTGTTAATTATTCTGACAATATCTTGCTACCATCACCTCTGCCCACTTCCAAACTTTTAAATTCAACCTAGTTAAACATTCTGTATGTATTAACCAACCACTCCCCATTCTTTAGCTTCGTTCTATATCCTGGTAACCGATATTCTATTGTCAACTGATTTCTGACAAGGGTACCAAGACAATTAAATGAGAAAAAATAGTCTTTTCAACAAATAGTTCTGGGACAACAGGATATCCACATGAGAAAGAGTGAAATTATACCCCTACTTCATACCATATAAAAAATTAACCCAAACACCTAAACATAAGGGCTAAAAACATGAAATTTTTAGGAGAAAACATAGGTGTAAATCTTTGTGACCTTGAATTAAGCAGTAGTTTTTTAGATATGATACCAAAAGCCAAATGATACAAAAAATTAGTATATTGGACTTCACTAAACTTAAAAATTTTCGTGTTTCAAAAGACACTATAAAGAAAGTGAAAAGACAACCCGAAGGATAAGAGAACATATTTACAAATTGTATATCTGATAAAAGTCTAGTATCCAGAATATATAAAGAACTTTTACCACTCAACAATAAAAAGATAATCCAAATAAAAAGTGGCCAATGGACTTGAATAGATTTTTCTCCAATGAAGATATACAAATGGCCAGTAAGCAAATGGAAAGATGCTCAACATCATTAGCCATCAGAGAAATGCAAATCAAAGCCACAATGAGATACCACTTAACACCCATGAGGATGGCTATAATCAAAAGGGATAAACAATAACAAGTGTTGACAGGATGTGGAAAAATTTGAACCCTCATATACTGCTGGTGGGAATATAAAATGGCGCAGCTTCTTTGAAAAACCATTCAGCAGCTCCTCACATGGTGGCACAGCAAATCTATTCCTAAAAGAAATGAAAATATATGTTCACAAAAAACTTGTACATGAGTGTTTATAGCATTATTCATAATAGTTGAAAAATGGAGAAAAACTAAATATCTTTCAACTGATGGATAGACACAATTTAAATATGCAACTGATAAATGGATAGGCACATTGTATACAATATGCAGTGGAAGATTATTCAGCAATAGAAAGGAATGAAGTACTGATACATGCAACATGGATGAACCCTCAAAATTATTATAATAAGCAAAATAAGTCAGTCACAAAAGACCAAAAGAATTGTATGACTCCATTTATGTGAAATTTCCAGAATAGGCCAACTTATAGAAAGAGAAAGTAGACTAATGGTTGCCTAGGGCTGGGGGTGTGGTTTTGGTGATGTGGGAAGAAATGAAGAGGATTGGGAATGGGTACATGAGTTCTTTATAAAATGATGAACATGTTCTAAAATTGATTGACTCAATAATCCCACTCCTGAGAATCTAGCCTAAGAAAGAGAGATTCAACTAAATAGAAAAGCTGTATTAATGCATTGTTCATTGCAGTGTTTCCTGGAATAGAAGAAAACCAGAAAAAAAAACCTTAATAAATGTTTGTGTTAAATTAAGGTGCATCAATGTTATGGAATATTATGCAACCATCAACAATGATAATTTTGAAGGATAATAGTTATTTGAAAAATATTTGGTAATGAAAAAAGTAGAACGCAAAATCGTGTGTGTGTTTTTGTGTGTGTGTGTGTGTGTGTGTGTGTACAACTGAGCATACAAACACATAGTTGGTTTGTTAGGAATTATGAGTGGCTTTTTTTTTTTCCAGTTTTCATCAGTGTTAAACTGTTTTTATAATAAAATTAACTAAACAAAATTCAACGTTTTGCACCTGGTCATTGTACCATTAAACCACTGGGGTTGGTGAAGTTTCATAATGATTGAGGAGACCATGGGATTTCTGAAGAAAATAAAAACTGAGAAAGGGAATATAGTTGAAGTCTATAAATTCATGGAAGGGATGCATGAAGGTGAACAAGGATAGTTGTTCACTAAATCTTGGAAGGCTAGAATTGGAGTGTGCCCCTTGAACCTTCTAATTAATTAATCAAGTTTTTGTTAAATAATTGAGTACCTCTTAAGCCCACTGTTAGAATGAACTACTGTGAGTTTATGACTAATGGTAAAAATTACCGCTTTACATATTGAGTAATAAATTTTATGGCTCCAAGAAGGAGGTGTCCATTTATCTTATCTTCCAACCTTATCTTCCATTGCATCCTAGCAAACACTACATTTACTAGGCAGGTCTCCCCATGGTCTCCTGACTACTTTCTGCCTTTCTATAAATCCAGAACTTATCCAAACCTTCATCCTTCAGTGCTCAGCTTAAGTCCCTGCTGATTTTCCTCCCCAGCCCTTTGCAAATCGAAGCCTTCTTTGTATATTCCAGTATGTACTGATGACTTCTTTCTCTGAATATTTATCCCACTGATTTTCAATACCATAATCAAGTCAATCACCTCATATAAGCAATCAAATAATCTAATAATAAAATACACACATATCTTATTCTGAACATATATCTCGTATTTACTGAATACTTCCTATGTGCCAGACAGGAAGACTTGACTTCGTAATCGTATCTAAACATCACAACAACCCTCTGAAATATGTGTATTAAATACAGAAACTGAGGCTCAGAGACCTTAGATAATTTGCTCAATGCCACAAAACTACTAAGTGGCCAACCTGTGAATTTAACTTAGTCTAACTCTGAAGACTGCACTCCTAACCACTATGCAATACTTTTTCAATTGTGTTGTGTGTGTTTTCTTTCCCTAACTAGATTGCTAAGACTAGGAGGGCAAGAATTGTATTTTATGTTTCTTTTGTAGTCTCTTCAGTGCTATTCTAGCTTCTATAAACACAGGGCTCAATAAATATTTGACAAATGCCTAAATGGAGCTGTACCTCTCTGAAAATATCACTTCAAAAAGGATTTAGACTTCAGATTGGTAGGTGTCATACCTATAATGAATTATTAAAGGAAATAAAGATATTTAAGTCCATCCTTAACCCTAGAGATGTTTTGGTGGATGAGAACCATGCTGTCACAACCCTTGTTTCTCCCTTATGAACAAGAACATTGATTAGGCTGGATGGGCTATGGGTCTGACCCAAGATGATCTAGGTTCCTCTTCTGTTTCTAGAAACTCCTAGGCTAAAATGGTCTGCCTAGCTGCTGGCCCATCTCCCTGTTTGGTTTTGTTCACTGTCACACCTTCTCTTCTGCGTTTGAGATATAGTGTCTGTGGGAGGCAGGTATTGTAGTCCAACAGGCTAGGCTTTATCAATAAGGTGGTCAACAAATAATTATGGTGTGGCTTCAGGCAAGTCATGCCTCTGAGCCTCAGCTTTCTCATCAGTATAATGGAATTAAATAAGCTACCCCTCCAATATTTCAGTTTTGACAGAATTTGATATTTCATAATTTAATGTTTATAGGCGCTGGAGACCGAACTGTGGAGAGATTGGAACCTAGAAATCTAAATGGAATTAATTCTCTATGTACAGGTGGTATCTGAAACCATCTTCCATTTTTCTCAGGCTTAAAGATTGCATCTAGACATGTCCTCAGTTGAGGATGAAAGCTGAGAGGTCGGGGCCAGACCGCTGTGAGTAATCCGGAATCTCAAGTACTCAAGAAAGCTAAAAAGAAGGCTGAGGGAGAGTGAGGTGGAGACTCCTCTTGCTGTTCCTCCCGCTCCCCACCGCCTTCCTCTTCCTGATTCTGGCCAGGGAGCATTTTATTGTCCTGCTCTGAAGACCAGTGAGGAAACTGGGGAAAGGCTACACCCCACCCCCACCCCGTCCCTTCTCACCCTTCACACCACAAGGAGCTTGATGTCGCGGATGGGAAGCAGTCTCAGGCCCCACGCAATTCCTTCTGCAAAGCCTAGGTCGGGTGTGATGTGGTGTGTTTACGTGTGTGTGTGTGTAGGGAGGAGGATGCGGGGTGGGGGTGGGTGGGATCCCATGACGTTACGGGTTCCGCCTCCCGGTGTATATAGGGGGCGCTTGGCGCACAACGACCCCAAACAGCAGCTTTGAAGCCTGAGGAACCGAACTCCGCGGCCCCAGCCCAACTCGGCTTAACTCAGCGCCACCGAACCCGATCGGGGACTCTCAGCTCTCTGGGCTTGCAACAGCTCACGGGTAAGCCTTGGGGGCCGATACGTGTGTGAAGGGGGACGGGCGAGGGTTCAGGCATACCTGCGATTCTCTGGCAACCACGGTATGCAGTTGCATCCACCGGGCCGTGACCTGTTGCTGGCAAGACCCCGGCCCCCGGAGCCTGGGCTCCCATCACCACCCCAGCCCCAGACCGTTTTCAGATGCGGGAGTAAGAATCTGGGAGCTGAGGCAGGGGGCTAGGGGAAGGGCGTCCGGCGGAATCCCCCCTCTCTGCAGAGAAGAGGGTGTGAGCAATCTTGGTTTGTTCCCGGGCCTCTCTCGGGCGCATCTTCAAATCTTTAGATGTTGAAGCCCCGCCTCACTGTTGATGCTTGCTGGATTAGCCTAGCGGGGCGGGAGGAAGTGGGGGAACATTTGCTTACCCTCCAGGCGACGGCAGCGCCGGTTCTGCGGTGTGTGCTTGGTGAGGACGGATGGGATCGAGTCGGGGCTCATTTTTTGATCTGCAGCCGCGGTGGGTCCCCCTCCCTCCGGGCGCGCCGAAGGCCAATTCTTATTCGAAGCCTTGGGGCGTGCACTGAACAGGAATGAGGATATTGGGTCAGAGAAGGGGAACTCTCCCCTAAGTGGCTAGCCTCTCCTGGTTTGAGTTCTGTTTAATTTCCAAGGAGGAACAGGTCAGAGAACAGACGTTAAGTTACAGGGTCTCTGGGCTGGGATCTAGGATAAACCCTCTAGTTTTCTGTCCAGAGCAGAAAGAACTAATATTGACTGAGTATATACTAGGTGCCAGACACCGTGCTGTAGGGAGCTTTCACATGCCTTCTCTGAAATTAATACTTCCCCAAACCTTGTGAAGTATTAATTCCTACTTATATGTGAAGAAAATAAGGCTAGAGGTAAAGTGACTTGCCTTTGTCTCTTAAATGGCCCCAGCATTTGCTTGGCAGTGTGGATCTTGTGATTCACTCTCAGAGCTTAGGGAGAATGAGCCCTATTGAAGGGCTTTTGTCTTGTGTTTCACCAGATCCTTGCATCCTCTTCAATTCCAGCTAGAATGCTGTGGCAGGCACTTTGCAGATTTGGTCAAAAGCTGGTACGCAGACGTGCACTGGAGCCAGGCATGGCTGAGACTCGCCTTGCCAGATGCCTGAGCACACTGGATTTAGTGGCTTTGGGTGTGGGTAGCACATTGGGTGCAGGTGTGTATGTCCTGGCTGGCGAGGTGGCCAAAGATAAAGCGGGACCATCCATTGTGATCTGCTTTTTGGTGGCTGCCCTCTCTTCTGTGTTGGCTGGGCTGTGCTATGCGGAGTTTGGTGCCCGGGTTCCTGGTTCTGGTTCTGCATATCTCTACAGCTACGTCACTGTGGGTGAACTCTGGGCCTTCACCACTGGCTGGAACCTCATCCTCTCCTATGTCATCGGTGAGATGGTGGGACAGGGAGGGAACTGCACAGCCAACAAAGAGGCTTTAGGTCAGGAGTTGTGGGTGGAATGGTGAAACTAAAGCATTCTTCATGATTCACAGGACTTCAACATCCCTTATATGTTTGTTTATTGGAGGTGAGGCTGGGAGGGTTGAAGAGGTGGAGGAATTCTTCATTCTACTCCCCTTTGTCCTGGTTTCCTTAATTGACTGTTTTCGTTTTAAATAAGAATAGGTGAAAATGGCAGGGATTCATGTGAGACTGATGTGGGGGAGGGAGAAAAGGGGGGGAGGGAATTTGACCCCCTGTTTCTCTCTTTGCTTCACCAGGTACAGCCAGTGTGGCACGGGCCTGGAGCTCTGCTTTTGACAACCTGATTGGGAATCAAATCTCCCAGGCCCTGCAGGGGAGCATTTCACTGCATGTACCCTACATCCTCGCAGAATATCCAGACTTTTTTGCTATGGGCCTTGTGCTGCTGCTCACGGGTGAGGCAAGGGATAGGGATAATGATGGGGGAGGAAGACTAGAAGCAGGCCTGGTAAGGGGTTGGTGGACATCATTATGGTGGGGGAGAAGAGAAGCTGAAAAGGAAGGGTCTTGCCACATCGAAGCAGGGAAACAAAATGTGGATTGAATTCTGAATGTTTCTCCCACAGGATTGCTGGCCCTGGGAGCTAGCGAGTCTGCCCTGGTTACCAAAGTGTTCACAGGGGTGAACCTTTTAGTTCTTGGCTTTGTTGTCATCTCTGGCTTCATTAAGGGGGACCTGCACAACTGGAAGCTCACGGAAGAGGACTATGAATTGGCCATTCCTGGTCCCAATGACACCTATAGGTTAGGAGATTCACTCTTAGGAGCTGCAGAGCTGGGAACATGGGGGAGGATGAGGAGGAAGGGAGGCTGGGCCTTGAAGACCTAGCTAAGTAGTTTTCCATTACAGAAAAGGTTCAGAATTGGATGAACACACCTTCACTTTTTCCATTCCTTTTTCCACTCTAGTTTGGGCCCTCTAGGCTCTGGAGGATTTGTGCCTTTCGGCTTTGAGGGGATTCTCCGAGGAGCAGCTACCTGTTTCTATGCATTTGTTGGTTTCGACTGTATTGCTACCACTGGTAATACAGTCATTGCATTCTCTCGGGATCTTGGGCCCAGTGTGTGCTTAGGCTGCATGCAGACTAGGGATAGTAGGGTAGTGAATCTGTTTTCCTGATTCAGAACCTTGTGTCGCTTCCTGCAGGGGAAGAGGCCCAGAATCCTCAGCGTTCCATACCGATGGGCATTGTGATCTCACTGTTCATCTGCTTCTTGGCATATTTTGGTGTCTCTTCTTCACTCACGCTCATGATGCCTTACTACCAGCTTCAACCTGAGAGCCCCTTGCCTGAGGCATTTCTCTATATTGGGTGGGCCCCGGCCCGTTATGCTGTGGCTGTTGGTTCACTCTGTGCTCTTTCTACCAGGTCAGTGTCAAATGTTTATTCTCCTCTACCGTCAGAGTCTCAGGTTATAGCACTCGGTACGAGGAAAATACCCCTTACAAGGGCTGCGAGGGAGAGATGGAACCCCCTTATCCACACATGTTTGGGAAAAGCGATCCCAGCCAATTCATGCCACTTCTGGGCATTCTCTCCAGTCTCTTGGGCTCTATGTTCCCCATGCCTCGGGTGATCTACGCGATGGCGGAAGATGGTCTTCTGTTCTGTGTCCTTGCCCGGATCCACGCCCGTACGCGCACACCCATAGTGGCCATAGTGATCTCTGGCATTATCGCAGGTGAAAATTCCCTTTCCCCTTCACTTAGTTGTTTTACCAACCCCCTTAACATTGCTATTCCCTTCAGTCTCTCATTTCTTGTTTTCTGTCTCTTTATTTTAGCATTCATGGCATTCTTCTTTGAACTCACTGATCTTGTGGACCTCATGTCTATTGGGACCCTGCTTGCTTACTCCCTGGTGGCTATTTGTGTTCTTATCCTCAGGTGAGACTCCCTTCTTCTGTATCCGATGGTTTGGGTTTTTATTCTTAGATGAGGAATGATGGAATCTGTCCTCTTTCCTCTTCTGCCTTCATCATCCTGGCTCTCCTTGAGGAAGCTAGGTATCTTTCTCTACCAAAAAGAGCTTCTACCCTGAAGTGATGAAGAGGAAGCTTAAGCTGCCTGGGAGGAGGTGGAAAGTGGTTAGGGGCTGTTCAACACTTCCTTCCTGCTTTTACTTCAGGTATCAGCCTGACCAGGAGATGAAGAATGAAGAAGATGAAGTGGAATTGCAGGAGGAGAAGATACCTGAAGCAGAGAAGCTGACCCTCCAGGGACTCTTTTGCCCACTCAACTCCATCCCTACTCCCCTCTCTGGCCAAGTTGTCTATGTTTGTTCCTCATTGCTTGGTAAGCAGTGAGATTTTTCTCTGGGGTGGCTCTGAGGTCAACATGATGGGATGAGAGTGTGTGGCATATGATGGCTGAGGAAGAACTAGAGAGAGGGTTACTCTTCTTGGAATGTGTTGCCTGATGTCTTAACACGTTGGTCTCAAGAGTTGGTTTTGGTGTTTCCAACTTGACCCTGGTAGCTGTACTGCTGATTGTCCTATGCCTGGTGCTGATCCAGTGGCCAATTCCATTGCTTTCTGGAGACCCAGTGTGGATTGCAGTGATTGTGCTACTCCTGATGCTTATTACTGGGATTACTGGGGTCATTTGGAGGCAGCCACAGAGTTCCACTTCCCTTCACTTCAAGGTACATGTCCTCTTTCTTTTCCCCCACCAACCCATACTGGGAGAATAGGCACCAGATACCTTGAGACCTAATCAGGTTCATAGATACCTTTAATTGGACATGAAATGGAAAATATAGGAGGTACTTAGGCCAAAGATTTCTTCTCTGACCGTCTTTAGTTACATTTCACTTACATTTCCCCATATTCTGCCTGTTCTTTGAGTTCCAATGAGGTATACTAAATGATTAGGCACACATGGGTAAGGATTGGATTTTCCCTTTCCTTATTTGGGTATACTAGGACTCTCTTTTTACAATACTCTGTGGTATATGCAAAGAAGATTTTACTCTGTTCCCAGGTGCCTGCTTTGCCTCTCCTCCCACTACTGAGCATCTTTGTGAACATTTACCTTATGATGCAGATGACAGCTGGTACCTGGGCCCGATTTGGGGTATGGATGTTGATTGGTAAGTATCTTTCTAGGGAGAGAAGGCCTCTTAGAGGGGTATCCTATTCCAACTCCTTTCCATTTTGGTCTTGAGTAGGAGACTTATTAAACCTTAATAGGTCACTGCTTCCCCAGCTCACAGCCCCCTTTCCCCACTAGGGTTTGTTATCTACTTCAGCTATGGGATACGGCACAGCCTTAAAGAGGTTAAGAGTGACCAACCCCCATCCAAGCCTAGGACCAAAACTGTAGACCTTGATCTGAGCAGCAGTTCCTGTGCCCATTCAATTTGACATCATCACACTTGGGTGCTGTCTGGTCCCCCTGAACTATAATGGAGATGGTTCCTGACCCCGGGGAGAGCTAGGCTTCCCGTGGCAGGGGGGCTGGGGGATACTAATAGAGCTTTGTATTTATTGTGGTGTGAAGGATGTATCTTTGCTGCTTCTTGTCTACTTTTATTTGCTTGTCTACTTTTTAAAATTGTGTCTGTAGTTGTTTACTGGCTTTTAAAAAATTATCATTAAAAGAAAGTAAAAAATGAAACTATGTCCTGTTCTCTGCTTGCTACAGATGATGTAGAACCTGACTTTAAGGGTGGAGAACTTCAGAGAAATGTCCTTTGTTTGCCCCAGTCACCACAAGAGTATCTGTTATGCCTGTGTGTGCTTCTTGTTGGCTCAGGGCTCGAGAAGGGTGGTATAAACAGCCATCAAGTCTAGTCACACTTAAAAATAATGATCTTGAGATATGTTTTCCCCTTGCTACACTAAAGGTTAGGTTCTAAATAAGCAGACAACAATACGTGTCTCTGGGATTGGGGGGTGGACTCTGATCTCAACACTGACATTGGTCAGGGCCTACACTGAGACCATTGTCTCCTGTACCACCCCTTCTAGTTGGACCAGTCCCAGATTTCTGTGACTGCCTGGGCAAAAGAAATTTTGGCTGAGGTGTTTGGCACTGCTTAGAGGGATGAGTGGGAAGTAAGGGGGATTTAGTAAAGGGCTGTATGTGTGCATGCATACTGATTTCTATAGAAGTAGCAGACCAAGAACTATTCATTCATTCATTTAGTCAACAAATAGGTATGGAGGTCTTATAAAATGTCAGAACCTGTCTGGATGCTGGGAATACAAGCATGAATAAAACATAATCCTTGCCCTCAAGGAGTTCACAGTCTAGAGGGGGGTCAAACAAGTTAAGAGATGACTACAAAACAATGTGATTTATACCAGTACAGGAGTCGGTGCTGAGTTCTGTGGAAGCAGTAGGAAAGACATGCTTGACTCGAGTCTTGAGTAGGTGCTTATGAAGTGGACTGAAGGGAGCACTTGTCTATCAGCAAACAGTGTGCATGAAAGCATGGAAGTGTGGAAAAGCATATTGTATTTAGGGTATGGTATATAGTTGAACATAGCTGAAGTGTAGTTCATATGGGGTATTGGTGAAAGATAGCAGAGACCATTTGGAAGGCCTTGTATACTCTACAAAGGAATTCATATGTCATTTTACAAATGGTGTGTGTGTGTGGGGGGGTTACTGAAACATTCTAAGTGGATTTGTCAGTCTGGCAGCAATATGGAGGCTGGCTTGGAAGAGGGTGGGGGAAGCTAGAATAGGCAGATAATAACCATCATTTATTTTTTATCATATGGCAGATATTGTATATACAATCTTACTTAGGCCTTTAAATAACCCTATGTAGCAGGGCTATGATAATTATTTTTATAGTTGAGGAAAACAGGCTTTGGTTAAGGAATGTGCATAAGGTTACGTGATTTGGAAAGGCCAGGGCCACGATATAAACCGAGTTCTGTCTGATTCTGCAGACTGCTCTTTGACTACTGTTCAACATTGCTAGTAGTAATTTGTTAGGAGGGAATTGCAGTCATTTGGGCAATATATATATGTACTTTTTTTTTGTTTTGGTCAGTTGGAGGTAGGAGGTAGCAAAGAAGTATATGACATAAATTTCTGCATGAAATTTCTGCGTGAATAGTCAAATCAGCACCCAATGTAGACAGTATAAGAAAGACTGCATATTTGGGGAAAGATGAATTCAGTATCAGATATGCTGAGCTTATAAATATATACAGGAGTTTAGCTTCATCTTGATGAAGATATATAGTAGACAATTGGAACTTGGAGCTAGGATAGTGCTCTGGGAGAGAGTTATAGTTTAGAAGTCATCAACTCAGGGGAAATATAGTTGGGTATGTGATAGAAGCTGTGAGGGCTTAAAGATTGCCTTGGGGTAAAATAAACAAAATCAAAAGAAGAAAAAAATGTGAGCACAGATTGTATGATTTCTTTTATATACAAAGGACTATAGATCAATAAGAGAGATGAATAATCTGATTTAAAAATGAGTAAAAGATGTAAACCATTTTCCAAAAAATATATAAAAACACCTTACAAATATAACAAAAGATGCTCAACCTATTAAAGAAATGCAAATCAAAGCAATCATGAGATCTCCTTTTTCACTTTATAAATTGGCAAAACAAATTTAAATGACTCAGTATTGGTAAAAGTGAGGGGAAGCAGGTAGTTTCCTAGCATGACGGGGATATAAATTCATGTAAATTTTGTGGTGGGCAATTTGACAATGCTGGAATTAAAAACGTTCCTTTTGATCTGACAACTCCACTCATAGGAATTAATTTTTTTATATGTATAAGGATATTCATTGCAATGATATTTACGACAGCATAAAACTTGGAAGCCACCTAATGTACATCAGTAAAGACCTAGTTAAATAAGTGACAATACATTATTTGGTGGAATACTTACGCAACCTTTAAAAAGAATGAGATAGAGATGTTGGTGTCAATAGGTGATATGGAAAGATCTCCAAGATACACTATTGAATAGAAACAAAATAAAATGAAGTTCAAACCCTAAGATGCAGAACATTTGTGTGAAAGAACAAAAGATTTGTGTGAAAGAACAAAAGAGAAGGATGTATTTATACATTAAATATTTTTTCTAGAAAAATATATGAGGAACTGTTAACCTCTGATTTCTTTGATGTACTTTTTTCAGTTTTTTAACCAGGTACAATCATTTTGCTTTCATTCCGTACAATCATTTTGCTTTCATTCCTTTTATAATACTCATAAAAAAGATTGGGGAACATTGACA
Source organism: Tamandua tetradactyla (assembly GCF_023851605.1). Lineage (NCBI taxonomy): Eukaryota > Metazoa > Chordata > Mammalia > Pilosa > Myrmecophagidae > Tamandua > Tamandua tetradactyla. The sequence goes on from NC_135353.1 coordinate 100,742,687, forward strand.
TTTAAGGTACAGATAGAGGAGGAGGACTCTGTGAAGAGATAGAGGCCACTTGAGGAAGAGATAGAGGAACCACTGTGTGGATGTCTAGGGAGGAAAGAACTTTTCAGGAATAGTCAAAAATGTAAAATGTTGCCTAGATACCCAGGTTGAGTAAGGTAAGGCCTGAAAATGGTTGATTGGTTTTATCTTTTAGGAGGTAATTGATGATCACTTCAAGAGCTGTTTTGATCAGGTGGTGGGGTGGAAGCCAATTGTAGTGGGTTGAGTGATTGTAGGGTGAGGAAAAGAATACAGGAGCTATAGGCTAGCATTTGGGGGCAGTAGCTGGAGGGAATGAGGGGAGAACTTTTGGATTGTTGTCTTAAGAGGTATGGATGGGGTACTATGAGAATTCACAGAAGGGAGGTCTGGAAAGGCTTCATGGATATTGAGGCTTTTAAGCAGAAGTTAAAGGGTAGGTAAAATGTGTTATTTCAGAAATGGGGAAGGGCATTCCAGAGGGAGGGAACATTTTATGCAAAAGCAAGAAGTTGGGAAAGCTTGTGATTCATTTTGCCTGGAGCCTAGGAATTTGAAGGAGTGAAGTGGAAAAAGAAGGCAGGAAAGTTAGTCTGGGGTCAGACTCTTGAAGGCGATTAATTCTAAGGCCTGAACTGAAGTGTGTAGATAAGTGTTATAAAATTGAAGAAGGGAGGGAGTGGTTCTGTGGTTTGACTCAATGAATTCCACCTCGATTACCCACTCACATGATCATACCCTAGATCTTGCCATCACCAGAATGTGCATCTCTGAAATCAATAATTTAAACATCAAGTTCTCTGTCCACAACTCTCCTAGATTTCCCAGCTCACTTCCTCAAGTGGCCTCAATAATCATCCAATTCACTGACCTCCTTCCCACACACTTTCTTTCTTTTCCTCACTCTACTCCAATCTTTACTTGCTCCCTTTCCTACATAAATTACTGAATTTATTATCATTATCGTCACTCGTTTGCAAATATCCTCAATCCCTAGGTAGCACTCCAGAGTTCCTCTGGAGGAATCCAAACATCTTCTTCATTCTTTCACCTGTGCAGTTCAGGAATGTCAGAGGAAATCACACAACTGGGCAAGCTAACTAACTGGGCAGCAAACTGGGCATTAACCTCAACTAGATGCTCAACACTCTGAAATAACGATTTCTTACCTCTTTCACACTCCCCACAGTTCTCCTTCCTACTCTCTATTGACTTTGCTCGTAGTTTGTTGAGAAAATTACATACCCATCAGATAAAAACTCCCTCATCTTCCTGTGTTTTTTTTTTAAATGAAAATAGCTTTCCTCAAGATAAAAATGTGTTTATTATAGAAAATTAAAAAACACTGGATAATATAAAGAAGAAAGTAAAAGTTCTTCAGAATCCCACCATCCAAAAACAAACATTCTTAACATTTTGTTAAATATCTTTCCAGACAATTTTTGTTCACGTATGCCTAAGATTTGCATACGTATTACATACCTTCTCTGTAATTTTTTTTCCTTTTTAAACTCAACAGTATGATATAAGCGTTTTCCCAGTTTTATAAGTACAGGTTATTTTCACAATAATGTTTTAAAGACTGTATAGTATTCCATTGTATGGCCCCAACGTACCATAAGTTGCGTAACTAGTGCACTACTGGTGAACATTGAAGTGGTTTACAATGATTCAGTGAATGTTTCCTTAATATGTTTTAGCACATTTTCCCAATTTCCTCTTTAGGAAAATTCCTAGAAGAGAAATTCTTGAGTGATGAGATAAACACATTTAAAATTTGATACACATGGCCAAACTTCCCTCCAGAAAAGTTGCAATAATGTATGCTTCTATCAGCAGTGTCCAAGAGTGTTTGTTATGTGTATCTTGCCAACTTGAGATTTTTGCTCATCTTTTTAATCTTTGCCAATCTGATAGATGAAAAACTTACCTTGCTTTAATTTGCATTCTATGATTACAGATGAGGTCAAACATCTTTCATGTGTTTATTGGTTATTTGTCTCTTCCTGTGTGAATTGTTGAGCGTATTCTTTACTCATTTATTTACTTGGAGTATTTGTCTTTTTTCTTAAGAGCTATTTTTGTGTTAGAAATATTAACTATCTGTGATATATATTGAAAAAATTTTTCTGGGCTGTGGTTTGTCTTTCAACCCTGTTTATAGAGTCATGCAGAAGATTTAAAGCTTTATGTAGTAAAACATCATCATTTTTCCTTTTTTGATTCTGGTTTTCAGATCATGTTCAGATATTGCCATTGTCATCTTTATAAAATATTTGCTCTTATTTTCTTTAAGGAATTTTATGATTTCATTTTGATCTTTGATAAATCTAGAATTTATTTTGGTGTATGAAATAAAGTAGGAATCTATTTTTTTTTTTTACAAATTACTATCCAGTTATTCCTTTCAATGCTCTTGAATAATCCATTTCCCCCCCGATTTGAATCATTTCTGTGTGTGTGTGTTTGTTTTACATATCTGTTTCTAGACTCTATTCTTTTCCATTTTAGTGTAGTTTTAACATCTGATGGAAAAAGCCCCTTCTCCCTTACTCCATTAATACTTCTGTTTTAGAATTTTCTGATGATTATTCTATAATTTCATGTTTATTCTGAAGGTGTTTTTCTTCTTCTAACAAAGTGTAATACACCTTATTACCCAATTTGCATTCCTGGCTGCTTACTTTCTTTTAATCCACTGTATTAATGAGAGTCTTAATAGGATCTCATTAGAGTCCAAGTTGTTCACCTGCCTTATGCACTATATACATTTCACCATTTCTGTATCAATTTTTTACAGGGAGGGGCAGAACATTTATAGTTGATGCTAGGGTAGGGAAGATAATGCACAGCATGTTGAGTGACACTTAGTGGTGTTTTATTATTCACCCTTGTATATGCTCCTCAATATGCACCTGCTTCTTTTCTTTCCCCTCCGGTCTCCTCCCTAGTACTTCCTTGCTCACTCTCCCGCCCCTCTTTTTTAGTTTATTCTCTCTCTTTTAATCCTCACTTGGCTTTTAATGTCTAGGAAGGTCATTTGGATCAAAAACAAGAAATTGAAGATGCCCATTCAATGTAAAGGCTTTCACCCTTTCTATGTATTTTCCTTGATTCACTGATTGTTTCAGTGCACTGGTGTCCGCTCTGTAGTCCTGACTTTGGGGTCATATTAGTGATGAGCATTATTCAATAGAGTCATGTGATTCCTGTATGCTTTACATAATCTTTAATAAGATAATCTTCACTCTACTATGAGCATTACTAATCACTAAGAGGTCTGCGATTTATGTGAAAGGGCCACTGTAGACTTGAGAGATGAGGTCTCATTATCACTTTTTTTGTTCATCTTATTGATCCATGAACAAATAAGTCATGGTGCTGGAAGTAGAGGCCTGAGTGGGATGATGGGAATTGGGAGTCCTTAGTATGCCAACGAGGTTAGGGTGAATGATAATGGAAACTGACATTTGCCATGTGCCTACAATATGCTAGCCACTGTTCTAGATGCTTTATGTACAGTATTTCATTGAACCAGAAGGCTAGAAATAATTACTTTTATTCCCATTTTACAGAAGAGGAAATCAAGGCACTAGTATATGTTGTATGGGAATTCTGTCAACTATGGGATAATCTACTGCCCCTTTCATCAGACTTCTTTCCCTAATTTAGTGATCTACACTTATGAAATGAGGACATATTAAATTGGAGGATGCAAAAGAAGAGAAGTTAATAGCAATACTTTCTCAGTTTTCCTGTTTCTCTTCACTGTACTATATGATCCAGATGGAGAAAATTTTGAATAGGGGAAAAACTATTTTTAGAGCCCTTCATTACTTTCTGTGATATATAAGGACTGACTCCAAGACTTTCAGGGTCAGGAGGGAACTCTATCCATGTTCCCAGAATGGAAGCCACAATTTCTCTTGTTCATCCTGCCAGCCATTTCTACATCTGGACTGAGATGCACAAGGTTTCAAAGAGGGTGTGTGAAGGAAGAAGTAGGAGACTTGTTAATGTTTTGATTGTGGATTATTTTCCAAATCTGGAGGCAATCATGCCTTAACACATTCAGCATCTGCTGTCTCTGGGTGGAGGTTTCAGAACAGTTCAATTTCTTGTCTGCAAACATTACCACAAGTTTAGCTGGAATCAAACATGTTTACCTATATATCCCACCCTCACCCCCAAAACCATTTGTCTGAAGATAGACGGAACATATGATCTTACTGTGAGCATGCAAGGGTGGGAGATGGGGGGCATTAGGTAGTTTCCTTCAGATTTGGCCAGGGCAGGGCAACAGAAACATGTCTTGGAACTATAGGATTTTTCAGTCTCCTCAATTTCTGACCTTTGCCATTCTTCAATAATCAGAGGGAAACATACTTTTTCACCCACCTGCCCCCAGTCCAAAGGTCTGCTCTCATCTTTCCTGTAATCCCTGTCCTCTGCATTCTTCTCTCAATTGATTGCAGTATATTTCTTATATCATCATACTTGCTTGCTCTCAGTGATTCTCACCCTAGATTTCTGAACTACATCCCTAGGGCCTAAGGTCTAGACTGCGCCCCAAGGCACAGATTCTGTGATACAGGGCAGCGCCTGTTGGGCGAGGCAGTTGATTGCGTCACTACGAGGGGAGGAGCTTTGTGAGCGTCATCTTGTGGTGTGGAAGGAGCCTGAAGAGAAGACAACTTGGCGTTGTCGGGTCCTCGGTGAGGTGAGTGTTTTAGTGGGGAGGACGGGCTAGAGGAGGATTCAGGCACAGGCTAGTTGAGTGGTTTGTAACAGCAAGATGTGGCCACTATCCTAATACTTTTTTTTTTCGTGGGCAGGCACGGGAAACGAGCCCTCTGCCTGCTGAGCCACCGTGGCCCGCCCTATCCTAACACTTTTTAAAGAATGGCCCTGAGGCAATAACTTTGGCCTACTGAGCTTCTGAGGGCTGACTTTTAGGTGAAGGGAGAGGGGCAAAGTTAGTGTTTTTTCTGCCTTAGGATAGAGTTTGGGGAGCCGTGCTGGGCCACTGAAAGCGGGAAATAATAGTTATCGTAATTTGGATGTGACAGACTTAAAACCCCGTTGAAGCTAGATTCCGTTGAAGCTAGATTCCGTTGGACTGCGCGTTGGGGGTGGGGAGCTGAAGGCGCTCGCTGAGTCTTTGAGAGCGGGAAAAACAACGCTGAGTGATTGGATGGTTTGAATGTAAAGATGTAAATGGGCCGGCGATTTTGAACCAATTAGGAGGAGGCAATGAGAACCAGCCAGACCAATTACAGGGTACCCCTGAGCCCTGTTTCTCTCTTTACTAGGCAGCTTTATGGGAAGAAAATCGCTAGTCCTCTAGGGGGAGGTAAAATCTCCTCCTGGTCCCTTTTGAGTCACCCACCAGCCTGCCCCGCCCCTCATTAACTACATTTTCTAGGTTTTTAAATATCCTCAGCCGTTTTTCCCTTTGAATAGCTAGTAACAGGAAAAATTTGATTGTAAAGAAATTTATTGAGAAACTAGATGATAAAGGAAAGACTAAAATATTTTTTTTATTTCCTAGGCCTGAACCAGAGATTTTAAAATGGAGGCTGCTGATTTTCGCTTCATGGACTTTAAAGGTACGTAGTTTTACGTGGTCATAAAGAGAATGTCAAGTTGTTCGCTGCCTTATTTTAGGTCTTTTTTTTTTTCACATGGGCAGGCACCGGGAATATTTTAGATCTAAATGTTTTTTGTAACCAACTTTTATCTCTTTGGAGATATTTTTTTCCAGGTTTTCTCAATTATTTACCAGGAAAACAATGTAGGTGCTTGACATGGGGACCCTTTTATGTACTAGTTAGTGTAGGGAAAGAAAATTCGCAATTCATAACTTGTTTTTTCAGGATTTTTACGGTATGCAAAATAAAACTGGTTTAATCTGAACTTTATCAATAGAAATTATCTGTGTAAAAGTACATGTAGGTGACTATAAAGGATTAAAGATAGCTGCTTTTGAGGCAAAGGTGTCTATAAAAATATGAATGATGCAAGAACTTTACTTAAAATTAATGACTACCCCAATAATGAGGTGCTGAAAAACTGAGTACTAACTCTGGAAGAATGGCAAGTAAAGTGGGTTAGCTGCAATATTTTATTTCATCAAGAACAAGGACATCAGCTATTAGAGAGGCGTTTGGATACTTTACTTAATGGCAAGAGTGGACAAAGGATATTTTTCCCTCTTTATGGGAAAGCAGTTGAAATTAGATGGTTTGCAGACCAGAGACATAGCGTAGTTGGTGTGGAGATCAGTGAACTGGGGATTCAAGATTTTTTTGAATCAGTATTCAAATTGGTGAATTTGACACGATTTGGGATAGAAGAGCCTTAGTCACTGTTAATCCAGGTGATCGAGAATGTGATGTTAATATAATGTCCCTAACAAGAAAAGGGTTCCAGTATTTCATGTTTGGTTTCTAACGGTCCACCTAAACATAGAGGCCCACCATTTTATAATCCAGGCACTGAAATTAAAAGTTTGTTTGGCCCAAAATGCAAAATTCATTGTCTTGAGAAAGTTGATGCTATTGAAGAGTGTCATAAAAGTTGGGGAATTGACACTACATATTTGAAAAATTATATCTATTTGCAAACAAAATCTAGTACATCAACATGTTTTTGAGCATTGGAAAATCATGTTCAAGCAGGAAAATATAATGAATGACTAAAAAAATCATTTACCAATCACATCACAGATCTTTGTTCAAAACTATATACTTATTATTTTGAGAACGTACACAATTTTGATAGTTAATCAAATGGTATTTAAGATAGTGTTTAATATTTGGAATCTAAGAAACTCTGATATTTGTATCTATAGATTTTTCCTTCCTTGCTTTAATTTTAAATTGGCTTATGAAGACTCGTACAAACAGACTTTACAATCATTACTTAGATATTTTATTTAAATATGCATATGGATAAGCTAACTAAGATATCCATTTTAGGTGTTTAAAGTTTCATATGTTAATTATAAAAACATTTGTATCTTCATATTTTCCTGAAATCAGGAAAATGTTTAATAACATAGGTCATTACTGTTACAATGTAGATATTTGTAATAACTTTCTACTTGATATTTTTAAAACATTCACAGTTTTAACAACTGATCAAATGGTATTTAAGTTACTGTTTAATATTTAGAATTTAAGAACTTTGCTCTCTGGATTTGTAGATTTTTTCCTTGTCCCCTTAATCTTAAATTGGTTTATGAAACTTGGTGTGCAAACACAGGTTTTACAATGGTTATTTGAATACTTTATTTGAATATACCTATGGTTACACTAAGATATCCAGTTTCGGTGGTTCTAAGTGTATTGCTTGTGTTCTTAAAAATATTTTTAAAATGCTTATAAATTGTGGAACTGTAACCTACACGAAACTATGAAATCTGTTCTATAAGTAATTGTTGTGGTGTGCTTTGAAAATTATTGCTTTTTTGTGTATTTGTTATTTTTCAGAAAAAAAATATATAACATTTTAGAGAAAAACACATAATAAAATGTTAAAAGTGACTACCTTTTTAGAGGAGAGTATAATTATGTGTAAAAGCAGAACTATATTTGTCTGTTTTACTTACACGTTATAAAAAATTTACCATGAACATGTGTTACTTACATAATTAATATATAAAAGAGAAATGCAAAGCATATAACAAAGATATATGAGAAAAATTGACATTGAGTGTAATATTTTAATATGGTGCAAGGTAAAAAGAAAGTAACCTAAGAAATTATATAAAATAATTTTTGTTAAAGCATTCCTTTTCACATTTTGTCTCCTTATGTAATAATTTATATCTAAGAGAATTAAGAAACAAATTTAAAAGTTTATTAAATGAACTGACATATAAGGAGCCAAGCATTTTTCCAAACTGTAAGCATTTTACAGGTTTTAAAATTGAGTTTTTTCCTGAGTTTGGAAGATTTTTTGTTTCCTCAGGGTTGATCTTGTTTAAATGATGGTCTTATAAAGTATGGTGAATCCAGACTCATGATTGTTTGCTCTGAAAGTTTAGATTAAAGTCTGTTTTTCATTAACACTCACATTTTATTAAATCAAACGTTACCCACTAACTGTACTACCTATAATATCTAAAAGAGTTGATTGTTTATCTCATGTGAATAGAATGGTGTATTTTATTAAAAATATGTTATTTGTGTGCAAAAAAAATTACATATAAAAAGTTTTTGCGAGATCCTGAAGGGTCTTTCAGGAATAAGTGCATTTTTTAAATATTTTAACTCTTTTGAAAATTGGTAATCCATTTTGATATCTATGGGAATTGTTAATAAACAAAGCAATTTAATTGGCCAGAACACCAGATTCCTCAACCATGCCAGCTATGGGAGAGTTTATAGTGCTTTCTTTGTTTCTGGAGACAATAGACTTGTGTTAAATTTACATTCATATAATATGTACTATCTTATAACCAGGAAGGCTACAAATCTATGATTTGAAAATGTTTAGATTACATTTTGCTAATGCTTGCCATTTTGAAAGAACAGCAACAGAGCCTACCACTGTCTACCTTCAATTTTAATTTAGGACATAGTATTTTAAAGATATAAACATGGAATCAAGATTATGACTTTTAAATATATGGTATTTGACACTTTTTTTATATGCCACTAGCTTTGTCAAATCTTACAAATGTTTACTATACATTTCAGATTCAAAGAACTAAAAAATTACATATACCATTTTTTCGTCTTTTAAAATTTTATATCGAAATTGTATCATATTGTTTGAATTTGTCTGCATCTTGCCCCTTTTTTGCTCAACATTATGTTTCTGATATTTATGTTTGGATATTTGTAGTGCTAGTCCTTTTATTTCCACTGCTGATTAGTATTACATTGAAAGTAAATGTGCTACAACTTATTTTTCCATTCCCCTATTGTTGGGCACATGAATTGTTTCAAATATTTGCTATTACAAAAACCTCTACGATTAACATTGTGTTTCTGAGAATTTCACAGGATCTTTCAAACATTTTTGACCATCACCAAGAAATATATTCTATACCACAACCTATTACATACATACCATATCAAAATTTAAGGAAACAGTTTTTAGCCTTACTACATGCAGCACACTATGAAGTTTATATTCTTTTCTTTTTCATTAAAAAAGTGACCCATTAAATTGATTTCTTGAGTTAGTAGTGGGTGAGGTTCTAGGGCAGTGCTTTCGAATTGAAATTTAGAGCAAACAATGTAAGTAATTTTACATTTTCTAGTAGCCACATAAAAAAAGGTTAAACAGATGAAATTAATGTTAATAATATACATTTATTTATTTAATTCATTTAGCCCAATTTATCCCAAATGTTTCTACATGTAATCAATACACAATTATTAATGAGATATTTTACATTCTTTTTTTCATACAAAGTCTTTGAAGTCTGGTGTGTATTTTACACTTATAGCATATTTCATTTTGAGCTAGCCACATTTCAAATGTTCAGTAGTTACATGTGGCTAGTGGTGCCATATTGAACAGTGCAGTTCTAGAGTATACATTTAGGAGTCAAAAGCTATGGATCAAAAGCTCTGAGTATCTTTAACTATAGAATTTGCCAAATTGCTGACCAAAGTAGCTTTACTGTCCTCTTTCTTTTTTCCCTATATCCTCACTAACATTTGGTATTGTCAGACTTAATTTTTTTTTCAAGTTTAAAGGATGTTGTTTTAATTTTCATTTCTCTGTTAACTAGTGTGGTTGGTGTATTTTTATAGATTTATTAATCATTTGGGTTTTCTCTTCTGTACACATACACTTTTAGTCAAGTTCTGTAAAAGCAGACACAAAAAGCCATGCCATAGCTGTAGCTCAATTACATTTTGGGTAGAATTGACATAACACCCATCTTTTTTGTACCCCAATTCCAATCAGTTTCAAGAAGAAATAGAAATCTAAGTTATACCCATTGGGGCAGGCTAGTTCTTCAGCTATTTAAAGATGCTTATCCTGTCCCCTGGAAAGTCTCTTCCTCAGGTTAAGTATTCTCAGTTCCTTCAGTCATTCCTTATATTACATGGTTTCTAGCCCTCTCATTTTGTATGCTGTCCTCTGAACATGTTCTATTCTTTTATGTTACTCCTTAAAGTGTGGCAGCCATAATTCTCTAGATTTGATATGTTCAGTATGAAAGAACCTTTCTCTTTAGCTTTTGGGGGTGATCATCTTTCTATTTAGATACCAATGAAGCTAAGATTGAATTGTTTTTTTTTCTGTGTTTGCATCCGGGCAGCCACACCACACTAGTGATTCATTTTGAACTTTCTGCCACTCTTTAAGCCCCTTTCAGTCTTTTTTATAAATACATGCAGTTGCTAAGCCACACATTGCCTGCTGTGTATTAGTTTTGAAGACTCAGATGCAGAGCTATACTTTTAGCTTATAAGCTTATATAATCTCTTTGCTACAACTGGAGATTTAATTTTTGTTCCTAGTTGTATCATATTTGTTATCTTTCTCTCAGCTTCTTCATTCAGATCATTTATAAAGTTGTTAAATAGGACAAGACCCAGGACAAAATGTTAAGCCACATTCTGTCCATTTTAATGTTAAGCCATTAAAAACCACACTTTAGGTTGACATCCAGGAAGCAGCATGCTTTGGGTATGCTTGTTCAACCTGCCTGATTTGTTTTTTTTTTTTTTTTTTTTTTTTGTGCATAGACCAGGAATCGAACCCGGGTCTCTTGCATGGAAGGCAGGCATGATATAGCACAAAATTTGCCATTTTAACCATTTTTAAGTGTACAATTTAGTGACATTATTTTTACAATATTATGCTACCATCTATCACCATCCATTACCATAATTTTTCTTCACCCAGAACAGAGACTCTGTTCTCATTAAACAGTAACTCCCCTTTCTCCCTCCAACCGTGGTTTCCTGTATTCTACTCTTTGTCTATGAATTTGCCTATTCTAGATATTTCATATGTGAGAAATTATATAATATTTTCCTTTTGTATCTGGCTTTTTTCACTTAGCATAATATTTTCAAAGTTAATCCATGTTGTAGCATGTATCAGTCCTTCATTCCTTTTTTTGAAGGTTTGAATTCTTAATCTGATAAATAATAACTGGGCTGGGGGGTTTCCTAAGGTGCCTTGGTCTGATGCAGAAAAGTTCCTCATCTTGGCAAGCACCAGGACCATCCAAAACAGATGTATAACTTGGAAAATAGTATAACTGGGAAGTAGCCAAAGGAAGTTGGGTGGGTATTGAAAGAATATTGGAGCCAAGATTATTTAGCCCAGTTGTCTTTCTCAACATTAGGGTTATTTCTTCTTACAGAATGGCAACTGTTTTTTAAGCTTTGGAACTCCCTTTCCTATTGTTGGTTTAGAGACAAATTTTTATTTTTGTTTTTTTAGATTTCTAATTCTGTGTTGGTTATATCTGATACAATATTCAAGTGTATGCTCCCATTTTCCATTAAATTTAGGATAATTGTTTGGGAGGTAGATGTTAGCTCACTTGTCTAATCAGATCTTCAGAAGTCAGTCACAATGTATACTCTATACCACCTTGTCCAATAGGAATAAAATGTTGGCTACAAATGTAATTTAAAATTTTGTAGTAGCCACATTAAGAAGTAAAAAGAAACAAGTAAAATTAATTTTGATATGGTATAATTAACCCAACATATAAAATATTATTTCATCATGCAATCCCTATCTAAAATTACCAAGACATTTTACATTCTTTTTTTCATGTTAAGTCTTTGAAGTCCAGTGTGTGTCTTTTACAATCATATTACATATCAGTTCAGACTAGCTCAACTATGTTGGACAGTGCAGCTCTAGACTAAAAAGTTTAGTAGGAAAACTCACTCAAGATATTTGGTTTTCATTAAATCTCAAAGAATTTGATTAATTTGGAAGCCTCCTTGAATTAACTTTTCCCATTCCTTTTAATGCCAAAATGAGATCCTCACGTTAGAAATAGCAGAGTTATTAGGAAATGCTTCAAGAGAAGATCACATAGTTCAGAGTCATGATCATAACTGCTGTATGACCTGTGCAGAAATCTCACTGAGATACTGTTTGGGGTCACCTGGTATGCACTGATTAGGTAAAAACAATACAGTTCATGAAATAAAGAGGCGGAAAGACTCACAGAATTCAAACTAAAAAGTATGTTAAGCAATGTGTTTCTGCTCTGGCCCCTTTCTAATGTTGTTTCTTATAATCTTCCTTCACTCTTTTCTCCAACATAACTATTTATGGTTATTTTGAATCCACTGTGCTTTTCCACACCTCTGTGCTTCTCCCTCTGTTTGGCATGTTCTTTCATTCAGCATCTACCTGGAAATCTCTAATTCAGACTTTAAGACCCACCTCAAATAGCATCTCAGGGAAACCTATCCTGCCATCCCCAAATCCTAGCTCTCCAATGAGCTGAATTATTCAATCCTTCTTTTATGTTCATGCAGCATCTTGTACTTAACATTACTTATTACATCATATTGTAATTAGTTTTTCATTTTATTTCCCTTAATAGTGTAATCTACTTTATGGTTTAGACAGCCTCGCTCATCTTTGTACTCCTATCAAGATATGTAGTATCTATCTTATGCCAGGAATTCAGTAAATGTTGAACTAAGATTTGTGAGGAGTACAGATGCCAGCCAAAGCAGAAAGAGTGCATTTGCCTTGGATTATGCTCAGGGCTGTGCTACTAATAGCGTTGATCTTGGACTAATTAACTTCTATTTATGCTTTATTTCCATCAACTATAAAATTAGAGTATCTTACTAACATTTAAGGTGCTTTATGCTCTAAAAATATTGATTGATTGATGTCATGTGTATCCGCAAATAACTTGTGTGCAAATAACTAAGTACCTCAAAGATGGGGGACTATGTCTTTTTTATTCATGTTGTATCCTTGGTGCTTAGCGAAATACTTGGTTATCATTAAATGTTTATTGTATGAATGAATGAATAAAAAAACCTCTTGTCCATTTCATTCATATTGTGCACAAAAATTGCAAAACCATTACCAGGAATGGCCCTATGTGTTTCTGATGATGATTTGGAAATGCACATGGGCTCAATAAACTCTTCTGTGTTATTCTGTCACCATGATAAATAATTCATAAGGTGCCTAATTGCATATGACATTCTGCTTAATAATCCTCTAAGTAACTAGTGCATTTTATTAGGAAATGAAAGGCTAAAGATATATTGTGTGGAAAATTATCCATCATTCTTTTGATTTTATTAATCTTTTGACCTCTCTTACAAGCAAATTTCATTGTGTGTAGTTTAATATAGTATAGAGATAAGAATTACAAGGGCAGTTGAATCAACTTAGACTTCTTTCTTCGTTCAAAAACCTCTTTGACCTGTATTACCTTAAGAGGTGCTAAAATGTACTCAGCCCAACTCATCCACTTCAGCCTTACAACTGTGTTGTGAGTCTACCTTACTGCGTTCCCAAACTTTCCATGTGTTGTTTCTGGTCTGATTTAGATGTGAATCTACTGAACAAATGTCTTGCATACTTTCTTTCAAACATCACTTATTACATCATATTGTAATTAGTTTTTCATTTTATTTCCCTTAATAGTGTAATCTACTTTCTGGTTTAGACAGCCTCACTCATCTTTGTATTCCTATCAAGATATGTAGTATCTGTCTTATGGTACATTGTTAGCACTCAATAAGCAGAAATAAATAAAATATAGCATTTCAACAAATAAATTAAAGGTATTTTAAATAAATAGAAATCTGATCACCTTTAGTAACCATAGTTACTAGAACAAACCAGTTCTTAATTGATGAATAGAAGCTTCTCGGTCAAGAACAGCAGGACTCAGCTAGAAAAAAGTAAGAATAAAAGAGTAATGTATACAGATACCTTGTAAAGTAAATGCTTAGGAATAGGATTGGATAATTTGGCAAGTTGAGTTTGGTTATGGACCTTGTATTTACAGGTTTGTGAAAGATTCATTGCAACATTTGAACAGTGGGCCTTTGGTTTAGAGGACTAAGTTGTGGCTCTTTTTTTTTTTTTTTTTTACATGGGCAGGCATCGGGAATTGAACCTGGGTCTCTGGCATGGCAGGCGAGAACGCTGCCACTGAGTCACCATTGCCCGAGTTGTGGCTCTTTTGAGGCATTTCCCCTACTGATGCAATTTGTTCAGTCTCCAAATATTAGAATATAGATTATTCTATAAATTTAAACTCTAGTTAATGACTAAAGTTTAGTAAACTTTAAACGACTAGATGGGTTTCCTCACTGGGATCAAGTTTGAAATTCCTTTTTGGTTAGCATGATATTGTCACCGCTTTCCTTTTATTGCCCTCTCAACCGGTTGTCTTCTGTCTTAGTTTCTTAGGGTGCTATAATGAATTATCACAAACTGGGTGGCTTAAAACCACAGAAATGTGTTGCCTCACAGTTCTGGAGGCTAGAAGTCTGAAATCAAGGTATTGGCAGGACCCTGTTCCCTCTGAAACCTGTAGGGGAGAATGCTTCCTTGCTTCTGTCAACTTCTCTGCTATTTTGCTGGCAATCCTTGGTACTCTTGGATTGTAGCTGCAGTACTTTCTGCCTCCATTGTCACATGGCATTCTCCCCTGTGTCTTTCTGTGTCCAAATTTCTTCTTATGAGGATACCAGTCATATTGGATTAGGGTCCACCGTAATCCAGTTTGGCCTCATTTTAACTAATCACATTTTGAAAGGTCCCATTTCCAAATAAGGTTGTATTCACGGACCTGGGATTAGAATCTCAACATAGTTTAGGGAGGATACAGTTCAACCCGTGGTACCCTCTAAACTTTACATAGCTGTGTCTTCTGATGAGTCCAGCCTGTAGAGTTAGGTTTGCTTCACTACTTGAGCCAGTTTTGTCAGGGGCTTAAGAAAGAAAGAATATCAGCTATCTCAGTCCTAGCATTGTGGAGTAGGGAAAGAATTGATTTGGAATTGTCATACTGATCATCAGATTTGAGATTTAACATACCCTAGGCCCTTATTTAGCTTGGGAGCTATGTTATTTCTGCTTGTCATGCTCTTCATGGAGTTAACCTGCTTTACATCCTTCCCTGGTTGCCCTCCAGAACTGGGACATTGCTTGGAAATCCAATATATTTTTCTGACTAGATCTCTTGGAATTATGATGCATGTACTCCCATATGACTTCTGAATTATTACTAGCTGCTTGGATTCTCTTGCAACATACATAATTTGTTAGTTGGGAACTCCTGGAACATTGTATAGGAATAATGATTGAATTATCTTCTGACCATGGACAGAAATTATGATTTACAATGTGATTGTGTCCATGGCACTTATTTGAACTAGTGTGAGTTCCAACAAGTGTCCTTTTGATACTGTTACAGATATTTTGTCTCCCTTCACTCAAGCCAGGCTCTGCAATTGGATTAGTTTATTTTAGCCTCAAACCAGAAACCATAATGTAGCATTTGGAATGGTCTTGGCTCATCTCTTCTCTCCTTGCTGGTTCTCTGTTTTCTCAGAGTCCTGGCCTGTCACTTGTTCAAGAAGTATCTCAAAATGACCAGCATAGTGGAAAATACAGGGTTTCAAAGCAGAAAGCCTGAATTCAGGTCCTTGCTTGCTACTTCTATTTGTGTCACCTTTGTGAGGCACTATAATCTGTTAAATCTGTTTCCACATCTTATAAAATAAAAACATCTTTTCTGAGTAGATTGATGATTAAATGAGAATGCATATGAAAAAGCTTTGAGAATGACTGTAAAGCACTGTGTGGATGTTAATTTTATTGTCATTTTTGCTCCTTCCTCAACTAAAGAAATTGCAAATGATCATTGTGGCTTGGAGTAAAGTCTTGAATTGACCCTGGCAGATCTTTCAGCTGCTTTGGCTTTTGAATGACTGGCTTTGCTGATGGAGGTCACAGGGAGAGACTTGGAAAGACTGTTGATAGATTTTTCCATGTTTTAACAGAAGCTCCCTTCCTCAAGGACAGAGAGCATGTTTATTTTCTACTGTACCGTGCTTAGAGTGCTGTCTACCTGATCAAATTAATTGATGACTTTAATTAACATGACCACCTCAGTAGAGTGATCCCTCACTTTTAACTAGAATGAATCTATTTTAAATTAAATTGGCTGAAATAATTTTCTAAGTCAGTTTATTTCAGTAGCCAGGAAGATAATTTAATCATTTTTCCTACAAAATGTACATTCTGGCTTGATATATGTCATCTTCACATTTCAGGTGTGGGCTCGGTTTATAGAAGTTCTTTTCTGAGCTTCTCCTAGGACCAAACCTCTTTAGAGTATAACTTTGGACTATTCAACTGTGTGTCTTCTAGTACTTACCCAATTTTGCTGACTAACCTTACTGATCTACTTGCCATTTTGTCCTAAAAGATTGCATGCTATCATTGCCTCAAGTGGTGTCAATCAAGTTGCTCAAATGAATGATGTTCATAAAGGACCAGAATTATTTTGACAAAGAATGAGTTATATAAAACATTAGCCACTTAAGAGAATATTCAAAATAAAAATTAATGTCTTCACAGTCTTATATACTATGTAGCCAGTAATTATAATTAGTATTGTAAAAGAATATATTTGAAATTTTCTTAAAGGAACTCAAATTAAAAATTTATATTGGGTTTTTGTTTTCATTTAAAAAAAATTATTTTAAAACATCATTTGGATTTTTAAACCTCACTACTTCTTATCAATATTTTGAGCGGCTATAAAATATGCCTCTTAGCCCATACTTACCCTAATCTTAGAAGAGTCAAGAGATTTAATATAGTTCTTTCCACTAAATAATTTATGGGAGCAAGGCAGCTAGAGGTTTTTCTTTTGTATATATCTTTTCTGAGATGTATAAAATATGTGTGGTATATTTTCCCTGATACCTTTGCTTATGCACTGGAGCATTGACGGTTCCATATACTGTAAAAGTATTTGAATGAGTATATTTAAGCATAATTTGTTGTATGAAGTCTTTTTGTGTTTCTATTTTTTATGCTTAATTGAAAAATTTAAATTGTAGCAGGTTTATTGTAGCAAGTTAAAGATATCTGTTTATTGTAGCAGATTAAAAAATATTTCAGGTGGTACTTTTATAGTATTGTTATGAATATTTAACAACGTTCCTGCTAGTTTGATGCTCAGGAGTGTTGCAAATAATTAGAGATGTAGGTTATGGATACCTGTTATATGAGTTTGGAAAAACTTGAATTTTGATAATAGGAAGGGCATCAGATATTTTATGATTCCACATCATGCTTAGATTTTAAGGATTCTATGGCCTAGTATCATCTGTATGGAGCTCAGACTGTTTAGAAAATGGTGGCGTCATTTGTACAGATTCAATAACTGGTTAATGTAGTTGTTAATTGGGCATGACTAGTTTTCTCACAAAGTACAGTCAGGACTTCAGAGGCAGTGTAAGCTAGCTATGTCTAATTCTTGAAAAATATTAATAAATAATAAATATATTTATAATAAATATTAATAAATACGTCCCTTCAGAATTTCTACATTTTCCAGTTTTGAAGATATTGTTAACTTCTATTTTATAGCCTTAAGGTTGCCTATAACATTTCTGTTTGTGAGGTCAATGCATTTTACTTTGTGACAATGAGTAATGATGGTCAAGTTATAAACAAGTGACTCCTAGGGAATACAAATTTTATCTGAAAATTATATGTTAGCTAAAAGAAAATATCTTCATTTTGGTTTTACTGTAAGGATTATTTCAAGTTCCTTCATGTAATCATTTGGACAACACCATTCTTATTCAGACTATTAACAGGTTTTAAAATGATTTGCTGCTTTTTCCCAAGTGGTAGTTCACAGCACATTTGTCATCCATTGTTATTTCAGATATTGTTGAAAACCTGATTGCCAGAGGTAATTCACCTACCATACCTGAAGCAATTGATAGAATCTTCACAGACATTGAAAATATCAACAGGGAGTCTATGGCTGAAATACAGGATGCTCATGTGGGTACAAAAATAACTTTGTTTATGATAACTTTAATGATTTAAGTAAAGTATATATTACAAATTGTCTTTACTATTAACCATTGCTAAACATACAGAAATTTATTTTTGTATTATTCAAGTATGATGGCATATTTAGGGAAATTGGGGTTTTAGAAACTAAAATACATGGAAATATATTGCTTAATTTAAAAAAATTTATTAGAGAAGTTTTGGGTTTACAGAATAATCATGCATAAAATATAGTATTCCCCTACACCTCCCCACCAACAACACTTGCATTGGTGAGGAAAATTTATTACAATTGATAACACTTTTTTTGTTAATGCTACTTTTTTTAAGCAGTAATTACATGCTACAATTGTTGAAAGATTTTTAAAGTAGTACCATTAACTACCGTCCATAGTTTATGTATTTTTTCCCCATATTACCAGCCTGTTATTATTTTTTTCAAGCATCTCTTTCTTTTATAACTCATCTGCTCATACACTGGATAAAGGGGATGTCAGCTACAAGGTTTTTATAATCACATGGTCGTAAGATGAAGGCTGTTGGTTATATAATCATTATCAAAGATCAAAGCTGCTAGATTACAATTCAGCAATTTCAGATATTTCCTTCTGACTGTTCTGATACACTAGAAACTAAAAAGAAATATCTATATAATGAGTCAGTAGTCATAATCATTTATTAAATCCTAACTTCTCAGTTACATCTCCTCCCTCTCATTTGATCATTCTCTCAATCTTCCGAGGTATCTGGGCAATGACCATTCTAACTTCTTCATGCTGGAGAAGGGTATCAACATTATGGGGTAGAAGAATGAAACTGGTTGATGTTCTTGGAGAGAACTGATACATCTGGGTTTCAGGGCTTATCTGGCATAGGAACCATCTGGAGGCCTTAAGTTTCTAAAAAAGATTAAACTTAATAGGTAAAACTTTTAAAGAGTCTTAGTTAGAATTTGCTTAATTTTAATATTTGTTATTTAACCTCTCTGAGCTTCAGTTTTCTCATGTGTTAAAGAAGGATACTAATACCACCTTTTTGGATTGTGTATATCAAATGATATAACATATGTAGAGGTGTAAAGTAGTTATTTAGTTATCAGAAGCCTTCAGATAGTGGTGTTTGGGGGAATAATTTTTCTAATGTTTAAATGAAGGTCTGTCACTTCCTTAATTTGGAAATTGCCTTGAGGTTCTGAAACACTTTGGGGAACATTTACCTTGGGAAAATCCTCCTATTTTGTTTACTGCACATATGGAAAGGAGAAGAAAGCTTACTGTCTCTCTCTCTGATTTAATATAATACCTTTATTGAGATTTCATTCATACACCATGCAATTCACCTTTCAATGGTTTTTCATATATTCACAGTGCACTCATCACTACAATTAACTTTAGAACATTTTTATAACCTCAAAAGAAACCCTACTCCCATTTGTATTCATTTTCCACCCTCCCCTCCTGTCCTCCCCCAGCCCCAGGCAACCACTAATTTACTTACTGTCTCTATGGATTTCCCTTTCTGGACATTTCAAACAAATGGACTCATACAATATGTGATGTTTTTATGTGATCAGCTTTTCTCACTTACCATGTTTTCAAGGTTTGTCTGTATTATAGCGTGTATCAGTATTTTGTTCATTTTTATTGCTGAATAATGTTCCACTGTTATAGCACATTTTGTTTATTCATCATCAGTTAATGGACATTTGGATTGTTTTCATTCTTTGGCTATTATGAATGATGCTGATATGAACATTTCTGTACAGGTTTTTATGTTTTTATTTCTCTTGGGTGTATATCTGGGAGTGGAATTGTTGGGTCATATGGTAGCTCCTTCTAACCTTTTGAGGAACTTCCAGACTGTTTTCCAAGGCAGCTTCCCCTTTTACATTTCTACTAGGAGTGTATGGGAGTTTAAATTTCTCCATATCTCTGCCAACACTTGTTATTATCTGTCCTTTTAATTATGGCCATCCTAGTGGGTGTGAAGTATTATCCCATTGTGGTTTTGATTTGCATTTCCCTTATGCCTAATGATGTTGAGCATCTTTTCATTTGCTTATTGACCTTTTGAATTACTTCTTTGAAGAAATTTCTGTTTAAGTTTTAGCCTGTTGTTTAATTGGGCTATTTGTCCTTTTTTAATTGAGTAATGAAAGTTCTTTATATATTTTAGATATAATTCCCTTATAAGATTTGTTTTCTTTCTAAGAATCCTAATCTTCATATTATTTAGTTCTGTTTGCTGCATACATTTACTGTTTTTATCATTACTCATTTACATGCACCTTGCACAAAACCTGGCAGTGTTAGCTGTACAAAACTTATTTGTTGAATGAATAAGCATTTTGTCACTATGAAATGGTTATAATCATCACTCATCTTACATTCTTCTTTCTAACACAACATGGAAAATAAAAAAATATTTTAAAACAAAAAGTAACATAACTTTAAAGAAAGTTTGAAAATATAGAGAAAATTCCCATAATCACAACATTCCAGTGCAACTATCATTTTAATGTATTTTCTTCAGAAATTTCCATATTAAAATTTTACACAGCCATAATTTTAGTATACATGCAGTGATTTTGGTGTCATAAATGGCAACCTCTTCTTGCTCTTGTGACACTTATGTAGGTAGTGGAAAAGCTTAGCCTACCTATAAGTATGCCTAAAAGTTCCTTCTGGAGGACCTCTTTTGTTGCTCAGATGTGGCTTCTCTGTCTTTAAGCCCAGCTCTGCAAGTGAAATCATTGCCCTCCCCACTACATGGGACATGACATCCAGGGGTGAAAGTTTCCCTGGTGGCGTGGGAAATGACTCCCAGGGATGAACCTGGCCTGGCACTGTGGGAACAGCCATGCCATTCTGACTGAAAGGAAGAAAAGAAGTGTAACAAATAAGGTATTGGTGGCTGAGAGAGTTCAAATAGAGTTGAGAGGCTACTGTGGGGTCACTTGTATGCAAGCTTCCATTAGACATTGCTGCCTATCATAGCTTTCCAAACCCCAACCAAATACAATCCTACCAATCCTAAAGAACACCTAGGGCATTATATAAATTCTTCAAAGGTTCCGTGCCCTAGGGTATCTTTCTAGAAACATACAACCGCCAGATGGGTCCCTGGACCAGAAAACTCCTGAAGTACAGAGGAGCTGGCCTCTCCAGAACATCAGCTAGTTTCCATCTCCCTACCCCATATTATTGACAGCCCCTTCCAACATGAAAACGTTAGAATGGGCATAGCCCAAATACCCCTAAAGAGTGGGAGAAAGATCAAAGGTGATGGTGGAGTTATGCAAAGAAGGTAGGGTTTAACAAATGAATATGATTGCTGAATCATTACATTGACATTTCTTTTAGTCTTCAGTATCTTAGAGCAGCTAGAAATAAAAACCTGAAATGGTGGAATTGTAACCAATACCAAACTCTGAAATCTGTTCTACAATCAATTGTTGTGATATGCTTTGAAATTTATTGCTATTCTGTATATATATTATGTTTCGCAAAAAAGAAAAAAAAGTTGATTGTGATGATAAATGTACAGCTATGTGACAATATTGTGAACCATTGATTGTACATTTTGAATGGTTACATGGTATGTGAATATGCAATGTATATCAATGAAAAATAAACAAAACAACAAAACAAGGCAACTTGTTCTCTTTTCCATATTTTATTATAAAAATTTTCAAGCAGAAATGTTGAAAGAATTTTACAGTGGCAATCTATGTACAAACTACCTGGACTCTACAATTGTTAACATTTAAAAAAAATGTGGCAGCATACATATACAACGTAAAATTTCCCATTTTAGCCATAATCACAGTTCAGTGATATTGCATTATTGATATTATGCTACCACCATCATTTCCATTGCCCAAACTTTGACATCACCCCAAACAGAAATTCTGTAGCCATTAAGTACTAACTCCCCATTACCAACCCCCACCAGCCCATAGTAACTTGTAATCTACTTTCTGTCTCTATTGTATTTGCTTCTTCAAGGTATTTCATATAAGTGAAATCATAGAATATCTGTCCACTAGATTCTGGTATATTTCACTCAACATGATGTCTTCAAGGTTCATTCAGGTTATGGCATGTATCAGAACTTCATTATTTTTTAAGGCTAGTATTTCACTGTATTGATATAACACAGTTTGTTTATCCGTTCATCTGTGGATGGACACCTTTTGCCTATTGTAAATAATGCTGTATGAACACTGGTGTACAGTAATCTGTTTGAGTCTCTGTTTTCAATTCTTTCGGGTGTATTCCTAGAAGTGAGTTTGCCAGATCATATGATAATTCTGTGTTTAATTTCTGAGGAACCTTTGAAGTACTTTCCACAGCAGCTGCACTGTTTTATATTCCCACAAGCAATGCTTGAGGGTTCTTATTTCTCCACATGCTTGCCAACACTTATTTCTGTTTTTTTTTTTAAATAATAATCATCTTAGTATTTGTGAAGTGCTATCTCATTGTGGAGCATTTTGTTTTGATTACTGTAGTTTTATAGGGTTTACAAATCAGAAAAGGAAATTCCTCCACTTTGTTCTTCATTTTCAAGGTATTTTTGACTATTCAGTTTCCCTTGCCTTCCATATGAATTTGACAATTGGCTTTTCCATTTCTGAGAAAAGACTGTTGGAATTTTGATAAGGATTGCATTGAATCTGTAGATTGCTTTGGGTAGTAGTGAAATCTTAATATAATTCAGTCTTCCAGATCATGAACATGGGATGTCTTTACATTTCAACACATCTATAATTTCTTTCAGCAGTGTTTTGTAGTTTCCAGTATACAAGTACTTTACATCCTTGGTTAAATTTATTAATATATGTTATTTCTTTTAGGTACTATTGTAAATGAAATTGTTTTCTTGATTTCCTTTCCCAATTGTTCATTACTGGTTTATGGAAACAACTGATTTTGGAGTATTGCTCTTGTACCTTGAAATACTGCTCAATTCCTTTTTTAACTCTAGTAGACTTCTTGTGGATTCTTTGGGGTTTTCTCTATGTAGGGTCATTTCACTGCAAATAGAGATAGTCTTGCTTCTTCCTTTCCAATTCTGATCCCTTTCATTTCTTTTTCTTGCCTAATTGCTCTGACTCGAGCTCCCAGTAGTGTCGAATAGCATTAGTTAAAGTGGGCATCCTTGACTTGATCCTGATATTAGGAGAAAAACTTTTAGGCTTTCATTACTGAATGTGATGTTAGCTATAGTTTTTTCATATGTGTCATTTGTTGATGAAGTTATTTTCTATTCCTAATTTTCTGAGTGTTTTTATTTAATAAGGTGCTGGATTTTGTTAAATGCCTTTTCTGTGTCAATTGAGATGAGCGTGTGGCTTTTTTCTTCATTTTTTATGTGTTTTTGATGAAAAAATCAAATAATACTTCATATGAAAGCATCATTGGATCAACTGTGGCATGGAGATTTTATGTAAGAAGGATGGAGATAAACCTGAGAATTAGCCCCAGAATAGTTAATGAAGTATCAGCCAAGATAAATGAATCTCTTTAGAGGGAGGTGTTATCAGGAAAAAAGTGTAGTACTGTAGATGAGAAAAGTGACACTAGAGAAAAGACTTAAAACTAAAATATAAAATACAATTTTGTACCATCATTATGCATAAGTTGGGTTCTTTTGGTTTATCCAGTTTAGTATTCCTCTTAGTCAGATTATAACTTCCATTATAATTGCCATAGCACACTGGGAGATTTATGTCAAGACTATGCCATATTGGTCTCAGGCAATATTACCATCTAGGACTAATCATTTCCTTCCAGAGGTCTCTTGCCAGAAACCAACTACCCCCAATTATGGATGTTTTGTTCTTCATTGTATACTTGAGACGCTATGATCTCGATTTATTTTTGCATCCAGTTGACTGGGTTCCACCTGTTAGAAAGTTAAACCTCCAAAGAAGCTATTAGAAACTTTGTCCTCTGGCCCCCAGAATAAAACTTAGCAAAACAACAGATCTTATTATTTGAATGTTTATCCTTTATTTAACACTTTGGCAGTAATAATGTTATATAAGGCATGACCTTTGATATCAAGGAAACTAGTAGAAATAAGAATATCAATTAAAACAAAGGATAAATGATACAAAGTGGTATAATTGCTAAATAGTGTGAAATTTAAGATAGGAATTCAAAGAGAGATCAAGGTAGATGATACTGGCTGCTGAAAGTCTCATGGTTGGAGCTGGTGCTACTGAATTGGATTTGAGTTACATGAAGACAAAGGGAAGAGGTGTATCAGATGAAGTCAACAGTATGAACTAAGGTACATAAATAGGAATGAACAAGGTGTGTTCAAGGGACAGTGAGATAACCACTATAACAGTGGGTAAGCTGTTTTTTAGGGGAAAGGTAGAATGGGACAAGATTACAGAGAACCTGTAAATGACCCATAATAATTACATAAGCATAAAACATGCAAGAAAGAAAATGTCATTGGAGATAGACGATATTTTAACTGGCTAAGGAAATGTTTCTCTTTCTTCAGATTGAAGAAATGGCGATAAACCTGTGGAACTGGGCAGTTACCAAGAGAGTAGGTTTGATTATAAGTGAAGAACAGAAAGCTAAATGTATGTATTCATTTTGTGTCTCATATTATAAGGAGTATTCTTATACATTAGGTTGTATTCTTAAAGTGTAAATAATGTTTTGATAAGTTATTAGATAGAGATTTTTTCAAAGAAAACCAAGCAAAACAAACAAGAAATATTGGTTTCTCAAGCGAGTAGCTTTTCCTCAGTTTTGTGACTTTTCAGGGGCTACTTCCTTACTAATAAAAGTTTAAAAGCATCGCTGTAAGAGAGAGGCTGTTAAAGATGATTAAAAGAAGGGAAAAGAGAACTTTAGGTAACTTTTAAGGCATGGGTTATTTGTTTACCCTGGAGAAGAAACAATCAGAAACTTCAGGATTCCAAGGAACCATCAAATAGTAGTTTCCCCTCGTCATTAATAATAGAATGAAAGGTATCGCCAATATGAGGTATTTAGATTTAAAAAATGAAAAATAATAATTTCATCTTGAGGTGGGTTGATAAACATTGGAATGAGTTACTAAGAAAAATTAT
Source organism: Tamandua tetradactyla (assembly GCF_023851605.1). Classification (NCBI taxonomy): domain Eukaryota; kingdom Metazoa; phylum Chordata; class Mammalia; order Pilosa; family Myrmecophagidae; genus Tamandua; species Tamandua tetradactyla. Next base: position 100,767,840 of record NC_135353.1, read on the forward strand.
AAAAGTTATTTCACCTGGGAGAGCAAGCAACAAGAACAACATAGCAAAAACCCCAAACCCAAAACTATACTCATTTTGGATGATTTAAATGTGGTCTATTGTCAAGCAAGTTGTTGTACTTGAGCTAAATGGGCCAGTTTAGTGTTCTGACAGTTGTGGATTTTTAGCAAGCATAGTGACAATAGAAACATTTATGGAAAGTTTATCACCCCATTATAAAGGATATTGAGGTAACCAACAAAGTGAACCTCTGAACTGCTTGACTTTGTAAAGACAAAGGACTTTTGTCTGTGTATTAGTTAGTGTTCTCCAGAGAAACCTGGAGAGAGAGAAAAAGAAGGGGAAGAGAGAGGAGGGGAGGGGCTGGGGGTGGGGAAGGAAAAATTTGTTATTATAGGGAATTGGCTTACATGACCAAGGGGTCTGGCAAGTCCGAACTCTGTAGGGAGACCACAAGCTGAAAGCAACAATAAAACCAATGTTGAAGTCCTCCGTCTGAGTTCCCCAGGGAAAGCTGGCTAGCTAGAAATTCCAGAAAGAACCAATGCTGAAGTTGAAGCAGAAACTCTTCTTCTGACCTCTGAAACCCTCAGTCTGGCTTTTAAGACCTCTAACTACTTGAATGAAGAGACTTTTCAAATTGCTGAGGGCAATTTCTTTTGTTGATCGTAGATGCAATCCACTGATTATACATGTGTCTATGTATGGAATAATTTCACAGTAATAAGCTGACCAGTGCTTGAACAAGCAACGGAACACTATAAACTAGCTAGGTTGACACATGAAATTATCCATCACAGTCTGTGTGTACCAAATTGAATTTGTTGCAAAGTATTCCTTTTTATGATTATAAACCAAAATGTTAATAACTTCAGGGTACGTATAGAGTAATTATTGGTTAATATAGTCAATGATATACTTACTCATGACTCTACTCCTCTATTAGGATGTTTAGAGAACAGTTATATTCCTTTAACTTTCAGATAGATGTTGCTATTACTCCTGGGAGCCTTAGATTCTGTAGTTATGGGGAGAGAAGAGTTAGAAATTTATCTGTGAGAGGAAATTTAGTATACAGGTGAACTGGGTATACTAAAATGTATTAATTCTAAATTACCATTCTATCATCAAGGAATGTTGCTCCAGATGTTTTTCAATGTTTATCGAATAGTGAGGATACGGTAGATGAAGGGATATGGTACCGAAGCCCCGGGACTTCTCCAAATCTACTGTCTCTGTGCATAGCAATTCTTAATCAGATTTTTGGGTGCTTTTATGTGCACTTTTATATATACTGGTGAATAGGATGTAGTGCGGGAAATCCCTGATTCAAAAGAGTTTTGTTCCAAAAATATGTTGATTGGAAGAAACCTTGTCTTCTTAAAAACAAATTCAGTGTGCATGGATTATGGTATGTGATGAAAAGTTATCAAGATGTATAAGCTTCAATTTTAGATTATTGGAAGAATAATATACAATAAACAGAAATAAGAAAATTGGAAGATAAAGAACTAACTAGTAAATTTCCATTTTAGACTTGTTGCATTTAAGGTGACAATAAGTTTGGAGTTGTGAGACAGGAGCTTATGAGAAAGATAAGGGTTGGACCTATAGATATGACAATTATTCACATAGTGATTTTTGAAGCCACAAGAGTATTTGACTTCTGGGAAGGAGAAGATATAGAGCAGTGTTTCTTACATATTGAAATAAATCAGAACTACCCATTGTGCCTGTTAAAAATACAGATACTCAGGCCATACCATTGTAGGTCTTGATTCAGTAGATTTAGGATGAAATCTGAGCATCTTTATAATTTGAAAAAATTTCTTGGGAATTCTCATGCACACCAAATTTTAAGAACCACTGGTGTTGAACAAGAATGGCGTCGTGAGATTTTAATCTTGAATTTTCTAGTTAGGAACTGGGGCGGTGGGGGTGGAGGGGTGGGGAGGAAAGAACAAGGATAGGAACAGTCAAAAAAATTCTGGAGGAGACTCATTACTCATTTATTGAGTATATATTGCTTATAGTCATAGCATGTCATACCATATTACGGCAGACAGTAGGAGAAAGGGACAAGGTAAGACTCCTGAACAAAGATGCCAGGCATATATGCTTGAGGATCTGAGAAGGAAGGGGATAAAACTAACTAAATAAAAAAAAATTAATTAATAAATGCCACAACACTAGGTGTTGTCTAAAGTCAATCCAAATATCATGTTGTGGGCACTAGAACAGAGTAAAGCAGATATTCAAAGGAGTTAGTCAGTAACCACCTAACCAAGATGTCTATTAATATAGAAGGGTCAAGAACAGACTGGTAAGAAGACAAGGACAGAGCAACAGCAACAAAGAAAACATCTTTACATTGGAGTAGCATTCAGTTTCTGCCTCAGCCACATTTGACCTGGTGATAAATATCAACAGCTGGATCATGAATGTAAGGGTGGGAGCAAAGTTCTTAGAATGAGACATGTCCCACACAGGAAAACTGCTCAATGCTAACCAGGATAGTGTGAGGCCAAGGGAGTAGGCTGATTCAAAAAAGGGTGTGATAATCATTGTGAAATGTTGCTCAGAAGTCAGGGAAAGTGATTTGGAGGGCTGCCCTTTAAGTATTGTGGTAAAGTTGCAAAACAGATTGTAGGAGGTTAATGAAATTACTGAGTAGCAAGGAAACAAAGATAGCAGGTAGACCATTCAATTCACAAAGATTGGGAATGAAAGGAAGATGAGAAAGGGGGATGGAAGCTTGAAAGCACCTTAGAATCAGTTGAAGTTTTTCAAGGAGGGGGGAGGGTTATGTTTGAAGGTAGTTTGGAAGGAGTAAGTTCTGGGAGGTAGCGAAGAAATCTTTGAAGAGGGGAAATAATTGAGAGATTGGGAACCTTGAGAATACCAACGAATTAGTGAACTTTGGAAAAAAGGAGGGCAACATCTTCGAAACTGGAAATGCAAGTCAATAAATGACCAGAAATTATCTTACTGGAAGTTTTTTCAGAAACACATTAACCTTGTTAAGGAATGAATAAATGTAACATTTTATTATGGGTAATAAAAATCTGACCACTTCAGTTACCCTATAATTTAAACTGGGAAATTCTTCTCTTTTTCCATAGACTATTATTCAGAAAGAGTATTAGCATAGATAGAATGGCTGCTGAGATCTAACATAAAGGTGACTGGTTCTATGTGAAGTCACCTTTAAAAAATTTAGATATGTTTTATAATGAAAGAAGCTACAGAAATAAAGAAGATAACTTATTCAAATGTTCCTATTTTCAGTGGAAAATGAATGGTATAATGAAGATGTCTGCATTTTCTAAGTTATACTTTAGGAACTATTGTCATCTACAGAAAAGAGTGAATTTAGAAAATTTCACATTTTAGGAGAAAAATCTAAAACTGGCCTGATGTCCAGAGATTATGTAAGATGTTGATAGCTTTAAGATTCCATTCTACCTACAATTATGCTGTTGTATCAAATGGAACGAGTATCTTAAATTTCAGTGCCCATGTATTCATTTCTAGTATATAGCAACACAATTGACATTTGTATCTTTATCTTGTTTTCTGCAACTTTACAGACTTCACTTATTTTAGTATTTACTTTTGAAAATTGTTTTATAAAAGTCCTTTAAAATACTTAATTTTAACAGTTACAAAACTTGCTTTACCTCAGCCCTCATTTTTCTTTATAGGTATACATAAAAGGAAAACTAATGTTTTGTGTTTACGGGTATCTAATTACTATTTTGCAGTAAAACATGTTGCTTGTAAGCTGATGTGTATGTGTGAAAGCTCAGCTCCTTCAGAAGAAGCTATTCGAAGACAGATTTTGGTAAGTCTTAATTAATTGAGGAGAAAGTACAGATGCAATGAGATAATGGTTCTTCCTATGCAGATGGTAGAAGTTAGAGTAAATTTGGAAGGGGTTGACTCCTTTAGTGCTGTCCATGTACCTTTTACCATAGGGATATCTACTACAGTTAGAGGTCTCAGCAGTACTATAGTTGTCATTACAGAGGTTCAGTGGACTAGATATTAAATTTATAATTCAGGATTTATTATTTATTTTTTGCTTTCACCACCTCTAACTTGTTAGAGTAACAATTTCCCCATTTAGAAAAAGGGAACAATATTATTTAGTCTTAAAAGAGGTTTCTGAATATTAACTAATGGAAATTCTGAACATTTAGCAAGTATGAAAAACTACAGGATTAGAAGTCTGAAGACCTAGGTTTGAATCCAAGCCCTGCAAATTATTAGCTGTGTGACACTGGAAGATCATTTAGTCTTCTCAGTTGTAAAACAGGAATAATAATATCTACCTTATGAAAATAGATGGTATATGGGTAAAAATACAATCAATGTAAGCTAGGGTCTATAGACAACACTAACATTGTAATATGCCTCCACTGAATGTAACAAAGGCATTATGCCAAAACTAAATATCAACAGGCGGGGGCATTGGGAAAAGGGTATGGATTCTTTGTGGAAGAAAACGAAATGTCTTCAGATAGAGTATGGTGGCGAAAGCATGTCTATACACTTAGGCTGGATTGTATGATGGGTAATAAAACTGTTTAAAAAATGGTCAGAGTGGTGTGACAGTGGCTCAGTGGCAGAATTCTCGCCTGCTATGCTGGAGACCCGGGTTTGATTCCTGGTGCCTGCCCATGCCAAAAAAAAAAAAAAAAAAAAAAAAAAGATGTCTGAGAGAAACAAGTGCTAGAGAAATGTGGACAGTACCTATTCACTATCAGTACGGAAATGAGAGGTACAGTCCCTTGGAGAGCACTGTGGTGGTTCTACAGGAGGCTACGGGTGGGTTTGCCATATGATCCTGAAACCTTATTGCTCAGTGTATACCTGAGGGAACTGAGTGAGGGAACATGAATGGACATTTGCACACTGGTGTTTCTGGTGGCAGTGATCGTGATCCACAATGATCCACAATGAATGGAGGTGGCCTAAGGGTACAATGGACTTCTGAGCCACTGCAAGACGGAATGAAGTTGGGAGGCATGCAACTAGATGAATGAACCTTAAGAGCTGTATGTTGAATGAACTATCAGGAACAAAAAGACAAATATTATCATGCCTTAATTATATGGACTAACTATAATATGAAAATTAGGTGAATTAACGTCTAGAGCGTGGGTTATCAGGTTAGGGCTTATTGAAAAGGGTCCTAGATTGTAAGCTCTTACAGCAGTTAGATATATTCAGAAGATGTAATTGTTAATTCTAAATTCTGAGATACTGAGCTGTTTGTATATAACCTGGTCTTTCCCAGAAACTTCGGGTATTTATGTGACTCCTGAGACTCAGAGTTAGAACTCTGAGGCTATGAAAATCAGCACTGCCCCATACAAGAACTGTTTAAAAAGTGGAAAAAGTGATTAGACATCGAGTAGACATGAATGAAGCTGATCTGGATAGGACTAAGGTTTATCAGAAGACTGGGTAAAGAATGATACGGTCCATGTTTTAAAACTTCAACTTCTGTGTGAGACTAAAAGGGAGAGATGTTTATGTGGTACAAAATTAATATTTTGGATAGTGCATTTCACAATTTAATTTGTGTAGTTAGTTTAGTTAACACCATAGGTACATGGAATCTTGAATAGGGCATGAGATTTTATTTTATTTATTTATTTTTTTAATTTTATTTTTTAATACCAAAAAACACCAAACAAATGCAGACATTCTTATTTTGATCATTCCATTCTACATATATAATCAGTGATTCACAGTATCATCACATAGTTGCATATTCATCATCATGATCATTTCTTGGAACATTTGCATCTATTCAGAAAAAGAAATAAGATGAAAACAGAAAAAAAAATTATATACACCATACCCCTTACCCCTCCATTTCATTGATCACTAGCATTTCAAACCAAATTTATTTTAACATTTGTTCCTCCTATTATTTATTTTTATTCCATATGTTCTACTCGTCTGTTGACAAGATGGATAAAAGGAGCATCAGACACAAGGTTTTCACAATCACACAGTCACATTGTGAAAGCTGTATCATTATTCAATCATCTTCAAGAAACATGGCTACTGGAACACAGCTCTACATTTTCAGGCGGTTCCCTCCAGCCTCTCCATTACATCTTGAATAACAAGGTGATATCTACTTAATGCGTAAGAATAACCTCCAGGATAACCTCTCGACTCTATTTGGAATCTCTCAGCCATTGACACTTTGTCTCATTTCACTCTTCCCCTTTTGGTCGAGAAAGTTTTCTCAGTCCCTTGATGCTGAGTCTCAGCTCATTCCAGGATTTCTGCCCCATGCTGCCAGGAAGGTCCAAATCCCCGGAAGTCAAGTCCCATGTGGACAGGGGGAGGGTAGTGAGTTTGCTTGCTGTGTTGGTTGGAGACAGAGGCCACATCCGAGCAACAAAAGAGGTCTGGCTGGGGGTGACTCCTAGGTCTAATTTTAAGTAGGCTTAACCTAACCTTTGTGGGGTTAAGTTTCATATGAACAAACCCCAAGACTGAGGGCTCAGCCTATAGCTTTGGTTGTCCACACTGCTTGTGAGAATATCAAGAATTTAACTTGGGGAAGTTGAATTTCCCCCATTCTCATCATTCCCTGAAGGGGACTTTAGGGCATGAGATTTTAGTGGTTTGTCCAGGTTAGTGTGATGCTTCAATAAATCCTAGAGGGATTTGGACAATGAATAAAGAAGTATTTGCAAAGTCCCCTTGGGGGAATGGAGATGGGGGCAATATTCAACTTCTTGATTTGGAGAATTTCTGATATTCTAGCAAGCAGTGGGCACAAACAAATCAATAGGCCAGGTCTTTGATCTTGGGGATCGCCTCTATGAAACTTATTCCTGAAGGGATAGGCTAAGCGTATTTAAGATTAGGCCTAGGAGTCACCTCCAGAGAACCTTTCTAAGCAGACACAGCAAGTATACTCACTGCCCTCTCCCTCTACATGGGACATGGCTCCCAGGGGTGTAAGCCTCCCTGGCAACGTGGGACAGAAATCCCGGGATGAGCCGAGACCTGGCATCAAGGGATTGAGAAAACCTTCTTGACCAAAAGGGGTAAGAGTGAAATGAGACAAAATAGAGTGTCAGTGGCTGAGAGATTTCAAACAGAGTCGAGAGGTTATCCTGGAGGTTATTCTTACACAATATATAGATATCCACTTTTTAGTTATAGTGTATTGGAGTGGCTCGAGGGAAGTACCTGAACTGTAGAGCTTATGTTCCAGTACCTTTGTTTTTTGAAGATGATTGTATAATGATATAGCTTTTACAATGTGACTATGATTATGAAAACCTTGTGTCTGATGCTCCTTTTATCCAGCATATAGACAGATGAGTAAAAAACTATGGATAAAATATAAATAAATAATAGGGGGGATATGGGGAAAAGTGTATTTGGTAGATGGAAATACTAGTGGTCAATGAGAGGGAGGGGTCAAGGGGTATAGTATGTATGAGTTTTTTCTTTTTTCTTTCTTTTTCTGGAGTGATGCAAATGTTCAAAAAAATAATCATGGTGATAAATACACAACTATGTGATGATATTGTGAGCCATTGATTGTATACCATGTATGGAATTTTTATATGTTAAGAATTCTTGTATGTTTTTATGTTATTTTATTAATAAAAATCTTTTAAAAAAGATTCCTTTCCCTTGTTGAATCATTATATTGATATTTATTTTAGTCTCAAGTATCTTGGAGCAGCTAGAAGTAAAAGCCTAAAATTGTGGAATTGTAACCCATGCTAAACTATGAAATATGTTCTATAACTCATTGTTGTGATGTACTTTGAAATTTATTGCTTTTTTGTATATATGTTATTTTTCACAAAAAAGTCAATTGTGATAAATGCACAGCTATATGATGATATTGTGAACAATTGATTGTACACATTGGATGATTGCATGTTATGTGAATATATGATATATATATATATATCAATAATAAATATTAAAAAAATTCCATTATGTGTATATACCACAGTTCCCCCTTCTATTCTTCAGTTGATGTACCCTTAGCCCACCTCCATTCATTGAGATCACCAACACTTCTGCCACACAAACCAGTATGCAAATGTCCATTCCTGTCCCTGCTCTCCATTCTTCCAAGTTTACACCTAAGTACAGGGTTTCAGGATCATATGGCAACCCTACACCTGGCCTCTTATAGAGCCACCACACTGCCTTCCAGAGGCGCTGCACCACTGTAGTTTCCTACCAACAGTGACTAGGTACATCTCCACCTTATCTCTAACACTTGTATCTCTCTGTTCTTTTTTTTTTGAATGGGCAGGCACTGGAAATCAAAACCGGGTCTCCAGCATGGCAGGCGAGAATTCTGGCGCTGAGCCACTCTTGCCTGCCCTCTCTGTTCATTTTTTTTTTATTTAGCTTTTTTTAAAAAACTTTTTTGTATTAATTAAAAAGAATTAACAAACAAAACATTGATATCATTCCATTCTACATATACAATCATACAATCAGTAATTCTTAATATCATCACATAGTTGCATATTCATCATTTCTTAGAACATCTGCATCGATTTAGAAAAAGAAATAAAAAGACAACAGAAAAAGAAATAAAATGATAATAAAGAAAAAAAAAGATTATATATACCATACCCCTTACCCCTCGCTTTCATTTACCACTAGCATTTCAAACTAAATTTATTTTAACATTTGTTCCCCCTATTATTTATTTTTATTCCATATGTTCTACTCTTCTGTTGATATAGTAGTTAAAAGGACCATCAGACACAAGGTTTTCACATACACAGAGTCTCATTGTGAAAGCTATATCATTGTTCAATCATCACCAAGAAACATGGCTACTGGAACACAGCTCTACATTTTCAGGCAGTTCCCTCCAGCCTCTCCACTACATCTTGAACAACAAGGTGATATCTACTTAATGCATAAGAATAACCTCCAGAATAACCTCTCGACTCTGTTTGGAATCTCTGAGCCATTGACACTTAGTCTCATTTCACTCTTCCTCCTTTGGTCGAGAAGGTTCTCTCAATCCCTTGATGTTAATTCTCAGCTCATTCTAGGGTTTTTCTCAGTCCCTTGATGCTGAGTCTCAGCTCATTCCAGGATCTCTGTCCCACGTTGCCAGGAAGGTCCACACCCCTGGGAGTCATGTCACTCGCAGAGAGGGCGAGGGTGGTGAGACTGCTCGTCATGTTGGCTGAAGAGAGAGGCCACATCTGAGCAACAAAAGAGGTTCTCTTGGGGGTGACTCTTAGGCCTAAATTTTAAGTAGACTTGACCTATCCTTTGTGGGGTTAAGTTTCATATGAACAAACCCCAAGACTGGGGGCTCAGCCTATAGCTTTGGTTGTCCACACTGCTTGTGAGAATATCAAGAATTCAACTTGGGGAAGTTGAATTTCTCCCCGCTCTCACCATTCCCCGAAGGAGGCTTGCAAATACTTTTCCAGTCACTCTGGGATTCATCAGGGCATCACTCTGGACAAACCAATAAAATCTCATGTCCTACCTGAGATTCCAAGTACTTATGACATTCAATCAAACTATCTACATGAGTGACATTAGGAAATGCTCTAGTCAAAATATAAATTTTGTAACAAATAAACTTTTTTGGCTTTAGTCTCACATATAAGGTGACATTTTAAAGTATTAATTATCATCTATTTTCAGCACCCTGCAATAATGACATTCCTTTGTTCTTCCTCATGCAAAAACATTTTTAAAATTTGTACGTTGTACATTTCACTATTATTATACACTCTAGGCATTCCTGCATTATACCATCTCGATCTTTACCATCTATCTTTCTTTCTGATTTCATTTATGTCCCCAGCCCTCCTCCCTCTATCATTCTCACATGCAGCTTCATTCAGTGTTTTAACATAATTACATTACAGTTAGGTAGTATTGTGCTGTCCATTTCTGAGTTTTTGTATCCAGTCCTGTTGCACAGTCTGTATCCCTTCAGCTCCAATTACCCAATATCTTACCCTATTTCTATCTCCTGATGATCTCTGTTACCAATGACATATTCCAAGTTTATTCACTAATGTCAGTTCATATCAGTGAGACCACACAGTATTTGTCCTTTAGTTTTTGGCTAGTCGCACTCAGCATAATGTTCTCAAGGTCCATCCATATTGTTTCATACTTCAAAAGTTTATTCTGTCTTAAAGCTGCATAATATTCCATTGTATGTATATATCACAGTTTGTTTAGCCACTCATCTGTTGATGGACATTTTGGCTGTTTCCATCTCTTTGCAATTGTAAATAATGCTGCTATAAATATTGGGGTGCAAGTGTCCATTTGTGGCTTTGCCCTTAAGTCCTCTGAGTAGATACCTAGCAATGGTATTGCTGGGTCATATGGCAATTCTATATTCATCTTTTTGAGGAACCACCAACCTGCCTTCCACAGTGATTGCACCATTTGACATTCCCACCAACAGTGAATAAGTGTGCCTCTTTCTCCACATCCTCTCCAGCACTTGTCATTTTCTGTTTTGTTGATAATGATCATTCTGGTGGGTGTGAGATAATATCTCATGTGGTTTTGATTTGCATTTCTCTAATGACCAGGGACATTGAGCATCTCTTCATGTGCCTTTTGGCCATTTGTACTTCCTCTTCTGAGAAGTGTCTGTTCAAGTCTTTTTCCCATTTTGTAATTGGGTTGGCTGTCTTTTTGTTGTTGAGTTGAACAATCTCTTTATAAATTCTGGATACTAGACCTTTATCTGATATGTCATTTCCAAATAGTGTCTCCATTGTGTAGGCTGTCTTTTTACTTTCTTGATGAAGTTCTTTGATGCACAAAAGTGTTTAATTTTGAAGAGCTCCCATTTATTTTTTTCTTTCTTCAGTGCTCTTGCTTTAGGTGTAATGTCCAAAAACTGCCTCCAATTGTAAGTTTCATAAGATATCTCCCTACATTTTCCTCTAACTGTTTTATGGTCTTAGACCTAATGTTTAGATCTTTGATCCATTTTGAGTTAACTTTTGTATAGGGTGTGAGATACGGGTCCTCTTTCATTCTTTTGCATATGGATATCCAGTTCTCTAGGCACCATTTATTGAAGAGACTGTTCTGTCCCAAATGAGTTGGCTTGACTGCCTTATCAAAGATCAAATGTTCATAGATGAGAGGGTCTATATCTGAGCACTCTCTTCGATTCTATTGGTCAATATATCTATCTTTATGCCAGTACCATGCTGTTTTGACCACTGTGGCTTCATAATATGCCTTAAAGTCAGGCAGAGTGAGACCTCCAGCTTCGTTGTTTTTCCTCAAGATACTTTTAGCAATTCGGGGCACCCTGCCCTTCCAGATCAATTTGCTTATTGGTTTTTCTATTTCTGAAAAGTAAGTTGTTGGGATTTTGATTGGTATTGTGTTGAATCTGTAAATAAGTTTAGGTAGAATTGACATCTTAACTAAATTTAGTCTTCCAATCCATGAACATGGTATGCCCTTCCATCTATTTAGGTCTTCTGTGATTTCTTTTAACAGTTTCTTGTGGTTTTCTTTGTATAGGTCTTTTGTCTCTTTAGTTAAATTTATTCCTAAGTATTTTATTCTTTTAGTTGCATTTGTAAATGGAATTCGTTTCTTGATTTCCCCCTGAGCTTGTTCATTACTAGTGTATAGAAACACTACAGATTTTTGAATGTTGATCTTGTAACCTGCCACTTTGCTGTACTCGTTTATTAGATCTAGTCGTTTTGCTGTGGATTTTTCAGGGATTTTGACGTATAGTATCATATCATCTGCAAACAGTGATAGTTTTACTTCTTCCTTTCCAATTTTGATGCCTTGTATTTCTTTTTCTTGTCTAATTGCTCTGGCTAGAACTTCCAACATGATGTTGAATAACAGTGGTGATAGTGGACATCCTTGTCTTGTTCCTGATCTTAGGGGGAAAGTTTTCAGTTTTTCCCCATTGAGGATGATATTAGCTGTGGGTTTTTCATATATTCCCTTTATCATTTTAAGGAAGTTCCCTTTTATTCCTATCCTTTGAAGTATTTTCTACAGGAAAGGGTGTTGAATCTTGTCAAATGCCTTGTCTGCATCAGTTGAGATGATCATGTGATTTTTCTGCTTTGATTTGTTGATATGGTGTATTAGATTAATTGATTTTCTTATGTTGAACCATCCTTGCATATCTGGGATGAATCCTACTTGGTCATGATGTATAATTCTTTTAATGTGTTGCTGGATTCGATTTGTTAGAATGTTGTTGAGGATTTTTGCATCTATATTCATTAGAGAGATTGGTCTTTAGTTTTTTTTTTTGTAATATCTTTGCCTGGTTTCGGTATGAGGGTGATGTTGGCTTCATAGAATGAATTAGGTGGCTTTCCCTCCACTTCAATTTTTTTGAAGAGTTTGAGCAGGATTGGTACTAATTCTTTCTGGAATGTTTGGTAGAATTCACATGTGAAGCCGTCTGGTCCTGGACTTTTCTTTTTGGGAAGCTTTTGAATGACTGATTCAATTTCTTTACTTGTGATTGGTTTGTTGAGGTCATCTATTTCTTCTTGAGTCAAAGTTGGTTGTTCATGCCTTTCTAGGAACTTGTCCATTTCATCTACATTGTTGTATTTATTAGCACAAAGGTGTTCATAGTATCCTGTTATTACCTCCTTTATTTCTGTGGGGTCAGTGGTTATGTCTCCTCTTTCATTTCTGATCTTATTTATTTGCATCCTCTCTCTTCTTCTTGTCAATCTTGCTAAGGGCCCATCAATCTTATTGGTTTTCTCATAGAACCAACTCCTGGTTTTATTGATTTTCTCTATTGTTTTCATGTTCTCAATTTCATTAATTTCTGCTCTAATCTTTGTTATTTCTTTCCTTTTGCTTGCTTTGGGGTTAGTTTGCTGTTCATTCTCCAGTTCTTCCAAGTGGACGGTTAATTCCTGAATTTTTGCCCTTTCTTCTTTTTTGATATAGACATTTAGGGCAATAAATTTCCATCTTAGCACTGCCTTTGCTGCATCCCATAAATTTTGATATGCTGTGTTTTCATTTTCATTCGCCTCGAGATATTTACTGATTTCTCTTGTAATTTCTTCCTTGACCCACTGGTTGTTTACGAGTGTGTTGTTGAGCCTCCACGTATTTGTGAATTTTCTGGCAGTCTGCCTATTATTGATTTCCAACTTCATTCCTTTATGATCTGAGAAAGTGTTGTGTATGATTTCGATCTTTTTTAATTTGTTGAGACTTGCTTTGTGACCCAGCATATGGTCTATCTTTGAGAATGATCCATGAGCACTTGAGAAAAAGGTGTATCCTGCTGTTGTGGGGTGTAATGTCCTATAAATGTCTCTTAATTCTTGCTCATTTATTGTAATATTCAAATTCTCTGTTTCTTTATTGATCCCCTGTCTAGATGTTGTGTCCATTGATGAGAGTGGGGAATTGATGTCTCCAACTATTATGGTATATGTGTCTATTTCCCTTTTCAGTATTTGCAGTGTTTGCCTCATGTATTTTGGGGCACTCTGGTTCGGTGCATAAATATTTATGATTGTTATGTCTTCATGTTAAATTGTTCCTTTTATTAGTACATAGTATCCTTCTTTGTCTCTTTTACTGTTTTACATTTGAAATCTAATTTGTTGGATATTAGTATAGCTACTCCTGCTCTTTTCTGGTTGTTATTTGCATGAAATATCTTTTCCCAACCTTTCACTTTCAGCCTATGTTTATCTTTGCGTCTAAGATGTGTTTTCTGTAGACAGCATATAGAAGGATCCTGTTTTTTAATCCATTCTGCCAGTCTATGTCTTTTGATTGGGGCATTCACTCCATTAACATTTAGTGTTATTACTGTTTGGGTAATACTTTCCCCTACCATTTTGCCTTTTGTATTATTTTATATGTCATATCTAATTTTCCTTCTTTCTTTTTTTTTGAATTAAAAAATCCTATCCATTTAATGAGTTTTTTATTTAGATAAGCAATAATCACTGTGAAGCATAATTTCATTGTTGTAAACTGCAGTTAGTAATACAGCAAAATGTTGTTTCAAGAGCATCAATGTTGAAGCTTTTCTGTACAAGTTCAAATTAACCAGCTGTGTCCTTTGAGCAAGTTGCTAACTCTTTATGGAATCATTTTCCTCATCTCTGAAATAAGGATCATGATAAAACCTACTTCATAAGGTTACTGCAATGACCAAATAGGGTAACAAAAATAAAACCCTTAGAATAGTGAGTAGCCTTACATAAATTCTGTATTATTTATTGTTACTACTACTATTATTATTTATTGTATGTATGCTCTAAGCATGGACTTAGATAATTCATATAAATGCAGTTTATAAATTCTAAAGATTATACAAATCTTTTATCAGTACAGACAAACATTAGGTGGTTCTTTCTGAGAAAAGTTCAAGGTACAAAATAATGGTTTCATGTATAAATGTTCAGCATCCAAGTTATAGACACGAGGCATTCAGTTCAAAAGAACAGAAGAAAATATTAAGAAAAATATTAATGTGCTTCATCTTTACTCTAAACTGAAGGAAGTTTCTGTTTAGTATCTATTGTCATGGGACGGCTTTCACTGAAGAGAGAACATGCACACTGATTACTCAGGACACATTGTGAAGGCCTGGAGATGGGACATGTGTTGGCTATGCTGTAAGCAAGTATGATGGCTGAATAGACAATCACAAGTCTGTCCTGATATGACAGGGCAGCAAGACTTTTCCTCCTTTCTAGGGCATTCCAGTCCAGCCCTACTATATTTTAAGTATACATCAAATCAATTTCTCTCCTCCCTTCTTATCTTTAACCTGTTTCTCCTCTATCCTTGGCCATAGTACAAAATCTCCAAGAATATAATAAGCATCACATCTGTTTTTTGTATAAACATCAAATTTATGTCAAAACTGAACATACATGAATTCCACATTGGGTAAATACTGGCCATGTATTTTTTAATTATTAGATTAGATTAGATTAGATTTAAAGAGTTTCTAATATTCCTTTTGGGATGTGGCTCAGATTTTCGGAATGTAATAATCCACATCAGATTAGTATGAGTACCCAAGAGACAAAATGTGGTGTATAGCCAACATAGGAGGAGAGAAGTTTCTGCCTGAACATCTTGGTGAGTTGTGTATATGAATGTGGAGATGGAAACTGGGAGTAGAACTGAATTACTCCATGTCACAAAAGATGAATGCAGTGATTTGGAATTGTGTGGACCTAAAAATCATGTTTTTAAACTTATTCCATTCTTGTGGGTATGACTTCTTAAATAAAAAAAAAAAAAAAACCTCTGATAAAGTTACTCCAGTTAAGATGTGACCTAGTTGAATCAGGACCAGTCTTAATCCTACTAATTTTCCTTCTTTCTACACTCTTCTCCACACCTCTCTCTTCTGTCTTTTCGTATCTGTCTCTAGTGCTCCCTTTAGTATTTCTTGCAGAGCTGGTCTCTTGGTCACAAATTCTCTCAGTGACTTTTTGTCCGAAAATGTTTTAATTTCGCCCTCATTTTTGAAGGACAAATTTGCTGGGTATAGAATTCTTGGTTGGCAGTTTTTCTCTTTTAATAATTTAAATATATCATCCCACTGTCTTCTCGCCTCCATGGTTTCTGCTGAGAAATCTACACGTAGTCTTATTGGGTTTCCCTTGTATGTGATGGATTGCTTTTCTCTTGCTGCTTTCAAGATCCTCTCTTTCTCTTTGACCTCTGACATTCTGACTAGTAAGTGTCTTGGAGAATGTCTATTTGGATCTATTTTCTTTGGGGTGCACTGCACTTCTTGGATGTGTAATTTTAGGTCTTTCATAAGAGTTGGGAAATTCTCAGTGATAATTTCTTCCATTAGTTTTTCTCCTCCTTTTCCCTTTTCTTCCGAACACCCACAACACGTATATTTGTGTGCTTCATATTATCATTCAATTCCCTGAGTCCCTGCTCATATTTTTCCGTTCTTTTCCTTATAGTTTCTGTTTCTTTTTGGATTTCAGATGTTCCATCCTCCAGTTCACTAATCCTAACCTCTGTCTCTTGAAATCTACCATTGTAGGTTTCCATTGTTTTTTTCATCTCTTCTACTGTATCTTTCATTCCCATAATTTCTGTGATTTGTTTTTTCAGACTTTCCATTTCTTTTTTTTGTTCATTCCTTGCCTTCTTCATGTCCTCCCTCAATTCATTGATTTGGTTTTTGATGAGGTTTTCCATGTCTGTTCGTATATTCTGAATTAGTTGTTTCAGCTCCTGTATCTCATTTGAATTATTGGTTTGTTCCATTGACTGGGCCATATCTTCAATTTTCCTGGTGTGATTTGTTATGTTTTGCTGGCGTCTAGACATTTAATTATCTTAATTAGTTTATTCTGGAGATTGCTTTCACTTACCTTACCTAGGGTTTTCTTGCTAGATGAGTTTGTTGTCTATCTGTTCTTTGACCTTCAGTTCAGCTTTTTCTGGGCCTGTAGCTTAAATTTTGTTTAACAGAGGGTAATTTTTCAGTTCTTGTTTTCTTGTTTCTTGTCCTGCTTGTAAGGTGCGTTTTCCCACCCCACCCTTAGGAGGGTCTACATAGGTATTAGAGACTCCACCCTGGTTTTCCCGAACTAAACTGGCCTCCTATTGGGGGAAGGAATCACCTGCATCAGTTTTCCCTGAGGGTGAGACCCAGCAGGTTGAAAGACTTTCCTGTGAATTCTCTGGGCTCTATTTTTCTTTTCCTGCCCAGTATGTGGCGCTTGTCTGCCTATGGGTCCCACCAGCAAAAGATGTTGCGGCACTTTTAACTTTGGAAGGCTCTCCCTGCTGGGGCATGGTGGAGACAGAGGAGAGGTTGTAGGCTGGTTTTAATGGCTTCAAATTGCCAAGCCCTGGGGTCTGAATTCCTTGAGAGAGGGATTCCATCTGAGTTGAGCTTCACCCCTCTCTTGGGGAAGGCACAGTTGGGAGACAGCTCTGAAAGCAGTCTGTTTCTGCCTATGCCTGGGGCAGTTGCAGCCCAAGTAGTCCCACCACTGAATCCAGAGGCAGCCAAGCCTCTGTAGAATCAGCCACAAAAACCTCCATTTCGTCACCTTCCCTCTTTTTCGGTTAGCCCAGTAAGCGACCTCCGCCTTGACCAGTTTCACCTGACTTGGGGGCCTATTTTTAGTAGTCAGAATTTGTTTATTATTGCCACAATTGCTGTTTGGTTGGACTCAGTCCCTGCTACTGTTAGAGTGTCTTTCCTTTCCCTTTGGGAAGCCACCTGTGGGGGAGGGGTGCCGGGCACCGGCAGCCGCGACTTGGGGAACTCACAGTTCTGGAGACTCGCAGCCGGTCCAGCTGGTCCAGTCTGGGGTACGCTGTGTGTCCAGTCACTATCGTGGCTCCAGGAGCTGTTCTGTACTGTTTCTGGTTATTTAGTAGTTTTTCTGGATGACAAACTAAAACATACACATTGCTAAGCCACCATCTTGGCCCCTCTCTCTGTTCATTTTTAAAGTTTTATTCTCACATCATGCAATCCAAGTAAGTAAAAGAATCTAAGTAAAAATTAACGGGTTCCTGATATAATCATATAACCATGTCTTCACCATTGCAGTCTATATGAGGAAATTTCCGTTTCTTCTGCAAAATGTCCCATACCCCTCCCCCATATCCCCCGCTTATTGACATAACTTTTGCATATTGCTTTTGTTACATTCAGTGGAAGCATATTGCAGTGTTACTCTTAAGTATAGACCCTAGTTTGCATTGATTGAATTTTTTTTGCTGTATACCATCCTTTTTTCAACACCGTGCATTGTTGACATTCAGTTGGTCTTCCCACATGTAAACATTCTTTTATTTGTACATTTAATCACTGTCATTGTTCACTGTAGGCATTGCTAAGTTATACCATTGCAGTCTTTATTCTCAGTCTTTTCTTGTTGTGTTATGCATGGCCCCAGCCTTCTTCCCTCAGCCATTACTCACACTCAGCTTTGTTCATTGTACTTACAGTATTGTCCTACCATCAGATAGTATTGTCCTATCCATTTCTGGATCTATACAATTAGTCCTGTTGAACATTCTGTACTCCTTTGGCATCAAATGCCCAATCTCTACCGTCTTTCTATCTTGTCCTAACCAATGTTCTCAACTTTAACTCTCAAAGTTCTGTCATTAGTTTTTTTCCATCATAAGTTTTAGTTCATATCAGAGACCTTACAGTATTTGTCGTTTTGTTTCTGGCTAATTTCACTCAGCATAATGTCCTCAAAGTTCATCCATGTTGTTCCATGCTTTATGACTTTATTCTTAGAACTGTGAAAATTGCATTGTATATATATATACCGCAGCTTGTTTAGCCACTGGTCATTTGATGGATATATGGGCTGTTTCTATCTCTTGGCAATCATGAATAATGCTGCTATAAACACTGGTGTGTAAATATCCATTTGTGTTCTTGCCTTCAGTTTCTCTGAATATATACCTAGTAATGGGATTGCTGGATCATGTGGCAATTCTATACTTAACTTCTCGAAGAACCACCAAACTCCTTTCAGCAACTGTTGGACCATTTTACATTTCTCAGTAACAGTGGATAAGTGTGCCTCTTTATCCACATCCTCTCCAGCAGTTGTCATTTTCTGTTTTTTTAATAGTGGTTATTCTAGTAGGTGTGAGATGATATCTCATTGTGGTTTTGATTTGCATTTCTCTAATAGCCAGTTGGGTTCAGCATCTTTTCATGTGTCTTTTAGCCATTTGTATTTCCTCTGCTGAGAAGTGTCAGTTCATGTCTTTTGCCCATTTTTTAATTGGGTTGTTTGTCTTTTTGTTGTTGAGTTGAAGAATCTCTTTATATATTCTGGACATTAAACCCTTATCTTATATATGATCTCCAAATATCATCTCCTATTGCGTAGCCTGCCTTTTTCTTTCCTGACAAAGTTCTTTGATGCCTAAAATGTTTAATTTTGAGGAAATCCTGTTCATCTGTTTCTTTTTTTCATTGCTCATGCTTTGAGTGTACGTTCTAGGAAACCACCTCGTATCACAAGATTTATAAGATATTTCCCTACATTTCATTCTCTAAGTTTTATGGACTTACTGTAATCTGTAGGTCTTTCATCCATTTTGAGTTAATTTTTGTATAAGGTGTGAGATCTGGGTCCTCTTTCATTCTTTTGGTTAAGGACATTCAGTTCTCCAAATGTCATTTGTTGAAGAGGCTGCTCTGTTCCAGTTGAGTTACCTCGACTGCTTTATCAAAGATCAATTGTTTGTAGATGTGATGGTCTATTTCTGCATACTCAGTTGAATTCCAGTGGTTAGTATATCTATGTTTATGCCAGTTCCATGGTGTTTTGACTGCTGTAGCTTTGTAATATTCTTTAGAGTCAGGTAATGTGAGACCTCCCACTTGATTCCTCTTTGTCAAGATATTTTTAGCTATTTGGCACATGCTCCTCTTCCAAATAAATTTGTTTGTTGGTTTTTCTGTTTCTTCAAAGTAAGTTATTGGGATTTTTATTGATATTGCATTGAATCTATAAATCAATTTGGGTAGAATTGACATCTTAGCTATATTTAGTCTTCTAATCTGTGAACACAGTATGTCTTTCCATTTATTTAGGTCTTCTTTGATTTCTTTTAGCAATTTCTTATAATTTTCTGTGTATAAGTCTTTTCAGGTCTTAGTTAAATTTATTCCTAAGGTATTTGATTCTTTTTGTTGCTATTGTAAATGGAATTCTTTTCTTAATTTCCCCTCAGAATAGTTATTACTAGTGTATAGAAACACTACTAATTTTTGAGTGCTGATCTTATTCACTGCTACTTTACTCTACTCATTTATTAGTTCTAGTAGCTTTGCTGCAGATTTCTTGGGATTTTCGACATAGCGTATCATGTGCTCTGTAAACAGTGAAAGTTTTACTTCTCCCTTTCCAATTTGGATGCTTTTTTGTTTCTTTTTCTTGTCTAAATGCTCTAGCCTAGCTAGAACTTCCAGCATAATGGTGAAATAGTAGGTGTGACAGTGGGCATCCTTGTCTTGTTCCTGATCTTAGAAGGAAAGCTTTCAGCCTTTCCCAATTGAGTATATTGTTAGCTGTGGGTTTTTCATATATTCCCTTTATCATGTTGAGGAATTTCCCTTCTGTTCCTATCCTTTGAAGTGTTCTCATCAAAAAAGGATGTTGGATTTTGTCAAATGCCTTTTATGCTTCAATTGAGATGATCATGTGTTTTTTCTGGTTTGATTTATTGATGTGTATTGTATTAGTTGATTTTCTTGTGTTGAACCAGTCCTGCATACCTAGAATAAATCCCACTTGGTCATGATGTATAATTCTTTTAATGTGGTACTGGATTTGATTTGCAAGTAGTTTGTTGAGGATTTTTACATTTATATTCATTAAATAGTTTGATCTGTAATTTTATTTTCTTGTAATATCTTTATCTGGCTTGTTTTTAGGGTAATGTTTGCTTCATAGAATGAGCAAAGTAGCTTTCTCTCCTCTTCAATTCTGAAGAGTTTAAGCAGGATTGGTACCGTTTCTTTCTTGAATGCTTGGTAGAATTCACATAGAATTCACCATCTATCTGGTCCTGGACTTTTCTTTTTTGGGAGCCTCTTGACTGATTCAGTCTCTTGTGATTGGTCTGTTGAGGTGGTCTATTTCTTCTCATGTCAATGTTGGTTGCTCGTGTTTTTCTAAGAAGATGTCAATTTCATCTTCATTGTCTAGTTATTAGCACATAGTTGCTCATAGTATCCTCTTGTTATCTTCTTTATTACTGCAGGGTCGGTCATTATTTTCCCTCTCCCATTTCTGATTTTATTTATTTGCATATACTCTCATTTTTGTCAGCCTTGTTAAGGGCTCATTGATTTTATTGATTTTCTCAAAGAATCAACTTCTGGTTTTGTTGATTTTTTTCTATTGTTTTCATGTTCTCCACTTCATTTATTTCTGCTCTAATCTTTGTTATTTTTTTCCTTCTGTTTGCTTTGGGGTTCGTTTGCTTTGGGGTTCATTTGCTTTGGGGTTCGTTTGCTTTGGGGTTCGTTTGCTGTTCTTTCTCTAGTTTCTCCAGGTGTATAGTTAATTTCTTGATTTTTGTTCTTCTTTTTTAATATAGGAATTTAGGGCAATAAATTTCCCTCTCAGCACCACCTTTGCTCCATCCCATGAGTTTTTTTTTTTTTGTGTGTGTGTGTGTGTGTGGGCAGGCACTGGGAATCAAACATCCCATAAGTTTTGATGTGTTGTGTTTTTATTTTCATTTGCCTGGAGATACTTACTGGTTTCTCTTTTAACTTCTTCCTTGACCCACTGGTTATTTTAAGAGTGCGTTGTTCAGCCTCCATATATTTGTGAATTTTCCCATCTTTTGCCTGGTATTGATTTCTAACTTCATTCCCTTATGATCTGAGAAAATGTTTTGTATAATTTCAGTCTTTCTAAAATTCTTGTGACTTTCTTTATGACCCAACCTGTGGTCTATTCTTGAGAATGACTCATGAGCACTTGAGAAGAATGTGTATTCTGTTGTTGTGGGATCTAATGTTCTGTAACTTTCTGCTAAGTCTAGTTCATTCATCGTGTTATTCAAAATCTCTTGTTTTCTTACCAGTTGTCTGTCTAGATGTTCTATCCATTGAAGAGAGTGGTATCCTGAAGACTCCAGCTATTATTATAGAGGTGTCTACTTCTTTCTTCATTGTTGTTAATGTGTGCCTTGTTATTTTGGGGCCTTCTGATTCAGTCCTTAATTATTTATGATTGTTATGTCTTCTTGATGAATTGTTCCTTTTATTAATACATAGTGTTCTTCTTTGTCCTTTTCAATTGTTTTACATTTGAAGTCTAATTTGTCTAATATTAGTATAGCTACCACCATACTTTTCAGGTTCTTTTTGTGTGAATATCTTTTTCCACCCTTTCACTTTCAATCTTTTTTTGTCCATTGTTCTAAAGTGTCTCCTGTAGACAGCATATAGATGGGTCATGTGTTTTAATCCATTCTGCCAGTCTATATGTTTGGGGAGTTTAATCCATTAACATTTAACGTTATTACTGAAAGGTGGTACTTTCTTCTACCATTTTGTCTTTTGGATTTTATGTGTCATGTTTTATTTTTTTCTCTTTTTACCCTTACTGATAATCTTCATTTGTACACTTTTCTCCAGACTTCTCTCTCCTGTCTTCCTATGTGCCTGTAGTGTTCCCTTTAGTGTTTCCTGTAGAGTATGTCTCTTATTCACAAACTCTCTCACTGACTGCTTGTCTGAAAATATTTTAGGCTCTCCTTTATATTTGAAGGACAATTTTGCCAGATATAGTATTCTTAGTTGGCAGTTTTTGTCTTTCAGCATCTTAAATATATTGTACCATTACCTTCTTACCTCCATGGTTTCTGATGAGAAATCCACACATAGTATTATCAAGCTTCCCTTATATGTGATGGATCCCTTTTGTCTTGCTGCTTTCAGAATTCTGTCTTTGACATTTGAGAGTCTGTTTAGTAAGTGTCTTGGAGTAGGTCTATGCAGATCTACTCTGTTTTGGGTATGTTGTGCTTCTTGAATCTGTGATTTTTTTTGTCTTTCGCAAGAGATTGGAGATTTTTTAGTGAGTATTTCCTCCATTATTCTTTCTTCCTCATTTTGCTTCTCTTCTCTTTCTCGCCCACCCATAACACGTATGTTCAGGAGCTTCATATTGTTATTTAATACTGTGAGACCCTGCTCATATTTTTCATTCTTTTCCATATATCTTCTTTAGGATTTCAGATGTTCTGTCCTCTGGTTCACTAATCCTTTCTTTTACTTCTTCAAATCTGCTGTTGTAAGTCTCCGTTGTGTTTTTCATCTCTTGTTGTTCCTTTCATTCGCATAAGTTATGCCATTTGTTTTCTTAAACTTTTAAATTCTCCTTGACATTCACCCAGTGTCTTCTTTATATCCTTCTTCTCTTTTCCCATATCTTCCCTCAACTTGTTGATTCAATTTTTGAGTTGATTTAGCATGTTTGATTGGACGTTGATTAGTTGTTTCAACTCTTGTATTTCATTTGAAGTGTTAATTTGTTCCTTTGACTGGGCTTTCTGCATTTGATTTCCTTGATTACTTCTTTCTGGAGTTCGTTTTCATTCTTTTACTTAAGGTATTCTTGTTGATTGACTTTGTTCTTTGTCTGTTTTTTGGTGTTCTGTTCAATTTATTCTCGTCTTCTAGCATAGCTACTATTTAAGTGTTAACAATTTTTCAGTCCTTGTTTTCAGATTCCTGCCCTGCCTATAGGGAACTATTTTTGAGTAGGGTCTCCGCAGATATGATTGACCCCAATCAGATTTTCACAGGCAAGGCATGCCCAGGTCTCATGAGGAAGATGCAGTTAGTACCCAGTTTCCCTGAGAATGAGCCTCAGCAGTTGTCAAAGATTCCTGTGAAGTCTCTATCCTCTGTGCTTTTCCCAGTCTTTCCAGCAAGTGGCGTTTGTCAGCCCACAGCTCCACACCATTGTAAAGTTGTGCAGTTCATTTAATTCCCAGCCTGCCAGGAATGTGATTGAGAGAGAGGCTGTGGTGGAAGACAAGATTAAGCTGTTTCAGATTCTTTGCTCCTGAAATCTCACTTTTCTGAAGGAGAGCCACCACTTCAGCTGGGCCATGCCCCTCTTTTCTTGGGGAAGATACACCCTTTAGGGAATTAAGTCATTTGCTTGGCTTGTAACTTTTAACTCCACTCTTGACCGGGTCAGTGCTGACAACTGAAAATGCCTGTGGCCTTCCCTAATGAGCTACCTAGAATAAATTCCTTCCTGTGATTTCTGCCCTTCCACCCAGACTGTTGTACCATGTGTATCCCATCGTGGCTTTCTCCCAAACAATCGTGCCAGATGGTTCCCGGCTATTTACTAACTTTCCTAGAGGACTAACTAAATTCCACACTCCCTACGCTGCCATCTTGCCCCCTTGTTCTGTTTGGAGATTTTGTAACTGGTTTTTTGAGATTTCTATTTAATGTTGATTCAGGAGAGGCAGTTTGGGTGTTTCTAAGAAATTGTCCATTTCATCTAGCTTGTCAAATTTATTGCTGTACAGTTGTACATAGTATCTCTTATAGTCCCTTTTATATCACTGGGCTCAGTAGTAATGCTCTTCTTTCAGTTCTGCTTTTCATTATTTGTATCATCCCTCTTTTTTGTCAGTCTGATTTCAGGTTTGCAAATTTTTATTAATGTTTTAAAAGAACTAATTTTTGGCTTTATTGATTCCCTTTTGTTTTTTGTGCTGTAAAATATTTGTCTCCATTCTAAACATTGTTATTTCCTTCCTTTTGCTTGCCTTTGATTTAGTTTGCTTTTCTTTTTCTTGTACTTCAAGTTTTGATGTAGGGTCAGTGATTTGAAGCAAGAATTTAGAGCTATAAATTTCTCTCTCAGCACTGCCTTACTTGCATCCCATTAGTTTTGGTCTTATTTTCATTTGCCTCAAGATATTTCCTAGTTTTGCTTGTGATTTCTTCTGTACTCCCTTGGTTGTTTAAGAGTTTTACTCTTAACTTAAAAATTTCCACATATTTGTGAATTTTCCATTTTTCTGCCTGATGTTGATTTCTAGTTTCGTTCTCTTGTCGTTGGAGAAAATACTTTGTGATTTAAATATTTTTGAATTTATTGAAATTTGTTTTGTGTCCTACCATTATAGTCTGTCTTGTATAATGAGCTATGTGAACTCCAGAAGAATGTATATTCTGTTGATGTTAGGTCAAGTGTTCTATATATGTCTGTTAGATATAGTTGCTTTAGAGTATTGTTCAAGTCTTGTATTTCCTTGTTGATCTTCTATCCATTGCTGCAGTGTGTTAATGTCTCCTACTATTAATGTAGAACAGTCAATTTCTCCCTTCCTTTCTGTCAGTATTTGCTGAACATATTTTAGGACTCTGCTGTTAGGTGCATATATATTTATATTTTAATTGGCCTCCTTATTAGTGTATAATAACTACGTTTGTCCCTCATAACTGTTTTTTACTTAAAGTATATTTTATCTGGTATTTGTAAGGCTAATCCTGCTGTCTTTGGTTCCTAGTTGCATGCTATATATTTTTTCCATCCTTTCACTTTCAGCCTACTTGTATTTTTTAATTTAAGTCTCTTGCAGACAGCATTTAATTGGATCATGTTTATTTTTAAATTCCGTTATGCCACTCTCTGCCTTTTGACTGGAGAGTTTAATCAATTTACATTAAAAGACACTACTGATAATGCAGAAATTTGTTCTGCCATTTTGCTGTTTAGACTTTGTAAGTCTCACACAATTTTGGTCCCTTATTTCTTCTGTCAGTGCCTCCTTTTATATTTATTTGATTTTTTGTGTTGTACCATATTGGGTGCCTTCTCTTTTCTACCTGGATATCTTTTTCATATGTTTTCCTTATGGTTACCATGGAATTAAAATTCAGTGTCCTAACTATTTAACAGTCATATTTGATTTGATATCTACTTGACTTCAGTAGCATACACATATACTTATCTTATACCCATCTGTCCCCACCTTTTTTGGTACTTATTACCACTTATATCTTTGTACCTTGCCTACCCAAAACTATAAATACATCATTATTTTTATACATTTGCATTTTAGCACCTAATAAGTGGAGTTGCACATCAGACAATACAATGCAATAATACTGGGTTTTATATTTATCCAAATGGCTATCTTTACTAGAGGTATTTATTCATTTTTGGTTCTTTGAATCACTGTCTAATGTCCATTCCTTTAAGTCTGATTGAACTCCCTTTAGCATTGCTTGTAGGGCAAGCCTAGGGGTGACAAACTCCCTCAGTTTATCAGTGAATGTGTTAATGTCTCCCTGATATTTAAAAGAAAGTCTTGTCAGATATAAAATTCTTGATTTCCAGGTGTCTTCCTTTAGCACTTCAAATATTTCAACACATTGCCTTTTGCCTCCATGGTTTCTGATGAGAAATTAGCAATCAATCTAATTGGTACTCCCTTGTACATAGTACATTGCTTTTCTCTTGCAGCTTTCAGAACTCTCTCCTTGTGTTTGCACTTGATAGTGTGATTAATTTATGATGAGGTATATTTTTCTTCATGTTTGTACTCTTTGGAGTTCTCTGGGCTTCTTGGATTTGTATATTCATGTCATTTGCTAAGTTTGGGAAGTTCTCTCATTTATTTGAATATTCCGCCTACCCCCTTTTCTCTCTGTTTTCCTTCTGGGCCTCCCAAAGAGCATATAGTGGTACACTTTATGGTGTCGCAGTGGCATCTTAGTCTATTTTCACTTTTTTATAATTTTTTTTCTTTTCACTCATTAGCCTGAGTCATATCAATTGTCTTGTTTTTGAGTTTGTTGATTCTTTCATTTGCCAGCTTTAATCTGCTTTTGAAACCCTCCTGGGAATTTTTCATTTCAGTTATTTTGGTTTTCAACTCCAGTAATTTTGTTTAGTTCCTTTTTAAAATTTCTATCTCTTTACTAAGATTCTCATGTTGCTTATTCATTGTTTTCCTAAAAATCCTTTAGTTCTTTCTCATATTTTTGTTCCTCTTGAGCATTTTAAAGTGATTGTTTCAGTCTGTTTAAGCTGTTGGATTGAAAGTTCGAGAAATGGATTAGCTGTTAACAGTAGGGATTTATTAATTTACAAGTTGCAATTCTAAGGCCATGTAAATGTCCAAATTAAGGCATCAACAAGAGAATAACTTTTCTGATGAAAAGCAAGAGGCATCTGGGGTTCCTCTATAACACAGGAAGGCAAATGATGATGCTTGCTAATCCTTTTCTCCTGGGTTCTGGGGTCAATGGCTCTGTCAGTTTCTGTGGGTTCTTGCTTAGCATCTCTGGGGTATCTCTCTCTAAAACTCTCTCTCTCCATGTTACTGCCTTTTATCCCGTCATAGAAGGTCCCAGTAAACGATTAAAACTCACCTTGAAACCCTAAAATGAGCTGAGACCCAGCATCAAGGGATTGAGAAAATCCTCTCGACCAAAAGGGGAAGAGTGAAATGAGACAAAGTGTCAATGGCTGAGAGATTCCGAACAGAGTCGAGAGGTTATCCTGGAAGTTATTCGTACGCATCAAGTAGGTATCACCTTGTCATCCAAGAGGAAATGGAGAGGCTGGAGGGAACTGCCTGAAAATGTAGAGCTGTGTTCCAGTAGCCATGTTTCTTGATGATGATTGTATAATGGTGTAGCTTTCACAGTGTGACTGTGTGCTTGTGAAAACCTTGAGTCTGATGCTCCTTTTATCTACCTTCTCAACAGATGAATACAACATATGGAGTAAAAATAAATAACAGGGGGAACAAATGTTAAAATAAATTTAGTTTGAAATGCTGGTGATCAATGAAAGGGAGGATAAGGGGTATGGTGTGTATGGTTTTTTTTTCTGTTTTCATTTTATTTTTCTATTGTCTTTTTATTTCTTTTTCTGAATTGATGCAAATGTTCTAAGAAATGATCATGATGATGAATATGCAACTATGTGATGATATTGTGAATTACTGATTATATATGTAGAATGGAATGATCATATATTAAGAATGTTTGTGTAATTTTTTTTAAATTAATTAAAAAATTGAAAAAAAAAGAAAGAAAAACAAACTCACCTTGAATTGGGTGGGTCACATCTCCATAGAAACAACTAATCAAAACTTTTTACCCACAATAGGTCTCCACCCACAAGAGTGAATTAAAATAAATGGCTTTTCTGGGATTCATAACACCCTCCAAACTGCCACAATAATTTTTTAAAACTCTTTGTTCAGAATTCCTACTTTGTGGTCTTCTTTGTTGGTGTTTTCTGGAATTTTATCTTCTTCCTTTGGATGGACCGTCATTTTCTGTTTGTCTTTTAGTCTTTTGTTGTACACTGGGATTTATTTTCTGAGAAGTCTGTTTCTTGATTTCATAACCATCTGGTGATAAGATAGAGTCTTTCTAAAGCTTCAGCCCTCCTGTCCAGAAGGTCTCCTCAAGGTGAATGCACTGTGCACAGTCCAACCTGTCTTTCCTGGCCCTGTGGCTTCTTCTGTCTGGGACTGTGTTCACTAGTTGTTTTAGACTTCCCTTCTTTACAGGAGTTCGAATGCCTCCTGCGTTTCTCAGGAAACAGACTTCCTTCTCCTTGTTGTTTACAGCAGGAAAGCCTTTGCCCTAGACTGTCCACTTATACTCCTTCATTGTCTCAAGCTGCTTTTTCCTGGAGGGCAAATTCTGGGAGGGGGCCATGCCAGAAAGAAGTTTCCCAAGTCAGTCTTTCCTGGCTGAATGAAGGCCAGGGACCCATGAAGGTGACTCAGACAAGCTCCAATATTCCTTGGAGAGGGGATCAGGAAGGCTTCCAAGAGCTTCTTCAATGGTTCCTCAAACATTAACTTTCTTAACCTGCTCAGCAAATCAGCTCTTCAACTAACTGTCCCCCACAGCCCTGAGGAAGTGTATGGTCAAGTCTCCTACACTGTCTCCTTTGTCCTGAGTGGGCTTCCAGCAATCCAAAATTGCTAATAAAAAGCCATGATCAGTGATTGACCATGTCTATTCCTGGTCTTGGGGAAGAGAATGTTTTTTTAGTTAAAAAGTTTTTTTTAAATGTGACAGCATACAAACATGAACATTCTTACCTATTGATCATTCCATTCTTGGTATATAATCAATAACTAATAATATCATATACTTGTATATTTATCATGGTGATCATTTCTTAGAATATTTGCATCAATTCAGAAAAAGAAATAAAAAGAAAAAAACTGATACATACGATACCCCTTACCCTTCCCTCTCATTGACTGCTAGTATTTCCATCTACCTAATATATCTTTTTTTTTAATTTTTAAATTACTTTTTAAAAAAAAATTACAGGAAAGAAACACATTCTTAATATGTGATCATTCCATTCTACATATATAATCAGTAATTCACAATATCATCACATAGTTGCATATTCATCATCATGATCATTTCTTAGAACATTTGCATCAATTCAGAAAAAGAAATAAAAAGACAATAGAAAAATAAAACGAAAACAGAAAAAAAAAACCATACACACCATACCCCTTATCCTCCCTTTCATTGATCACCAGCATTTCAAACTAAATTTATTTTAACATTTGTTCCCCCTATTATTTATTTTTATTCCATATGTTCTACTCATCTGTTGAGAAGGTAGATAAAAGGAGCATCAGATTCAAGGTTTTCACAAGCACACAGTCACACTGTGAAAGCTACACCATTATACAATCATCATCAAGAAACATGGCTATTGGAACACAGCTCTACATTTTCAGGCAGTTCCCTCCAGCCTCTCCATTTCCTCTTGGATGACAAGGTGATACCTACTTGATGCGTAAGAATAACCTCCAGGATAACCTCTCGACTCTGTTCGGAATCTCTCAGCCATTGACACTTTGTCTCATTTCACTCTTCCCCTTTTGGTCGAGAGGATTTTCTCAATCCCTTGATGCTGGGTCTCAGCTCATTCTAGGGTTTTTTTCTCAATCCCTTGATGCTGAGTCCCAGCTCATTCTCGGATTTCTGTCCCACGTTGCCAGGAAGGTCCACACCGCTGGGCGTCACGTCCCACGTAGACGGGGGAGGGTGGTGAGTTTGCTTGTTGTGTTGGCTGGAGAGAGGCCACATCTGAGCAACAAAAGAGGCTTTCTTGGGGGTGACTCTTAGGCTTAATTTTAAGTAGGCTTGACCTATCCTTTGTGGGGTTATGTTTCATATGAACAAACCCCAAGACTGAGGGCTCAGCCTATAGCTTTGGTTGTCCACACTGCTTGTGAGAATATCAAGAATTCAACTTGGGGATGTTGAATTTCTCCCTGCTCTCAGCATTCCCCAAAGGGGGCTTGCAAATACTTTTCCAGTCACTGATCAAATCACTCTGGGATTCATCTGGGCATCAGTCTGGACAAACCAACAAAATCTCATGTCCTACCCAAGGTTCCATGTACTTATGTTGCTCAACCAAGCTACCTGCATAAGTTATATTAGGAAATGCACTAGTCAAAATATAAATTTTGTACCAAATAAACATTTTTGCTTTAGTCTCACACATAAGTTGAAATCTTAAAATATTAATTGCCATCTATTTTCAGCACCCTGCAGTAATGACATTCCTTTGTTCTTCCTCATGCAAAAACATTTTTAAAATTTGTACAGTTAGTCACTGTCATTATACACTCTAGGCAATCCTAGATTATACCGTCTCAATCTTTATCGTCTCTCTTTCTTTCTGATTTCATTTGTGCCCCCAGCCCTCCTCCCTCTATCATTCTCACATTCAGCTTCATTCAGTGTTTTAACATCATTATATTACAGTTAGGTAGTATTCTGCTGTCCATTTCTGAGTTTTTACATTCAGTCCTGTTGCATAATCTGTATCCCTTCAGCTCCAGTTACCCAATATCTACCCTATTTCTATCTCCTGACGGTTTCTGTTACCAATGAAATTCTCCAAGTTTATTCACTAATGTCAGTTCGTATCAGTGAGACCGTACAGTATTTGTCCTTTTGTTTCTGGCTAATCTCACTCAGCATAATGTCCTTAAGGTCCATTCATCTTGTTACATACTTCATAACTTTATTCTGTCTTACAGCATCATAATATTCCATGGTATGTATATACCACAGTTTGTTTAGCCACCTTTCTATTGATGGACATTTTGGCTGTTTCCATCTCTTGGTAATTGTAAATAATGTTGCTATAAACATTGGTGTGCAAATGTCCGTTTGTGTCCTTGCCCTCATGTCCTTTGAGACAGCATATAGATGGGTCCTGTTCCCTAATCCATTCTGCCAGTCCATGTCCCCTGATTGGGAAGCTTAATCCATCAACATCGGTGTTATTACTGCCCGGGCAGTACCCTCCTCTAACATCTTGCCTTCTGGCTTCCATATGTCCTTCTAATTTTCCTTCTTTTTACCTCCACTCATGGTCTTCCCCTCTACACTCTTCTCCACACTTCTCTGTTCTGCCTTCGTATCTGTCTCTAGCACTCCCTTTAGTATTTCTTGCAGAGCTGGTCTCTTGGTCACAAATTCTCTCAGTGATTTTTTGTCTGAAAGTGTTTTAATTTCTCCCTCATTTTTGAAGGACAGTTCCACTGGACATAGAATTCTTGGTTGGCAGTTTTTCTCTTTTAATAATTTAAATATATCATCCCACAGTCTTCTTGCCTCCATGGTTTCTGTTGAGAAATCTACATAGTCTTATTGGGCTTCCATTGTATGTGATGAATTGCTGTTCTCTTATGCTTTCAAGATTCTCTCTTTCTCTTTGACCTCTGACATTCTGATTAGTAAGTGTCTTAGACTACATCCAATTGAATCTATTCTCTTTGGGGTATGCTGCACTCCTTGGATCTGTAATTTTAAGTCCTTCATAAGAGTTGGGAAATTTTCAGTGATAATTTCCTCCATTAGTTTGTCTCCTTCTTTTCCCTCCTCTTCTCTTTCTGGAACACCCACAATACATATATTCATGCGCTTCATATTGTCCTTCAATTCCCTGAGTCCCTGCTCATATTTTTCCATTTTTGTCCCTATATTTTCTTTTCTTGTCGGATTTCAGATGTTCCATCCTCTGGTTCACTAATGCTGTGTTCTGCCTCTTGAAGTCTACCATTGCAGGTTTCCATTGTTTTTTTTCCATCTCTTCTCCATGCCTTTCATTCCCATAAGTTCTGTGATTTGTTTTTTCAGACTTTTGATTTCTTCTTTTTTGTTCATTCCTTGCCTTCTTTATATCCTCCCTCAATTCATTGATTTGGTTTTTGATGAGGTTTTCCATGTCTGTTCGTATATTCTGAATTAAATGTTTCAGCTCCTGTATCTCATTTGAATTGTTGGTTTGTTCCTTTGGGCCATATCTTCAATTTTCCTGGTGTGATTTGTTATTTTTTGCTGGTATCTAGGCATTCAATTACCTTAATTAGTTTATTCTGGAGATTGCTTTCACTTCTTTTACCTAGGGTTTTCTTGCTGGATGAATCTGTTGTCTTTCTGTTCTTTGACATTCAGTTCACCTTTTTCTGGACCTCTAACTTAGGTTTTGTTTAACAGAGGAGAATTTTTCAGTTCTTATTTTGTTGTTTCTTGTCCTGGTTGTATGGTGCCTTTCCCCCCCCCCACCCTGAGAAGGGTCTACGTATGTATTTATAGACCCCAGCCTGATTTTCCCAGACCAAACTGGTCTCCTATCAGGAGGGAAGAGTCACCTGCGTTGGTTTTCCCTGAGGGTGAGACCCAGCAGGTTGATAGACTTTCCTGTGAGTCTCTGGTCTCTGTTTTTCTTATCCTGCCCAGTATGTTGTGCTTGTCTGCCTGCAGGTCCCGCCAGGATAAGATGATGTGGTACCTTTAACTTTGACTGGACGTATGGTGGAGACAGAGGAGAGGTTGTAGGCTGGTTTGAATGGCTTCAAATTACCAAGCCCTGGTGTCTCAATTCCTTGAGGGAGGGATTCCACCTGACTTGGGCTTCACCTCTCCCCTGGGGAAGGTACAGGTTCCAGACAAGCCGTCAAAATGAGTTTGTTTTTGCCTATGCCTGGGGCAGTTGCAGCCTGAGGAGCCCTGCCGCTGTATCCAAAGGCAGTCAAGGCTTTGTAGAAACACAGCCACAAAAACCTCTGTTTCCTTCTTTTTTTTTTTTTTTTCCTTTTTCCATCAGCCTTGCCCCCTTGGCACTGGGGCAAAAATGAGCCACCTCCGCTTTGACCAGGTTCACCTGAGCTGGGGGCCTATTTTTAGTATTCAGAATTTGTTAATTAATTCCACAATTGGCGTTTGGTTGGGCTCAACCCCTTCTGCTGGTAAAGTCTCTTTCCTTTCCCTTCTGGGAAGCAGTCTGCCGCGGCTTGAGAAACTCATGGTTCGGGGGGGTTTCGTAGCCGGTCCAGCTGGTCCAGCCTGAGTACGTTGTGTGTCTGGTTACTGGTGTGGCCCAGGGGCTGTTCTGTATTGTTTTTGGTTATTTACTAGTTGTTCTGCAGGATGAACTAAAACGCGCACATTGCTAAGCTGCCATCTTGGCCCGGAAGTCCTACCCAATATATCTTAATCATTGTTTCCCCTATTTTTTTTTCTGTGCTCCTTATACTCCCTTTCATTGCTCACAAGCATTTCAATCTACTAAATTTATTTTGACATTTGTTCCCCCAGTATTTATTTATTTATTTATTTATTATTTTTTTTATTAACGGAAAGAAAGAAAAAAAAAGAAATTAACACAACATTTAGAAATCATACCGTTCTACATATGCACTCAGTAATTCTTAACATCATCACATAGATGCATGATCATCGTTTCTTAGTACATTTGCATCAGTTTAGAGGAACTAGCAACACAACAGAAAAAGATATAAAATGTTAATATAGAGAAAAGAAATAAAAGTAGTAATAATAGTAAAAAACAAAACAAAACAAAAACCCTATAGCTCAGATGCAGCTTCATTCAGTGTTTTAACATGATTACTTTACAATTAGGTATTATTGTGCTGTCCATTTTTGAGTTTTTGTATCTAGTCCTGTTGCACAGTCTGTATCCCTTCCGCTCCAATTACCCATTATCTTACCCTGTTTCTAACTCCTGCTGGACTCTGTTACCAATGACATATTTCAAGTTTATTCTCGAATGTCCGTTCACATCAGTGGGACCATACAGTATTTGTCCTTTAGTTTTTGGCTAGACTCACTCAGCATAATATTCTCTAGGTCCATCCATGTTATTACATGCTTCATAATTTTATCTTGTCTTAAAGCTGCATAATATTCCATCGTATGTATATACCACAGTTTATTTAGCCATTCTTCTGTTGATGGACATTTTGGCTGTTTCCATCTCTTTGCAATTGTAAATAACGCTGCTATAAACATTGGTGTGTAAATGTCCGTTTGTGTCTTTGCCCTTAAGTCCTTTGAGTAGATACCTAGCAATGGTATTGCTGGGTCGTATGGCAATTCTATATTCAGCTTTTTGAGGAACCGCCAAACTGCCTTCCACAGTGGTTGCACCATTTGACATTCCCACCAACAGTGGATAAGTGTGCCTCTTTCTCCGCATCCTCTCCAGCACTTGTCATTTTCTGTTTTGTTGATAATGGCCATTCTGGTGGGTGTGAGATGATATCTCATTGTGGTTTTGATTTGCATTTCTCTAATGGCCAGGGACATTGAGCATCTCTTCATGTGCCTCTTGGCCATTTGTATTTCCTCTTCTGAGAGGTGTCTGTTCAAGTCTTTTTCCCATTTTGTAATTGGGTTGGCTGTCTTTTTGTTGTTGAGTTGGACAATCTCTTTATATATTCTGGATACTAGACCTTTATCTGATATGTCCTTTCCAAATATTATCTCCCATTGTGTAGGCTGTCTTTCTACTTTCTTGATGAAGTTCACTTTCAACCTATATTTATCTTTGGGTCTAAGATGTGTTTCCTGTAGACAGCATATAGAAGGATCCTGTTTTTTAATCCATTCTGCCAGTCTATGTCTTTTGATTGGGGAATTCAGTCCATTAACATTTAGAGTTATTACTGTTTGGATAATATTTTCCTCTACCATTTTG
Source organism: Tamandua tetradactyla (assembly GCF_023851605.1). Lineage (NCBI taxonomy): Eukaryota > Metazoa > Chordata > Mammalia > Pilosa > Myrmecophagidae > Tamandua > Tamandua tetradactyla. The sequence continues at coordinate 100,802,450 of NC_135353.1, forward strand.
CCTTTTGTATTATATATATCATATCTGACTTTCCTTCTTTCTACACTCTTCTCCATGTCTCTCTCTTCTGTCTTTTTGTATCTGACTCTAGTGCTCCCTTTAGTATTTCTTGCAGAGCTGGTCTCTTGGTCACAAATTCTCTCAGTGACTTTTTGTCTGAGAATGTTTTAATTTCTCCCTCATTTTTGAAGGACAATTTTTCTGGATATAGCAGTCTTGGTTGGCAGTTTTTCTCTTTTAGTAACTTAAATATATCATCCCACTGTCTTCTAGCCTCCATGGTTTCTGCTGAGAAATCTACACATAGTCTTATTGGGTTTCCCTTGTATGTGATGGATTGTTTTTCTCTTGCTGCTTTCAAGATCCTCTCTTTCTCTTTGACCTCTGACATTCTAACTAATAAGTGTCTTGGGGAACGCCTATTTGGGTCTAATCTCTTTGGGGTGCGCTGCACTTCTCGGACCTGTAATTTTAGGTCTTTCATAAGAGTTGGGAAATTTTCAGTGATAATTTCTTCCATTAGTTTTTCTCCTCCTTTCCCCTTCTCTTCTCCTTCTGGGACACCCACAACACGTATATTTGTGCGGTTCATATTGTTCTTGAGTTCCCTGATACCCTGTTCAAATTTTTCCATTCTTTTCCGGTTAGTTTCTGTTTCTTTTTGGAATTCAGATGTTCCATCCTCCAAATCACTAATTCTATCTTCTGTCTCTTTGAATCTATCATTGTAGGTATCCATTGTTTTTTCCATCTTTTCTACTTTATCCTTCACTTCCATAAGCTCTGTGATTTGTTTTTTCAGTTTTTCTATTTCTTCTTTTTGATCAGCCCATGTCTTCTTCATGTCCTCCCTCAATTTATCGATTTCGTTTTTGAAGAGGTTTTCCATTTCTGTTCGTATATTCAGCATTAGTTGTCTCAGCTCCTGTATCTCATTTGAACTATTGGTTTGTTCCTTTGACTGGGCCATATTTTCAATTTTCTGAGCGTGATCTGTTATCTTCTGCTGGCATCTGGGCATTTAGTCAGATTTCCCTGAGTGTTGGACCCCACAGGTTGAAAGATTTTTCTGTGAAATCTCTGGGTTCTGTTTTTCTTATCCTGCCCAGTAGATGGCGCTCGTGGCACACGTTTGTCTACGGGATCCACCAGTAAAAGTTGCTGTGGGTCCTTTAACTCTGGAAAACTCTCGCCCTAGGGGAGGTTTGGCAGCCGAAGCATCTTGGAAGAGTGCCAGCCGGCCCGGGGGTCCAAACCCGGGGAGGGTCGCCGGCCGCCGCAGCACGTGAGAGCGCCCGACCGAATTTCCTAGTCGGCCCGGGGCACGAAGCGTGGCGGAAGGGCGCCAGCTGTCGCAGCCCGGGAGAGTGCACTGTTCCCAGCCGGACCGGGGAGTCACGTGTTTGGAAGGGACCCCCTGGTCACCGTTCTCTGCAGTCTGGGGATTTCCGACCCAACTCTCTTAGTTGGTCCGGGGGGCCTCGCGTGGTGGGGACGCCAGCCGCCGCGGCCCAAGTGGACCGTCTGCCCAATTCTGCCAGCTGCCCTGGGAAGGAGGAAGGGAGGGACTCCGGCTGCTTGCCGTCCTGCCCAGGAAAGCCCGCGTCCCTCGGTGATCTCACCAGAGCTGGTTCTCCCAGACAGTCAGCCGTTCCAGGATGGGGTACGCTGTCCCTTTGATCTCCGTCGTGGCTCCGGGAGCTGCTCTGTATTGTCTCCACTCCCCCAGTAGCTGTTCTGGAGGAGGAAAGGTGAGGGTGGCAAGGCTGTCGAGGCTGGTGGCGGAGGAGCCGGTGAAGGCGGAAGAGGGCACCGTGGTGGTTGGAGAGCCGCCGGAGCAGGAGGAGGAAGAGGGGAGAGGAGGGCGGGCGGGTCGGCTGCTCGGCTGCTGCGGGGCGTGGGCGCCGTGCGGCGGGCCTGCGGACAAAGAGGGGAGAGGAGGGCGGGTGGGTCGGCTGCCGCGGGGCGTGGGCGCCGCCCGGCGGGCCGGTGAACAAAGAGGGTAGAGGAGTATTTATTTTTAATCCATATGTTTTACTAATCTGTCCATACTGTAAATGAAAGGAGCATCATACACAAGGTTTTCACAATTACACAGTCACATTGCGACAGCTATATCATTATACAATCATCTTTAAGAAGCATGGCTACTGGAACACAGCTCTACATTTTCAGGCACTTCCCTCTAGTCTCTCCAATATACCTTAACTAAAAAGGTGATATCTATATAATGCATAAGAATAATCTCCAGAATAACTTTTTGACTCTGTTTGAACTCTCTCAGCCATTGACGCTTTATTTTGTCTCATTTCTTTCTCCCCCTTTTCGTCAAGAAGGTTTTCTCAATTCCTTTATGCTGAGTCCTAGCTCATTCTAGGATTTCTATCCCACATTGCCAGGAAGGTTTACACCCCTGGGAGTCATGCCCCTTGTAGAGGAGGAGGGCAGTGAGTTTGCTTGTCTTGTTGGCTGAGAGAGAAAGGCCAAATCTGAGCAACAAAAGAAGTTCTCTGGGTGACTCGTAGGCCTAATTTTAAGTAAGCTTTGCCTATCCTTTGCAGGGATAAGTTTCGTATGAATAAACCCCAAGATTGAGGGTTAGGCCTATTGCTTTGGTTGTCCCCACTGCTTGCGAGAATATCAGGAATTCTCCACTTGGGGAAATTGGATTTTCCCCGTTTCTTGCCATTCCCCTAAGGGGACTTTACAAATGCTTTTTTATTTACTGTTCAAATCACTCTCAGATTTATCAGGGTATTACTCTGGACAAACCTACCGAATCTCATGCTCTACTCAAGGTTCCATGTACTTATGGTGCTCAATTAAACTGTCAACGTAAGTTATATTAGGAAATGCACTAGTCAAATATAAATTTCGTACCAAATAAATATTATTTGCTTTAGTCTTACACATAAATTAAAGTTTTAAAATATGAATTACCATCTGTTTTCAATAGCTTGCAATATTGACATTCCTTTGTTCTTCCTCATGCAAAAAATTTTTAAAATTTGTACATTTAGTTACTATCATTGTACACTCTAGGCATTCCTAGATTATACCATATCAGTCTTTATCGTCTATCTTTCCTTCTGGTTTCATTTGTGTCCCCAGCCCTCCTCCTTCTATGATTCTCACATTCAGCTTCATCCAGTGTACTAACATTACTGTATTACAGTTAGGTAGTATTATGCTATCCATTTCTGAATTTTTGCGATCAGTCCTGTTGCACAATCTTTATCCTGTCAGCTCCAATTACCCAATATCTACCCTATTTCTATCTCCTGATGGTCTCTGTTCTTAGCTGAAATTCTCCAAGTTCATTCACTCATGTTAGTTCATATCAGTGAGACCATACAGTATTTGTCATTTTGTTCCTAGCTAATCTCACTCAGCATAATGTCCTCAAAGTCCATCTATGTTGTCACATACTTCATCATTTTATTCTGTCTTACAGCTGCATAATATTCCATCGTATGTATATACCACAACTTGTTTAGTCACTCGTTCGTTGATGGACATTTTGGCTGTTTCCATCTCTTGGTAATTGTAAATAATGCTGCTATAAACATTGGTGTTCAAATGTCCATTTGTGTCCTTGCCCTCATGTCCTCTGAGTAGATACCTAACAATGCTGTTGCCTGATCATATGGCAATTCTATACTTAGCTTGGGGAAGAGAATTTTTATGCCCCGTTCTCACCAGCAGTGTAGCCAGGGGCTGGCTTGGAGTATGGAGAGAGCAATTTACTGGTCTTTACTGTAATTTATGAGCCTCTTCTTCCCACTCTTCTGTGGTTGGAGTGCAGTGTTCTACTCTGCTTGGAGTTTCAAAATAGTTGGTTCAGACAGTTCCTGTCTGTTTAATAGTTGTTTTGATGGTAGGAATGAATCCTGGAGCTACCTACTCCACCATCTTTCCATAGTCCTCATCTAGACTATGTTTAACTCTGAGGAGCTTTCAAACTGTTTTCTGCAGTGGTCTCACCATTTTATGATCCCACTCACCATATATATGTTTCTGTTTCTGCATCTTCACTAACGGTTGTTTTTTTTCTTTCCATTTTTTAAATAATAGCTGTCTTAGTGGATATGAAGTTGTGTCTCGATTGTGGTTTGATTTTAATTTCCCTGATGACTAATGATGTTGAGCAACTTTTGATGTGCTGATTGCTCATTTATATATATTCTTTGGAGAAATAACTGCTTAAACCTTTTGCCATTTTTAAATTAGTTTGTATGCCTTTTTGCTGTTGAATTGTAGGAGTTCTTTGTAAATTCTGGGTATTAAACCCATGTCCAGATATATGGTTAGAAGTTCTTTTATCCCATTCTGTAGGTTCTTTTCATTTCTCGATAATGTCCTTTGATTCACAGAAGTTATAAATTTTGATGAAATCCTATTTTTATGATTTTCTTAGGTTACTTCTGCTTTTTGTGTTGTAAGAAATTTTTGCCATATCCAAGGTGATGAAGATTTTCCTCCATGTTACCTTCTAAAAGTTTTATGATTTTAGCTCTTATATTTAAATCATTCATGCATGTTGGTGTAATTTTTTATATATGGTTTGAGGTAGGGATCAAATTTCATTCTTTTGTATGTGGAAATCCATTTTTCCCAATATCATTTATTGGAGATTCTGTTCTTACTCCATTGAATGGACTTGATACCCTTGTCAAAAATCAGTTGGTCATACATTTATGTACCAATGTTTTCTTCTAATATTTACTCAGAAGATGTATTTTCAGTTCTATTATTTTCATTATTATTGTTTACCTTAAGATAATTTCTCTTAAAATATGGAGTTTAAAACAGAACATAAGACTTTAATAAATCCTTACTGTTACTTTTTGTTTCTGTTGCATTACACCACTGAAAATGGACAGATGATTAAATATTTGTTCATACAATAAATAACCAGTTTGGGTGACATGAACTTTTAAAAACTATTATCTGACTTCTATTTCCTAGATGGCTATGAAGACTGGAAAAGGATGGGTAGATGTTGGAAATGCTGTGATTGCTGATGAATTTTTTCATGCTGCCATGGTTGTAAGTTACCATTAATTTTTATTTAAATTTTTTGTATTTTTATTCATATGTATTATATGTTCATATACCATGTAATCATCGAAAGTGTAAAATCAGTGGCTCACAATATCATCATATAGTTGTGCATTTATCATCGCAATTGACTTTTTTTTCCTTCTTGTAAAAAGTAATATATATATAGAAAAGCAATAAATTTCAAAGCACATTGCCACAACAGTTAGTTGTAGAACAAATTTCAGAGTTTGGTATGGGTTACAATTCCACAATTTTAGGTTTTTACTTCTAGCTGCTCCAAGATACTGGGGACTAAAAGAAATATCATTGTAATGATTCAGCAATCATACACATTTGTTAAACCGTACCTTCTCTGTATAATTCCATCATCACCTTTGAACTTTCCACCACTCTTTAGGGGTAATTGGGCTATGCCCATTCTAAGTTTTTTGTTGGAAGGGTTTGTTGCTAATATGGGATATGGAGATGGAACTAGTTCATGTTCTGAAGAGGCTGGCCCCTCTGCATTTCAGGGCTTATCTGGTCCAGAGACCTATCTGGAGGTTGTAGGTTTCTGGAAAGTTATTTTCTTAGTGTATGGAATCTTTGAAGAATCTTATGTAACAACCTAAGTGTTCTTTAGAGTTGATAGCAATTGTTTTGGTTGGGGTTTTGCAAGTTATGATAGATAGCAATGTCTAACTGAAACTTGCCTAAGAGTGAGCACCAGAGTGGCCTCTTGATTCTGTTTGAACTCTTTCAACCACTGATAATTTATTTGTTACACTTCTTTCCCTCTTATTCATCAGGGTGGCATTGTTGATCCCATGGTGCCAGGGCCAGGTTCATCTCTGGGAGTTGTCTCCCATGCTGCTGGGGAGACTTTCACCCTTGGATGTCATGTCCCACATAGTGGGAAGGACAATGGTTTTACTTGCAGAGTTGGGCTTAGGAGAGAGAGGCCACATCTGAGCAACAAAAGAGGTTCTCTGGAAGTAACTCTTAGGCATACCTATGGGTAGGCTAAAGTTCTCTGATACCTACATAAGGTTCACAAGAGCAACCCTCAAGTTGAAGGGCTTGGCTTATTGAATTGGGTATCCCTAATGTGTAACACAGTATCAGGGATTTCCTCAGTGGTAAAGTTTAATAGTTCCACTTTTTTTCTCTCATCCCTTAAGGGACTTTGCCAGTACTTTTTATACTGTTATCTGCTTAATATACTCTGGGATTTATTTGTATAAGTTACCATTACCTTCTAGCCTTAGCAGAAATTAGTAACAGCTATGATTATTCTAATTGTTTTGCTGTATTATGGCTTTATTTTCCAGAGTCTGGAGCAATTATATGTCAGATTAATGGAGAGGAGTTCCACTGAGGCCCACTTGACCATGCAGAAGATTGCTGTAGAGCGAGATCTCTTGAAAGTGCTTTCTTATCAGGCTGAAGCAGTAGGTATCATAGTTACCAGGAACTTGCATTGGGGCATTTTGTATAAGTAAAGGCAAAAGTGATGAGATATAATCTATCAGAAGAAAGTCAGATGTCACTAGCCTTGTAGGATCTTATATTTGGCTTTTAAAAAATCTCATATCCTAAGGTCAGTTTACTAATAGCAATTGGTATCTGTGTGAGGGTGGATGCGGTTGAAAAGACATATATAGTTAAATGTCATTTTCAAACTGCAAAAAAATACCTGCCATTTGATTTATGGCAGCAGACTACTTGAAACAGCTGTCTGTGTTTGAGGGTCTTTTTATATTCATAGTCTGCCTAAAATATTTGCCTGAAAATAGACTTCTCATTTACATTTGTCCTGGGTTGTTTGCCAATGTTTTCCAGAATTCTGTGTCTGTTCCTCAGTGTTCAAAGTTGTGCTTTAGCTCTCTTTGGCTTGTGAGTTTCCTACTTTATGTCACCATGCAGTTAAATGTGATTTCCAGTTGACAAAATGTAAGTTGCAATGAGTTTTTTTTTCTGATTACATAATTCTAGAAGTGAAAAAGACCTTAAAAATCATCTAATATAATCCCCTTATTTTAATTTTTTAATATCCTTACTAAGATAGAACTCACATACCATAACATTCACCCATTTGAAGTGAACAATTCAGTGGTTGTAGTATATTAACTGAATTGTGCAATCTTAATCCTAAACTAAGTTTAGAACATTTTCATTACCCCAAATAGAAAACCTCTACCCCTTAGCTGTAACTTCCATTCCTCCCAACCCCAACCATAGCAAGCACTAATCTACTGAATCTATAGATGGCTTATTCTGACATTTTGTACAAATGTGGTCTTAGTGATTAGCTTCTTCCACTTACCACAGTGTTTTCAAGGTTCATCCATGTTGTCACATGTATCAGAACTTCATTCCTCCTTATAACTGAATAATAGTACATCATATATATATGCGCCACATTTTGTTGACCCATTCCTCAGTTGATGGACGCTTGGGGTGCTTCTTTCTTCTGTCTGTTGTGAAGAGTGCCACATGAACACTGGTTTGCAAAACTCTATTTGAGTCCTTGGTATGTAAGAAGTTGCTTTTGTCTTAAAATTTTCATATCTCTCTCTCCTTGTCTTTTGCATATATAGTCAATAAATCACGGGATGTATTCTTCTTCATATTTATCCTGTTTGCAGTTCTCTCAACTTCTTGGATATGTATATTTATGTCTTTTCCTAAGTTTGGGAAGTTCTCTGTCAGTATTTCTTTGACTGTTCCTTCTTCACCCCTCTCTCTGTTTTTTTTCTCCTTCTGGGATTCCCATAGTACATATATTGGTGCACTTGATGAGTCTCATAGCTGACTTAAGCTATCTTTGCTTTTAATATTTTTTTTTCTTTCTGTTCATCAGCCTGACTCAATTCAAGTGTCTTGTCTTCAAGTTCACTGCTTCTTTATTCTGCCAGCTTTATTCTGCTCTTGAAACCCTCCTGGGAATTTTCTAAAACACTTTTTATTCTGATATATAACAAATATGAAAAACTAATAAATTTCAAAGTACATTGTAAGAAGTAGTTATAGAACAGATTTCAGAGTTTAGTATGGGTTACAGTTCCACAATTTTAAGTTTTTCCTTCTTAGCTGCTCCAAGACACTACAGACTAAAAGGAATATAAATATAATGATTTAGCAGTCATATTCTGTTTTAGTTAGCTAAAGCTGCTGGAATGCAGTATAGCAGAAATGGAACAGCTTTTAAAGAGGGAATTTATTAGGTTACAAGTATATAGTTCTAAGACCATGAAAATGTCCAAATTAAGGCACCAAGAAGACATTACTTCATTCATGAAAGGTTGATGTCATCTGTAACACCTCTGTCAGCTGGGAAGGCACATGGCTGGCGTCTCTGGAGTCTTTGGCTTCTGGATACCTCTCTCAGCTGGGAAGGCACATGGTGACATCTGCTACCTTTCTCTCCTCATTTCATAAGGCTTCCCCGGGGATGTTTTCCTTCTTATCTCCAGAGATCTCTGGCTGTGTGGGCTCTAAAGCTTTTTCTAAAATGATTTCTTCTTAAAAGACTCCAGTGAGCAACCAGCCTTGAATGAGTGGAGATATATCTCCATGGAAACCACCTAATCAAAAGGTCCTACCCACAATTGGGTGGGTCACATCTCCATGGAAATAACTTAATTAAAAGATCCCACCCAGATCTGTCCTGTAACCACTTGTTGAAGAGTGCTCTGAAAACTATTGCTTTTTTATTTTTTTGCTTTGCGTATATGTTATACTATATAATAAAAAAAGTTAAAAAAAAAATCCTACCCAACGGTACTGAATCAGGGATAAAGAACCTAGCTTTTCTAGGGTACACAACAATTTCAAACCAGCACATACTCATTTGTTAAGTCCTGTCTTCTCTATTATAACGTCACCTTCTCTTTTGATTCTTCTTCCAATCTTTAAGGCTATTTGGATGATGCCCTTTCTAACTTTTTAATGTTGAAAAGGGGTGTCCATAATATGGGATAGGGGGATAAAAGTAGTTGATGTTTTGGGAGAGGTTGGCCCTTCTGGGTTTCAGGACTTCTCTGGCCTAGGAACCCATCTGGAGGTTGTAGGTTTCTGGAAAGCAAACTTATCGTGTGCAACTTTTGTAGAATTTCAGATAGAGCCCTAGATGTTCTTTAGGGCTAATAGGGATGGTTTCGTTTGGGGTTTGGCAAACCATGGAAATTAGCAATACCTACCTGAAGCTTCCTCCTGAGCATTTTTCATATCAGTTATTGTGGTCCTCAATTCCAGTAGTTTTGTTTGGTTCCTTTAAAAAATTTCTCTCTTTGTTTAGACTCTCATACTGTTCATTCACTGTTTTCCTGATATGGTGTGGTTCTTTCTCTGTATTTCCCTTCATCTCCTTAAGCATTTTTTTCATTTAATGTTTTTTCTTTTAATTATGAAATATATATACAAATAAGCAATACATTTCCAAGTACCTTTTAGCAAATAGTTATAGAACAGATTTTAAAGTTTGGTATGGGTTACAGTTCCACGATTTTTCTTTTTTTTTTCTAGCTACTCCATGACACTGGAGACCAAAAGAAATATCAATATAATGATTAATCAGTTATATTCTTTTGTTAAATCCCATCTTCTCTGTTATACTCCTTCTTCTCTTTTTTTGTGAGAAATAACATATATACAAAAAAAGCAATAAATTTCAAAGCACATTGCAACAATTAGTTGTAGAACAGATGTGGTATATGTTACAATTCCATAATTTTAGTTTTTTACTTCTAGCTGCTCTAAGACTGGGGACTAAAAGAAATATCAGTATAATGATTCAGCAATCGTACTTGTTTGTTAAACACTACCTTCTCTAAATAACTCCACCATCACCTTTGATCTTTCTATCCCACTCTTTAGGGGCATTTGGGCTATGGCCATTCTAAAATTTTCATGTTGGAAGGGGCTGTTGATAATATAGGTTACAGAAATGGAATTAGTTGATGTTATGAAGAGGCTGGCCTCTCTGCATTTCAGGACTTATCTGGCCCAGGGACCCATCTGGAGGTTGTAGGTTTCTGGAAAGTTACCCTAGTGCATGGGACCTTTGGAGAATCTTATATAATGCCCTTGGTATTCGTTAGGATTGGCAGGAATGGTTTTGGTTGGGGTTTGGCAAGTTGTGACAGGTAGCAATGTGTAACTGAAGCTTGCATAAGAATGACATCCAGAGTAGCTTCTTGACTGTATTTGAACTCTCTCAGCCACCAATACCTTATTTGTTATACTTCTCTTCCCCTCTTTGGTCAGGATGGCATTGTTGATCCCATGGTCATCTCCCACACCACCAGGGAGACCTTGAGTTGTGGATGTCATGTCCCATGTAGGGGGAAGGGCAATGGTTTCACTTGCGGAGTTTGGCTTAGAGAAAGAGAGGCCACATCTGAGCAACAATAGAGGTCCTCTGGAGGTGACTCGTAGGCATAGCTATAGGTGGGCTAAGCTTCTGTGCTGCATACATAAGCTTCACAAGAATAAGCCTCAAAATCAAAGGTTTGACTTATCGAATTAGATGTCCCTGATGTTTGACACAGTATCTGGGCTTTCCCCAGTGGTAAAGTTTAGTAGTTCCATATTTTTTCTCCCATCCCTCAAGGAATTTTGCCAATAGTTTTTTATTATCTGCTTAATATACTCTGGAATTTATCCTGGAATTACATTATGGTATAAAGGATTAAAGGCCCTCATTCTTATTCTGAGTTCCCTGTGTTTGGATTATTTAAATGATCTATCCTGAGAAATTGAGTTAGATTATGTGCAACAGAAAATTTAGGTTCTAAATAAAATAAAGTTTTTTCCTTTGGTTTCAAAGTGTAGGTGAAGTTCTAAAATACAGACAATGTCTTCTTTACCCTTGTATTCTGAATTACCTTAATCCCGACCTGGTCAGCTTCATTCTTATTTCTAAATACCAGGTTATATATATATATATATATATAAAACTGTCCCTCAAAATCCAAAGATAACAATTTCCACTCCGTACTAAATGTGAATTCTATAAGAGCTTATAATCTAGGTCCTTAAGCATTTTTAAGATCATTTTTTTGCAATTTAAATATTTTTATTTAATAAAACAAACAATACACTTAGAACCATCTAACATGATATCTTAAATTAGCTTATCCATAGACATATTTAAATAAAGTATCCAAATAATCACTTTAAAGCCTGTGTTTATACAGTAAATTTTATAAACCAATATAAAATGAAGGCAAACAGAGAAAAATCTACAAATATAGATATCAGAGTTTCTTAAATTCCAAATATTAAACAATATGTTAAAAATCATTTGATTAGTTATCAAATGTGCATACATTCTCAAAATATCAAGTAGAAAGTTATTACAAATATCAAGTTTGATATAGTAATGACCTATATTACTAAACATTTTCAAGTTTTTTATTTCAGGTATATATTTTATCTAATATTATATAGCTGCCTATAGTTTATATTTGTCAGATTTATGTATTCTGTTCCTTCTATCACTTTTTTCACTTTTTTTACTGTATAATATAACATATATACAAAGCAAAGAAGGAAACAAACAATAATTTTCGAAGTACTCTTCAACAAGTTGTTACAGGACAGATTCCAAAGTTTGTCATGGTCTACCATACCACCCTCTTACATTTTTCCTTCTAGCTGCTGCAGAATATAGGAGGCTAGAAGGAATGTTTTTTTATCATTGCAATTAACTTTTTTCTTTTTTGTGATAAATAACATATATACAAAAATGCACTAAATTTTAATGCACAGCACAACAATGAATTGTAGAATAGATTTAAGATTTTGATCTCGGTTAAAATTCCACAATTTTAGGTTTTTATTTCTAGCTGCTCTAAGATAGGAAACTAAAAGAAATATCAGTTTAATGATTCAGTGATTATATTTATTTGTTAAACCCTACCTTCTCTGTATGACTCCACTATGACCTTTAATCTTTCTATCCCATTCTTTAGGAGTATTTGGGCTATGACCATTCTAACTTTTTCACGTTGGAAGAGGCTATCAGTAATCTGGGGTAGGGAGATGGAACTAGCTGATGTTCTCGAGAGGCTGGCTCCTCGAGGTTTTAAGGCTTATCTGATCCAAGAACCCATCTGGAGGTTGGAGGTTTCTGCAAAATTACCCTAGTGCATGAAACCCTTGTAGAATCTTATATATTGCTGTAGGTGTTCTTTAGGATTGGCTGGAATGGTTTGGGTTGGGGTTTGGCAAGTTATAGGTAAGAATGTCTGAAGCTTGAGTAAGAGTGGCCTCCAGAGTATCCTCTCTACTCTATTTGAACTCTCTTTGCCACTGATACTTTATTAATTACGTTTCTTTTCCCACTTTTGGTCAGGATAGAATTGTCGATCCCACGGTTCCAGGACCGGACTCATCTCTGGGAGTTATCTCCCACATCGTCAGGGAGACCTTCACTGCTGTATATCATGTCCCATGTAAAGGGGAGAACAATTATTACACTTACAGAGCTGGGCTTAGAGAAAGTCAGGCTATATCTGAGCAACAAAAGAGGTCTTCCACACTCCACTCCACTCTTAAGCATACCTATAGGTAGTCTAAGCTTCTGTACTACCTACATAAGTTTCACAAGAGTAAACCTCAAGATTGAGGGCATGGCCTATTGATTTGGGTGTCCCTAAAGTTTGACACAGTATCAGCGGATTCCCTGATGGTAAAGTTTAATAGTTCCCTCAAGGGGTGTTGCCAATACCTTTCGGTTATCAGCTTACTGTATTCTAGGATGTATCCGGGCATTACGTTACAGGATTAAAGGCCCTCATTCTTATTCTGAGCTCCCTGTGTTTCAGCTGTTCAAATGAGCTATCCAGACAGGTTGAGTTAGATTATGTGCTACAGAAAATTTAAGTTTTGGACAAAGTAAACCTTCTTCCTTTGATCTCAAAGAGTAGGTACAGTACTAAAAATACAGACAATGTCTTTCTTGTCCCTGTGTTCTGAATTACCTTTATCCTGACCTGATCGGTTTCATTCTTATCTCTAAATGCCATGTTATAGATATATAAAACAGCCTCTCCAAATCCAAAAATGATAATTACCACTCCGGACCAAATATGTCTGCTATAAGAACTTACAGTGTAGGCCCTTGTGTTCTTATAAGCATTTTCTAAAGGAGACCACACAATAATTGTTTTTTTGTTTCTGGCTCATTTTGCCTTACCAAATGTCCCACAGGTTCATTCACATCATTGTATGCCTCACAACTTCATTCCTTTTTGTAGCAGCACAATATTCATTCATAAGTATATACCATTGTCTGCCAGTCTACATCTCAGTCAGTGCATCCTTCAGCCACCTGCATTTATCAGGCATCATGTATAATGCCGAAAGTCCACAGTCCATCAATACTCTCAATTTTAGATAATTTCATTGTTCCCAAGAGAAAGATAACCAATAAACCCACCCTCAGAAAATAGGAACTCTAAGCCTCCTCTTAATTCTTGTCCCTCCTGCCATTATTTACCCCTGCTGTTGCTGTGGTAGTACTGCTCTTTTCCTGCTAAACACAGTCCACACCATGCACCCCCGCCCCCTAGACCCAAACACCCCCCGTACACGGGGGTGTTCCTGCAAGAACTCATTTATATTTCCACTGTTCATCAGTGGGACACATAGGTCTATACAACCCATTTCAATGTTGTTCACCTACAATATGATAATATTACTTACAAACCCATTACGAAGCCATTTTCACTTCTATCTATTCCCTTACATTGGAGTTCAACCTCATTAACTAACCATTCACCCATCTCTAGCTTCTATGTATCTCTAAGTCTCCTATATTCTATATTATAAGGCTCTGATTTTACCTTTACCATGGTCATAAAAGTGGAGTCATACAGCATTTACCCTTTTGTGTCTGGCTTATTTCTCTCAGCATTATGTCCTCAAGGTTCATTCATCTTGTCATATGCTTCAGGACATTTCATCTTACCGCTGCATAATATTCCATCGTATGTATATACCACATTTTGTTAATCCACTCATCTGTTGATGGGCATTTGGATTGTTTTCATCTTTTGGTGATTGTGAATAATGCTGCTATGAACATTGGTGTGCAATGGTCTGTTTGTGTCACTGCTTTCAGATCTTCTAAGTATATACCAAGTAGTGCTATTGCTGGGTCATAGGGCAACTTGATATTTAGTTTTATAAAGAATGGCCAAACTGTCTTCTGTAGCGGTTGTACCATTATACATTCCCATCAGGAGTACATGAGAGTCCTGGTTTCCCCACATCCTCTCCAACATTTATAGTTTCCTGTTTGTTTAATAGCACATCAATTCTTATAGGTGTGAGGTGGTATCTCATTGTAATCTTCATTTGTATTTCCCTTATAGCTAATGAAATTGAGCATCTCTTCATGTGCTTTTGAGACAGCTGTATTTGCTCTTCAGAAAAATCTCTATTCATATCTTTAGTCCATTTTATAATTTGGTTGTTTGGTTTTCTTGTTGTTGAGTTGTATGATTTCTTTATGTATACAGGATATCAGACCTTTGTCCAATGTGTGTTTTCCAAATATTTTCTCCCACTGAGTTGGCTGCATCTTCACCTTTTTGACAAAGTTTTTTTTTTAAGTACCAAAAAACACCAAACAAATGCAAATGTTCTTAACTTTTGATCATTCTGTTCTACATATATAATCAGTGACTCACAATATCATCACATAGTTGCATATTCATCATTATGATCATTTCTGGAACATTTGTATCTATTCAGAAAAAGAAATAAAAAGAAAAAAATTCGTACATACTATACCCCTTACCCCTCCCTTTCATTGATCACTAACATTTCAAATCTAAATTTATTTTAACATTTGTTCCCCCTATTATTTATTTTTATTCCATATGTTTTACTCTTCTGTTGATAAGGTACATAAAAGGAGCATCAGATACAAGGTTTTCACAATCACACAGTCACATTGTGAAAGCTATATCATTATACATTCATCTTCAAGAAACATGGCTACTGGAACACAACTCTACATTTTCAGGCAGTTCCCTCTAGCCTCTCCATTACATCTTGACTAACACGGTGATATCTATTTGGTGATATCTATTTAATGCGTAAGAATAACCTCCAGCATAACCTCTTGGCTCTGTTTGGAATCTCTCAGCCATTGACACTTTATTTTGTCTCATTTCACTCTTCCCCCTTTTGGTCGAGAAGGTTTTCTCAACCCCTTGATGCTGAGTCTCAGCTCATTCTATGATTTCTGTCTCACGTTACCAGTAAGGTTCACACCCCTGGGAGTCATGTCCCACGTAGACAAGGGAAGGGTGGTGAGTTTGCTTGTTGTGTTGGCTGGAGAGAGAGGCCACATCTGAGCAACAAAAGAAGTTCTCTTGGGGGTGACTCTTAGGCCTAATTTTAAGTAGGCTTGATGTATCCTTTGTGGGGTTAAGTTTCATATGAACAAACCCCAAGATTGGGGTCTCAGCCTATAGCTTTGGTTGTCTGCACTGCCTGTGAGAATATCAAGAATTCAACTTGGGGAAGTTGGATTTTCCCCCTTTCTCACCATTCCCCGAAGGAGACTTTGCAAATACTTTTTTTTTCACTGTTCAAATCACTCTGGGATTTATCAGGACATCACTCTGAACAAACCAAGAAAATCTCATGTCCTACTCAAGGGTCCATGTAGTTATGGTGTTCGGTTAAGCTGTCTACATAAGTTATATTAGGAAGTGCACTAGTCAAAATATAAATTTTGTACCAAATAAACATTTTTTGCTTTAGTCTCACACATAAGTTAAAATTTTTAAATATTAATTACCATCTATTTTCAGCACCCTGCATTAATGACATTCCTTTGTTCTTCCTCATGCAAAAACATTTTAAATTTGTACATTTGGTCACTATCATTATACACTCTAACCATTCCTAGATTATACCATCTCAGTCTTTATCGTTTGACAAAGTCTTTTAAGGTGCAGAAGCATTTGATTTTGAGGAGTTCCCATTTATCTAGTTTTTCTTTTGTTGCATGTGCTTTGGGTGTAAAGTTTAGGAAGCTACCTCCTATTACTAGGTCTTGAAAATGTTTCCCTTCATTTTCTTCTAGAAGCTTTATGTTGCTAGTTCTTATATTTAGGTGTTTGATCCACTTTGAGTTAATTTTTGTATAGTGTCTAAGGTAAGGTCCTTTTTTATTCTTTAGGCTATTGATATCCAGTTCTCCTATGTCCATTTATTGAAAAGATTATTTTGTCCTAGTTCAGTGGATTTGGGGACCTTGTCAAAAATCAGCTGACCCTAGATTTTGTGGTCTATTTCTGCACTCTCAATGGGTCAGTATTTCTATCTTTGTGCCAGTACCATGCTGTTTTGACCACTGTGGCTTTATAATAAGTTTTAAAGTCAGGAAGTGTTAATCAGCCTACTTTGGTTTTCTTTTTTAGTATGCATTTAGCTATTCAGGGTTTCTTTCCTTTCCAGATGAATTTGTTATCTGGCTTTTCCAAGTTTTCAAAGTAGGTTGTTTGAATTTTGATTGGTACTGTGTTGAATTTCTTGATCAGTTTGGATATAATTGACATCGTAAGTATATTTAACCCTTCTATCCATGAGCAGGGAATGTCTTTCTACCTATTTAGATCTTCTTTGATTTCTTTTGACAATGTCATGTAGTTTTCTGTGTACAAGTCCCTAGTTAAGTGCATTCCTAAGTACTTGATTCTTGTAGTTGCTATTTTGAATGGAATTTTTTCCTTAACTGACTCCTCAGCTAGGTCATTCTTTGTGTGTAGAAACATTATCATTTTTGCACATTAATTTTATATCCCGCCACCTTGCTGAATTTGTTTATTAGGTCAAATAACTTTGCTGTAATATCTCGGGATTTTTCAAGTAGAGTACCATGTCATCTGCAAATAATGAAAGTTTTACTTCTTCCTTTACAGTTTGGATGCCTTTTATTTCTTTGTCCTGTCTGATTGCTCTAGCTAGAACTTTGAGTACAATGTTGAATAATAGTGGTGATAGAGGGCATACTTGTCTCATTATAGATCTTAGTAGGAAAGCATTCAGTCTCTTTCCATTGGGTAAGATGCTGACTATTGGTTTTTCATATATCCCCTTTATCACATTGAGAAAGTTACCTTTGATTCCTATGTTTTGAAGTGTTTGTATCAGAAAAGGTTGTTGAATTTTGTCGAATGCTTTTTCAGCATAAATCGAGATGATTCTGTGATTTTTTCCCCTTTAGATATGTTAATGTGCTGTATTACATTAATTGACTTTCTTGTGTTGAACCATCCTTGCATTTCTGATACAAACCCCACTTGGTCATGGTGTATAATTTCTTTTAATGTATTGTTGAATTTGATTTGCTATTATTTTGTTGAGAATTTTTGCATCTATATTCATTAGGGAGCTTGGCCTGTAGTTTTCCTTTCTTATAACATCTTTACCTGGTGTTGGTATTAAAATGATATTTGCTTTATAAAATGAGTTAG
Source organism: Tamandua tetradactyla (assembly GCF_023851605.1). Taxonomy (NCBI): domain Eukaryota; kingdom Metazoa; phylum Chordata; class Mammalia; order Pilosa; family Myrmecophagidae; genus Tamandua; species Tamandua tetradactyla. The sequence goes on from NC_135353.1 coordinate 100,819,996, forward strand.
GTAGAGTTCCTTTTTCTTCAAATTTTTGGAAAAGTTTGAGCAGGATTGCTGTTAGTTCTTTTTGGAATGTTTCATAAAAGTCCCCTGTGAAGCTAGTTGGCCTTTGACTTTTCTTTGTAGGAAGATTTTTGATGACTGATTGAATCTCTTTACTTGTGATTGAATTGTTGTGATCTTCTATTTTTTCCTGAGTCAGTGTATCTTGTTTGTGTGTTTCTAGGAATTTGTCCATTTCATCTAAGGTGTCTAGTTTGTTGGCATATAGTTGTTAATAATATCCTCTTATGACTTTTTTTTTCAGGGTCTTGGGTAACGCACCCCTTCTCATTTCTGGTTTTGTTTATTTGCATCTTCTCTCTTTTCTTCTTTGTCAATCTTGCTAGCGGCCCATCAATTTTATTGATTTTCTCAGAGAATAACTTTAGTTTTTATTGATTCTCTCTGTTGGTGTTTTGTTCTCCCATTCATTTAACTGTACTTTAATATTTGTTATTTCTCTTCTTCTATTTGCTTTGGGGTGAGTTTGCTGTTCTTTCTTAAATTCCTCCAGATGAGCATTTAAGTCCTCAGTTTTCACCCTTTCTTGTTTTTTAATATAGGCATTTAGGGCAATAAATTTCCCTCTCAGCACAACCTTTGCAACATCCGGTAAGTTCTCATAAGTTGCATTCTCGTTTTCATTTGTCTCCAGATAGCTACTGATTTCTCTAGCAATTTCTTCTTTGACCCACTGGTTGTTTAAGGGTGTGTTATTTAATCTCCATGTATTTTTGAATGTTCTCATTCTTTGGCAGTTACTGAGATCCAGCTTCATTGCATTGAGATCAGAGAAAGTGCTTTCAATAATTTCAATGTTTTTGAATTTTTGAAGACATGTTCTGTGCCCCAGCATATGATCTATCCTGGAGAATGTTCCGTGAGCAGTAGAGTTGAATACATATCCTGGTGTTTTAGGGTGTAATGGCCTATGTATGTCTGTTAGGTTTAATTCATTTATCAAGTTGTTTAACTTTTCTAGTTCCTTGTTTATTTTCCGTCTGGTTGTTTTATCTATAGAGGAGAGTGGTGTATTGATGTCTTCTACTATTATCGTTGAAACATGTATCGCTCCCTTCAGTCTTGCCATTGTCTGTCTCATGCATTTTGGAGCTCTTTGATTGGGAGCATATACATTTATGATTGCTATTTCTTCTTGGTGAATTGTCCCTTTTATTAATATATTTGTCTTTTATGTTGTCTTTACATTTAAAGTCTATTTTGCCCAGTAGTAGTAAAGGTAGTCCTGTTTCTTTTGGTTAAAACTTGCATGGAACATTTTTTCCCCATCTTTTTGCTTTCCATCTGTTTGTATCCTTGTGTTTAAGATGAGTCTCTTGTAAGCAGCATATAGCTGGATTATATGTCTTAATCCATTCTGAACGTCTGTATCTTTTAATTCATAAGCTTAGTCCGTTAACATTCAAAGTTATTACTGAAAAAGGGTTTCTTGAATCCCCCATCTTATCTTTTGGATTTTATTTGTTAGATCAATATATTCTTTCCCTTCTTTCTCTTTTTTTTGTTTTAACTTTTTTTATTAATTAAAAATATTAACAAACAAAATGTTAAGATATCATTCCGTTCTACATATACAATCAGTAATTCTTAATATCATCACATAGTTGCATATTCATCATTTCTTAGAACATTTGCATCGATTTAGAAAAAGAAATAAAAATACAACAGAAATAAAAAAACGAAAACAGAAAATAAAAGATTATACATACCATACCCCTTACCCCTCGCTTTCATTTACCACTAGCATTTCAAACTAAATTTATTTTAACATTTGTTCCCCCTATTATTTATTTTTATTCCATATGTTCTACTTTTCTGTTGATATAGTAGCTAAAAGGAGCATCAACATAAGGTTTTCACTTTCACAGAGTCTCATTGTGAAAGCTATATCATTGTTCAATCATCACCAAGAAACATGGCTACTGGAACACAGCTCTACATTTTCAGGCAGTTCCCTCCAACCTCTCCACTACATCTTGAACAACAAGGTGATATCTACTTAATGCATAAGAATAACCTCCAGGATAACCTCTCAACTCTGTTTGGAATCTCTCAGCCATTGACATTTAGTCTCATTTCACTCTTCCTCCTTTGGTCGAGAAGGTTCTCTCAATCCCTTGATGTTAATTCTCAGCTCATTCTAGGGTTTTTCTCAGTCCCTTGATGCTGAGTCTCAGCTCATTCCAGGATCTCTGTCCCACGTTACCAGGAAGGTCCACACCCCTGGGAATCATGTCCCACGCAGAGAGGGCGAGGGTGGTGAGACTACTCGTCATGTTGGCTGGAGAGAGAGGCCACATCTGAGCAACAAAAGAGGCTCTCTTGGGGGTGACTCTTAGGCCTAAATTTTAAGTAAACTTGACCTATCCTTTGTGGTGTTAAGTTTCATATGAACAAACCCCAAGACTGGGGGCTCAGCCTATAGCTTTGGTTTTCCACACTGCTTGTGGGAGTATCAAGAATTCAACTTGGGGAAGTTTAATTTCTCCCCACTCTCACCATTCCCTAAAGAGCCTTGCAAATATATTTCCAGTCACTGATCAAATCACTCTGGGATTCATCGGGGCATCACTGTGGACAAACCAACAAAATCTCATGTCTTACCTGAGATTCCAAGTACTTATGACATTCAATCAAACTATCTACATGAGTGACATTAAGAAATGCTCTAGTCAAAATATAAATTTTGTAACAAATAAACTTTTTTTGCTTTAGTCTCACACATAAGGTGACATTTTAAAGTATTAATTATCATCTATTTTCAGCACCCTGCAATAATGACATTCCTTTGTTCTTCCTCATGCAAAACATTTTTAAAATTTGTACGTTGTACATTTCACTATTATTATACACTCTAGGCATTCCTAGATTATACCATCTCGATCTTTACCATCTATCTTTCTTTCTGATTTCATTTATGTCCCCAGCCCTCCTCCCTCTATCATTCTCACATGCAGCTTCATTCAGTGTTTTAACATAATTACATTATAGTTAGGTAGTATTGTGCTGTCCATTTCTGAGTTTTTGTATCCAGTCCTGTTGCACAGTCTGTATCCCTTCAGCTCCAATTACCCAATATCTTACCCATTTCTATCTCCTGCTGGTCTCTGTTACCAACGACATATTCCAAGTTTATTCACTAATGTCAGTTCGTATTAGTGAGACCATACACTATTTGTCCTTTAGTTTTTGGCTAGTCTCACTCAGCATAATGTTCTCAAGGTCCATCCATGTTGTTTCATACTTCATAAGTTTATTCTGTCTTAGAGCTGCATAATATTCCATCGTATGTATATACCACAGTTTGTTTAGCCACTCGGATGGACATTTTGGCTGTTTCCATCTCCTTGCAATTGTAAATAATGCTGCTATAAACATTGGTGTCCAAATGTCCATTTGTGTCTTTGCCCTTAAGTCCTCTGAGTAGATACCTAGCAATGGTATTGCTGGGTCATGTGGCAATTCTATTTTCATCTTTTTGAGGAACCGCCAACCTGCCTTCCACAGAGGTTGCACCATTTGACATTCCCACTAACAGTGAATAAGTGTGCCTCTTTCTCCACATCCTCTCCAGCACTTGTCATTTTCTGTTTTGTTGATAATGATCATTCTGGTGGGTGTGAGAAGATATCTCATTGTGGTTTTGATTTGCATTTCTCTAATGGCCAGGGACATTGAGCATCTCTTCATGTGCCTTTTGGCCATTTGTATTTCCTCTTCTGAGAGGTGTCTGTTCAAGTCTTTTTCCCATTTTGTAATTGGGTTGGCTGTCTTTTTGTTGTTGAGTTGAACAATCTCTTTATAAATTCTGGATACTAGACCTTTATCTGATATGTCGTTTCCACAATTGTCTCCCATTGTGTAGGCTGTCTTTTTACTTTCTTGATGAAGTTCTTTGATGCACAAAAGTGTTTAATTTTGAGGAACTCCCATTTATTTCTTCCTGTTTTCATTGCTCTTGCTTTGGGTATAAGGTCCATAAAACCGCCTCCAATTATAAGATTCATAAGATATCTCCCTACATTTTCCTCTAACTGTTTTATGGTCTTAGACCTAATATTTAGATCTTTGATCCATTTTGAGTTAACTTTTGTATAGGGTGTGAGATACGGGTCCTCTTTCATTCTTTTGCATATGGATATCCAGTTCTCTAGGCACCATTTATTGAAGAGACTGTTCTGTCCCAAATGAGTTGGCTTGACTGCCTTATCAAAGATCAAATGTCTATACATGAGAGGGTCTATATCTGAGCACTGTATTCGATTCCATTGGTCAATATATCTATGTTTATGCCAGTAATATGCTGTTTTGACCACGGTGGCTTCATAATATGCCTTAAAGACAGGCAGCGTGAGACCTCCAGCTTCATTGTTTTTCCTCTAGATTCTTTTAGCAATTCGGGGCACCCTGCCCTTCCAGATCAATTTGCTTATTGGTTTTTCTATTTCTGAAAAGTAAGTTGTTGGGATTTTGATTGGTATTGCGTTGAATCTGTAAATCAATTTAGGTAGAATTGACATCTTAACTAAATTTAGTCTTCCAATCCATGAACATGGTATGCCCTTCCATCTATTTAGGTCTTCTGTGATTTCTTTTAACAGTTTCTTGTAGTTTTCTTTGTATAGGTCTTTTGTCTCTTTAGTTAAATTTATTCCTAAGTATTTTATTCTTTTAGTTGCAATTGTAAATGGAATTCGTTTCTTGATTTCCCCCTCAGCTTGTTCATTACTAGTGTATAGAAACACTACAGATTTTTGAGTGTTGATCTTGTAACCTGCCACTTTGCTGTACTCATTTATTAGCTCTAGTCGTTTTGCTGTGTATTTTTCAGGGTTTTTGATGTATAGTGTCATATCATCTGCAAACAGTGATAGTTTTACTTCTTCCTTTCCAATTTTGATGCCTTGTATTTCTTTTTCTTGTCTAATTGCTCTGGCTAGAACTTCCAACATGATGTTGAATAACAGTGGTGATATTGGACATCCTTGTCTTGTTCCTGATCTTAGGGGGAAAGTTTTCAGTTTTTCCCCATTGAGGATGATATTAGCTGTGGGTTTTTCATATATTCCCTTTATCATTTTAAGGAAGTTCCCTTGTATTCCTATCCTTTGAAGTGTTTTCAACAGGAAAGGATGTTGAATCTTGTCAAATGCCTTCTCTGCATCAATTGAGATGATCATGTGATTTTTCTGCTTTGATTTGTTGATATGGTGTATTACATTAATTGATTTTCTTGTGTTGAACCATGCTTGCATATCTGGGATGAATCCTACTTGGTCATGATGTATAATTCTTTTAATGTGTTGCTGGATTCAATTTGCTAGAATGTTGTTGAGGATTTTTGCATCTATATTCATTAGAGAGATTGGTGTTAGTTTTCTTTTTTTGTAATATCTTTGCCTGGTTTTGGTATGAGGATGATGTTGGCTTCATAGAATGAATTAGGTAGCTTTCCCTCCACTTCAATTTTTTTGAAGAGTTTGAGCAGGGTTGTACTAATTCTTTCTGGAATGTTTGATAGAATTCACATGTGAAGCCGTCTGGTCCTGGACTTTTCTTTTTTGGAAGCTTTTGAATGACTGATTCAATTTCTTTACTTGTGATTGGTTTGTTGAGGTCATCTATTTTTTCTTGAGTCAAAGTTGGTTGTTCATGCCTTTCTAGGAACTTGTCCATTTATCTACATTGTTGTATTTATTAGCATAATGTTGTTCATAGTATCCTGTTATTACCTCCTTTATTTCTGTGAGGTCAGTGGTTATGTCTCCTCTTCCATTTCTGATCTTATTTATTTGCATCCTCTGTCTTCTTCTTTTTGTCAGTCTTGCTTAGGGCCCATCAGTCTTATTGGTTTTCTCATATAACCAACTGCTAGTTTTATTGATTTTCTGTATTGTTTTCATGTTCTGAATTTCATTTATTTCTTCTCTAATCTTTGTTACTTCTTTCCTTTTGCTTGCTTTGGGGTTAGTTTGCTGTTCTTTCTCCAGTTCTTCCAAGTGGACAGTAAATTTCCTGAATTTTTGCCCTTTCTTCTTTTTTAATATAGGCATTTAGGACAATAAATTTCCATCTTAGCACTGCCTTTGCTGCATCCCATAAGTTTTGATATGCTGTGTTTTCATTTTTATTCGCCTTGAGATATTTACTGATTTCTCTTTTAATTTCTTCCTTGACCCACTGATTGTTTACACGTGTGTTGTTGAGCCTCCATGTATTTGAGTATTTTCTGGCACTCTGCCTATTATTGATTTCCACCTTCATTCCTTTATGATCTGAGAAAGTGTTGTGTATGATTTCAATCTTTTTAAATTTGTTGAGACTTGCTTTGTGAACCAGCATATGGTCTATCTTTGAGAATGATCCATGAGCACTTGAGAAAAAGGTGTATCCTGCTGTTGTGGCATGTAATGTGCTATAAATGTCATTTAAGTCTAGCTCATTTATTGTAATATTCAAATTCTCTGTTTCTTTATTGATCCTCTGTCTAGATGTTCTGTCCATTGATGAGAGTGGGGAATTGAAGTCTCCAACTATTATGGTAGATATGTCTATTTCCCTTTTCAGTATTTGCAGTGTTTGCCTCACGTATTTTGGGGCATTCTGGTTCGGTGTATAAATATTTATGATTGTTATGTCTTCATGTTGAATTGTTCCTTTTATTAGTACATAGTATCCTTCTTTGTCTCTTTTACTGTTTTACATTTGAAGTCTAATTTGTTGGATATTAGTATTGCTACTCCTGCTCTTTTTTGGTTGTTATTTGCATGAAATATCTTTTCCCAACCTTTCACTTTCAACCTATGTTTATCTTTGGGTCTAAGATGTGTTTCCTGTAGACAGCATATAGAAGGATCCTGTTTTTTAATCCATTCTGCCAGTCTATGTCTTTTGATTGGGGTGTTCAATACATTAACATTTAGTGTTTTTACTGTTTGGGTAGTACTTTCCTGTATCAATTTGCCTATTGTATTTTATATGTCATATCTAATTTTCCTTCTTTCTACACTCTTCTCCACACCTCTCTCTTCTGTCTTTTCGTATCTGTCTCTAGTGCTCCCTTTAGTATTTCTTGCAGAGCTGGTCTCTTGGTCACAAATTCTCTCAGTGACTTTTTGTCCGAAAATGTTTTAATTCTCCCTCATTTTTGAAGGACAAATTTGCTGGGTATAGAATTCTTGGTTGGCAGTTTTTCTCTTTTAATAATTTAAATATATCATCCCACTGTCTTCTCGTCTCCATGGTTTCTGCTGAGAAATCTACACATAGTCTTATTGGGTTTCCCTTGTATGTGATGGATTGCTTTTCTCTTGCTGCTTTCAAGATCCTCTCTTTCTCTTTGACCTCTGACATTCTGACTAGTAAGTGTCTTGGAGTACATCTATTTGGATCTATTCTCTTTGGGGTGCACTGCACTTCTTGGATCTGTAATTTTAGGTCTTTCATAAGAGTTGGGAAATTGTCAGTGATAATTTCTTCCATTAGTTTTTCTCCTCCTTTTCCCTTCTCTTCTCCTTCCGGACACCCACAACACGTATATTTGTGTGCTTCATATTATCATTCAATTACCTGAGTCCCTGCTCATATTTTTCCGTTCTTTTCCTTATAGTTTCTGTTTCTTTTTGGATTTCAGATGTTCCATCCTCCAGTTCACTAATCCTAACCTCTGTCTCTTGAAATCTACCATTGTAGGTTTCCATTGTTTTTTTTTATCTCTTCTACTGTATCTTTCATTCCCATAATTTCTGTGATTTGTTTTTTCAGACTTTCCATTTCTATTTTTTGTTCATTCCTTACCTTCTTCATGTCCTCCCTCAATTCATTGATTTGGTTTTTGATGAGGTTTTCCATTTCTGTTCGTATGTTCTGAATTAGTTCTTTCAGCTCCTGTATCTCATTTGAACTATTGGTTTATTCCTTTGACTGGGCCATATCTTCAGTTTTCCTGGTGTGATTTGTTATTTTTTGCTGGCGTCTAGACATTTAATTACCTTAATTAGTTTATTCTGGAGATTGCTTTCACTTATCTTACCTAGGGTTTTCTTGCTAGATGAGTTTGTTGTCTATCTGTTGCTTGAACTTCAGTTCAGCTTTTTCTGGGCCTGTAGCTTAAATTTTGTTTAACAGAGGGTAATTTTTCAGTTCTTGTTTTCTTGTTTCTTGTCCTGCTTATAAGGTGCCTTTTCCCTCCCCACCCTTAGGAGGGTCTACATAGGTATTACAGACTCCAGCCTGGTTTTCCCGGATTAAACTGGCCTCCTATCAGGGGGAAGGAGGCACCTGTGTCAGTTTTCCCTGCAGGTGAGACCCAGCAGGTTGAAAGACTTTCCTGTGAATTCTCTGGGCTCTATTTTTCTTTTCCTGCCCTGTATGTGGCGCTTGTCTGCCTATGGGTCCCACCAGCAAAAGATGTTGTTGCTCTTTTAACTTTGGAATGCTCTCCCTGCTGGTGGCGTGGTGGAGACAGAGGAGAGGTTGTAGGCTGGTTTTAATGGCTTCAAATTGTCAAGCCCTGGGGTCTGAATTCCTTGCGAGAGAGATTCCACCTATGTTGGGTTTCACCCCTCCCCTGAGGAAGGCATAGGTGGGAAATAGCCCTGAAAGCAGTCTGTTTCTGCCTATTCCTGGGGCAGTTGCAGCCCAAGTAGTCCCACCGCTGAATCCGGGGGCAGCCAAGCCTCCGTAGAAACAGCCACAAAAAGCTCTGTTTCGTTCCTTTCCTCTTTTTCGGTTAGCCCAATAAGCGACCTCCGCCTTGACCAGTTTCCCCCTGAGCTGGTGGCCTATTTTTAGTAGTCAGAATTTGTTTATTAATGCCACAATTGGTGTTTGGTTGGACTCAGTCCCTGCTACTGTAAGGGTGTCTTTCCTTTCCCTCTGGGAAGCCACCTGTGAGGGAGAGGTGCTGGGTGCCGGCCGCCGCGGCTTGGGGAACTCACAGTTCCGGAGACTCGCAGCCGGTCTAGCTGGTCCAGACCGGGGTACGCTGTGTGTCCGGTCACTATCATGGCTCCGGGTGCTGTTCTGTACTGTTTCTGGTTATTTAGTCATTGTTCTGGAGGACGAACTAAAACGTGCACATTGCTAAGCCGCCATCTTGGCCCCTCTCCAATCTGGTTCTGTAATTTTAAGTCTTTCATAAGGGTTGGGAAATTCTCAGTGAAAATTTCCTACATTAGTTTTTCTCCTCCTTTCCCCTTCTCTTCTCCTTCTGGGTCACCCAGAACATGTATATTTGTGCGCTTCATATTGTCTTTCAATTCCCTGAGTCCCTGCTCATATTTTCCCATTTTTTTCCTATAGTTTCTGTTTCTTGTCGGATTTCAGATGTTCTGTCCTCCAGTTTTGAAATCCTATGTTCTGTCTCTCAAAATCTACCATTGTAGGTTTCCATTGTTTTTTTTATCTCTTCTACTGTGTCTTTCATTCCCATAAGTTCTGTGATTTGTTTTTTCAGACTTTCAGTTTCTTCTTTTTGTTCTTTCCTTGCCTTCTTTATGTCCTCCCTCAATTCATTGATTTGGTTTTTGATGAGGTTTTCCATGTCTGCTCGTACATTTTGAATTAATTGTTTCAGCTCCTGTATGTCATTTGAATTGTTGGTTTGTTCCTTTGACTGGGCCATATCTTCAGTTTTCTTAGTGTGATTTCTTATTTTTTTCTGGCGTCTAGGCATTTAATTACCTTAATTAGTTTATTCTGGAGATTGCTTTCACTTCTTTTATCTTGGGTTTTCTTGCTGAATGAATTTGTTGTCTATCTGTTCTTTGACATTCCGTTCAGCTTTATCTGGACCTTTAGCTTAAGTTTTGCTTAACAGAGGAGAGTTTTTCATTTTTTGTTTTCTTGTTTCTTGCCCTGCTTGTGTGGTGCCTTTCCCTCACACACTTAGGAGGTTCTACTTAGATATTATAGACCCCAGCCAGATTTTCCCAGACCAAACTGGCCTCCTATCAGGAGGAAAGAGTCACCTGCGTCGGTTTTCCCTGAGGGTGAGACCCAGCAGATTGAAAGACTTTCCTGTGAAGTCTCTGGACTTTGTTTTTCTTATCCTGCCCTGTGTGTGGCGCTTCTCTGACTTCAGGTCCCACCAGCACAAGATGATGCGGTACCTTTAACTTTGGCAGTCTCTCCCTGGTGGGGGTGTGGTGGAGATAGAGGAGAGGTTGTAGGCTGGTTTTAATGGCTTCAAACTACCAACCCTTGGGGTCTGAATTCCTTGATGGAGGGATTCCACCTGACTTGGGCTTCTCCCCTCCCCTGGGGAAGGCACAGGCTCCAGACAAGCCCCCAAAAGAGCTCACTTTTGCCTATGCTTGGGACAGTTGCAGCCTGAATAGTCCTGCCTCTGTATCCAGAGGCAGTCAAGCCTTTGTAGATACACAGCCACAAAAACCTCTGTTTCCTTCTTTTTTTTTTTCCCGTTTTTCTGTCAGTCCTGCCCCCTTGGTGCTGGGGCAAAAATGAGCAACCTCCACTTTGATCATGTTCACCTAAGCTGGGGGCTTATTTTTAGTAGTCAGAATTTGTTAATTAGTTACACAATTGGCGTTTGATTGTGCCCAGTCCCTGCTGCTGGTAAAGTCCTTTCCTTTCCCCTCTGGGAAGCAGCCTGTGGGGGAGAGGCGCTGGTAGCCGCAGCTTTAGGAACCCACGGTTCTGGGGGGTGCTTGCAGCCGGTCCAGCTGGTCCAGACTGGGGTACGCTGTGTGTCTAGTCACTGACGTGGCCCCAGGAGGTGTTCTGTACTGTTTGTGGTTATTTAGTAGTTGTTCTGGAGGACGAACTAAAACGCGCACGTTTTTAAGCCGCCATCTTGACCCGGAAGTCCCTTTTTTCTCTTTTTAACCTTTAAATTACCCTTCCTGCTACTCTTCAATTCTGTGCACTCCTCCGGACCTCCCTCTCTTTCTTTTTTTTTTTTCAACTTGCTGAACTCCCTTTAATATTTCTTGTAGGGCTGGTCTCTTATTGACATGTTCTTTAAGGATTTGTTCGTCTGTGAAAATTTTAATCTCTCCCTCAGTTTTGAAGACCAGTTTCGTTGGGTACAGAATTCTTGGCTGGAAGTTTTACTCTTTCAGCATCTTAAGTATATCACCTCACTGCCTTCTCGCCTCCATAGTGCCAGTTGTGTAGTGTGAACTCAGTCTTATGTGGTTTCCCTTGTACATGGTAGATTGTTTTTCTCTTGCCACTCAGGATTTTCTGCTGCTCTTCAACATTTGACAGAATGATTTGTATGTGTCTGGGGAAGGCCTATTTGGATTTATTCTATTTGTAGTTTGTTGAGCTTCTTTGGCTTTCATATTTATGTCTTTTATAAGGGTTGGGAACTTTTACCCCTTTATATCCTCAACTAATCTTCCTAGCCCTTTACTCTTCTCTTCTCCTTCTGGGACCCCAGTGATTCTTATATTTGTGCACTTTGTTTTGCCTATCATTTCCCTGAGATCCAATTCAAATTTTTCCATCTTTTTTGCCATCTGCTGTTTTGAGTGTTAGAAATCAATTGTCCTGTCCTCTAGTTCACTTATTCTTTCTTATGCCTCTTTAAATGTGGTGTTGTGTGTCTCTAGTATGTGTTTTATTCAGTCTTCAGTATCTTTTAATCTCTGTGATATCTGCTATTTTTCTATTTATTCTTTCAAATTCCTCTTTGTGGTCCTCTAGTGTCTTCTTGATTTTCTTGATGTCATTAGCCATCCCATTTATTTTATTTAGTAGGGAGGGAGTCTCTCAGGTCACTTACACCCTGCAATTGCCTTCTCAGTGGCCCCCCTGTCCCTTTTGTAGCTGTTCCTTGGAGCAGGGTTGCATTCAATCTATCCTATTTCACCATCTTCCTGAAACTCAAGATCATTTTTTAAAAGGCTCTGCTTGGTATTTCTGCCTTGTGAACTTCTTTGTGGGTGTTTTCTGGATTTTTATCCTCTTACTTTGGGTGGGCCATTATTTCCAATTTCTATGTTTATCTTGCACTGTTGTTGCGCACTGTATATTATAATATTTTAAATTGTTAATTGTGGGAATTTACTCCCTGACATGTTTGTTTCCTGATTTTGTAACCAGCTGGTCTTAAAACAGATTTTTTTGAGCTTCACCCCTCCTATCAGGAAGGTCTGTCTAAGGCGAATGTACTGTGCAGCGTTTTCCCTGTCTTACTGGGCCTCTTTCTTGTCTTGGACTATGGCTTGCTAGTTGTTTTAGACTTCCCCTGTTTATAGGATTTTGACTGTCTCTTCTGTTTCTCAGGGGACAAACCTCTGTCCTGGGTATATCAAGCCTGTAGGTCTTTGTTCTAGACTTGTTCACTCTACAGTTTTTATATTCTTTTGTCTCATGCTGCTTTTGCATGGAGGGCAAATTCTGTGGGTAGGATCTATCTGGGAATAAGTTTTCCAGTTTGGATTTTCCCAGCTAAAACTCATCCAGGGACCCACAATGGGGGTGCAGGCTTGCTCCAAAGTGCCCTGTGGGGTTCAGGAAAGGTGCTAAAAAGCTTCTCTGATGGCTTCTCAAAGCTAAACTTTCCTGGCCTGCTCAGCAAATGCACCCCTTTTACTAACTCTTTCCTGTAGCCCTGAAGAAGCTTTACATCATTAATTCTCCACTTTCTCTGCCCATTTATGAGGAGGGTTGAAACAATGGCTGTCCTCAGAGCCAGGACCCAGGGATCTGAATTCATTAATCAAAAGCCGTGATCAATGATCAGCCGTGCACACCCCTGTTCTTGAGGAAGGGGATTTTTATATATGTTTCTGTTAGCAGTAGCTAGCCAGGAACTGAACTGCATGGCAGCCTGCTACAAGACTGGGGGGTGTGCACTGGTAACTAATGCTGAGGAGAGCAGTTTATTGTTCATTATAATAATTTATCAACCTCTTCTTCCTGTTCTTCCCTGGATGCTGTACAGTGTTCTTCTGGCCTTTGGAATTTCAAAATAGTTGTTTTAGATGGTTCCTCACCGTTTAATAGTTGTTTTCATGAAAAGATTTAGTCCTGGAGCTCATCTTCCCCAGAAGTCAACTTTTTTTTTTTTTTAAACGTTTAGTCTGTACTCTGTTTTTTGGGTTTGAAGTAATGATTTCTGGTCCCAAAAAGATGAATTATTTTTAAATGTCATTTGAATTCTTAGAGATTTATTTTCTCTAAGAGTCAATCTGAGTAATGATAGACCCTTTTTGGTTTCTTTGAGCATTAAAAGCTCTGTTGTTTTACATATGTTATAAGGACAAAAAAGCACATCCTCTGATGTGGTATTTATCACTCAGCATTTCTCTTTTATAATAAGTTTTTCTCCACTTCAAATAATGAATCAATCAGCAATAGTTCATGAAAGATTTATTATGTAAATGGGAATATTATTTTGTAACCTCTGATAATTGAGATATAGCTTATTGAAGCCATTCTGTTTGCAATATTCTTTCTCCTTTAATAACAAAATCTAACAAAGATTTGGAGAAGGGTATCTATTCAGAAAGGTATTAAGCTTAATATTCAACAAGAAGATATAGGAGAAAATTAGAGAGAAGCCAGCTTCTTACATTTGTCATGTTTTCTTCTCTATTCAATCTTTTTATCTAATATACTAGAATATATGATGCCACACAAGAAAGAGAAAATAAAATAGCAAATGTAGGATTTTTCTGCTAGAAAGTACCTTATAGAATTCTTTTCTAGTATATGTCCATGTTTTTTTTAAACAGCTAAATTCTTAAATGGCTGAAACAACCTCTTCTACAAGTACTTAAATAATATATGTGATTGCTGTTTTCATTCATTTGGGGTGTTCCGTCATAGAATAGTAGAGATGAAAACAATTCTAAAGGTAATCTGGTTTCTTAATTTTATAGATGAGGAAACTAAAGCCACAAGATTTTAAGGTTCAGTGTTATGCATAATAAATTACAGAGTGTCTCTTCTGGTTCCAAGGTGGAATTGTATTAAATTCTACCTTTCGTAGAGGCTGTTCACAGCAGTTCAGACTGTGAGGTTTTTAGTGAGCCCCTTTTCATTTTTTTTTTTTTACATGGGCAGGCACCGGGAATCGAACCCGGGTCCTCTGGCATAGCAGACAAGCATTCCTGCCTGCTGAGCCACCGTGGCCTTCCCAGTGAGCCCCTTTTAGAGTAAATGACTAATACTTAATTCCTTTAATGTGGAGGTAAATATAAGAACTATTCAAATTGGAGAAGCATCTTTTAGACATGGCAGTATATCATTATATATATCATTATATCATAACATGAGGTTTTATTTCAGTTTTCAACATTCCCAGAAAAAATGTAGTATCCCCACCATTCATTGTCAACTCTGTGTTGCCATGTATTCTTACAATTTAACACTGTATTTTGAGTTGGCTATTTATGTTTAGCTAGAACAACTAGCATTGCTAAAAGATTGGCAAACAAAATAAGACATTTTAACACTAGTTTAAAAATATGCTAAAACGGACTTATAGACAAATAGCTTGTCATTTAATTTTAACCAATTACTGATGTTCTTTTGCTTTCTCAGGCATTTGCTCAAGGGAATTTTCAAAGAGCATCTACATATATACTACGCTGTAAAGATATGTTGATGAGGCTACCTAAAATGGTGAGTGAAGTCTTTGCATTTATTTTCCAGGAGTTTGAATATATGCTTTTTCATGTTTTAGAAATAATCACTTCTTTTTTATGTAGTCCTTTGAAGATTCTATTTGAGATCAGTACCACTTACTTGTTTGATCGTTGAAATATTTTGCCTCCTTTGTTCTTTACCGGAAACGGCATTTGAAAAAGTGATATGGGTTATTTCTTACAATTTCTTTGCTTTCCCTCTTGTTATCAAACCATTTTGATAATATTTCTTCCATATTTAATGCTACATGCTGAAAGAAAGTAAAAATGAGAGTTTATGTATTTCCCTTCTGATAAAAGTTGACAGCAATTAATCATGTCCCTTCAGATTGGAATTTGGATTTGATAGGGTAAAGCCTGCTTCTTGGACTGAATCTCATCAGCATTCCTAAATTGAAAATTTCTTGTTTTTCCATTCTTCCTCTCCTAATTCAGCTCCCATACCTCCTTTAGTCTTTCTTTTCACACGGGGAATTGATAAGTGATGAGAGATATATTTGGATATTAGGGAATGTGTTCCTAGGGCTCCATAAATTGTACCTACTTGTGAGATTAGTCTTGCTTTTCCCCCAATTCTGTTTTATAATGTATATGATAATGTATTATATATAATGTATGATGTTTTAATGTGGAATAATGTATAATTTAATCCAGCTAACATTTATATATTGCTTGCTTTGTGCCAGGCAACATGTGTGAATTCTAGTTGCTGCACATCCTCATTAACACTTGGTATGATCGGTCTTTTCAATTTTAGCTATTCTAGTTGGAACCTAGTGGTATCAGTGTTTCCCCTATTGCATTGCTTTTGTGGTTTCATGAAAAACTGCTTTCATGTTTGTTTTTTTCTTATCTTTAGTTTTCAGCAGTTTGATTATGATGTGTCTGGGTGTGATTTCTTTGGGTTCATCCTGTTTGGAATTTGCTGAGATCCTTGAATCTACAGGTTTATATATTTCTCCAAGGTTGGGATGCTTTCAGCCAATATTTCTTCAGATATGTTTTCAGTACCATGCTCTTTCTTTTCTTCTTCTGGGACTCCAATGATATGAATTTTTAAAATTTATTTACTTATTAATTAAAAAAAATTTAACAAACAAACAAAAACATTAACATATGTTCATTCCATTTTACATATATAATCAGAAATTCACAATATCATCACATAGTTGCATATTCATCATTTCTTAGAACATTTGCATCAATTCAGAAAAAGAAATAAAAAGACAACAGAAAAAAAAATAAAACGAAAACAGAAAATAAAAGATTATACATACCATACCCCTTACCCCTCGCTTTCATTGATCACTAGCATTTCAAACTAAATTTATTTTAACATTTGTTCCCCCTATTATTTATTTTTATTCCATATGTCCTACTCGTCTGTTGACAAGGTAGATAAAAGGTGCATCAGACACAAGGTCTTCCCAATCACACAGTCACATTGTGAAAGCTATATCATTATTCAATCATCCTCAAGAAACATGGCTACTGGAACACAGCTCTACATTTTCAGACAGTTCTCTCCAGCCTCTCCATTACATCTTGAATAACAAGGTGATATCTACTTAATGCGTAAGAATAACCTCCAGGATAACCTCTCGACTCTGTTCGGAATCTCTCAGCCATTGACGTTTTGTCTCATTTCACTCTTCCCCCTTTTGGTCGAGAAGATCTTCTCAATCTCTTGATGCTGAGTCTCAGCTCATTCTAGGATTTCTGTCCCATGTTGCCAAGAAGGTCCACACCCCGGGAGTCAAGTCCCATGTGGACAGGGGGAGGGTGGTGAGATTGCTTGTTGTGTTGGCTGGAGACAGAGGCCACATCTGAGCAACAAAAGAGGCTCTCTTGGGGGTGACTCTTAGGCCTAAATTTTAAGTAGGCTTGACCTATCCTTTGTGGGGTTAAGTTTCATATGAAGGAACTCCAAGACTGGGGCTCAGCCTATAGCTTTGGTTGTCCACAATACTTGTGAGAATATGATATGAATTTTAAACCTTTTTTTAAATGATCCCACAGATCCTTGATGCTCTGTTCAAATTTTTCCAGTCTTTTTCCTGTGTGTTCATTTTGAGTGATTTGTTTCTATCTATCCTGAAGTTCACTGATTCTTTCCTCTCACATCTTCATTCTTTTCTTTGAGTTCATCTAATGGGCCTTCATTTTGGTTATCTTGGTTTACAGCTCTAATATATCCATTTGTCCTTTATATCTTTTGTTTCAGGGGTTGTCAAACTTTTTCTGTAAATTGCTAGACAATAAAGATTTGAGATTTTGTGAGTCACATATGTTCTCTGCTGCATGGTCTTTTTCTTTTTTTTAAGCAACTCTTTAGAAAAGTAAAATCTGTTTTTCATTCCTAGACCATATTGGCCCACAGACTGTAGTTTTCTGACTTCTGTTCTTTTTTTTTTTTCCTGAGACTTTCTGTTTTTCTATTTGTTTTCAGGAGTGTTCATGATTGCTTTTTTTAGGTTTATAATAGCTACTTTAAAGTCCTTATCAGCTAAATCCAACATCTGTGTCGTCTTGTTCTTGGCTTCTTTTGATTGTCTTTTCCCATGCAAGTTGAGATTTTCAAGGATCTTCTTTTTATTGAGTAATTCTGGATTGTATCCTGAATATTTTGAGTACTATGTTATGAAACTTTGGTCTTGTTTAAATCTTATGGAGAAGGTTGATGTTTTTGTTTCAGTAGGTAATCAATCAGGTTAGATTCGGTGTCCTTTTTTCACCTTGCCTTTTGAGGATTGTGGCTCTAAAATCAGTTGTTTTCAAAGCCTTTTGAACATGCTCAAATTTGTCCTGCATATATAACCTTCATTGGTTATCCTGATACCTGAGTTGAGATCTATCCTTAGTTCAGTTCTCAAAATCTTTGGTATGCTAATTAGGATCATATCCTTGTATGCTCAGGTTATGGGATGAGCCCAGGACTTCATAAGCAACTTTATGGTGTCACTTTTCTGAACTCCTCTCTCTGCATGATCTTGGTATTTTCTAGAGCTTCCTTCTATGGTCATCTGGCCATAAACACCCCTGACTTCGATTGTCCTATGTCTAGAGCCAAGCAGTGTGAGGATGAAGAAAAAGAAAAGGAAAAGCAGTGAGGGTTGACCCCCATCCTCTTGGAACTGCAACTCCATTGAATGGAGAGGAAGGTTTTCCTCTATCAATGTTCTGATTCTTGAAGTTTTCTATAGGTGCCGCTGCTGTTGCCACAATGGGATTGCCTGGGGGTTGCAGCACAAAAGAATGGAGAAAAGAGGGAAAAAACTACAACAGGATGAATGCACCCTCTGTGAGCTCCTTAAGCTCTCTCAGTCTACACCACAATGCTCATTTCTGGATTTCTGGTTGCATCAAGTTTAAGCCAGGGGATATCAGAATTTTAAACGTGGTAATCTCACCATCAGCTCGGTGTTACTTTTAACTTTATTGTTCTTCCCCAGTCTGCCTGCTGTTATTTTCTTTTCAGAGTCCTTAGATAACTCCATACATTCTGTCCAGGTTTCATAGTTACATTCAGTGAGAGAGAAAGGGCAGAGTAGGCTTACTCCATCTTATCCAGAGCCAGACCTCTCAGTATTTATTTTGATACTCAAATTTTCCTAGAGGAAATTTTGAGTAATCCAGAGGTCTCATTCTGTATTAGTTACTAGGAGCCCCTTTAAGCTGGCTTCTATTTCCTTTTCATATGTTGCCATCACTTTTGAGCACTTTTCTTGCTTTCTGGTAAAACAAGATGGTCCAAGCTTATCTTGTATTTTCCTGCTCCAGCCATGGAATTAGTTATTTTTCATTGGAGCCCTGGTTTCTTTTAGTGGAAAGTGTTATTTAGAAGCCAGGATCTGAACAGTTGGTGTGTTTATTGCTTTTGGGATGCCACTGCTCTCAGGTTATCTCTGTAGACAGAGCTGGGGAATTTATATATGCATACACACACACACACACACACACACACACACACATATACACATACACTCACACATTTCCATCCGTATTTAGCTATCGATATAGATCTACCTATCTACCTGTCTATGTATGTATTGAAAATCATGAGGCCACACTGATACCTTCAGCTCCAACTCAATACCAAAACATCCAGTTGTCTCTTTTTTGATATTTCTGATTCTTTTCTCCAATAACAAGAAATATGACTTCTTAATCCTTAATATATTTACTTATTTTTAATCAGATTCTGGTTTGTAATCAGTACCATCTCCTCTATCACCCTCTTCACTGTGAAGATACCCTCCTCTCTCTGCTCATGTTCTCCCACCGTGAACACCCTCCTCACCCTATTACAAAACCCTACTCTAGGCCAATACTGCATGTGGACACGTCCTTCCTCGTTCTACTTGGGTTCCAACTCCACTTGCTTGTTCACTGGTGGATGAATAGTACATTCTTGTACTAGAAATGATTGCATACAATCTTATAATGGAAGCCATTCAGCCCCTGGGATATCTGTCCCTCTGTAAAATTATAAAACTATGAAAATAAATCATAAACTTCTTATGATTCAATTGGCTACTGCTTCAGGAAGACAGAATATTTAAAAAGTGGGTACCAGGCATGATTTGATATCATGATATTTCTAGTCTTTTGAAGAGGATTTTATGAAGTTCTTTTTTTCCTTTTTAAATAAAGAAGTGGATTTATAAAATAATCATGTGTAAAATACAGGATTCCCGTATACCTTCCCACCACCACCACTTTGCTTTGGTGTGGAACATTTGTTACAATTGATGATAGTCCATTTTTATAATTGTGCTATTAATTAAAGTCCATTGTTTAACTTAGAGTTTGTTATTTCTGTAGTGTAATTCCATGGATTTTTAAAAAAAATCTTTATTCAATTACTATACATATGATCTAACATTTCCCTTTTTAATCTTATTCAGATATGTATTTCAGTGGTTTTAACTGCATTCACAATGTTGTGCTACCATCACCATCATCCATTACCAAAATATTTCCATTATTCTAAATAGGATTGCTGTACATTTTAAGCTTTAGCTTTCTATTCTAGTTTTTTAGCTGCCAGAATGCAATATACCAGAAAGGTTTTAAAAAGGGGAATTTAATAAACTACAAGTTTGCAGTTCTAAGGCCATAAAAATGTCCAAATTAAAACAAGGCTATAGAATTGCCCAATCTGAGGCATCCAGGGAAAAATACCTTGGTTCCAGAAGGCCAATGATATTCAGGGTTTCTCTCTCAACTGGAAAGGTACATAGTGAACATGCGAACGTCTGCTAGCTTTTTCTCTAGGCTTCTTGTTTCGTGAAGCTCCCCAGGGGTATGTTCCTTCTTCATCTCCAAAAGCCTCTGGTTACATGGACTCTTGTGGTTCTCGTGGCTCAGCTATGGCTCTCTTCAAAATATTTCCTCTTTTAAAGGATTCCAGGAGGTTGATAAAGATCCACCTGGAATCGATGGAGTCACATATCCATCTAATCAAATTACTACCCATAATTGGGTGTGTCACATCTCCATGGAGATAATCTAATCAAAAGATTCCAACCTACATTTTTGAATAGTTGTTTCTAACATATAGTGCTGAATAGGGATTAAAAGAAACTCCCACAAGATTGTATCAGGATCAAAACATGGCTTTTCCAGGTACATAATCCTTTCAAACTGTCACCCTTCCCATCCCCTATCCCCAGGATTTTATGATGTTCTAAAAAAAAGCAAAAAACAAAGAAACCTCTTCTAAAGTAAGTTAAACTTAATTAGCTTCTATTTTAAATGTAGATGTATGCCACATAACATTTAGAGGAGCTGGGTGAAAGTGTTGTGAAATCAGTAAGAGAGTTGGAAATTATTGGTTTAGTGTCTAGCTTCTAAGGTGCATAGTAAAACTCAATTAACTGAAATAACTGGGACATGATGATGTTAAAAGAACATCCTTTTTAGTGAGATTTGAAAATTAAAAAAATTTACATTTATCTGCCTTAGTAAACAGAATATAGAGAATCTTTCTTTGATATTTGAGACTCTTGTAATTACTCAAGAAGAACATTGTAGAAGGAGCTGATTAGTAGCATGGCTAGTTACAAGACACTTCAGTAATGCTCTGAGAATTAGTGTCCTAAAATTATCACATATGACAGAATAAGTGTAAACATTACTAGTTCTTCAATTTGGAAAAGCTCACGGGTATAACCCAGAGGGTGTATGTATCTTTTTTTTTTTTTTATTAATTAAAAAAAGAATTAACAAAACAATTAGAAATCATTCCAATCTACATGTACAATCAGTAATTCTTAATAACATCACATAGTTGCATATTCATCATTTCTTAGTACATTTGCATCAATTTAGAAAAAGAAATAAAAAGACAACAGAATAAGAATTAAAACAATAATAGAAAGAAAAAAAAACAAAAACAAAAAACCTATACCTCACATGCAGCTTCATTCAGTGTTTTAACATAATTGCATTACAATTGGGTAGTATTGTGCTGTCCATTTCTGAGTTTTTATATCCAGTCCCGTTGTACAGTCTGTATCCTTTCAGCTCCAATTATCCCTTCTCTTTTTTTTTTTTTTTAATTAACGGAAAAAAAGAAATTAACCCAACATTTAGAGATCATACCATTCTACATATGCAATCAGTAATTCTTAACATCATCACATAGATGCATGATCATCATTTCTTAGTACATTTGCATTGGTTTAGAAGAACTAGCAACATAACCGAAAAAGATATAGAATGTTAATATAGAGAAAAAAATAAAAGTAATAATAGTAAAATCAAAACAAAACAAAACAAAACAAAACAAAAACGTATAGCTCAGATGCAGCTTCATTCAGTGTTTTAACATGATTACTTTACAATTAGGTATTATTGTGCTGTCCATTTTTGAGTTTTTGTATCTAGTCCTGTTGCACAGTCTGTATCCCTTCAGCTTCAATTATCCATTGTCTTACCCTGTTTCTAACTCCTGCTGAACTCTGTTACCAATGACATATTTCAAGTTTATTCTCGAATGTCCGTTCACATCAGTGGGACCATACAGTATTTGTCCTTTAGTTTTTGGCTGGATTCACGCAGCATAATATTCTCTAGGTCCATCCATGTTATTACATGGTTCATAAGTTTATCTTGTCTTAAAGCTGCATAATATTCCATCGTATGTATATACCACAGTTTGTTTAGCCACTCTTCTGTTGATGGAGATTTTGGCTGTTTCCATCTCTTTGCAATTGTAAATAATGCTGCTATAAACATTGGTGTGCAAATGTCCGTTTGTGTCTTTGCCCTTAAGTCCTTTGAGTAGATACCTAGCAATGGTATTGCTGGGTCGTATGGCAATTCTATATTCAGCTTTTTGAGGAACCGCCAAACTGCCTTCCACAGTGGTTGCACCCTTTGACATTCCCACCAACAGTGGATAAGTGTGCCTCTTTCTCCGCATCCTCTCCAGCACTTGTCATTTTCTGTTTTGTTGATAATGGCCATTCTGGTGGGTGTGAGATGATATCTCATTGTGGTTTTGATTTGCATTTCTCTAATGGCCAGGGACATTGAGCATCTCTTCATGTGCCTCTTGGCCATCCGTATTTCCTCTTCTGAGAGGTGTCTGTTCAAGTCTTTTTCCCATTTTGTAATTGGGTTGGCTGTCTTTTTGTTGTTGAGATGAACAATCTCTTTATAAATTCTGGATACTAGACCTTTATCTGATATATCATTTCCAAATATTGTCTCCCATTGTGAAGGCTGTCTTTCTACTTTCTTGATGAAGTTCTTTGATGCACAAAAGTGTTTAATTTTGAGGAGTTCCCATTTATTTATTTCCTTCTTCAGTGCTCTTGCTTTAGGTTTAAGGTCCATAAAACCGCCTCCAGTTGTAAGATCCATAAGATATCTCCCAACATTTTCCTCTAACTGTTTTATGGTCTTAGACCTAATGTTTAGATCTTTGATCCATTTTGAGTTAACTTTTGTATAGGGTGTGAGAGATGGGTCTTCTTTCATTCTTTTGCATATGGATATCCAGTTCTCTAGGCACCATTTATTGAAGAGACTGTTCTGTCCCAGGTGAGTTGGCTTGACTGCCTTATCAAAGATCAAATGTCCATAGATGAGAGGGTCTATATCTGAGCACTCTATTCGATTCCATTGGTCGATATATCTATCTTTATGCCAATACCATGCTGTTTTGACCACTGTGGCTTCATAATATGCCTTAAAGTCAGGCAGCGCGAGACCTCCAGCTTCGTTTTTTTTCCTCAAGATGTTTTTAGCAATTCGGGGCACCCTGCCCTTCCAGATAAATTTGCTTATTGGTTTTTCTATTTCTGAAAAATAAGTTGTTGGGATTTTGATTGGTATTGCATTGAATCTGTAAATCAATTTAGGTAGGATTGACATCTTAACTATATTTAGTCTTCCAATCCATGAACACGGTATGCCCTTCCATCTACTTAGGTCTTCTGTGATTTCTTTTAGCAGTTTTTTGTAGTTTTCTTTATATAGGTTTTTTGTCTCTTTAGTTAAATTTATTCCTAGGTATTTTATTCTTTTAGTTGCAATTGTGAATGGGATTCGTTTCTTGATTTCCCCCTCAACTTGTTCATTACTAGTGTATAGAAATGCTACAGATTTTTGAATGTTGATCTTGTAACCTGCTACTTTGCTGTACTCATTTATTAGCTCTAGTAGTTTTGTTGTGGAGTTTTCTGGGTTTTCGACGTATAGTATCATATTGTCTGCAAACAGTGATAGTTTTACTTCTTCCTTTCCAATTTTGATGCCTTGTATTTCATTTTCTTGTCTAATTGCTCTGGCTAGAACCTCCAACACAATGTTGAATAATAGTGGTGATAGTGGACATCCTTGTCTTGTTCCTGATCTTAGGGGGAAAGTTTTCAATTTTTCCCCATTGAGGATGATATTAGCTGTGGGTTTTTCATATATTCCCTCTATCATTTTAAGGAAGTTCCCTTGTATTCCTATCTTTTGAAGTGTTTTCAACAGGAAAGGATGTTGAATCTTGTCGAATGCCTTCTCTGCATCAATTGAGATGATCATGTGATTTTTCTGCTTTGATTTGTTGATATGGTGTATTACATTAATTGATTTTCTTATGTTGAACCATCCTTGCATACCTGGGATGAATCCTACTTGGTCATGATGTATAATTCTTTTAATGTGTTGTTGGATACGATTTGCTAGAATTTTATTGAGGATTTTTGCATCTGTATTCATTAGAGAGATTGGTCTGTAGTTTTCTTTTTTTGTAATATCTTTGCCTGGTTTTGGTATGAGGGTGATGTTGGCTTCATAGAATGAATTAGGCAGTTTTCCCTCCACTTCGATTTTTTTGAAGAGTTTGAGGAGAATTGGTACTAATTCTTTCTGGAACGTTTGGTAGAATTCACATGTGAAGCCATCTGGTCCTGGACTTTTCTTTTTAGGAAGCTTTTGAATGGCTAATTCAATTTCTTTACTTGTGATTGGTTTGTTGAGGTCATCTATGTCTTCTTGAGTCAAAGTTGGTTGTTCATGTCTTTCCAGGAACCCGTCCATTTCCTCTAAATTGTTGTATTTATTAGCGTAAAGTTGTTCATAGTATCCTGTTATTACCTCCTTTATTTCTCTGAGGTCAGTAGTTATGTCTCCTCTTCCATTTCTGATCTTATTTATTTGCATCCTCTCTCTTCTTCTATTTGTCAATCTTGATAGGGGCCCATCCATCTTATTGATTTTCTCATAGAACCAACTTCTGGTCTTATTGATTTTCTCTACTGTTTTCATATTTTCAATTTCATTTATTTCTGCTCTGATATTTGTTATTTCTTTCCTTTTGCTTGCTTTGGGATTAGTTTGCTGTTCTTTCTCCAGTTCTTCCAATTGAACAGTTAATTCCTGAATTTTTGCCTTTTCTTCTTTTCTGATATAGGCATTTAGGGCAATAAATTTCCCTCTTAGCACTGCCTTTGCTGCATCCCATAAGTTTTGATATGTTGTGTTTTCATTTTCATTTGCCTCGAGGTATTTACTAATTTCTCTTGCAATTTCTTCTTTGACCCACTCGTTGTTTAAGAGTGTGTTGTTGAGCCTCCAGGTATTTGTGAATTTTCTGGCATTCTGCCTATTATTGATTTCCAACTTCATTCCTTTATGATCCGAGAAAGTGTTGTGTATAATTTCAATCTTTTTAAATTTGTTGAGACTTGCTTTGTGACCCAGCATATGGTCTATCTTTGAGAATGATCCATGAGCACTTGAGAAAAAGGTGTATCCTGCTGTTGTGGGATGTAATGTCCTATAAATGTCTGTTAAGTCTAGCTCATTTATAGTAATATTCAGATTCCCTATTTCTTTATTGATCCTCTGTCTAGATGTTCTGTCCATTGATGAGAGTGGGGAATTGAAGTCTCCAACTATTATGGTATTTGTGTCTATTTCCCTTTTCAGTGTTTGCAGTGTATTCCTCACGTATTTTGAGGCATTCTGGTTCGGTGCATAAATATTTATGATTGTTATGTCTTCTTGTTTAATTGTTCCTTTTATTAGTATATAGTGTCCTTCTTTGTCTCTTTTAACTGTTTTACATTTGAAGTCTAACTTGTTGGATATTAGTATAGCCACTCCTGCTATTTTCTGGTTGTTATTTGCATGAAATATCTTTTCCCAACCTTTCACTTTCAACCTATGTTTATCTTTGGGTCTAAGATGTGTTTCCTGTAGACAGCATATAGAAGGATCCTGTTTTTTAATCCATTCTGCCAATCTATGTCTTTTGATTGGGGAATTCAGTCCATTAACATTTAGTGTTATTACTGTTTGGATAATATTTTCCTCTGCCATTTTGCCTTTTGTATTATATATCATATCTGACTTTCCTTCTTTCTACACTCTTCTCCATACCTCTCTCTTCTGTCTTTTCGGTTCTGACTCTAGTGCTCCCTTTAGTATTTCTTGCAGAGCTGGTCTCTTGGTCACAAATTCTCTCAGTGACTTTTTGTCTGAGAATGTTTTAATTTCTCCCTCATTTTTGAAGGACAATTTTGCTGGATATAGGAGTCTTGGTTGGCAGTTTTTCTCTTTTAGTAATTTAAATATATCATTCCACTGTCTTCTAGCCTCCATGGTTTCTGCTGAGAAATCTACACATAGTCTTATTGGGTTTCCCTTGTATGTGATGGATTGTTTTTCTCTTGCTGCTTTCAAGATCCTCTCTTTCTCTTTGACCTCTGACATTCTAACTAGTAAGTGTCTTGGAGAACGCCTATTTGGGTCTAATCTCTTTGGGGTGCGCTGCACTTCTTGGATCTGTAATTTTAGGTCCTTCATAAGAGTTGGGAAATTTTCAGTGAAAATTTCTTCCATTAGTTTTTCTCCTCCTTTTCCCTTCTCTTCTCCTTCTGGGACACCCACAACACGTATATTTGTGCGGTTCATATTGTCCTTGAGTTCCCTGATACCCTGTTCAAATTTTTCCATTCTTTTCCCGATAGTTTCTGTTTGTTTTTGGAATTCAGATGTTCCATCCTCCAAATCACTAATTCTGTCTTCTGTCTCTTTGAATCTATCATTGTAGGTATCCATTGTTTTTTCTATCTTTTCTACTTTGTCCTTCACTTCCATAAGTTCTGTGATTTGCTTTTTCAGTTTTTCTATTTCTTCTTTATGTTCAGCCCATGTCTTCTTCATGTCCTCCCTCAATTTATCGATTTCGTTTTTGAAGAGGTTTTCCATTTCTGTTCGTATATTTAGCATTAGTTGTCTCAGCTCCTGTATCTCATTTGAACTATTGGTTTGTTCCTTTGACTGGGCCATGTTTTCAATTATTTGAGCGTGATCCGTTATCTTCTGTTGGCGTCTGCGCATTTAGACAGATTTCCCTGGGTTTTGGATCCAAAAGTTTGAAAGATTTTTCTGTGAAATCTCTGGGTTCTGTTTTTCTTATCCTGCCCAGTAGGTGGCGCTCGTGGCACACGTTTGTCTGCGGGTCCCACCAGTAAAAGGTGCTGTGGGACCTTAAACTTTGGAAAACTCTCGCCATCCTGGGGGTTCGCTAGCCGAATCGGCTTGAGCCGGCCCGGGGTCCGAACGCAGGGAGGGTTGCTGGTCGCCGCAGCCAGGGAAAGAGCCCGTCCGAATTTCCTAGTCGGCCCTGGGCAACAAGTGTGGCGGGAGGGCCCCAGCGGCAGCGGCCCGCCTGAGAGAGTGCACGTTCCCCGGGAGTCACGGGTTTGGAAGGGGCCTCCCCCACCCGTCACCGTTCTCCGCGGCCTGGGGGTTTCCGATCCAATTCTCTCAGTTGGTCTGGGCGCTGCACGTGGTGTTGGCACCAGCTGCCTTGGTTTCAGGGGACCGCCTCTCCAATTCTCCCAGCCGGCCCGGGAAGGGGGAAGGGAATAACTCTGGCCGCTTGCCACCCCGCCCGGTAAGGCCCGCGCGCTTCGGCGATCTCACCCGAGCTGCTTCTCTTAGCCAGCCAGCCGTTCCAGGATGGGGTACGCTGTCTTTTTTATCTCTGTTGTGGCTTTGGGCGCTTTCTGTATCGTTTCTACTCCCCTAGTAGGTGTCCTGGAGAAGAAACTAAGATCCACGCGTCTTACTAAGCCGCCATCTTCCAGGAAGTCGAAGAGCGGGTGTATGTATCTTATGTGCATATATTACATAGCAAAAATTTCTGAAAATGGCTTGTTTAATTAATTTTTTACCTTTTAGTCCTCAAAGTTTGAATCCTCTGTGCGAATGTCATTTAGATTAGTTGGGTTGTGTGTTCTAGCTTGCTTTTTTAAAAAAAATTATTAAAAAGAGAAGTTTATTAAAAAGAGAGTACACATTAGAGTGGTTAATGAAGAGGTGCCTAAGGGAGGGACTTGCACTGAGTGGAGGGGGCAAGCTTGTTTTATAGTAAAGTTTTATTGGTATCAGGTAACCTTTGAATACTAGGTGTCTTCTTTATTCTAGGAGGAGGTAGCAGAATTCATGCTTTCTTGACACATACTTAAAATTTGTCTTCCGGCAAATGGTTACTAATCTTTTATGACCCTATGCTAACTAATTAATTAAGAGTTTGCTTTTGGCCCAGAATTTTAGGAGCTTTTATGATTTGAGGAGATATCTATGGTTTGGGAGAGGTTTGGGGACTTTAGGGAAATGTTTGTCCAGGGAAGTTTAAGGCTGAACTTTGCAACTCTGTGGTAGTTTCTTTGGAGCTAGATAGGAAACAAGGAACCTGCCATTGTCTGTTAACTCTTTCAAAGTTGAATAGGAAACTAGGGACTTACAGTCCTATTTTTTCCTGCTTCAATCCCCTGCTGAAAGAGTTAAATCCCTCTAATCTTAAAGGGAAGTTGAGGGATGAAGTTTTGATATTTTCAGAGTTGAGAGAGTACATGTAGGAATGTGTATAATTGCTGACAATGTTGGAAGGGTTGAGGGATATTGGAAAATGCAAAAACAGTATTATGATACAATATGCCCCATCCCACCACTCTTACAATCTTTCTGTCACCCCTTCCACACAAGTCCCTGAGTGTGGAGATGGGAGGTTACAGAGGTTACAGGTTTACAGCTTGCCTTGTTGAGAAATGAGAGAACAATAGTGTTTGGGGGAAGGCAGGTATGCTATGGCTTGATTAGAGCCGCTTTGCCCCGTCCATTTATTTTGTCATATAATGATGTCCCGGTCACACTTGAATGTAGATGACCATTGTATGTGTTGGTGTGCAGTTGAATCAGGAGTTCTGGTATCCAGGAAGCCACCTTTAGTGATTATTCAGATTCAGCTGTTCCAAACAAATATCACAGATGGGCAAGTCCTGTTTAGATGTACTGAAATGCAGGTCTCGAGCACCAGTGTCTTATGTGGAAGATGCTGTTCTCCTGGGATCGTTTGAAATTACTCCTGGTGGGCTTGGCAGAATATGTAACTGGTGCCCTGTTGGCAATGGTGCCAGCTGTGCCCCCATCCAGGTTCGATGGTCTGAAAAGTAAAATAATTTTAGAGATGAGAGAACCAGTAGGAATAAGCAGTAAAGTTTATTAAAAAGAGGTATTTATTAGATAGGTTAATGTGGATGTGCCCAAGGAAGGGATACGCCTCTAGATTGCTTTTAGCCTTCAATTCTATCTTTACTTTATTCTATAATTTATCTTCACTATAGAGTTTTGCTTCATTGTGAAGCTTTCATTTACATAAAGAAAATGGCCAAATGATCTCTAAGACTTTTTAAAGTAATTCATTCAAGATCCAGCTAGATTTCAGTGCTGCTCTGTAGAGCTCAAAAAGGCTAAATGAAGTCTGGGTTGCCTAGACTTTATTGCAATTATTTTATTTTCTTTTGCTTATTTAAATTGACTGTTTTGTAGCCACATATTTGAAACACAATGTGTAAAATTTTGTACATTTCTCTCTGTAGTAAAATCCAATCTCATGGCACAAAAATTAATCAGTCCTCTGGAATTAAAATTCAGTTTTCTGCCTGTTATGACTAGCTGGGATATAATTGATTTCTCTGACTCTTTCCATCTACTGCTTTGTGTATTTGGGAGACGATAACTCACTCAGGGGTGTCTGCTTTCTTTCCAAATTTGGAATCATTTGAACCATAACGGTGACTCATTGGAATGTTTGTAATGGCCTATTCCATTAAGTTTTAAGTGAGTTATATACTATTTTTAGGGGTTGCATGGTCCGGGAAACAGTCCCGGGTCTCCCGCATGGAAGGTGAGCATTCTGTCACTGAATCACATGTGCACCCAAGTTATATACTTTTTAACTAAATATCTATACCATATAGAAAGGTTATTCTGACTTGTTCATGTTCCTGGGCTGCATTGAGACTCTTTATGTGGCCATTAAACATTAATGCTTCTAGCAAATATCAATGTCTATTTGTAGCTTAGGCTGTTAGTTATTTTTTAATGTGTGTAGTTTTATATACCTGCTTTAAAAAAAAATGCCTACTTTTTATATTTAATTTTTATTTTAAATAATGTATATATGCACACAGTTTAAAGCAAAATAATTCTATAGTTCTTGACAAAATATCACCAGTCCTCCACACACCTGTATATTGACTCCCAGAATAATTTCTCTCAATTCTTTTAGTTGATTCTTTTGGCATTTGCCAACATATCTCTATATAGTGTGCCTATACTGCTGCTATTTTTCCCCCCCAGTTTTAGACATTATCTATTGATGTTATATTTCTGAGATGAATTTAATTCTTTTTCAGCTTCTTCCTATCCCCACACACATCTGTCACTTCCTTTCTCACTCCACCTTCTCTATATAGTAATATCACAGGTTTAGTTTTTAATTTAGATTAGTGTTTAATGTTCTCATTGCTATGTTTATGTAAATGTTATTCAGAGTGGAACCATGCAGGATACTATAATTACATTTTCTTTCATATATAAGATTTTGTTTTCTCTGAAGTTAATAATTGCATTTATTTTTAAATTATTTTAACTTTTTTATTGTATGGTATAGCATATATAGAAAGCAAAGAAATAAATAAAAATGGTTTTCAAAACACTCTTCAAAAAGTGGTTGCACAAATGTTAAATTTAGTAGATTGAAATGCTAGTGATTGATGAAATGGAGGGGTATGGGGTATGGTATGTATGAATTTTTTTGTTTTCTTTCTATTTCTTTTTCTGAATTGATGCAGATGTTCTAAGAAATGATTATTATGAATATACAACTATGTGATGATATTGTGAGTTATTGATTATATAACAAAAATGGAATGATCATATGGTAAGAATGTTTATGTCTGTATGTGGCTATGTTTCATAAATAAATAAATGAATAATGGGGAAAAAAGTGGTTGCAGGATAGATCCCAGAGTTTGTCATGGGCTACCATATGATCCTCTCATATTTTCCCTTCTAGCTGCTCCAGAATATAGGAGGCTAGAGGGCTTAAATACTTTTCTATCATCACAATCGACTTTTTTTCCTTCTTTTTTGTGAACAATAACGTATGTACAAAAATGCTATAAATTTCCAAGCACAACATCACAATTAGTTGTAGAACATATTTCAGACTTTGACATGGGTTACAATTTCACACTTGTACGTTTTTACTTCTAGTTGCTCTAACATACTGATGGTAAGGTTTAATAGTTCCATATTCTTTCTCCCCTCCCTCAGGGGACTTTGCCAGTACTTTTTGATTATCTGCTTGATATCCTCTAGGATGTTTCCAGGCATTAAAATGATTTATACTGAATTCAAGGACCTCTTTCTTATTCTGTACTTCCTGTGTTTCAGTAGTTCAAATGAACCCTACAGCTAGGTTGAATTACATTATGCACTACAGGAAATTTCAGTTCCAGATCAAATCTTTCTTCACTTGGTCTCAAAGCATATGTGTGGTTCTAAAATATAGGCACTGTCTTTCTTACTGCTATGTTCTGAATTACTTTAACCTCAACCTGTTTGGCTTCATTCTTAACTCTAAATATCATGTTATACATATAAGAGAGTCTCTCAAAATCCAGAAATAATAATCACCACTCTGGACTTAATGTGTCTACTCTAAAAGTTTACAATCTAGGCCCCTGTTTTTTTATAAGCATTTTCTAAAGGTGACCGTACCATTGCTTTTTTTGGTTTCTGGAATATTTTGTCTCACCAAATGTCCCACATGGTCATTCACATCGTTGCATGCCTCACGACATTGTTCATTTTTTTAGCAGCAAACCTTTGTTCATAAATATACACCGTTGTTCGCCAATCTACTTCTCAGTCAGAGCATCCTTCAGCCACCTGCCTTCATGGGGCATCATGTAGAAGGGCC
Source organism: Tamandua tetradactyla (assembly GCF_023851605.1). Taxonomy (NCBI): domain Eukaryota; kingdom Metazoa; phylum Chordata; class Mammalia; order Pilosa; family Myrmecophagidae; genus Tamandua; species Tamandua tetradactyla. The sequence goes on from NC_135353.1 coordinate 100,851,463, forward strand.
AAAGTCCACAGTCCATCAACATTCTCAATATTAGATAATTTCATTATTCACAAGAGAAAGAAAACAAACACACCCTCGCCAAATAGGAAACCCAAACCTCCTCTTATGCTGGTCATATAAGTGAAATCATATAGTATCCATCCTTTTGTGTCTGGCTAATTTCGCTCAGCATTATGCCCTCAAGGCTCATCCATTTTGTCATGTGCTTCAGGATGTCATTTTCTCTTACTACTGCATAATATTCCATCATATGTATATATCACATTTTGTTAATCTACTCGTCTGTTGATGGGTATTTGGTTTGTTTACATCTTTTGGCAATTGTGAATAATGCTGCTATGAACATCAGTTTGCAAATGTCTGTTTGTATAGTTGCTTTCAGGTCTTCTGGGTGTATATCAAGTAGTGCTATTGCTGGGTCATAAGGCAGCTCGATATTTAGTTTCCTAAGGAACCACCAAACAGTCTTCCATAGTGGCTGTACCATTATACATTCCCACCAGCAGGGCATAAATGTCCCAGTTCCTCCAGATCCTTTCCAACATTTATACTTTCCTGTTTGTTTAATAGTAGCCATTCTTATAGGTGTGAAATGGTGTCTCATTGTTGTCTTCATCTGCAGTTCCCTTGTAGCCAGTGAAAATGAGCATCTCTGCATGTGCTTTTGAGTCATCTGTATTTCCTTCTCAGAAAAATGCCTATTCATATGTTTAGCCCATTTTGTGGTTGGATTCTTTGTTCTTTTCTTGTTGAGTTGTGTGATTTCTTTGTATATACAGGAAATTAAACCTTTGTCTGGTATGTGATTTTCAAATATTTTCTCCCATTGAGTTGGCTGCATCTTCACCTTTTTGAAAAAGTCTTTGGAGATGCAGAAGCATTTGATTTTTATCAGTTCCCATTTATCTAATTTTTCTTTTGTTGCTTGTGCTTTGGGTGTAAAGTTTAGGAAGTGACCTCCTATTAGTAGGTCTTGAAGATATTTCTCTACATTTTCTTCTAGGAACTTTATGGTGCCAGCTCTTATATGTAAATGTTTGATGCACTTTGGGTTCATTTTTGTGTAGGGTGTAGGATAGGGATCCTCTTTCATTCTCTTGCTATTGATATCCAGTTCTTCCATGCCCAGTTATTGAAAAGACTATTTTGTCCCAGTTCAGAGGATTTGGGGGCCTTGTCAAAAATCAGTTGACCATAGATTTGGTGGTCTATTTCTGCACTGCGATTCGAATCCATTGGTCAATGCTTCTGTCTTTGTGCCAGTACCATGCTGTTTTGACCATTGTGGCTTTATAATAGATTTTAAAGTCAGGGAGTGTTAATCCTCCCACTTCGTTCTTCTTTTTTAGGATACTTTTAGCTATTTGGTGTCTCTTTTCCTTCCAGATTAAAGTGGTAGTTAAGCTTTTCCAAATCTTCGAAGTGGGTTGTTGGAATTTTGATTGGTACTGTGTTGAATCTGTAGATGAATTTGGGGACAATTGACATCTTAACAATATTTAGCCTTCCTATCTATGATCAGGGAATGTCTTTCCACCTATTTAGATCTCCTTTGATTTCTTTTAACAATGTTATATAATTTTCTGTGTACAAGTCCTTTACGTCCCTATTTAAGTTCATTCCTAAGTGTTTGATTCTTTTAGTTGCTATTTTGACTCGAAATTTTTCTTAACTGACTCCTCAGGTAGGTCATTACTTGTGTATTGAAATGTTACTGATTTATTTTTAATTTTTTTGCATGGGCAGCCACTGGGAAGTGAACCCAGGTATCTGGCATGGCAAGCAAGAACTCTGCCTGCTGAGCCACCATGGCCCAGAAATGTTACTGATTTTTGCACATTAATATTATATGCTGCCACCTTGCTGAATTTGTTTATTAGCTCATGTAACTTCCCTGTAGATTTTTCAGGATCTTCAATGTATATTATCATATCATCTGCAAATAATGAGTTTTGCTTCTTCATTTCCAAATTGGATGCTTTTTATTTCTTTGTCTGCCTGATTGCTGTAGCTAGAACTTCTAGCATAATGTTGAATAATAGTGGTGACAGTGGGCATCCTTGTCTTGTACCTGATTTTAGGGGGAAGGCTTTCAGTCTCTCTCCATTGAGTATGATGTTGGCTATTGGTTTTTCATATATTCCCTTTATTATATTGATTCTTACCTTTTGGAGTTTTTATCAGAAAAGGATGCTGAATTTTGTCAAATGCTTTTTCAGCATCAATCGAGATGGATCATGTGATTTTTCCCTTTTGATTTGTTAATTGATTTTCTTGCATTGAACCATCCTTGCATTCTTGTATGAACCCCACTTGGTCATGGTGTATAATTCTTTTAATGTGCTGTTGGATTCTAGGAGTCCAGGCTGTGTAAATGAGCTATCCAAAGAGGCTAATTCAAGCTGTGTTACAGAAAATTTAGGTTCTAGATATCATATATCTCTCTGTCTTTGATCTCATATTGCAGCCGAAGGTCTAGAGTAGATACACTATCATCATTTACTGATACTTAGAATGATGATCCCATCATTCTAATTCACCTTAGACCCAGTCAGATTGTTTTTTTGTTTGTTTGTTTTCCCTCTGGATAGGGTTTTTTTTAAGACTTTTTTTATTGTATAGTATAACATATATACAAAGCAAAGAAATAAAAAAGCATTAGTTTTCAAAACACTCTTCAACAAGTGATTACAGGACAGATCCCAGGGTTTGTCATAGGCTACCATGTGATCCTCTCAAATTTTTCCTTCTAACTGCTCCAGAGTATAGGAGGCTACAGGGCTTAAATACTTTTTTATCATCACAATCAAATTTTTTCCTTCTTTTTTTGTGAACAATGACATATATACAAAAAAGCTATAATTTCAAAACATGGCACCACAAGTAGTTATAGAAAATATTTCAGCCTTTGACATGGGTTACAATTTCACAATCTTAGGTTTTTACTTCTAGCTTCTCTAAATACTGGAGACTAAAAGAGATATCAATGTAATGATTCAGCATTCATATTCGTTTGTTAAATCCTGTCTTCCATGTATAATTCCACCATCCCTTTTGATCTTCTCATACTGCTTTTTGCCCTAGGTGTTCTTTAGGATTGTCTGGAATGGTCCTGGTTAGGAGTTGGCAGGTTATGATAGGTAGCAAGGTCTACCTGAAGCTTGCGTAAGAGCGACCTCCAGAGTAGCCTCTTGACTGTATTTGAGCTCTCTCTGCCACTGATACTTTATTAATTGCCAAAGAAAATTGTCTGAAATGGACAATGCTGCCAATTGTACAACCAAATGAAGATACTGTAAGACATGGTTATTTATTTTGGACATTACCCATGATGCCTAAAGATGAAGGGAGCCAAAGAATATAAAGACTGGGAAGTACAATGCTGAACAATGATACACTGATATGATAGAATTGGATGTGGCTACAAAAAGGAGGGACATTGAGAGGTACAGGAAAAGATGAATAAACCTGAGAAAGAGATCAGGCCTCAATTAGAGCTTAAAACAAAAACAATCCTGTATAGATAACTGTAATGCATGGAAACATCCTAGAGTATATTAAGTAGATAATCAAAAAGGATCAGCAAAGTTCCCTGAGGGAGGGGAGAAAGAATATGTAACTATTAAACCCTATCATCAGGAAATCCCCTGATACGGTGTCAAATTTTAGGGATACCCAAATCTACAAGCCATGAGCTTGGTCATGAGGCTTACTCTTGTGAAGTTTATGTAGGTAGCTTAGATTACCTATAGGCATGCCGAAGAGTTACTTTTGGAGAACTTCTGTTCTTGCTCAGATGTGGCCTCAGTCTCTCTAAGCCCAACTCTGCAAGTGAAATCATTGCCCTCCCCCTACGTAGGACATGACATCCAGGGGTAAAAGTCTCCATGGCAACGTGGGAGAGGATGCTGGATTTTGTCTAATGCTTTTTCATCATCAGTTGATATGATCATGTGATTTTTTTCCCTTTTGATTTCTTAATGTACTATTTATTGCGTTGATTTATTTTCTTATATTAATCACTGTTGTATTCCTGGTAGAAATCCCACTTGGTCATAATGTATAATTCTTTTAATGTACTGTTGAATTCGTTTTGCTAGTATTTTGTTAAGAATTTTTGCATCTATGTTCATTAGTGAGATTAGTCTCTGGTTTTCCTTTCTTGTAGTGTCTTTGTCGGATTTTAGAATTAGAGTGATTGTGGCTTCATAATATGAGTTAGGCAGCATTCCTTTTTCATCAAATTTTTGGGAGAGTTTGAGCAGGATTGGTGTTAGTTTTTTTGGAACATTTGATGTAATTCACCTGTGGAGCTATCTGGTCCTGGGCTTTTCTTTGTGGGAAGATTTTTGATGACTGATTGAATCTATTTACTTGTAATGGGTTTGGTGAGATCTTCTATTCATCTCAAATCAGTATAGGTAATTCATGTGTGTCTAGGAATTTGTCCATTTCATCTTAGTTGTCTAGTTAGTATGTACTTTTTCATAATATTCTTATATTTAAAAAAAATTTGTTCATGATCTGTGGCAAAGATACCCCTCTCATTTCTCATTTTATTTGCATACTTTCTCTTTTTTTCTTTGTCACTCTAGCTAGGGATTCATTGATTTTATTGATTTTCTCAAAGAATCAATTTTTGGTTTTGTTGATTCTTTTCTATTGTTTTATTGTTCTCCAGATATTTATTTCTGTTTTAATCTTTATTATTTCTTTTCTTTTATTTGCTTTGGGGCTAGTTTGTTGTTCTTTCTCTAAATTTTCCAGGTGAGCAATTAAATCCTCAGGTTCTCCTCATTCTTGTTTTTTTAATATGGGCATTTGATGCAATTAATTTCCCTCTCAGCACCGCCTTTGCCATATTTTGTACATTTTTATATGCTGTGTTGTCTTTTGTCTCCAGATATTTACCGATTTTTCTTGCAATTTCTTTCTTCTGTGACCCACTGATTATTTAATAATGTGTTGTTTTATCTCCATATATTTGTGAAAACTCTTGTTACTTGGTGAATATTAATTTCCAGCTTTATTCCACTGTGATCAAAGAAAGTGCTCTGAATAATTTCAATCTTACTAAATTTACGAAGATTAATTTTGTGTCTTAGCATATGATCTAACCTCAAGAACGGTCCATATGCACTAGAGAAGAATGTATATCCTGGTGTTTTGGGGTGTAATGATCTATATATGGTCTATTGGTTCTAATTAATCTATCCCTTTGTTTAGGTTCTCTGTTTCCTTGATGATGCTCTCTCTAGTTGTTCTATCTATAGAGGAGAGTGTTAACTGATGTCTCCCACTATTGCTGTTGAAATGTATATTGCTCACTTCAGTTTTGCCAGTGTTTGCTGCATGTATTTTGTAGCTCCTTGATTGGGAGCATAAACATTTATAATTGTTATTTCCTCTTGGTGAATTGTTCCTTTTATTAAAATGTAGTGTCCTTTTTTGTCTCTTATGACGTTTTTACATTTAAAGTCTATTTTGTGTGTTATTAGTACAGCTACTTTTGCTTTCTTTTGGTTACAGCTTGCATAGAAGATCTTTTTCCATCCTTTCATTTGAATCTAATTGTTTTCTGGAATCTAAGATGTGTCTTTTGTAAACAGCATATAGATGAATTGTTTTTAATACATTTTGCCAGTCTATATCTTTTAATTGGTGAGTTTAGTCCATTAACGTTCAAAGAAATTACTATTAAAAACGGTTCTTTTTAAGAAATATTTTCATTGGAAAATCTTCACCCACATACAGTCAGTATGTGGTATACAATCAATGGTGCACAATATAATTACTTAGTTGTGTATTCATCACTATGATCATTTTTAGAACATTTGCATCACTCCAGAAAAAGAAATAAAAAGAAAAAGTTAATAAATCCCATACCCATTATCCCTCCCTATTATTTACTATCCTTTTTATAGAAAAAATACCTCATTTGTCTATAGCCTAGATAAAAGCAGCATCGGACACAAGGGTTTCACCATCACACGGTCACATTGTAAAAGCTATATAGTTACACACTTGTCTTCAACAATCAAGGCTACTGGAACACAGCTCAACAGTTTCAGGTATAAAAGCAGTTCTTGACTGTACCAGCTTATCCTTTAGTTTCTGTTTGTCAGATCTATATATTCTTTTCTTTCTCTTTCTTTTTATACTTTACAGTACCGTTACTCATATTTTTTAATTCTGTGCTCTCCTCTAGATCTCCCTCTCCTGTCTTTTTATTTTTCAGCTGATAAGACTTCCATTAGTATTTCTTGTGGGGAGGTCTCTTGTTGATTAGTTCTCTCAATTTTTGTTCCTATCTTTGAAAATTTTAATCTCTCTGTCAGTTTTGAAGGATAGCTTGGCTGGATGAAGAATTCTTGACTGAAAGCCTTTCTCATTCAGAATCTTAAATGCATCATACCACCGACTTTTTGCTTCCATGGTGCCTGTTGGGTAGTCTGAAGTCAGTCTTAAGTGTTTTCCCTTGTATTAGTAGATTGCTTTTCTCTTGCCACTTTCAGGACTTCCTATTTCTCTTCAACGCCTGACTATGTGATTAGTATGTGTCTTGGAGTAAGCCTATTTGGATTTATTCTATTTGGAGTTCATTGGGGCTCTTTGATTTGTGTATTTTATCTTTTTTTAAGGATTGGCAAATTTTTTCCAATTATATCTTCAACTAACTTTACCAGCCCTTTACTCTTGTCCCTCTGAAACAGTAGTAATTCTTAATATTTGTGAACCTCTTGTTGTCCATCATTTCTGTAATATTCAGATGCATTTTTCCCATCTTGCTTGCCATTTGTTCTTTTGTGTGCTCTAGTTCAGTTTTTCTGTTTTCTAGCTTACTTATTCTTCCTTCTGCTTCTTCGAATCTGCTGTCGTATGTGTCTAGTATATTTCTAATTTGGCTCATAGTATCCTTCATTTCTGTGAGATCTGCTATTTTTCTATTTAATCTTCCTAATTCTTCTTTATGCTCTTCTGGTATCTTCCTGATATCCTTTATTTCTTTACAGATATCCTTGAGTAGTTGTTCCATATTCTGTGTCCCCTCTCGAATTTTGATTCTATCATTTGGCTGGGCCAGTTCTGCTTGGCTCCTCATATGCTTTGTGATTTTCTGTTGTTTTCAGGGAATTTGATTATCTTGATAGGGTTATTTTGCAAGTTAGTTTTCTTCACTCATGTAAAGTTTTGTATGTACTTGGTTTTGCATTGAAGGTTTCTTTTGTATTTTTTTCCCTCAGTTATTCCCTGCCAAATCAGGATCCAGATCTCATGTAGGGGATACACTTCAACTTGAGGGTCTATTAGAAGTCATGCTGGGATACAAAAGTACTTCCATGACAGAATGGCTGCCCACCACATGAGGGACCCAGGCTCAACTCCTAGCCCATAAACCCAAAGAGAAAAAGAGAAAAAAAAAAAGATAATGTAATAAAAATGCGAAAAGAAAAAAAAACACCTCAACTGGAGTAGGCCCCAGAGTCAAAAGTAGAAACCCCGAGATATATTGGGTGTGACCTGACAATGGTACCCACCAAAGGGAGAGAAAATTTAAGAAAATCAAATAATAAAAATAAATGAAGTAGAGCTCGAGCTTAGCCTTGCTCCAGGAAAAGTTAGACAGGGGACAGGCAGACTACTGAGGTGGCGATTTGGAAGTGTGGCTGACCTGAGAGAGCCTTCTGCACCACATGCGGCAGCCCTGGTTGTAGAGGCTGAGAACCTGAGAAGCAGAAAGCTGGAGTCTGGCGTGGAGGTGCAGAACTGCAGAGCTGTGGGAGTGCATGGACAGAAGCATGGGACTAGGGAATAAGCCAGGCCGTGTTCCTTAGTCGTGCTACCCTCACCAGCCCAGCCCCGTTACCAGCGACTCACCCCACACCCTGTGCACCCAAACCCCATCATATGCTCCCATTCCCCATGCTCCAGGTGTCCCCACAACACCAGCCCCCAGTGCATGTACCTGCCCCACACTCCCACCCCAAGTGTAGCCCAGCCCACCTATCCTGCACCCCTCCCAAGCACCACCTCTCCCAATCTGTTCCCTACAGTCTGTTGCCAGTGCATAAAGGCTGTGGGCATTAACCTCCATACAAAGGCTACCACTGCCCCACCTAGACCCCCTCCCCCACCCATAATGTCACACAGCCTCAGTTTGGCCCCACATGAGCTCTGCACATGTGTTTATGGCACTCCCTGGCCCATACATGTGCATGGACTCCCAATAACGTCATTCAGCTCTGGGAACCGGAGTTTACAGCTAGTCCTAGAACCACACATACACATGGCCCTCAGCCACAGTTCCCAGCTCCAAATGCTGACCTACACAGCCGGGTCATTTCTGCCCCCAATCCATGAAGGCGTAGCACCAACCTCCTGCCATAGTTCTGTTCATCCACACAAAGGGCCCTGTGCCTTAGACCAGCACACACCAAGATTACACACCTCAGACCAGTGCACCCACAAACCTACATCCTTGCTGGGCGCCCACATTCACAAGCATCACTGAAACATCCCCAACCTGTGCCCATACTTGCCCTGAAACAAATGACCACACTGAGTGCCCACCTTGTGCCCTGCTCCCTGCTCCCATTCTGCAAGCACAAGGTCTTAGACTATTGAAAATAATCAACTCCCAAAGTAAATCAATCAAAATATTTACATGCCATGAAGACAGCAGAAAATCACTAAGCACATCACAGTACAGAAAGGTACAGCCCTGTCTAATGACCAAATTAAAACACCAGAGGAGACACAGACACAGGAACACCAAAGATGTTCATACAACTCTACTTAGTAAAATAAGTGGGATAGCAAATAACGTAAAGGAGATGAAGAAGACATTAGAAGAGCGAAAAGAGAAATTTGAAAGAATAAATAGAAAAATAGCGGATATCACAGAGATTAAAGACTGTTGACCAAATAAAAAACATACTAGAGGCACACAACACTAGATTTGAAGAAACAGAAGAAAGAATAAGTGATATAGAGGACAAGATAATTGACTTCAAATACTCAAAAAAAATGTCAAAAAAGATGGAAAAAATTCAATGAGAACTCGGAAAATAATAGAAAAAAAAAAAGGACAAATCGCCTTCTCAGTCATCTGCCTGTCCCCTCTCTAACTTTTCTGTGGAGCAAGGCTAAGCTCAAGCTCTACATCATTTATTTTTATTATTTAATTTTCTTAAATTTTCTCTCCCTGAGATGGGCACCAGTGTCAGGTCACCTCCAATATATCTCGGGGTTTCTACTTTTGACTCTGGTGCCTACTACGGTTGAGGTGTGCTTTGGTATTGTTTTTTCATTTTTATTATATTACTATTTTAATTTATTATTGTTATATATTTCTTCTTTTTTTCTTTTTGGGTTTATGGGCCAGGAGTTGAGCCTGGGTCTCTTATATGGTGGGCAGCCATTCTACCATGGGAAGGGAAATCAAATACAACTGAGTTGAGACTACTCAACTAGCACCCTGGAGGCGAGAAGGCAGTGGGATGATGTACTCAAGATCCTGAAAGAGACAGACTTCCAACCAAAAATTCTGTACCCAGCCAAATTGTCCCTTAAAACTGAGGGAGAGATTAAAGTTTTCACAAAGAAGTCCTGAAAGAATTTGTCAACAAGAGACCAGCCCTACAAGAAATACTAAAAGGATTTCTGCCAGCTGAAAAAAAGAGAGAGAGAGAGAGAAAAGAGAGGGAGGTCTGGAGAAGGGCACGGAATTGAAGAGTACCACTAAAGATACTTTAATGAATACAAAGAGAAAAGGAAAAGAATTTATAGATCTGGCAAATAAAATAAAAAAGATAAGATGGTGGAATCAAGAAATGCCTTTTCAGTAATAACTTTGAATGTTAACAGACTAAACTTACCAATTAAAAGATACAGTTTGGCAGAATGGATTAAGAAACATAATCTAGCTGTATACTGCTTACAAGAGACTCATCTTAGACACAAGGATACAAGTCGATTGAAAGTGAAAGGTTGGAAAAAGATTTTCCATGCAAGTCATAACCAAAAGAAAGCAGGAGTAGCTATACTAATATTGGAAAAATAAAATTTAAATGTAAAGGTATCATAAGAGACAAAGAAGGACACTATATACTAATTAAAGGGTCAATTCACCAAGAAGATATAACAATCATAAATGTTTATGCTTCCAATCAAGGAGCTCCAAAGTACATGAGACAGATATTGGCAAAACTGAAGGGAACTATCGATATTTCAACCGTAAGATGATACTTCAATACACCACTCTCCTTTATAGATAGAACAATCAGACAGAAGATCAACATAGAGAAGTTAAATAATAATAAATGAATTAGACCTAACAGACATATATAGGTCATTGCACCCCAAGCAAAATGTTATGCATTCTTCTATAGTGCTCATGGAACATTCTCCAGGATAGATTATATACTGGGGCACAAAACAGGTCTTTATAAATATAAAAATACTGAAATTATTCAGTGCACTTTGTCTGATCTCAATGGGATGAAGCTGGATCTCAATAACCACCAAAGAAAGAGAACATTCACAAATATTTGGAGATTAAATAACACACTCTTAAACAACCAGTAGATCAAAGAAGAAATTGCTAGAGAAATCAGTACCTATCTGGAGATGAATGAAAATGAGAATACAACTTATCAGAACTTACGGGATATGGCAAAGGCTGTGCTGAGAGGGAAATGTATTGCCCTAAATGCCTATATTAAAAAACAAGAAAGAGTAAAACTCAAGAACTTGACAGTAAACGTGGAGGAACTTGAGAAAGAACAGCAAACTAATCCTAAAGCAAATAGGAGAAGAGAAATAACAAAGATTAAAGCAGAGACAAATGAATGAGAGAACATAAGAACAGTAAAAAGAATCAGTAAAGCCAAAAGTTAGTTCTTTGACAAAATCAATAAAAATTGTTGGGCCACTAGCAAGACACAGAAAAAAAGAGAGAAGATGCAAATGAAATCAGAAATGAGAAAGGGTGTGCAACCATAGACCCTGAAGAAATAAAGGAAATCGTTAGAGGAGGCTGTGAACAGCTACATCCCAACAATCTAGAGAACTTAGATGAAATGGACAAATTCCTGGAGACACACAAACAGCTACACTGACTCAGGAAGAAATAGAAAATCTCAACAAAGCAATCACAAATAAAGAGATTCAATCAGTTATCAAAAATCTTCCTACAAAGAAAAGCCCAGGGCCAGATGGCTTTCACAGGGGAATTTTATCAAACATTCCAAAAAGAACTAACACAAATTCTGCTCAAACTTTTCCAAAAAATTGAGGAAAAAGGAACTCTACCTAACTCATTTTATGCAGCTAATAGTTTAATACTGAAAACCAGGTAAAGATGCTATAAGAAAGGAAAATTACAGGCCAATCTCCCTAATGAACATAGTTGCAAAAATTTTCAATAAAACATTAGCAAATCAAATCCAACAGCACAATAAAAGAATTAAACACCATGACCAAGTGGGGTTTATACCAGGAATGTAAGGATGGTTCAACACAAGGAAATCAATTAATGTAATACAGCTCAGTAAGAAATCAAAAGGGAAAAATCACATGATCCATCTTGATTGATGCTGAAAAAGCATTCAACAAAATTCAGCATCCTTTTCCAATAAAAACATTCCAAAAGATACAAATCAAATGTAACTACCTCAATATGATAAAGGAAATATATGAAAAACCGATAGCCAGTATTGTACTTAATGGAGAGAGACTCAAAGCTTTCCCCCTAAGATCAGGTACAAGACAAGGATCCCCACTGTCACCACTATTATTCAACATTGTGCTAGAAGTTCTAGCTAGGGCAATCAAGAAAGACAAAGAAATAAAAGGCACCCAAATTGGAAAGGAAGAAGTAAAACTCTCATTATTTGCAGGTAATATGATACTGTACATGGAAGATCCTGAGAAATCTACAGCAAAGTTACTTGAGCTAATAAACAATTTCAGCAAGGTGGCAGGATATAAAATTCATGTGCGGAAATCAGTAGTATTTCTATACACAAGCAGTGACCTAGCTGAGGAGTCAGTTAAGGAAAAAATTCCATTCAAAATAGCAACTAAAAGAATAAAATACTTAGAAATGAACTTAACTAGGGACATAAAGGACTTGTACACAGAAAACTACATAACATTGCTAAAAGAAATAAAAGTCTATCTAAACGGGTAGAAAGATATTCCCTGCTCATGGATAGGAAGGCTAAATATAGTTAAAATGTCAATTCTTCCCAAATTGATCTACAGAGTCAACACAATACCAATCAAAATTCCAAGAATTTACTTTGAAGATTTGAAAAGCTAACTACCCAATTCAGCTGGAAGGGAAAGAGACCCTGAATAGCTAAAAGCATCCTAAAAAGGAAGAACGAAGTGGGAAGATTAACATTCCCTGACTTTAAAACCTATTATAAAGCCACAGTGGTCAAAGCACCATGGTACTGGCACAAAAATAGATGCATTGACCAATGGAATTGTATCGAAAGTGCAGAAATATACCATCAAATCTATAGTCAACTGAGTTTTGACAAGGCCCCCACATCCTCTGAACTGGGACAAAATAGTCTTTTCAGTAATTAGGCATGGAAGAACTGGATATCAATAGCCAAGAGAATGAAAGAGGATCCCTATCTTACACCTTACACAAAAATTAACTCAGAGTGGATCAAACACCTACATTTAGGAACTAGCACCATAAAGGTTCTAGAAAAAAATGTAGGGAAACATCTTCAAGATCTTGTAATAGGAGGTCGCGTCCTAAACTTTACACCCAAAGCACAAACAACGAAAGAAATTTAGATAAATGGGAACTCCTCAAAATCAAATGTTTCTGCACCTCAGAAGACTTGTGAAAAAGTTGAAGAGGCAGAACTCAATGGGAGAAAGTATTTGGAAATCACATATAGGACAAAAGTTTGATTTCCTGTATATATAAATAAATCATACAACTCAACAACCAAATAACAAACAACCCTAATATAAAATGGGCTAAACATATGAATAGACATTTTTCTGAAGAACAAATACAGGTGGCTCAAAAGCACATGAAGAGATGCTCATTTTCATTGGCTATAAGGGAAATGCAGATCAAGACTACAATGAGACACCACCTCACACATAAAAGAATGGTTGCTATTAAATAAACAGGAAACTATAAATATTGGAGACGATGTGGAGAAACCAGAACACTTATACACTGCTGGTGGGAATGTATAATGATGCAGCCACTATCGAAGTCTGTTTGTTAGTTCCTGAGGCAACTAAATATCGAGTTGTCCTGTGACCCAGAAATAACACTACTTGGTATATACTGAGAAGAGCTGAAAGCAATGACACAGACATTTCCACACCGATGTTCATAGCAGCATTGTACACAATCGCCAAAAGGTGGAAACAAACCAAATGCCCATCAAAAGATGGGTGGATCAACAAAACGTGGTATATATATATGATGAAATATTATGCAGCAGCTAGACAAAATGATGTCCTGAATCACATAACAAGATGGATAAGCCTTGAGGACATAATGCTGAGCAAAATTAGCCAGACACCAAAGAATAGATACTGTATGATTCCAATTTTATAACCAGCATAAAGTTATAATCACAGACTTAGAAAACAGAATGTAGGGGGCATACGTAGAGATATATAGAAACTAGAGATGGGTGAACTGTTAGCTCATGAGGTTGAACTCCAGTGTAAGGAAATAGATAGGAGCTAAAGTGATACTCTAGTTGGTCTAGATGTAATATTACCATATTGACGATGGATAAGATTTAAAGGGGTTGTATAGACCTGTGTGTCCCACTGATTCACATGAGAAATATGAATTAGTTCTTGTAAGAATTACTTTAAGGATATGATTCTTGTATAAAGAATGTTTAAGTCCAGGGTATAGGGGGAAAACTGCTATTGCATGCTGTTAGCTATGTTCAAAAGGAAACCTTCAACACTAGCACAGCAACAGCAGAGGCAAATAATGGTGTGAAGGACAAGAGTTAAGAGAAGGTTTAGATTTCCTATTTGGTGAGGGTGTGCTTATTGGTTTTCTTTCTCTTGGGAACAAAGAAATTATCTAGAATTGAGAATGTTGATGGCCTGTGCACTTTGGGCCTTCTACATGATGCCTGGTGAATGCAGGTGGCTGAAAGATGCACTGATAGAGAAGTAGATTGGCGAACAGTGGTGTATATTTATGAACGAAGGTCGTGCTGCTACAAAAAGGAACGATGTCATGAGGCATACAATGATATGAATGAACCTGTGGGACATTTGGTGAGACAAAATAAGCCAGAAACAAAGGAACAAGAATGGTATGGTGACCTTTAGAAAATGCTTATAAGAAAACAGGGGCCTAGATTTTAAACCTTTAGAGTGACACATTAAGTCCGGAGTGGTGATTATTATTTCTGAATTTTGAGAGGCTGTTATATATATATAACCTGATATTTAGAGATATGAATGAAGCCGAACAGGTTGGGGTTAAAGTAATTCAGAACATAGAGGTAAAGAAAACAGTGTCTATGTTTTAGAACCACATGTACTCTTTGAGACCAATGGAAGAAAGGTTTATTTGATCTGGAACTGAATTTTTCTGTAGTGCATATTCTAATTCAACATAGCTGTATAGCTCATTTGAGCAATTAAAACACAAGGAACACAGAATAAGAAAGAGGTCCTGTAATCCTGTATAGATGATTGTAATGCCTGGAAACATCCTAGAATATATTAAGGAGATAATAAAAAAGTATCGGCTATGTCTCCTGGGAGAGGGAAGAAAATATGAAACTATTAATCTTTACCATCAGGGAACCCCCTGATACAGTGTCAAACTTTAGGGACACCCAAATCATGAGGTTTACTCTTGTGAAGCTTATGTAAATAGTGGAGCTTAGGCTACCTATAGGCATGCCTAAGAGTTACTTCTGGAGGACCTTTGCTGTTGCTCAGATGTGGCTTCAATCTCTCTAAGCACAACTCTGCAAGTGAAATCATTGCCCTCCCCCCTACATGGGATATGAGATCCAGGGGTGAAAGTTCCTAGTGACATGGGAGATGACTCCCTGGGATGAATCCAGATCTAGCACCATGGAATCAACAATTCCATCCTGACGAAAAGGCAGAAACGAAGTATAATTAATAAAGTATCAGTGGCAGAGAGAGTTCAAATAGAGTCGAGAGGCTATCTGGGGTTGCTCTAACACAAGCATCAGGTAGACCTTGCTACCTATCATAACCTGACAATGCCCAACGAGGACCATTCCAGCCAATCATAAAGAACACCTAGGGCAATATATAAGATTCCACAAGGGTTCCAGGCACTAGAGTAACTTTCCAGAAATCTACAAGCTCCAGATAGGTTCCTGGTGCAGATAAGTCCTGAAACCTAGCCCAGCCTCTCCAGAACATTAGATAGTTCCATCTCCCTACCCCATATTAGTGATGGACCCTTCCAATATAAAAAATTTAGAGCCCAAATAACCCTAAAGAGAGGTACGGAAAGATCAAAGGTGATGGTGGAATTATACATCGAAGATAGGATTCAACAAATGAATATGAATGCTGAATCATTAAGTTGATATCTCTTTCAGCCTCTAGTATTTTAGAGCAGCTAGAAGTAAAAACGTTAAATTGTGAAATTGTAACCCATGTCAAAGTCTGAAATATGTTCTACAACTAATTATGATGCTGTGCTTTGAAATTTCTAGCTTTCTTGTATATATGTTTTCACAGAAAAAGAAGGGAAAAAAGTCGATTGTGATGATATAAAAATATTTAAGCCCTCTGGCGTCCTCTATTTTGGAGTAGCTAGAAGGAGAAATATGATAGGATTGTATGGTAGCCAGTGACAAACTCTGGAATCTGTACTGTAACCGCTTTTTGGAGAGTGCTTTGAAAGCTATTGCTTTGTTATTTCTTTCCTTTGTATGTATGTTTTACTATACAATAAGAAAGGTAAATAATAAATAAATGAAGTAAGCCAGAATAATAAAAATATATATATAATAAGAAATAATCAATAAACATTGTAATATAAAATACCTATAAACATAAAAATAAAAAATAATGAAAAATAATTATACTACTGAAAAAAGTATGTGCAAAAGATATATTTAAAAAGGAGGAGAAAAGAATACTAGGAAAAATATATATTTTTTAATTCCTAGGCAGATATGTGGGTGCACATTTAGCTCAGTGATAGAATGCTCGCCCTTCACATGGAAAGACTGGCTTCAATTCCCGGCCATGCACCAAAAACAGACAAGCATACAAACAATCAAAGAAACCTAAGCAGATAGGGAGCCTGCTTGGCCTTTCCCTTCTCCTAGCTGATGACCATCCTCAGGCACCTCCTCCCCTCAAGCTCTGCCATCCAACTGTAGTTGCTTGCATGCACTTACCACCTCTCACCAGCAGGTGGCACACCTGAGGTTCCTCTTCTTCAGGCCTATCCCTTCTGGCCTGCAGGGGCTTGAGGTCCGTGTGCATCCTGGGGTCGCTGCTCCCAGCCTGCCATGGCTGGACTATCAGTTTGCGCCAGCATGACTGTAGAGCCAATCAGCATCTGTGGAAATCAGCTGACCCGCGGAGTCTGGTACCTGGAGGGCCCACCAGACACTGTGCCTGTACAGCCAGCCCATTCCCTGTTCCCCGCTGGGTGATTGCTCTAAGCGCCTAGAGGCACGGCGGTGGGCAATCAGGTCTGCCTCTGGGCTCCCAGTGGTTCTGTTGACTATGACTGGTGTGGCATGGTCTCCGCAGAAAGCAGCTGAAGCAGGCTAGAGAGGAAGAACAATCAGTTCCCTCTGATTGCACATCTCTTCACACCATAGCCCACCACAGGTGGGGATCATGGTCACCTGATCTACCTCGTTCTCCATGTCCCAATAGCCCCCACCTCTCTCTTCCCCCCAAATCCCTAGAGACACTGTTTGATTATTCACATCCTGGGAAACATATGAACAGGGTCTCGGAGTTCAGTGACAACATGAAGCACATGTGTTGTGGGTGTCCCAGAAGAGCAGAGGGGCAAAAGAGGAGAAAGACTAATGGAGGAAATAATCATTGAAATTTCTCATCTCTTATGAAAGACATAAAATTACAGATCCAAGATGTGCAGCGTACCCAAAACAGGATAGATTCAAATACACATACTCCAAGACACTTACTAATCAGATTGTTAGATGTCAAAGAGAAAGAGAATTTTGAAAGCAGGAAGAGAAAAGCAATCCATCACATATAAGGGAAGTCCAATAACACTTTGTAGATTTCTCAGTAGAAACCATGGAGGTGAGAAAGCAGTGGTATTATATGTTTAAAATTCTAAAGGGGAAAAACTGCTGACCAAAAATTGTATATCTAGCAAAATTGTCCTTCAAAAATGAGGGGGAGATTAAAATATTTTCAGACAAACAATCATTGAGAGAATTTGTGACCAAGAGACCAGAGCTGCAAGAAATACTAAATGGAACACTTAGCAGATAGAAGAAGGCAGGAGAGAAGTCTGGAGATGAGTGTAGAAATGAGGACTATCACTAAAGGCAAAAGAGAAAAAAAATAGATATTACATATAAAATTCAAAAGACTAATGGTAGAAGAAAGTACTGCTTTTACGGTAATAATGGCAAATTTAACTGGATTAAACTCCTCAATAAAAAGTCATAGACTGGCAGAATAGTTTAAAAAATAAAACCTGTGTAAATGCTATCTACACGAGACTCATTTTATATGGTCAGGCACCAGGAATCGAACCCGGTCCCTGGCATGGCAGGCAAGCATTCTTGCCTGCTGAGCCACCATGGCCCGCCGAGACTCATTTTAGATCCAAGGACAAAAATTGATTGATAGTGAAAGGTTGGAGAAAGATTTTTCAGGCAAACAACAATCAGAAAAGAAAACAGAAGTAGTTATACTATTATCCAACAAATTATCTTTCAAATGTAAATCAATTATAGGAGATAAAGGAAGACACTATGTATTAATAAAAGGATCAATTCAACAATAAGACATAACAACCATAAATATCTATGCACTCAGCCAGAGTGCTCCAAAGTACGTGAAGTAAACATTGGCAACATTGATGGGAGAAATAGACACCTCAACCATAATAGTTGGAAACTATTAATATCAATATTAATAAGATATTTAACTATCAATAAAGAAACAGAGAAGTTGAATGATACAATAAATGAGCTAGACTTAATAGACATTTACAGAACATTACACACCACAACAGCATGTTACACATTTTTCTCAAGTGCTCGTGAATCACTCTCAAGGATAGACCATATGCTGGGTCTCAATATATTTAAAAAGATTGAAATCATACAAAACACTTTCCCAGACCATAATGGAATGAAGTTGAAAATCAATTTTCTGGCAGAGGGACAGAAAATTCACAGATATATGGAGGCTAAACAACACACGTTTAAACAATGAGTGAGTCAAGGAAGAAATTACAAGAGAAATCAGTAAATATCTCGAGGCAAATGAAAAAGAAATTACAAAATATCAAAATTTATGGGTGCAGCCAAGACATTGCTAAAAGGGAAATTTACTGCCTTAAATGTCTATATTAAAAAAAGATGAAAGAGGAAAAATTGAGGAATTAACTGTTTACTTGGAAGAACTAGAGAAAGAGCCAGAAATTAGACCGAAAGCAAAGAAAGGAAAGAAGTAATAAATATTAGAGCAGAAATAAATGAAATTGAGGACATGCAAACAATCAAGATAATCAACATAACCAGAAATTGGTTCCTTGAGAAAATTAATAAAATCAAGTGTACCCTTAGCTAGGTTGACACACACACACACACACACAAAGAGAGAGAGAGAGAGAGAGGTTGCAAATAATGTAATCAGAAATGGAGGAGGAGATATAATCACTGGCTTCACAGAAATAAAGGAGGTAATGGAGGATATTATGAGCAACTATATGCTAATAAATTAGGTATTGTAGATGAAATGGACAACTTCCTAGAAAGGCATGAACAACCAACATTGATTCGAGAAGAAATAGACAACCTCAAGAAACCAATCAGAATAAAGAGGTTGAATCAGTCATCAAGAAGCTCTCAAAAAAGAAACATCCAGGACCAGATGGCTTCACTTGTGAATTCTACCAAGCATTCGAGAAAGAATTAGACCAATCTTGCTCAAATTCTTCAAAAAAATTGAAGAGGAGGGAAAGCTACCTACTTATTCTATGAAGCCAACATCACCCTGATACTAAAGCCAAACAAAGATACTGCTAGAAAAAATTACAGACCAATCTCTCTAATGAAAATAGATACAGAAATCATTTCCAAAATACCTGCAAATTAATCTAGCAGCACATTAAAAGAATTACATAACCATGACCAAGTGGGATTTATTCCAGGTATCCAAGAATGGTTCAACATGAGAAAATCAATTAATGTAATATACCACATCAACAAATGAAACCAGAAAAACCACATGATCATCTCGATTGATGCAGAAAAGGCATTTGACAAAATTCACCATCCTTTCTTGATGAAAATACTTCAAAGGATAGGAAAAGAAGGGAACTTCCTCAACATGATGAAGGGAATATATGAAAAACCTACAGCTAATATCATCCTCAAAGGAGAAAGACTTAGACCTTTCCTCTAAGATCAGAAACAAAACAAGGGTGCCCAGTGTCATCATTGTTATTCAACACTGTACTGGAAGTTCTAGCCAACACTGTACTGGAAGTTCTAGCCAGAGCAATCAGACAAGAAAAAAAAAAGGTACCCAAATTGGAAAGGAAGAAGTAAAATGCTCACTGTTTGCAAATAATGTGATAGTATACGTAGAAAATCCTGAAAAACTTCAGCAAAGCTACTAGAGCTAATAATTGAGTACAGCAAAGTGGTAGAGTACCAGATCAACACCAGAGAATCAGTAGTGTTTCTATACACTAGTAATGAGAAGTCTGAGGAGGAAAGAAAAAATTTCCATTTGTAATAGCATCCCAAAGTATCAAATATTGAGGAATAAATTTAATTAAGGAAACAAAAGACCTATACAGAGGAAACTACAAGAAACTGCTAAAAGTAATCATGGAAGACCTAAATGAAAGGAAAGGCAGAACATGTTCATGGATTGGAAGACGAGATACAGTTAAGATGTCAGTTCTACCCAAATTAATTTATAGATTCAATACAATACCAATTAAAACCCCAAAATTTATTTGGAAGGGAGGGGGTGCCCCATATAGCTAAGAATATCTTGATAAAGAAAAATCAAGTGGGACGTCTCACCCTACCTGAGTTAAAAGCATATTATGAAGCTACAATGGTGGAAACAGCATTGGCCTGGCATTAAGACAGAAGTACTGACCAATGGAATTGAATAGAGTGTTCACATATTGACCCTCTCATCTATGGACAATTGATCTTTGATAATGCGTTCAAGTCAACCTACCTGGGACAGAGCAGCCTCTTCAATAAATGGTGCATGGAGAACTCGGATATCCATATGCAAAAGAGTGAAAGATGATCCATATCTTACATTCTGTACAAAAATTAATTCAAACGACCGAAGACCTAACATTAGAGCTACGACCATAACTTTTAGAAGAAAATGTAGGGAAATATCTTAAAAAACTGTAATAGGAGCCTGGTTTCCTAGACCTTACACCCAAAGCACGAGCACTGACAAAAGAATTAAAAAACAAATAACCCAATTAAAAAATGGGCAAAAGACATGAACAGATACTCTCAGAGGAGGAAATACAGATGGCTAAAAGTCACATGAAAAGATGCTCAACTTCACTGGCTGTTAGGGAAATGTATACCAAAAGACAATTGAGATCTATCACACCCATTAGAATGCCATTTATCAAAAAAAAAGAGAAAACGACAAATGCTGGAGAGGATGTAGAGAAAGAGGCACACTTAGCCACTGGTTGGTGGGAATGTAGAATGGTAAAAACAGTCTGTAAGGCAGGTTGGCAGTTCTCAGGAAGCCTAAATATAGAATTGCCATATATCAAGCAATCTTATTACTAGAATAATATTTAGAGGACCCCATCCAAAGGAAAGGATTAAAATCCAGGATACACCAATGGAGAAGAAGAAAATATACAAACAAAGAGAGGGATAGAAAAGGTCAAAGGTGATGGTGGAGTTCACAGTGAAGTTAGATTTAGCAAATGAATATGATTACTGAATCATTAAATTGATACCTCTTTAGTCTCCAGTATCTAGAGCAGCTAGAAGTAATAACCCAAAATTGTGAAGTTGTAACCCATGCCAAACTCTGAAATGTGTTCTACAACTAATTGGGTACTGTGCTTTGAAATTGATTGCTTTTTTGTATATATATTTTTCCAAAAAAGAAAAAAAATGATAAAAAAAAAATTATTCCTTGTAGCCTCCTATTCTGGAGCAGCTAGAAGGAAAATTTGGAGAGGATGGGTGGGTAGCCCATGACAAACTCTGGGATCTGTCCTGTAACTACTTGTTGAAGAGTGCTTGAAAAACTATTGCTTTTTCATTCTTTGCTTTGTATATGTTATGTTATACAGTAAAAAAAATTGTAAAAATAGCATGTGTTTAGTATCTCCTTTTTGCTATGGCTCTATTGCTGTCTGTTTTAGATTATAAATGACCATAATGCAGAGATATTTCTTTAATAATACTTTCTACAGTAAATGCACATTGTATTGTATATTGAAGGATTGAAAGCAGACAGGTGTATTTAGGGAAATAAATTTTATAGTATATTGTGCAGGTTAGAGCTGGTAAAGGGAAATCAAAGTGCAGAAAAGGAAGGCACTGAATCCAGGATGATAACAAACAGAAGCATAATTATGCTTTTTCATCAGTATGGGCTACTACTAAAGGACCTTAAAGTCTAGAGTTAAAAGTTTGTATGCCATTTAGAAAGTGGTTGAAAGAAATATACTGTTAGGAAATTTATCGTTTTAATTCTGAAAGTCAACAAAATTATTTAGTTTTGTTTTGGTAGACTAAAGGTTTAGAAATATTAGGCACGGGTTCCTGAAAATCTAGGGAAGGACATCTTACAATGAGAGGAAATAATTGGATAAATGTTGGATAAGAGCTAATAGTGTTTTTCATCTAAAAGGAATTAATGAATTAATTAAACCAATCTTTTTTTTCTCTGAGACATCCTTTATTTGTTGCAAAACTAGATTAGAAATCACTGTAAGACATTGATATGAAGGCAAGAGGTAGTGCTGTGGACAGATAAAAAGTATTTGGAAAATTGGGTATATAGGTTTGTTAGAGAAATAGAAATGATTAATGAGACATTGTTGATTATTACTGAGATAGCTGAGGATTAGAGGAAGCTGAGTAAGGGAGGGGTTGGAAGGTAAATGTCTTAATGCCATTAAAGGAGCCATCCAGACAATTTTTTACTCAGTTATTACTACTCTAGTAAAACTGAACAAAATAAAATATATATTCTACAAATGTTGAAAAGAAAGGCAACAGATCACAAAGAAAAGGAGCTAGGACTGAAAACAATAATAGGAGATTTGCTTTTTCTGAATTTTAAAAATTTAACTTATGAAGTAATTTGCAGAAAATGAAGTTATCTAGCTAACTAAAAATAAAAGCCTTGTATTGAGCAGAAAAGTTAGTTATCAAACTCATTTTTAGCAGGAATATTTAACTGAATTTATTTATTTTCTGTATAGTCTCATTTGGCATTGTAAGATAGATATTAAATTGATGCTGTCATTTCTTTGCCAGTAATGTAGTAGTGGCTGGATGTTCTAGAGATCCCATGGGTCCTGGAGATACCATAGGTTCCTTTCTTAAGACCAATATACAATAGACTTATAGATATACCTCTTTAATATTATTTTCCTATTGTGTCTTTGCTTCCAAAATAACACATTAGCACTCCATGGAAGAATAGGAACATATTTTTTAACTAGACATTTTATGAATCTTAGTACTTCATATGCCATTAGAAATAAGTTTCATGAAGATAGAATTTTTGTCTGTTTTGATCACTGATATATCTCTAATGCCTAGAATAGTTCTACTATATAGTAAGTGCTTAGTAAATATTTATTAAATGCATAAATGAATGAGTGAATGAGTGAAACAGTATTGGTAGTTAAAACTTTTTTGCCATTATATTGAAAAATGTTACAGCTTTCTCTCTCTCACTCTCTTTTTTTTTTTTTGCATGGGCAGACTCTGGGAGTCGAACCCTGGTCTCTGGCATGGCAGGCAAGAATTCTGCCAGTGAGCCACCATTGCATTGCCCCTACTGGTCTCTTTTAAAAGAAACATTTTTTATTGTGAAATATAGCATATATACAAAGAAGAGAAAGAAAAAGCAATAATTTTCAAAGTACACTTCAACAGGTAGTTACAGAACAAAATTCAGAGTTTGCTATGGGTTACCATTCTATTTCAAATTTCTCCTTCTAACTACTTCAAAACACTACAGGCTACACGAAATATCAATGTCGTGATTCAGCAGTTCAGAATACAGGGGTAAGGAAGACGCTGTCTGTACTTAAGAACTCCAGCTAATTTATGAGACCAGAGGAAGAAAGGTTTATTTTGTCCAGAACCTAAATTTCCTGTAGTGCATAATCTAATTCAACGTGTCTGGACAGATCATTTAAACAACCCAAACACAGGGAGCCCAGAATTAGAATGAGGGCCTTCAATCCTATATAGCTTAATGTAATGCCTGGATACATCCCAGAGTATATTAAGCGGATAATAAAAAAAATATTGGGAAATTCCTTTGAGGGATGGAAGAAGAAATATGGAACTATTAAATTTTACCATAGGGGAAACCCCTGATACTCTGTCAGATTTTAGAGACAGCCAAATCAATAGTCCAAGCCCCTGATCTTGATGCTTACACTTTTGAAGTTTATTTATGTAGCAGAGAAACTTAGCCTACCTACTGGTATGCCTAAGAGTTACTTCCAGAGGACCTCTTTTGTTGCTCAGATGCAGCTTCTCTCTCTCTCTCTAAGCCCAATTCTGTAAGTGAAATCATTGTCCTCCCCCCCTACATGGGACATGACATCCAGGGGTGAAAGTTTCCCTGGAAACATGGGATATCACTCCCAGGGATGAGCCTCGCCCTGGCACCATTGGATCAGCAATGCCATCCTGACCAAAAGGGAGAAAAGAAGTTTAACAAATAAGATATCAGTGGCTGAGAGAGTTCAAATAGAGCTGAGAGACTACTCTTGAGGTCACTCTTACACAAGCTTCAAGACATTGCTACCTATCATACTTTGCCAAACCCCAACCAAAACCATTCCTGCCAACCCTAAAGAACACCTAAGGCATTATATGAAATTCTATAAAGATTCCATGCACTATGGTAACTTTCCAGAAACCTACAACATCCAGATGGGTCCCTGGACCAGGTAGGTCCTGAAATGCAGAGGGGCCAGCCTCTCCAGAACATCAACTAGTTCCATACCCCTATCCCAAATTATCGACAGCCCCTTTCAACATAAAAAAATGTTAGAATGAGCATTGCCCAAATACCCCTAAAGAGTGGGAGAAAGATCAGAGGTGATGGTGGAATTATACAGAGAAGGTAAGGTTTAGCAAATGAGTATGATTGCTGAATCATTATATTGATACTTCTTTTAGACTCCAGTCTTGGAGCAACTAGAAATAAACACCTAAAATTGTGGAATTGTAACCCATTCCAAACTCTGAAATCTATCCTACAACTAATTGTTGCAGTGTGCTTTGAAATTTATTGCTCTTTTGTATATATGTTATTTTTTCACAAAAAGGAAAAAGTCGATTGTGATGATAAATGCAAAAAATGCAAAGCTATATAATGATACTATGAACCATTGATTGTACACTGGATGATTAAATGGTATGTGAACATATATATCAATAGTACTGCATTAAAATGAAAATATATATAGTGATTCAGCAGTCATACCCTTTGTTAAATCCTTTTTCCTCTGTGATAACTCATCCTTCTGCTTTGATTCTTCTCCCACTTTAGGCAAAGCCTGTTCTTACTTTTTTCATGTTGAGAAGGGGTGTCAACACTCAAGAAAAGGAAGATGTAACTGGTTGATAATCTTGGGGAGGCTGGTCCCTCTGGGTTTCAGGATTTATCTGGCCTAGGAACCTCTGGAAATTATAGGTTCCAGGAAAGCAAACTTAGTGCATGAAACTTTCACGGAGTCTCAGTTCGAGCCATAGGTATTCTCAAGAGTTAACAGAAGTGTTGTTGCTCGGGATTTAGCAAGCCATGGCAACTAGCACTATCTAACTGAAGCTTGCATGAGAATAGCCTCCAGTATAGCTTCTTAACTCTATTTGATCTCTGTTAGCCACTGATGCCTTATTTTATTACTGAGATGTATCTGGGTATTACATTAAGGTATATAAAGCCTCGTTCTTTTTCTGGACTACAGGAGTTTGGGTTGTTTACATGAACTATCCAAACAAGTTGATTTAGATTGTATGTTACAGAAAATTTAGGTTCTATACATAATAAACTCATTCCCTTTGGTCTCATAGTGTAAGTGAAGGTCTAGCATACATATACTATCATCTTTTACCCTGTATTCTGATTTACCTTAGTCCCAGCCAGATTGGCTTCATTTTTATCTCTAATTGAGGCCTGGTCTCTTTTTTCAATGACTTAAACTATTATTATATATAACTATGCTAACTTTCAGGGCTACAGCACTACATTTCTGGGTCTTAGGTTTCATAGGATTACTCAAACTTCTAGGGAAATACCTGCTGATCCACTATAGCTCAGTGTCTCAGAATCTAGAAATACACTTGCAACTTCAGACTAAGTGTGGCTGTTATAAGGGCTTACAATCTAGGCTCCAATTTTCTTTTTAAGTATTTTCTAAAAGAGACCCTAGCATATTGCTTTTTTGTTTCTGGCTTATTTTGCACAATACATTGTCCCCAAGGTTTATCCAGTTTGTTGCATGCTTTTCAATGTCCTTCCTTTTTGTAGCTGCACCATATTCCATCATATAAATGTATCAGAGTTGGCCATTCTGCTTCTCAGTCCTTGTGCCCTTCAGCTTCCTCTGTCTATTGGGCATCATGGATAATGTCCAAAATAAACAAACCATTTCCTATAGTATTGCCACTTGGTTGTACACTCAGCAGCAGTCTCAATTTTAGACAGTTTTCACTGCTCCATAGAGACAAAGAACTGACAAACTTCAGTTTTTCAAATATCAAATCAAAACTACCTCTTAGGAAATACAAGTGGCCAAAAGGCACATGAAAAAAACTCAACTTCCCTGGCTATTAGAGGAAATGCAAATTAAAACCACAATGAGATGATATCTCACACCCACCAGAATGGCCATTATCAGTCAAACAGAAAACCACAAGTGCTGGAGAGGATGTGGAGAAAGAGGCACACTTATCCACTGTTGGTGGGAATATCAAATGGTACAACCGCTGTGGAAGGTAGTTTGGCAGTTCCTCAGGAAGGTAAGTATAGAATTGCCATATGATCTGGCAAAAATTTGCACACCAGTGTTTATAGTAGCATTATTTACAATTGCAAAGAGATGGAAACAGCCCAAATGTCCATCAACAGACGAGTGGCTAAACAAGCTGTGGTATATACATATGATGGAGTATTATGCAGCTGTAAGAATAACGTTATGAAGTATGTAACAACAGACGGACCTTAAGGACATTATGCTGAGTGAGCTTAGCCAGAAACAAAAGGACAAATTCTGTATGGTTTCACTGATATGTTAGTTCATTAATGAATGAACTTGGATAATTTCAGTTAAGAACAGAGGTCACCAGCAGATAGAAATAAGGTAGATATTGGGTAACTGGAACTGAAGGGATACAGAGTGTGCAATGGGACTGATTGTGCAAATTCAGAAATGGATAGCACAGTACTACCTAACTGTAATACAATAACGTTAGAACACTGAATGAAGCTGAATGTGAGAATGATAGAGGGCGGAGGCCTGGGGGCACAAATGAAATCAGAAGGAAAGATAGATGATAAAGACTGAGAAGGTATAATCTAGGAATGCTTGGAGTGTATAATGATAGTGACTTAAATGTACAAATTTAAAAATGTTTTGCACGAGGAAGAACAAAGGAATGTCAGTAATGCAGGGTGTTGAAAATAGATGGTAATTAATATTTTAAAACTTTAACTTATGTGTGAGACTAAAGCAAAAAATGTTTATTTGGTACAAAATTTGTATTTTGACTAGTGCTTTTCCCAATATAACTTAAGTGGACAGCTTAACTGAACACCGTAAGTACATGGAACATTGAGTAGAACATGAGATTTTGTCAGTTTGCCCGGAATGATGCCTCAATAAATCCCAGAAAAATTTGAACAATGAATAAAAAATTATTTGCGAAGTCGCTTTGGGGGAATGGTGAGAAAGGGGGAAAATTCAACTTCCCCAAGTAGAGAAGTCTTGATATTCTCATAATCAGTGGGGACAAACAAAGCAATAGGCTGAGCCCCCAACCTTGGGGTCTGTTCATAAGAAACTTAACCCCACAACAGATAGGCTAAGCCTACTTAAAATTAGGCCTAAGAGTCACCCCCAAGAGAACCTCTTTTGTGCTCAGCTGTGGCCTCTCTCTCTCAGCCAACACAACAAGAAAACTCACTGCCCTCTCCCTCTCTACGTGGGACATGACTCCCAGGGTTGTGGACCTTCCTGGCAACGTGGGACAGAAATCTTAGAATGAGCTGGGACTCAGCACCAAGGAATTGAGAAAACCTTCTCGACTGAAAGGGGGAAGAGAGAAATGAGACAAAATAAAGTGTCAATGGCTGAGAGATTCCAAACAGAGTTGAGAGGTTATCGTGGAGGTTATTCTTACACATTAAATAGATACCACCTTTTTAGTTAAGGTGTAATGGAGAGGCTGGAGGGAAGTGCCTGAAAATGTAGAGCTGTGTTCCAGGAGCCATGTTTCTTGAAGATGACTGTGTAATGATATAGCTTTCACAATGTAACTGTGTGATTGTGAAAACCTTGTGTCTGATGTTTCTTTTATCTACCTTATGGACAGATGAGTAAAAAATATTGATTAAAAATAAATAAATAATAGGGGAACAAATGTTAAAACAAATTTAGTAGATTGAAATGGTAGTGATCGATGAAAGGAAGGGGTAAGGGGTAGGTATGTATGAATTTTTTCTGTTTTCTTTTTATTTCTTTCTCTGAATTGGTGCAAATGTTCTAAGAAATGATCATGATGATGAATATTCAAGTATGTGATAAAAAAGAATGTCATATTGTATGTTGATTGGTTTTATTAATTAAAAAAACATAACAAAAAGAAAGTGGTGATGTCATCTCTCCTGCATTGATATTTTTTAAATACTGATAATTTCAAAAAACAAAAAAACAAACAAAAAAACCTACCTCTTATCATTTGTCCCTCACTCCGAAGTATTTGACCCTGGTGATACTATTGATGTCTTCCTGTTATCTGTTGGTCATAGCATGCATTTTTTTTTTTTTAGGGAAAGGATTATTTTTTAAAATTTGTTAATTAAAAAAATTAACAAACCAAATAAAACATCAACATATATAATCAGTAATTCACAATATCATCACTTAGTTGCATATTCATCATTTCTTAGAGCATTTGCATTAATTCAGAAAAAGAAATAAAAAGACAATAGAAAATGAAATAAAACGAACACAGAAAAGAAAAAAAAAAGATTATACCTACTATACCCCTTACCCCTCACTTTCATTGATCACTAGCATTTCAAACTAAATTTATTTTAGCATCTGTTCCCCCTATTATTTGTTTTTAATTCCATATGTTCTACTCGTTTGTTGACAAGGTAGATAAAAGGAGCATCAGACACAAGGTTTTCACAATCACACAGTCACATTGTAAAAGCTATATCATTATTCAATCATCCTCAAGAAACATGGCTACTGGAACACAGCTCTACATTTTCAGGCACTTCCCTCCAGCCTCTCCATTACATCTTGAATAACAAGATGATATCTACTTAATGCATAAGAATAACCTCCAGGATAACCTCTCAACTCTGGAATCTCTCAGCCATTGACACTTTGTCTCATTTCCCTCTTCCCCCTTTTGGTCCAGAAGGTTTTCTCAATCCCTTGATGCTAAGTCTCAGCTCATTCTAGGGTTTTTCTCAATCCCTTGATGCTGAGTCTCAGCTCACTCTAGGATCTCTGTCCCACATGGCCAGGAAGGTCCACACCTGTGGGAGTCATGTCCCACGTAGCCAAAGGGAGGGCAGTGAGTTTGCTTGTTGTGTTGGCTGGAGAGAGAGGCCACATCTGAGCAACAAAAGAGGCTCTCTTGGGGGTGACTCTTGTTTAAGTAGACTTGATCTATCCTTTGTGGGGTTATGTTTCATATGAACAAACCCCAAGACTGGGGGCTCAGCCTATAGCTTTGGTTGTCCACACTGCTTGTGAGAATATCAAGAATTCAACTTGGGGAAGTTGAATTTCTCCCCATTCTCACCATTCCCCGAAGGGGGCTTTGCAAATACCATAGCATGCATTTTTAATTTTATCCCTATACCCCTCTACTATCGACTCTTTGTTCATATGAAACCTTTGAAATAGTTCCTGTGAGAACTTGTTTATAACTGTAGATTTAATCAGTGGGATACATGGTACTGTACCTCACCTTTCAATCATATTCGCCTTCGATAAGGCAGTGTTACTTAGAATGTCACTAATGAGTTACTATCACTCCTATCCTTTCCCTTGTATTGAAGTTCAGCCTCATTGGGTAACCTTTCCCCTAGCTCTAGCTTCTGTGTACCTCTAGGTCTGCTATATTCTACAATGTAACTTGTGAGATTACCTTTACCAGAGTCATAATAGCAAAATCATACAGTATCTGTCCTTTTGTGTCTGAGTTACTTCAGTCAGCATTATGTCCTCAAGGTTTATGCACGTTTTGGATCGTCATGTTTCAGGACATCATTTTGTCTTACTGTTGCATTATATTCCATCGTGTGTATATATATATATGTACCCCTCATTTTGTTTATCCACTTGTCTGTTGATGAACACTTGGATTGTTTTCATCTTTTGAAAGTTGTGAATAGTGCAGCTATGAATATTGGTGTGTAAATGTCTGTTGGTGTCACTGCTTTCAGCTCTTCTTGGTATATACCAAGTATTGGTATTGCCGGGCCATAGGGCAACATTAGTTTTCTGAGGAATCACCAAACTGTTTTACACAGTGGTGCTGCAGGGCTCCTGAAGGATCTTTTAGTTTAGCAATTTTGTTGTGGTAAGTTTGTTACTATTTTCTATTCTCTCCTGTCCTAGGCAGTAGCATTTTTTTTTTATTTTTTTTTTATTAATTAAAAAAAGAATTAACAAAACAATTAGAAATCATTCCAATCTACATGTACAATCAGTAATTCTTAATAACATCACATAGTTGCATATTCATCATTTCTTAGTACATTTGCATCGATTTAGAAAAAGAAATAAAAAGACAACAGAATAAGAATTAAAACAATAATAGGAAGAAAAAAAAACAAAAAAAACAAAAACAAAAAACCTACCTCACATGCAGCTTCATTCAGTGTTTTAACATAATTGCATTACAATTGGGTAGTATTGTGCTGTCCATTTCTGAGTTTTTATATCAAGTCCCGTTGTACAGTCTGTATCCCTTCATCTCCAATTATCCCTTCTCTTTTTTTTTTTTTTAATTAACGGAAAAAAAGAAATTAACCCAACATTTAGAGATCATACCATTCTACACATGCAATCATTAATTCTTAACATCATCACATAGATGCATGATCATCATTTCTTAGTACATTTGCATTGGTTTAGAAGAACTAGCAACATAACCGAAAAAGATATAGAATGTTAATATAGAGAAAAAAATAAAAGTAATAATAGTAAAATCAAAACAAAACAAAACAAAACAAAACAAAAACCTATAGCTCAGATGCAGCTTCATTCAGTGTTTTAACATGATTACTTTACAATTAGGTATTATTGTGCTGTCCATTTTTGAGTTTTTGTATCTAGTCCTGTTGCACAGTCTGTATCCCTTCAGCTTCAATTACCCATTGTCTTACCCTGTTTCTAACTCCTGCTGAACTCTGTTACCAATGACATATTTCAAGTTTATTCTCGAATGTCTGTTCACATCAGTGGGACCATACAGTATTTGTCCTTTAGTTTTTGGGTGGATTCACTCAGCATAATATTCTCTAGGTCCATCCATGTTATTACATGGTTCATAAGTTTATCTTGTCTTAAAGCTGCATAATATTCCATCGTATGTATATACCACAGTTTGTTTAGCCACTCTTCTGTTGATGGAGATTTTGGCTGTTTCCATCTCTTTGCAATTGTAAATAATGCTGCTATAAACATTGGTGTGCAAATGTCCGTTTGTGTCTTTGCCCTTAAGTCCTTTGAGTAGATACCTAGCAATGGTATTGCTGGGTCGTATGGCAATTCTATATTCAGCTTTTTGAGGAACCGCCAAACTGCCTTCCACAGTGGTTGCACCCTTTGACATTCCCACCAACAGTGGATAAGTGTGCCTCTTTCTCCGCATCCTCTCCAGCACTTGTCATTTTCTGTTTTGTTGATAATGGCCATTCTGGTGGGTGTGAGATGATATCTCATTGTGGTTTTGATTTGCATTTCTCTAATGGCCAGGGACATTGAGCATCTCTTCATGTGCCTCTTGGCCATCCGTATTTCCTCTTCTGAGAGGTGTCTGTTCAAGTCTTTTTCCCATTTTGTAATTGGGTTGGCTGTCTTTTTGTTGTTGAGATGAACAATCTCTTTATAAATTCTGGATACTAGACCTTTATCTGATATATCATTTCCAAATATTGTCTCCCATTGTGAAGGCTGTCTTTCTACTTTCTTGATGAAGTTCTTTGATGCACAAAAGTGTTTAATTTTGAGGAGTTCCCATTTATTTATTTCCTTCTTCAGTGCTCTTGCTTTAGGTTTAAGGTCCATAAAACCGTCTCCAGTTGTAAGATCCATAAGATATCTCCCAACATTTTCCTCTAACTGTTTTATGGTCTTAGACCTAATGTTTAGATCTTTGATCCATTTTGAGTTAACTTTTGTATAGGGTGTGAGAGATGGGTCTTCTTTCATTCTTTTGCATATGGATATCCAGTTCTCTAGGCACCATTTATTGAAGAGACTGTTCTGTCCCAGGTGAGTTGGCTTGACTGCCTTATCAAAGATCAAATGTCCATAGATGAGAGGGTCTATATCTGAGCACTCTATTCGATTCCATTGGTCGATATATCTATCTTTATGCCAATACCATGCTGTTTTGACCACTGTGGCTTCATAATATGCCTTAAAGTCAGGCAGCGCGAGACCTCCAGCTTCGTTTTTTTTCCTCAAGATGTTTTTAGCAATTCGGGACACCCTGCCCTTCCAGATAAATTTGCTTATTGGTTTTTCTATTTCTGAAAAATAAGTTGTTGGGATTTTGATTGGTATTGCATTGAATCTGTAAATCAATTTAGGTAGGATTGACATCTTAACTATATTTAGCCTTCCAATCCATGAACACGGTATGCCCTTCCATCTATTTAGGTCTTCTGTGATTTCTTTTAGCAGTTTTTTGTAGTTTTCTTTATATAGGTTTTTTGTCTCTTTAGTTAAATTTATTCCTAGGTATTTTATTCTTTTAGTTGCAATTGTAAATGGGATTCGTTTCTTGATTTCCCCCTCAGCTTGTTCCTTACTAGTGTATAGAAATGCTACAGATTTTTGAATGTTGATCTTGTAACCTGCTACTTTGCTGTACTCATTTATTAGCTCTAGTAGTTTTGTTGTGGATTTTTCTGGGTTTTCGACGTATAGTATCATATCGTCTGCAAACAGTGATAGTTTTACTTCTTCCTTTCCAATTTTGATGCCTTGTATTTCTTTTTCTTGTCTAATTGCTCTGGCTAGAACCTCCAACACAATGTTGAATAATAGTGGTGATAGTGGACATCCTTGTCTTGTTCCTGATCTTAGGGGGAAAGTTTTCAATTTTTCCCCATTGAGGATGATATTAGCTGTGGGTTTTTCATATATTCCCTCTATCATTTTAAGGAAGTTCCCTTGTATCCCTATCTTTTGAAGTGTTTTCAACAGGAAAGGATGTTGAATCTTGTCGAATGCCTTCTCTGCATCAATTGAGATGATCATGTGATTTTTCTGCTTTGATTTGTTGATATGGTGTATTACATTAATTGATTTTCTTATGTTGAACCATCCTTGCATACCTGGGATGAATCCTACTTGGTCATGATGTATAATTCTTTTAATGTGTTGTTGGATACGATTTGCTAGAATTTTATTGAGGATTTTTGCATCTGTATTCATTAGAGAGATTGGTCTGTAGTTTTCTTTTTTTGTAATATCTTTGCCTGGTTTTGGTATGAGGGTGATGTTGGCTTCATAGAATGAATTAGGTAGTTTTCCCTCCACTTCGATTTTTTTGAAGAGTTTGAAGAGAATTGGTACTAATTCTTTCTGGAACGTTTGGTAGAATTCACATGTGAAGCCATCTGGTCCTGGACTTTTCTTTTTAGGAAGCTTTTGAATGACTAATTCAATTTCTTTACTTGTGATTGGTTTGTTGAGGTCATCTATGTCTTCTTGAGTCAAAGTTGGTTGTTCATGTCTTTCCAGGAACCCGTCCATTTCCTCTAAATTGTTGTATTTATTAGCGTAAAGTTGTTCATAGTATCCTGTTATTACCTCCTTTATTTCTGTGAGATCAGTAGTTATGTCTCCTCTTCCATTTCTGATCTTATTTATTTGCATCCTCTCTCTTCTTCTTTTTGTCAATCTTGCTAAGGGCCCATCAATCTTATTGATTTTCTCATAGAACCAACTTCTGGCCTTATTGATTTTCTCTATTGTTTTCATGTTTTCAATTTCATTTATTTCTGCTCTAATCTTTGTTATTTCTTTCCTTTTGCTTGCTTTGGGGTTAGCTTGCTGTTCTTTCTCCAGTTCTTCCAAATGGATAGTTAATTCCTGAATTTTTGCCTTTTCTTCTTTTCTGATATAGGCATTTAGAGCAATAAATTTCCCTCTTAGCACTGCCTTTGCTGCGTCCCATAAGTTTTGATATGTTGTGTTTTCATTTTCATTCGCCTCGAGGTATTTGCTAATTTCTCTAGCAATTTCTTCTTTGACCCAGTCGTTGTTTAGGAGTGTGTTGTTGAGCCTCCACGTATTTGTGAATTTTCTGGCACTCTGCCTATTATTGATTTCCAACATCATTCCTTTATGGTCCGAGAAAGTGTTGTGTAAGATTTCAATCTTTTTAAATTTGTTGAGACTTGCTTTGTGACCCAGCATATGGTCTATCTTTGAGAATGATCCATGAGCACTTGAGAAAAAGGTGTATCCTACTGTTGTGGGATGTAATGTCCTATAAATGTCTATTAAGTCTAGTTCATTTATAGTAATATTCAGATTCTCTATTTCTTTGTTGATCCTCTGTCTAGATGTTCTGTCCCTTGATGAGAGTGGTGAGTTGAAGTCTCCAACTATTATGGTATATGAGTCTATTTCCCTTTTCAGTGTTTGCAGTATATTCCTCACGTATTTTGGGGCATTCTGATTCGGTGCGTAAATATTTATGATTGTTATGTCTTCTTGTTTAATTGTTCCTTTTATTAGTATATAGTGTCCTTCTTTGTCTCTTTTAACTGTTTTACATTTGAAGTCTAATTTGTTGGATATTAGTATAGCCACTCCTGCTCTTTTCTGGTTGTTATTTGCATGAAATATCTTTTCCCAACCTTTCACTTTCAACCTATGTTTATCTTTGGGTCTAAGATGTGTTTCCTGTAGACAGCATATCGAAGGATCCTGTTTTTTAATCCATTCTTCCAATCTATGTCTTTTGATTGGGGAATTCAGTCCATTGACATTTAGTGTTATTACTGTTTGGATAATATTTTCCTCTACCATTTTGCCTTTTGTATTATATATATCATATCTGATTTTCCTTCTTTCTACACTCTTTTCCATATCTCTCTCTTCTGTCTTTTTGTATCTGACTCTAGTGCTCCCTTTAGTATTTCTTGCAGAGCTGGTCTCTTGGTCACAAATTCTTTCAGTGACTTTTTGTCTGAGAATGTTTTAATTTCTCCCTCATTTTTGAAGGATAATTTTGCTGGATATAGGAGTCTTGGTTGGCAGTTTTTCTCTTTTAGTATTTTAAATATATCATCCCACTGTCTTCTAGCTTCCATGGTTTCTGCTGAGAAATCTACACAAAGTCTTATTGGGTTTCCCTTGTATGTAATGGATTGTTTTTCTCTTGCTGCTTTCAAGATCTTCTCTTTCTCTTTGACCTCTGACATTCTAACTAGTAAGTGTCTTGGAGAACGCCTATTTGGGTCTAATCTCTTTGGGGTGCGCTGCACTTCTTGGATCTGTAATTTTAGGTCTTTCATAAGAGTTGGGAAATTTTCAGTGATAATTTCTTCCATTAGTTTTTCTCCTCCTTTTCCCTTCTCTTCTCCTTCTGGGACACCCACAACACGTATATTTGTGCGGTTCATATTGTCCTTGAGTTCCCTGATACCCTGTTCAAATTTTTCCATTCTTTTCCCTATAGTTTCTGTTTCTTTTTGGAATTCAGATGTTCCATCCTCCAAATCACTAATTCTATCTTCTGTCTCTTTAAATCTATCATTGTAGCTATCCATTATTTTTTCTATGTTTGCTACTTTATTCCTTCACTTCCATAAGTTCTGCGATTTGTTTTTTCAGTTTTTCTATTTCTTCTTTATGTTCAGCCCATGTCCTCTTCATGTCCTCCCTCAATTTATCGATTTCATTTTTGAAGAGGTTTTCCATTTCTGTTCGTATATTCAGCATTAGTTGTCTCAGCTCTTGTGTCTCATTTGAGCTATTGGTTTGTTCCTTTGACTGAGCCATATTCTCGATCTTTTGAGCGTGGACAGTTATCTTCTGCTGCTGGCGTCTGGGCATTTATTCAGATTTCTCTTGGTGTTGGACCCAGCAAGGTTGTAATATTTTTCTGTGAAATCTCTGGGTTCTGTTTTTCTTATCCTGCCCAGTAGGTGGCGCTCATGGCACACGTTTGTCTGCGGGTCCCACCAGTAAAAGGTGCTGTGGGACCTTAAACTTTGGAAAACTCTCGCCGTCCTGGGGGTTCGCTAGCCGAAGCGGCTTGAGCCGGCCCAGGGGTCCGAACGCAGGGAGGGTGTCCGAACGCAGGGAGGGTTGCTGGTCGCCACAGCCAGGGAAAGAGCCCGTCCGAATTTCCTAGTCGGCCCTGGGCAACAAGCGTGGCGGGAGGGCACCAGCGGCAGCGGCCCGCCCGAGAGAGTGCACATTCCCCGGGAGTCACGGGTTTGGAAGGGGCCTCCCCCACCCGTCACCGTTCTCCGCGGCCTGGGGGTTTCCGATCCAATTCTCTCAGTTGGTCCGGGGGCTGCGCGTGGTGTGGGCGCCAGCCGTCTTTGTTTCAGGGGACCGCCTCTCCAATTCTCCCAGCCGGCCCGGGAAGGGGAAGGGAGTAACTCCGGCCGCTTGCCACCCCGCCCGGTAAGGCCCGCGCGCCTCGGCGATCTCACCCGAGCTGCTTCTCTCAGCCAGCCAGCCGTTCCAGGATGGGGTACGCTGTCTTTTTTATCTCTGTTGTGGCTTTGGGCGCTTTCTGTATCGTTTCTACTCCCCTAGTAGGTGTCCTGGAGAAGAAACTAAGATCCGCGCGTCTTACTAAGCCGCCATCTTCCAGGAAGTCTCCCTAGAAACCTAGGCAGTAGCATTTAATTAATTAAATACACTTGAATGGATTGTGTGAGTTTAGAGAAGTACTGAGGAAATTAAAGGCTCAATACATATAAATGTTCATCAAAAATTTTATTTCCCATTTTCCTCTGTGAAACAAGTTCAGTGGTATGTTTGTGAGCAGAAGTGGGTGTGACCTGCATTAAACCAGTATAGTTACATAATTGCCATCACCCTGTGTGAACCTATGGGATCTGGAACATGCAGTGAATTAAAGGGCTTCTACTGAAGAGAGTGTCAGTAATGCATTTAAATACTTCTGGAGTCTTGCCAGACTCACATTACCAAGACCATTCTTTATTATAATTCAAATGTACAGTAGGCCTTATGTGCTCAGTCATGCATATTGAACTTCTACTCTCTGAATGTATTCTCATTCAAAGGGAAACTTTTTTTTTAAAGCAAGCTAGGTCTTTACAGAATACTTATGAATAACTGTCTTCAAATCTTGGATTCCTAATTGAGAATCGGCCTCTACAGTCTTACTTAAAACTTATATAAAGGAGTCCTTTCTAACAGGCTTGAACTCAGGGGACTATTCAGATTCTTGACAGATAGTTTCAATAAATACTGAGGGGATATTTAGATAAATTATGAGAATTCAGTTTTTTCTTATGCATTGCCCAGGATTTCAACATAAGAAAATAGTCTTGATACAAGAACCGAGATGGTGATTAATGCATAAAAAGAGTATTTTCTTATGAATCATTCACATACTTGTTCCTACTTTCATCTCAGTGGTAATTTATGTGAAGAAAATTTTTGTTGTTATTCAAAAGGGCCCATTAAACTAATTACTTCTAAATAAGTCTTAAGACTAGTGATTTGGGGCAAATTCAGAAATTCAGAATTTTCAAAAGTTGTCTTAATCTTGAAAAAAGCATTCATTTTCCCTTTTCAATGGTGATTCTTTTCCTTGAACATACTCCCTGCTCTAATATATCTTACTAGATCTGGCACCTACAGCAGTGTTTTAGCCTGCCCCCCACCCTTTTTTTTTGTATGCTGTATGGTGGGGGTCACATTTCATTCTTTTGCCATGTGATTATCCCATTATTGCAGCAGCATTTGTTGAATGTTTTTTTTTTATAAGTGCATGGGCTGGAAAATGAATCCAGGTCTCCCTCATGGCAGGTGAGAATTCTAACACTGGACTATCCTTGTATTCCCTTATCCTGCCCTTTTGCTGGGCAGTGATTTAAGTTTCTCATTTCCTGTTGCAAAGGACCATTTTAATTCTATTACTAATACACTGTGTTTCTTTTCCATACACAACTAGTGTTTCAACCCAATGTTTTTGGCTCTTCTTTATGTAAATGGAGAGGTTTTAATAAGGAAGGGTCAGTTATTTTGATGTGCAGAACCCTTCAAGTATGTCTTAAAGACTCCGAACTGCTATAGATATTTTTTTTTACTTTAAGGAAATCGTGAATCTAACTATTTTTTTTAATATTGCAGGCAGGATATCTTCATATTCTCTGTTACAACTTTGGAGTGGAAGCCCACAAGCAGAATAAGTATGAAGAAAGTTCATTCTGGCTTAGGTAATATAAACAAAAAATAAATGGAAATTTGGAAATATTATTATAGAGATCAGTTAATATTTACTATAGGATAATTTGGCAGTTTAAACCTGACTTTGAAAGCCAACATGCTGAATTTATTTACTCCTTTAGCACATATTGTTTATTATTCTTACATCTTGTCAATTGATAGAAGAATGTATTCTATACTCACTATAGCATAAAAGCATACTTCCCATCACTTTTCTTCCTACTTTGTATCTCTATCAGGAGTATGGAAATTTTTGTTACATTGGTACTTATTACTGTCTGGCAACCCCAAAGTATGGAAATGAAGCGGGAGTAGAATAATCTAAAATTATTTGTGTTAGATGAATTTTAGTATTTTGGTATATCAGTCAAGTGAGTATATATTTCACACTTACTGTGTACTTTGTACTAAGCAGAGACTTGTACTGTTGTGCAGAATATGGAAATACAAAGGGAAGAATAATTTAAAGTATAACACTATATGCAAGAATCATGTTTTTCACTCCTCCTGAGTACCTAAGGCCTGATACATAGTCTGACACACAGTAGGTGCTCAACAATTGTTAGTTAAATGAATTTATGTGAAAAAATATTATTTTCTGGAAATATTAGATAAAATGCTTTGAATATCAGGGGTCTATGGAGTAAAATATATCAAATTCACTAGATGTTTACCTTTTCTGAGTACTGGGTTAGTTCTAGTTATTTGGAAATAATCCTATGATTATTTTAGCAATTAGTCTATTGCTAAACTATTGTGAAAATTACATTTGTCATTTAAGGAAATATATACAAATGAGGTCATTAAGATAATGTTGCTCACAGGTATACATGTCTCTAACCCAGTTTTTATACCAATAACTTGTTTATGTGATAGAATTCTTAGAGCGCAAAGATTGATCAAAGTCTGTGTAAAGAACTATGCCTGACAGAACAGGTTTATGCTGTTAGATGTATACTTGTCTTTATTTAGACTGCTTCACCCAAGTGGAATATTCCTGAACATTTTATTATAAATCACATTTTTATAAATTAAATTATCTCGAATATACCAAAGGAGCTCAATAATCTAGCACAAAAGAGTTCCAACAAGTTTCTTTTCTATGAGCATGTTTTCATAATATGAATGATGAATGAGTTCTATTGCAGGATTTGGGTGTAGAACCCTCAAAAAGTTTGTGGCATCAAATTGCTAAAAGACTGGTATGCCAGGAAGGCACGAATGGTGAGGTCTCTACACACACACAGACACATACACAAAAAATGCTGGTGCCATGGGTGGCTCCTTGAAGTTTAAGACTGGTAAGTTTGAA
This sequence comes from Tamandua tetradactyla, assembly GCF_023851605.1. Classification (NCBI taxonomy): domain Eukaryota; kingdom Metazoa; phylum Chordata; class Mammalia; order Pilosa; family Myrmecophagidae; genus Tamandua; species Tamandua tetradactyla. The sequence continues at coordinate 100,891,164 of NC_135353.1, forward strand.
GTTTATACCAAGAATGAGGGTGAATTAGGAGTCGTAAGAAAAAATATTTTTTGGGAACTAACTGGTCACAAGAGTAGGTTGAGGCTTGTAGTGGCATGATATGTAGCTTATTTTCACATATACCATAGTTTGTTGACCACTTATCTGTTATCAACACTTTATAACAAATATTGTAGAAGGAAAATACTTGATGATAGTGATGGGGTGTGGCTGATATGCATACCATTAGCTAATGATATCAGATTTTTATTGCATTTATTGGCTATATTTTTAGGAATATAATTTGACCCACATTCATATTTTCATTAGAATCTGTGTAAAAACAAATTTATACAGCACCACTGTATTAGAAGTCTTTTGTATTCTTGTCACTAAAATAAGATTGGGAGAAATAAGAAGACCATGAATTCTGAATGAGATTGGGGACAACAGGAATAATTTGAATTCTAGACCTATTTATTATATATGATTTTAATCTCTTTGCTGATAATTTTTTTACACATCATTTGGGGATATAAAAGAACTTGGTGAAGTATTTTTTAACACCTTGAAAAATAATCAACATATTTTAATGTGTTTAAAAAGAGTTGATTTCATTGACATTAGCAATATTATTAACAATAGGAATGTTAGCACAGTTAATAGTTTTTCTAGTATTAGACAGAGTAAGTCTCAGTAAAAATTTATCTGTGATATCAAAATGAAATTTTAAGTATTGATACCTGCTTTTTAGAATTTTAGGGTTTAAATCCAATGATCTATGTATTATAGAATGTTCAGTAACGTATCTGGGAAATACTAAGTGCTGAATAAATGGTAGCTCTGGTGCTATCTTTGTGTGATGTCTTTGCTATTCACTACAAATGGACACTTTTGTGGTCACTCTACTTGTTTATTCTAAAATTTATCACTGTCAAATCAAGTATGGATTACTTGTTAACTCCTCAGGTAAAATATAAACACCCACATTTTTTACCACATATCATCAATCTTTGAATGAATTTTTCTTCATACTTTATTTATCCATCTATTAAGAAAACTGTTGAGGGCAGTTGATGATACAAGTAGAAATGAACAGCTGCTAATTAAGGACCCTTTTCTGTTAATTTTTTTTTTTTTTTTATTAATTAAAAAAAGAATTAACAAAACAATTAGAAATCATTCCAATCTACATGTACAATCAGTAACTCTTAATAACATCACATAGTTGCATATTCATCATTTCTTAGTACATTTGCATCAATTTAGAAAAAGAAATAAAAAGACAACAGAATAAGAATTAAAACAATAATAGAAAGAAAAAAAACAAAAAAAAACAAAAACAAAAAACCTATACCTCACATGCAGCTTCATTCAGTGTTTTAATATAATTGCATTACAATTGGGTAGTATTGTGCTGTCCATTTCTGAGTTTTTATATCCAGTCCCGTTGTATAGTCTGTATCCCTTCATCTCCAATTATCCCTTCTCTTTTTTTTTTTTTTAATTAACGGAAAAAAAGAAATTAACCCAACATTTAGAGATCATACCATTCTACACATGCAATCATTAATTCTTAACATCATCACATAGATGCATGATCATCATTTCTTAGTACATTTGCATTGGTTTAGAAGAACTAGCAACATAACCGAAAAAGATATAGAATGTTAATACAGAGAAAAAAATAAAAGTAATAATAGTAAAATCAAAACAAAACAAAACAAAACAAAACAAAAACCTATAGCTCAGATGCAGCTTCATTCAGTGTTTTAACATGATTACTTTACAATTAGGTATTATTGTGCTGTCCATTTTTGAGTTTTTGTATCTAGTCCTGTTGTACAGTCTGTATCCCTTCAGCTTCAATTACCCATTGTCTTACCCTGTTTCTAACTCCTGCTGAACTCTGTTACCAATGACATATTTCAAGTTTATTCTCGAATGTCCGTTCACATCAGTGGGACCATACAGTATTTGTCCTTTAGTTTTTGGCTGGATTCACTCAGCATAATATTCTCTAGGTCCATCCATGTTATTACATGGTTCATAAGTTTATCTTGTCTTAAAGCTGAATCCATTCTGCCATTCTATGTCTTTTGATTGGGAAATTCAGTCCATTAACTTTTAGTGTTATTACTGTTTGGATAATATTTTCCTCTACCATTTTGGCTTTTGTATTATATATATCATATCTGATTTTCCTTCTTTCTACACTTTACTCCATACCTCTCTCTTCTGTCTTTTCGTATCTGACTCTAGTGCTCCCTTTAGTATTTCTTGCAGAGCTGGTCTCTTGGTCACAAATTCTCTCAGTGACTTTTTGTCTATAAATGTTTTAATTTCTCCTTCATTTTTGAAGGACAATTTTGCTGGATATAGGAGTCTTGGTTGGCAGTTTTTCTCTTTTAGTGATTTAAATATATCATCCCACTGTCTTCTAGCTTCCATGGTTTCTGCTGAGAAATCTACACATAGTCTTATTGGGTTTCCCTTGTATGTGACAGATTGTTTTTCTCTTGCTGCTTTCAAGATCCTCTCTTTCTCTTTGACCTCTGACATTCTAACTAGTAAATGTCTTGGAGAACGCCTATTTGGGTCTATTCTCTTTGGGGTGCGCTGCACTTCTTGGATCTGTATATTTAGGTCTTTCATAAGAGTTGGGAAATTTTCAGTGATAATTTCTTCCATTAGTTTTTCTCCTCCTTTTCCCTTCTCTTCTCCTTCTGGGACACCCACAACACGTATATTTGTGCGCTTCATATTGTCATTCAGTTCCCTGATTCCCTGCTCAAGTTTTTCCATTCTTTTCCCTATAGTTTCTGTTTCTTTTTGGAATTCAGTTGTTCCATCCTCCAGTTCACTAATTGTAGCTTCTGTCTCTTTAGATCTACCATTGTAGGTATCCACTGTTTTTTCCATTTTTTCTTCTTTGTCCTTCACTCCCACAAGTTCTGTGATTTGTTTTTTCAGATTTTCTATTTCTTCTTTTTGTTCAGCCCATATCTTCTTCATGTCCTCCCTCAATTTATTGATTTGGTTTTTGAAGAGTTTTTCCATTTCTGTTCGTATATTCAGCATTAGTTGTCTCAGCTCCTGTATCTCATTTGAACTATTGGTTTGTTCCTTTGATTGGGCCATATCTTCAATTTTCCGAGCGTCATCCATTATTTTCTGCTGGTGTCTGGGCATTTGATCAGATCTCCCTGGGTGTGGGACCCAGCTGGTTGAAAGGTTTTTCTGTGGAATCTCTGGGCTCTGTTTTTCTTTTCCTGCCCAGTAGGTGGCGCTCGTGGCTGTCGTTTGTCTGCGGGGCAGTCGGCCCGGGAAACCGCGCGTGGAGGCGGGGGTCGCTGGCCGTGGCTTGGGGGAGTGCCGGTCCAAATTGCCCAGCTGGCCCGAGACGCCAAGCGTGACGGGAGGGCCCCGCTATCCAATGTTCCCAGTCAGACCGGGGAGCCACGTGCGTGGAGGGGACCCCAGACGCCAGCCACCCCAGCCGGGAAAACGTGCACCCCTCGGGTATCTCACAGCAGTGGATTCTCCCTACCCGTTCAGCCGTTCCAGAATGGGGTACGCTGTCTTTTTTGGTCTCTGTCGTGACTCCGGGAGCTGTTTTGTATTGTTTCTGTTTCTTTAGTTGCTTTTCTGGAGGAGGAACTAAGACCCGCGCGTCTTACTAAGCCGCCATCTTCTCCGGAAGTGCTTTTTCTGTAAATTTTATAGCAAAAGGAGGTCATGGTAAGTGAGTGTATTTACTACATACTCCATTCTTTTGAGAACAGTGAATATCATAGGCTAGAGGTTATATACAAGTAATTTGGAAGCACCCATGATGTCTAAAATAAAACCCAATTTTTACAGAAATAATAAAATGCCAAAATTGCTCTCGTATATTAGAATTAAAAAAAATAGATACCTAGAACTATACTAAACATAAAGTATAGTAGTGAATATTGTTTATAAAGCTCATTTCTGTCCTAGATTCTTGTTAACAAATCTCAATTCAGGATTTTTATCAGTTGCCTCTTCCACACTCTCAGTGATTTGTTAGTGGCCTCTCAGTTGCCATGGGGGAATTTAGATTCAATATTTATCTTTTTTTTTGAGATAGTATTGGTTTTTATTAATATGTCCCAGCACACCACAGTGCTAGGCACGTAGAGCTTTTAAAATATCTTTTTAATGGCTTTGAATTGTACTAAAAAATAATTATCTTTTAAATTCCTATGTAATGATTGGACATATGTTATATGAGCTTGGCTTTTTAGAAAAGTAGTACAGAAATTTCACTGTGACAAATTAGTAAACTACAGAGGACAGTAAATACAGCAAATGCAAATAAGTCCAACTGAAAAAGCTTTGCAGTTACATTGGTTTATTAAAAATACTTTGCAGATTTTTTCTCTTGGATGAAAATACCCTAATACCAAAACCTTGGTCATATTCTTGATAATGGATGATTTTTCCTTTATGTTCTTGGAGTTCTTTCTAATTTACTCAGCTGTATTTCTTGGAGCTACTGACCTGAAGCAACATCAAACATTTCTTTGGCTAGTAAACACTTGGGATGCTCATTTTTTTCCTTTTGCTTTCTTAAGAAATCTTTTATTTTCTAATTATAGCAAATTAAATTTAGAGGAGAGCAGTCAAAATGAAAGGGTAATAGCCATGGACATAGTAAAAATAAAAGTTTAAAAATAAAGTTTTAAAAATAAACAACTTATTTTTAAATAATTAAGTTTACTGGTTACAGAATTTTACATGTGCTCATTATAAAAATTTAGGCATCACAAAAAATGCACACTGTGGAAAGTAAAAGTCCCCTGTAATCCCACAGCAAAAAATGCTCTTTATTAACATTTTAGATTATATTCTTTTTTATATTTTTCAAAAATAGTTTTAGTTTTTTAAAGCTCAAAATTTATTAACTGAAAGGAAAACCTGAGAAACATTAAAAGACAGGTTGAAGATCTAAGGAGTTGAGAAGTTGTTTCAAAATGTACTTTAAATAAAGAAGATTAATAGAATGAAGCCAAGCTTAAGAGTATACACAGGAAAATTCCTAACTGGTGAACTTTTGTTGTATTTGAGACAGTGAGAGAAATTGGGAAAATGACAGAAGACATTTGAGTTGGACAAAACCCTGGAGATTTGGGCAGAACTCTGAAGGTGTTCTGCAAAAAATAATCTAACACCAATCTTAAATCTGATGACCCTACTTATTTGACCTACGGATCAGAGAATAGATAATTATAAATGCCTGAAGAAGAGAATTATTTACAGATTAACAAAAATTAAGGTATTTCTTAGTGCTTTGTATGTGACCTTTGTGCTGCCTTTTTCCCAGGAGAATCCAAAGAGAACATGGTTTCTTCAGCATCCTTCTGAGAACATGGTTACAGTTTATTTTTTCTTAAAAACAACAACAACGTAAACTTAACTGTTTCTAGATTTGCAAGTATGTGCGTGTGTGTGAATGCTGGTAGGCAGTAGGTTGTGGGAAATAATTTTTTAAATCCTTTTCAAGCACCATTTTAAATTTCTGTAAATACCAATCTGAAACCTGTCTAAGTTTTAGCGAATGTCACATGCTTCCTATTCGTTAGGAGTAATTTTTAATGTAGTATCTACAAGTAGAGAGAAACTACATCTAGTGTTCTTGGATATAGAACACTTTTTTTGTATCCTTTGTGAAATCTGAAGGGGAAAATTCAGCAAAAAAAAAAAAATACTATTCCCTAAATTCATAATGTATGGGGTCAGTGAACTCAGATTACATAATTTCAATGCTAGGTTTAAAAATAGCTATTATATTTACAATAGGGACAGTATTTAAATATGGGATATTCTTATTTATCAAAGTTTAGCCTTTATTATGGTTATATAGGATTATATTTTACCAAAGGTCTTCCAGTAGGAAATAAAGGAACTAGTAAAGGAAATATAAATGCATTTCTATGCACAAATATTAATTGTCTAATATATAAGCCCATAGGAAGTTTTATACCAGTTTTATTACTACTTAATGCTCATCTATTTATTTTCCATCTTCTGTTTTCAGCTTGAGACCTTGAGAATTTGACACTATTATGTAATCAAACAATATGATCTAGGGGAAGATCACAGAGTTGGCGATTGAATATCTGTCATTAATCAACTGTGTGACCTTGGGTCACCTACCTGACTACTATGTGCCATAAGGTCCTCATCTTAAAAATGGGTGCAATATTATCTGTCACAGGATTCTAATGAGGACATCATAAGTAATATAGTAGTACTTTGAAAAGTTAAGGGTAGGAGTCGGTCCCCTCCCCGCGGCAAAACAGTTGTTGCTCCTCAGGGCGGAGCCGGGGTTTCCCCTCAGTGGCTGCCGCTGCCACCGCAGCTGCTGCCAGCCGAGCTTCGCCGCGGTGATGGCCCATGGCCACAATGCAGTTTATGTTGCTTTTTAGTCATCAGGGAAAGCTGCGACTGCAGAAATGGTATGTCCCACTGTCAGACAAAGAGAAGAAAAAGATCACAAGGGAACTTGTTCAAACTGTTTTAGCACGTAAACCTAAAACGTGCAGCTTTCTTGAGTGGTGAGATAAGAAGATTGTTTACAAAAGATATGCTAGTCTGTATTTTTGCTGTGCTATTGAGGATCAGGGCAATGAACTAATTACCCTGGAAATTATTCATCATTATGTGGAATTACTTGACAAGTATTCTGGCAGTGTGTGTGAAGTTGATATCATCTTTAATTTTGAGAAGGCTTACTTTATTTTGGATGAGTTTCTCTTGGGAGGGGAAATTCAGGAAACATTCAAGAAAAATGTCCTCAAGGCCATTGAGCAGGCAGATCTCCTGCAGGAGCCATGCCATGAATATTTTAATGTCCCTGTGTACTAAATGACTACTCATCGTGTATGCAGAATTTCACAGAGAAAATAGGGAACTGATATTCTTATGAAAGAAAATATCCTCAGCTTGGTGACACTGGTTATCTTGTGCAATAGTAATAGATTATATCAGAACCAATACCCTTACAATTGTATTTTCTCTTGTCCCCATCCCTTACCTTTTTTTGTTTTATTTTCATTTGATATGTGATTGTATTAGTTAGGGTTCTCTAGAGAAACAGAATCAACAGGAAACACTCACAAATATAAAATTTATAAAATTGTCTCACGTAACCATGGGAATGCAGAGTCCAGAATCCTCAGGGCAGTCTGTGAAGCCAGTGATTCCGATGGAGGGTCTGGATGAACTCCACAGGAGAGGCTCGCTGGCGGTAGCAGGAAGAGAGCCTTTGTCTTCTGAATCCTCCTTAAAAGCCTTCCAGTGATGAGATTAAGCATCACTCATTGCAGAAGACACTCCCCTTTGGCTGATTACAAATGGAATCAGCTGTGGATGCAGCTGACGTGATCATGATCTAATTCTATGAAATGTCCTCATTGCAACAGACAGGCCAGCACTTGCCCAACCAGACAAACAGTGCCACTATTTGGCTAAGTTGACACATTAACCTGACTATGACAGTCCACCCCTTGTCAAATTGGCAGCTATACATAATACCTTAATCCATACCTAATTTCTAAATAAAAAACAATAAAACGCACATTTTTTTCTTTCACCTTACAATACTCAACTGTCCTGCATATAACTGGAAGCACATTAAATCTCTCCAGAATAGGGTGCAGTCCTTGGGTAATATCCATTCTTAAACTTGATATCTTACAACTAAATAATATAACATGAACAAAACAGCATTTCAGTCCTCATTTCTGTAACTGATCGTAGTTCATATTTATCACTACCTTCTTCCACTACCCATTCCATATTCCCTTTATCCTCAGCAAGCACTTCAGCTGGCCGTGGTTCTTTGCCTGGTGGGGTGACCCAAACCTTCATTCCTGAAGTTTCAGAGCCATTGGTAGTCCTGCCTGGATAGGGTTGTCACAGTTTTCCATTGATTTTAATCACATGGCATGGTAGTACTAAAAGATGCCTTAGGGGATCTCCTATATTCCAAGAAAACTCTTCTTTACCTCCATTGTGTAGTTGCAGTCCTATTTTCCCCTGATACTCAGGGTCGGTCACCCCAGGCAATAATGTAATCTGCTTCTTGGTTTGTTGATCCAGGGGCATGAGTAGCCCAAAGTGACCAGGTGGTGGTCTTTGATTCCAGTTCAATGGAATCATTGTTTCTCCTGGTGGAAGCACTCCCCGTTTTGGAACTAAAACCTGTAGACCAGCAGAGTTCAGGGTTGCAGGGACAGGAAGCAAAAATTTTCCTAGTGGATTACTAGGGGTAATAGCGAGTAGTGCTACTCCCATTTCCACATCTTGGTTCCTGGACCCATGGATCCTGGCTATGGGAGAAAGAGCACCATACAGCAGACACTGATTCAAAGCATAAACAACTTCCTGGAGAACATTATCCCAGCCCTTCAAGGTATTGCCACCTAGTTGGCATCATAATTGATTTTTCAAAAGGCCATTCCACTGTTCTATCAATTGAGCTGCTTCTGGATGATGGGGAACATGTTAAGACCAGACAACTCCATGAGCATGTGTCCATTCCTGCTCTTCATTTGCTGTGAAGTGTGTTCCTTGACCAGAAGCAATGCTGTGTGGAATACCATGATGATGGATAAGGTATTTTGTAAGCCCATGGATAGTAGTTTTGGCAGAAGCATTGAGTGCAGGGAAAGCAAACCCATATCCAGAGTATGTGTCTATTCCGGTTAGAACAAATCACTGCCCCTTCCATGAAGGGACTCATCCAATGTAATCAACCTGCCACCATGTATAGTGGCTGATCACCTCAGGGAAGGTTGTTGGAACACAGAAACCTGGAAAGAAGGCCACCAGAGATCACCCTGTGCCTTCCCGCATAAGAAAGAACCTCATTTGAAAGTTAGCTGCCTTTCCTCTGAAGAACTAACAAAATAAATCCCCTTTTATTAAAAGCCAATGCATCTCTGGTGTATTGCGTTCCAGCAGCTAGCAAACTAAAACAGTGATCTTGATATGGTTTTTTCCTGTTTGCAACTGATTTAATTTCTTCTTGAAAAAAATAGGGGCTGAATGTTTTGAGTAATGTTTCAACTTACACACCTGTATGTTATCATTAATCTGTGATTACTCTTAAAAGAAGAAATGTTTACCATAGGAAAAATAGCTGGAATGCTAGATCCAAATAAATAGTGCCCTAATATGTAGTATGGTTTAGTCTTCAAATATTGATATAGTTTAAAAAAATTAAAACTATATTTAGTATATCACATTCTGTATGAGTTAATGTATCACATGAAAGCATAAGTGGGAATAATACAAGAAGTTAATTTTTAGGGTAAAACATTCTCAGTCTTAGGAATTTTGTCATGCCACATTTATCACTTTTGTACTTTATAATAGTATCAAACAATCCCTTTAAGAACTATCAGAAAACTGTCAAAAAAGCATCTTATGCACTATCTATTGCTCAATAGTAAGTAACTCTTCCAAAGTACCAATACTGATTTTATTTGTTAAAATTTAAATATTCTGTTTAAATACCTAAATACTTAAATTTTACTAGTTACAGTTTATAATTTACTTAAGTTTTCATTTAAGTAATTAGAGTTTAGTTAAACTATGGTTTTATATTTCAGGATATTAAAACCTTTAATATTGATCATTATTCTGTGTATACTTTTTTTTTTTTTTAACATGGGCAGGCACCGGGAATCGAACCTGGGTCTCTGGCATGCAGGCGAGAACTCTGCCACTGAGCCACCATTGCCCCTGTGTATATTTTATTTTTTTATTAATTTTTAAATTAAAAAAATATATAACTGCAAACGCAAACATTCTTAACTTTTTTTTGTTTCTTTTTTTGTCACATTCTTAACTTTTGATCATTCCGTTCTACATATATAATCAGTAATTCACAATATTATCACATAGTTGCATATTCATCATCATGATCATTTCTTAGAACATTTGCATCAATTCAGAAAGAAATAAAAAGACAACAGAAAAAAATTCATACATACCATACCCCTTATCCCTCCCTTTCACTGATCAATAGCATTTCAATCTAAATTTATTTTAACATTTGTGTATACTTTTGATAAAACATGCAGCATTGTATTTTAAAAAGAAAAGTACCAAATAATTCATTGTATATATCAAGAGAGTATAAAGTCTGAGTTAAATAACATGATTAAACAATAAATTCAAAAGATGCTCAAACCTGCTTACCATCAAAAGACCTATGAAAATACATGCTGGCTAAACTTCGTATTAGGCAGGTATATAGATAAGCTATTTCCATCCTTACCATTCTCATCATAATGCACTGTGTTTGAAGCACATGGATGGGGCTATCAAATGAGAAATTTGATGACACTGAGAAACGTTGGCCTTTCATTTCCATTTTTTCCTTCACCACCACCCCATTCACTTCCTCCCTGCAGTATATTATTCATATGGTTTTAATTGCTGCATAAATATACACTGTCTCATGCCTGTTTGCTTTGGATGCTGTGTGCTGAGCTGTAACAAGATGTTGCTTATTTTGTTATCTGTATATAGCTGCTTGCTTTAAAGTAGTCGATTCTGAAATAGCTTTCCTCGCACGTCTAAAATAAAAGCATTGCATATAAAAAATGTTAAGGATATTATATAATCACTATGATAAAATTATTAGGTGTAAAAATAATTATAGATAAAACCTGTTTTTTATTGGAATGTCTTGGCACCATCTGGTGGAAATGTAATGAGTTGTATAGCAGTAGTTTTTTTTGCAGAAGATATTTAGTACAGGTAACATTTTAAGACTAGGAGAGCCCTTATAGTCCATTTAGTTCAGTAATTTGAAAACTATTTTGTGGTGCTTTGGGTTCTGGAGAGAGGCTTCAGGCTCTGCTTTAAGGGAAGAGGACGCTTATCCATAGTTCTCCAAGATCCCTTCCTTCAACCAAAGCGTTTAGGCTTTATTCAGTTTTTTATATAGCATGTCATTGTAAGTTTTCATTTGAAAAAATAATTCATCTACTTACAAAGTTTGAAAATGACAAATCTAGACCAACTTTATCTTTGTACAGATGAGAAAATAAAAATTTAGAAAGATTAAGAGATTTGTTCAAGGACACATCTGAGGCATAAGGTCTCCAGTCTAGAAATAGCCTTTCTCCAAAGGATAGTAGTGCTATCTAATCCCTTCATTTCTGATTTTAGTAATTTGAGTCTTCTGTGTTTTTTTTCTTAGTCAGTCTAGGCAAAGTTTGCCAATTTGTTGACCTTTTGAGAGCATCAATTTTATTTTTGTCAATTTTCTGTATAGTTTTTCAATTATCTGCTTCATTTATTTCCACTTTAATCTTTATGATTTCCTTTCTTAGTTCCACTTTAATCTTTATGATTTCCTTCCCTCCCCTTGCTTTAAGTTTATCTTGCTCTTCCATTTTCATTTCTTAAGATGGAACTTTAGAATATTGATTCTAGACCTTTCTTTTTTTTTGATATTGGTGTTTATAGCTATAAATTTCCTTCCAATCACTGCTTCAGCTGCATTCCATATGTTTCTATATGTTGTGTTTTCTTTTATGTTCAGCTTAAACTATTTTATAATTTTTCTTGTAAGTTTTTCTTTGCCCCATTGGTTATCTGGGAGTGTGTTGTTTAATTTCCTCATATTTGTTAATTTCCCAAGTTAATTTTTGTTGCTGACTTCTAGTCGTTCAAAAACATATACTTTTTATGATTTCAAACCTGTTACATATAATGAGGCTTTTTATGGCCTAGCATATATTCTGGAAATATTTCATGTGCCCTTTAGAAGAAAATATATTCTACTGTTGTTGGGTGTAATATATTCTATAGAGGTCTATTAGGTCTAGTAAATTTATAGTGTTGGTCAACTCTTCTATATCCTTGTTGATATTCTGCCTAGTTCTATTCATATTTGAAAGTGTATTATTGACTTCTCCAACTATTTATTGTTGAATTGTGTCTGTCTTCAATTTTGTCCATTTTGCTTCATGTATTTTGGAGCTCTGTTGTTAGGTGCATATATGTTAATAATTGTTATGTCTTCCTGATGTATTGGCTCTTTTATCATTATAAATTGCAGGAAAATGTGACTGTTTTCACAGTATGGTAGGTTTGTTTTTCTCTGCATTCAGGGACAAGGAGCCTTGAAATTCTCTCTCTGGTGGCTCCAGAGAGGGCACTTGGACATGCACACAGTCTTCCAGACTGCCAGGGATGAGTGTGATTTTATTTTTAAGCCTGGCTTCCTAAGAGTCACTCTGGGTCAGAGTAGCTTTTTTTTCAGTCAGTGTTTGGTGAGAGGTTCTGCTTAAGCCCTCTGATCCAGTAAGTGTCATGGCTCTTTGCTGAATGCTTCTGAGTGGATATACACTTGTGTTTGGCTTGTGCACAGGCTTCTGGCCCCCAGGGATGAATGTGACCCAAGAAGGGCTCTTCTTGGCTCTCTCTTTCCCTGGTTCTTTCTGTTAAACTTCTGGCTGGTGTGCTGTTTCACTTGTTGGAACTGTTATGTCAACTGCCAGTCCGCTCTGAATTACTCACCACCAGGATATCCATTATTTTTGACAATGTCCTTAGGCTCAAACTTCTTCATCCTCTGTTCCAAATAAAGTCAGTCCCCTCAGGCAGAGATGCAGAGCTTATTGTCTTTATGACCTGTCTCCCCACTTTGGGGCAGAACCTCTGTGTCACTGCACTGGAGCTGGGGCCAGGGAGAGTGACATTCTTCTTCCATGACACCTCTGTTCTATGGGTGGGTGCCAGGGTGAGAGACAGTAGTCCCTGATCTTCTGGCTTGCCCCTCCTCATATGCAACCTTTCCCCTGTAAACAAACTGGGGCAGAGGTGATTGGGGTCTCAGTATTCTTCGCCTGTCACACCTGGGGTAGAACCCTACATTCTGAGTGAGAACTGGTGGGGAAGGGAAGCCTCAGTCCTCTCACTTGTGCCTGTCCAGAATAGTGCTTTCACAACACTGGGCTGGGAAGGATGACAGGCAGAAAGCTTGCCCCTCTCAAACCGAAATCCTAGTCTAGGAGTCTGGGAGCTGTGGGACAGGGAGCTCCCATCATCTTGGCTGCACACGCCTGCCAAGCTGCCATCACATGGAGATAGGGTAGAAGGGAATGGGTTATGGTTCACATGCCACAGATTTAGTTGATTTTCTTGAATAAATGTTTCCTCCCTTCCTATATGCCCTTAGGACAATTTCCAGAGACTTTAAATAGTTGTTTCAGTTATTTTTACCAGTTTGATGGTTGTTTCACTGGCAAGAGTAGAGTGTCCAGTGTGCTTCTTTTATCACCTTTCCAGAAGTCCCACCCCTTATTGGTTATTTTTTAAAACTGGGAGTAGGTATTATGTACTAAAGGGGACCTCCATGAAATAAGGCTTCTATGACTAGACCAACATTATATCCTTGTTAACAAGTTAGAAACCCAAGTTTGGAGGTTTTGGATTTTTCAATGTTTCTTTAAAAGGAATATATCAAAGTATTGTTTTCAATTTAGTGTAATTCACCAAAATTTTATTGACCTCCTCCCTTGGAATATCAGTTTTATGGTGAGTGATATTTGTTTTGCTTTTTATGTTTTGAAACCCTGAGACACATTATTTCGGGTTATCAGAATATCCCATAGATAATATAGTTTGGTAATTAAAGCAGAGAACTGATAGTCCAATTTCTTTCCTCCCCAGCCCCCAATCTCATTTTCTGTACCAACTTAGGGTATATTAGCAATCATTTAGCTGCTAAATTGGTTCATTCTGCTGCAAAATGGAACTAATAGTGCTTCACAAGGGTGTTGTGAAACTTAATGAATATTGCTGAATTGTTTTATGTGAAAACTGCAGTATTTTTATTTAAAATTTTATATTTCTTAGATTTAAAATGCACCTATTAAATAAGGGCTTGTATAAACATATAGAACTATTTTAATATAGTGTGTATATATATATATCCAAATGGAAGAAAGTATTAAAATGATTATAGTGTTGATTTATTGGGAAATTATGATTTTCTAGTTAGAAAGTATTGTTTTATACAATTGATTTTCATAAAGGCTAATGCTCTGTTGTAGGGAAAAAATTTTAAAAGTTAGAATAAAGTATCATTATACCAGGTCTTCTTAATAATATATAATCTTAAGAATCATATGCAATTTGAGACATATATATATATATATATATATAACTTATTTTCTTAATTACAGCCAAAGCTATGATATTGGAAAGATGGATAAGAGCTCTGTTGCACCAGAAATGCTGGTAAGGATCATGTTAAATATTTAAATATTTCAGAAGTAGGTTGAAGAAATACAGTTTACATTATTCTCATAAAATTTAAGTAATCTATCTCTGTTTGTGAGTAGTTTATCCACTGTGCATGTTATTTGACATCTCTGTTCTTTAGTTTCCTCATCTGCAAAATTGATATTCTAATAGAATATATACTAATATAACTCTTCCCCATGAGTTAATATATGTAAAGCACTTAGAGCAATATTTGACTATATAAGTTTTAGCCTTTATTATTGCACGTTTTAAAAGTCCAGGTTTTTCCCAACTATCCAGATAGAACATACTTCAGTGTAGAAGGTAATTTCAATATTTAAACAAGCAAAACATGATTATATAAATATATCTGGTGGAAAATGGATTATATGCCATACGAAAATGGATTTCTTCTTGAAATATCTATCCTTATTTCTTACTATTGCAATATATCAATAAAACTTCTCAGTATCTATATTATATATTGAGCACTGTGATAGATGGGGAATAAAAGAAGTATAAAACGTAGTCTCTGCCCTTAAGGAGTTTGGTTTTGAATGATAAAACTAATACAGTGAAATAATTGGCGGAAATAAATCAAACTGTGTACTACTGACCTGAACTATGTAGAAAGGCATACAGAAAGGGGAAATATCAAGGTAGTTGAAGAAGCCGTCTGGCAGGAGACAGGTCTTGAAAGGTAGCTGCGTCCAAACTTTTAGAAAAGAGGAAAAAGGAGATTCCAGGGAGAGATCTAGATGAAAAAAATAACTGGAGAAGCAAATAAGGATGGAAGATACAATACAAACCTGACTGGAATGGCGTACCCATATGGTGAAATATGATGAGGTAATTATGAAGTAGTTTTTTTCATGATAGCAATACTACATTGAAGTCTAATTAAATACAGTAAACTGCACAAATCTTAAGGAAATACTTGATGAATTTTAATATATGTATATAGTTGTGTAAATCACCACACAAGTCAAAATACCGAAATTTCCAACTCCTTTAAAAGTTCCCTTGTACCTCTTTCCAGTTAATAGCAACCCTTCGAAAATAAAGCCACTATTCTGACTTCTCAATACAAACTAGTCTTGGCTGTTCTTGCACTTTGTATAAATGGAATTCATGTAGTTTGTATTGCTTTATATCTGGCCTCTTTTACGTAACATAACAGTTTTATGATTCATCAATTTTCTTATGTCTTTCTGATTATTTGATCCTTTTACTACTGTAAAATAGCTTCAGTCCTTCTCAGAGATGCCATATTTACTCTATAAAAGCCCTCTGAGGGAGTTTATAAGTTCTAAAAGCACTGACAATAATAATAATGATATTCAGTATTTTTATATGTTTCATTTGATCCATCTTAGTTTTTGAATTATAAAACTCAGGGGCATGGCACCCTACATGACATTTCTCTAGATTCACAGAGCCCTAAAATGCTTAACATATTTTCAAAATTATTAGATCACCTTTGCCTGATTTTGCTTTCTTCATCATTATTCTTAGATTAGAGAAGTTGTAGGTTCAAAGAAAAATCATGTAAAAATACAGTATTCCCATATACCCCTCTATATTAACACTTTGCATTAGTGTAGTATCCTTGTTATGTTGATGAAAAAATATTAAAACTGTACTATTAATTATAGTCCATGGTTTACATTAGGGTTTATTTTTTTCTATAGACCACCTTATTATTAACACCTTGCATTAGTGTGGTACATTTTACAATTAATAAAAGAACATTTTTTTAAAAATTGTACAAGCAACTATGATCCATCATTTAAAATAGGGTTCACTATGTTGTACAACCCTATGTTTTATCTTTTAATTTTTATTCTAGTAACATATATATGACCTAAAATTTCCCCCTTTTAATTACATTCATATATGTAATTCGTTGCTGTTAATTACACTCACAATGTTGTGCTACCATCACCACTGTCCATTTCTAAATCTATAATCAAGTTAAATACAGAAGTTCTGTACAAATTAAACATTAATTGCCCATTTTTTACCGCCAGCACATGCCCAGTTAGAACCTATATTCTAGATTCTAACTCTATGAGATTGTTTATTCTAATTATTTCATATCAGTGAAATCATGCAATATTTGTGCTTTTGTGTCTGGCTCATTTCAATTAGAATGATGTCCTTAAGGTTCATCCATGTTGTGGCATGAACCAGAACTTCATTCCTTTTTTTTTCCATGCATGGGCTTGAAATTGAACCTGGTCTTCTGCATGGCAGGTGAGAATTCTGTAACTGAATGACCTGTACGCCCTCACTTCATTTATTATTTTTTTATTTTATTTTTTTAAATACCAAAAAACACCAAGTAAACGCAAACATTCTTATTTTGATCATTCCCTTCTGCATATATAATCAGTAATTCACAATCATCACATCATTGCATATTCATCATCATGATCATTTCTTGGA
Source organism: Tamandua tetradactyla (assembly GCF_023851605.1). Taxonomy (NCBI): domain Eukaryota; kingdom Metazoa; phylum Chordata; class Mammalia; order Pilosa; family Myrmecophagidae; genus Tamandua; species Tamandua tetradactyla. The sequence continues at coordinate 100,907,892 of NC_135353.1, forward strand.
ACGTTTGCATCTATTCGGAAAAAGAAATTAAACGAAAACAGAAAAAAAAATTATACACACCATAACCCTTACTCCTCCATTTCATTGATCACTAGCATTTCAAAATAAATTTATTTTAACATTTGTTCCCCCTATTATTTACTTTTATTCCATATATTCTACTCGTCAGTTGACAAGGTAGATGAAAGGAGCATCAGACACAAGGTTTTCACAGTCACACAGTCACATTGTGAAGACTATATCATTATACAATCATCTTCAAGAAACATGGCTACTGGAACACAGCTCTACATTTTCAGGCAGTTCCCTCCAGCCTCTCCATTACATCTTGAATAACAAGGTGACATCTACTTAATGCATAAGAATAACCTCCAGGATAACTTCTCAACTCTGTTTGGAATCTCTCAGCCATTGACATTTTGTCTCATTTCACTCTTCCCCCTTTTGGTCGAGAAGGTTTTCTCAATCCCTTGATGCTGAGGCTCAGCTCATTCTAGGGTTTTTTTTTTTTTTTTTTTTGTCAATTCCTTGATGCTGAGTCTCAGCTCATTCTAAGATTTCTGCCCCACATTGCCAGTAAGGTCCACGTCCCTGGGAGTCATGTCCCACGTAGACAGAAGGAGGGTGGTGAGTTTGTTTGTTGTGTTGGCTGGAGAGAGAGGCCACATCTGAGAAACAAAAGAGGTTCTCTTGGGGGTGACTCTTAGGCCTAATTTTAAGTAGGCTTGATGTATCCTTTGTGGGGTTAAGTTTGATATGAACAAACCCCAAGACTGGGGGCTCAACCTATAGCTTTGGTTGGCCACACTGCTTATGAGAATATCAAGAATTCAAGTTGCAGAAGTTGAATTTTCCCCTGTTCTCACCATTCTCCAAAGGGGACTTTGCAAATACTTTTTTATTCACTGTTCAAATCACTCTGGGATTTATCGGGGCATGTCTCTGAACAAACCAACAAAATCTCATGTCCTACTCAAGGTTCCATGTACTTATGGTGTTCAATTAAGCTGTCTAGATAAGTTATATTAGGAAATGCACTAGTTGAAATACAAATTTTGTACCAAATAAACATTTTTTGCTTTAGTCTCACACATAAGTTGAAATTTTAAAATATTAATTGCCATCTAGTTTCAGCACCCTGCAGTAATGACATTCCTTTGTTCTTCCTCATGCAAAAACATTTTAAAAATTTGTACATTTAGTCATTATCATTATACACTCTAGGCATTCCGAGATTTTACCATCTCAATCTTTATCATCTGTCTTTCTTTCTGATTGCATTTGTGCCCCCAGCTCTCCTCCCTCTATCATTCTCACATTCAGCTTCATTCAGTGTTTTAACATTATTGTATTACAGTTAGGTAGTATTGTGCTGTCCATTTCTGAGTTTTTACATTCAGTCCTGTTGCACAATCTGTATCCCTTCAGCTAAAATTAGCCAATATCTTACCCTATTTCTGTCTCCTGATGATATCTGTTACCAATGAAATTCTCCAAGTTTATTCACTAATGTCAATTCATATCAGTGAGACCATACAGTATTTGTCCTTTTGTTTCTGGCTAATCTCACTCAGCATAATGTCCTTAAGGTCCATCCATGTTGTTACATACTTCATAACTTTATTCTGTCTTATAGCTGCATAATATTCCATCGTATGTATATACCACAGTTTGTTTAGCCACTTATCTGTTGATGGACATTTTGGCTGTTTCCATCTCTTCGCAATTTTAAATAATGCTTCTGTAAAAATTGGTGTGCAGGTGTCCATTTGTGTCCTTGCCCTCATGTCCTCTGAGTAGACACCTTGCAATGGTATTGCCGGGTCATATGGCAATTCTATATTTAGCTTCCTGAGGAACCTCCAAACTGTCTTCCACAGCGATTGTACCAGTTGACATTCCCACCAACAGTGGATAAGTGTGTCTTTTTCTGCACATCCTCTCCAGCACTTGCTGTTTTCTGTTTGATTGATAATGGACATTCTGGTGGGTGTGAGATGATATCTCGTTGTTTTGATTTGCATTTCTCTAATAGCCAGGGAAGTTGAGCATGTCTTCATGTGCCTTTTGGCCATTTGTATTTCCTCTTCTGAGAAGTATCTGTTCAAGTCTTTTGCCCATTTTGTAATTAGGTTGGCTGTCTTTTGTTGTTGAGTTGAACAATCTCTTTATAAATTCTGGATACTAGACCTTTATCTGATATATTGTTTCCAAATATTGTCTCCCATTGTGTAGGCTGTCTTTTTACTTTCTTGATGAAGTTCTTTGATGCGCAATAGTGTTTAATTTTGAGGAGTCCCATGTATTTCTTTCTTTCTTCAATGCTCTTGCTTTGGGTGTAAGGTCTAGAAAACCAGCTCTGACTATAAGATTTATAAGAAATTTCCCTACATTTTCTTCTAACAGTTTTATGGTCTTAGATCTAATGTTTTAGTCTTTGATCGATTTTGAGTTAATTTTTGTATAGGGTGTGAGATATGGGTCCTCTTTCATTCTTTTGCATATGGATATCCAGTTCTTTAGGCACCATTTATTGAAGAGACTGTTCTGTCCTAGGTGAGCTGGCTTGACTGCTTTATCAAAGATCAATTGTCCATAGATGAGAGGGTCTATATCTGAACACTCTATTCAATTCCGTTGGTCAATATATCTGTCTTTATGCCAGTACCATGCTGTTTTGATCAATGTAGTTTCATAATACGCCTTAAAGTCAGGTAGCACAAGACCTCCGACTTCATTTTTTTTTTCTCGGGATACTTTTAGCTATTCGGGGCACCCTGCCCTTCCAAATAAATTTGGTTATTGGTTTTTCTAGTTCTGAAAAGTAACTTTTTGGGATTTTAATTGGTATTGCATTGAATCTGTAAATCAATTTAAGTAGAATTGACATCTTAACTATATTTAGTCTTCCAATCAATGAACATCATATGCCCTTCCATCTATTTGGGTCTTGTGTTATTTCTTTGAACAATTTCTCGTAGTTGTCTTTGTCTAGGTCTTTTGTCTTGTTAGTTTAATTTATTCCTAAATATTTTTTTCTTTTGGTTGCAATTGTAAATGGAATTCTCTTCTTGATTTCCGTCTCAGATTCTTCATTACTAGTGTATAGAAACACTGCACATTTTTTAGTGTTGATGTTGTAACTTGCTACTTTGCTGTACTCATTTATTAGCTCTAGTAGTTTTGCTGTGGATTTTTCGGGGTTTTTGACATATAGTATTATATCATCTGCAAACAGTGAGAGTTTTACTTCTTCCTTTCCAATTTTGATGCCTTGTATTTCTTTTTCTTGTCTAATTGGTCTGGCTAAAACTTCCAACACAATATTGAATAGCAGTGGTGATAGTGGACATCCTTGTCTTGTTCCTGATCTTAGGGGAAAGTTTTCAGTTTTTCCCCATTGAGGATGATGTTAGGTGTGAGTTTTTCATATATTCCCTTTATCATTTTGAGGAAGTTCCCTTCTGTTCCTATCCTTTGAAGTGTTTTCAACAGGAAAGGATGTTAAATTTTGTCAGATGCCTTTTCTGCATCAATCGAGATGATCATGTGGTTTTTCTGCTTTGATTTGTTGATATGGTGTATTACATTAACTGATTTTCTTATGTTGAACCATCCTTGCATACCTGGGATGAATCCTACTTGGTCATGATGTACAGTTCTTTTAATATGTTGTTCGATTTGATTTGCTAGAATGTTGAGGATTTTTGCATCTATATTCATTAGAGAGATTGGTCTGTAGTTTTCTTTTTTTTGTAATATATTTGTCTGGCTTTGGTATGAGGGTGATGTCGGCTTCATAGAATGAGTTAGGTAACTTTCCGTCCTCTTCAATTTTTTTGAAGAGTTTGAGCAGGAGTGGTACTAATTCTTTCTGGAATGTTTGGTAGAATTCACATATGAAGCCATCTGGTCCTGCACGTTTCTTTTTGGGGAGCTTCTTAATGACTGATTCAATTTCTTTACTTTTGATTGGTTTTTTGAGTCAAAGTTGGTGGTTCATGCCTTTCTAGAAAGTTGTCCATTTCATTGACATTGTCGTATTTATTAGCATAAAATTGTTAATAGTATCCTGTCATTGCTTCCTTTATTTTTGTGGGTCAGTGGTTATGTCTCCTCTTCCATTTCTGGTTTTGTTTATTTGCATCCTCTCTCTTCTTCTTTTTCTCAATCTTGCTAAGGGTACATCAATCTTACTGATTTTCTCATAAAACCAGCTTCTGGTTTTGTTGATTTTCTCAGTTGTTTTCATATTCTCAATTTCATTTATTTCTGCTTTAATCCTCATTATTTCTTTCTTTTTGCTTGCTTTGGGTTAGTTTACCATTCTTTCTCTACTTCTTCCATGTGGACAGTTAATTCCTCAATTTGTACCCTTTCTTGTTTTTTGTAACAGGCATTTAGGGCAATAAATTTCGCTCTTAGCACTGCCTTTGCTGCTTCCCATAAGGTTTGATATGTTGTGTTTTCATTTTCATTTGCCTTGAGATATTTACTGATTTCTCTTGTAATTTCTTCCTTGACACACTGGTTGTTTAAGAATGTGTTGTTGAGCCTGCACATATTTGTGGATTCTTTGGCCCTCTGCCTATTATTGATTTCCAACTTCATTCCTTTATGATCTGAGAAAGTGTTTTGTATGATTTCAGTCTTTTTAAATTTATTGAGACTTGCTCTGTGACCCAGCTTATGGTCTATCCTTGGGAATGATCCATGAGCACTTGAGAAAAAGGTGTATCCTGCTATTGTGGGGTGTAATGTTGTATAAATGTCTGTTAAGTCTAGCTCATTTATTGTATTATTCAAATTCTCTATTTCTTTATTGATCCTCTGTGTAAATGTTCTGTCCATTGATGAGAGTGGGAAATTGAAGTCTCCAACTATTATATAGAGGTGTCTATTTCTCTTTGCAGTGTTTTTAGTGTTTGCTGCATGTATTTTTGGAGCATTCTGGCTTGGTGTATAAATATTTATGATTGTTATGACTTGCTGAATTGTTCCTTTTATTTATACATAGTGTCCTTATTTGTATCTTTTAACTGCTTTACATTAGAAGTCTGATTTGTTGGATATTGGTATAGCTACTCTTGCTCTTTTCTGGTTGTTATTTGCATGAAATATCTTTTCCCAACTTTTCACTTTCAACCTATATTTATCCTTGCATCTAAGATGTGTTTCCTGTAGACAGCATATAGATGGGTCCTGTTTTTTAATCCATTCTGCCTGTCTATATCTGTTGATTCGGAAGTTTAATCCATTGACATTTAGTTTTATTACTGTACAGGTAGTACTTTCTTCTACCATTTTGCCTTTTGTATTTTATATGTCATATATAATTTTCCTTCTTTTTACCGTTACTCATAGTCTTCATTTCTACATTCTTCTCCACACCTCTCTCTTCTGTCTTTTTGTATCTGTCTCTAGTGCTCCCTTTGGTATTTCTTACAGAGTTGGTCTCTTGGTCACAAATTCTCTCAGTGATTTTTTTGTCTGAAAGTGTTTTAATTTCCCCCTCATTTTTGAAGGACTATTTTGCTGGATATAGAATTCTTGGTTGGCAGTTTTTCTCATTTAGCAATTTAAATATATCATCCCACTGTCTTCTTGCCTCCATGGTTTCTTCTGAGAAATCTACATGTAGTCTTATTAGGCTTCCCTTGTTTGTGATTAATGTTTTTCTCTTGCTGCTTTCAAGATTCTCTCTTTCTCGTTCACATCTGACATTCTGATTAGTAAATGTCTTGGAGTACGTCTATTTGGATCTATTCTCTTTGGAGTATGCTACACTTCTTCGATCTGTAATTTTAAGTCTTTCATAAGAGTTAGGAAATTTTCACTGATAATTTCCTCCATTAGTTTTTCTCCTTCTCTTCTCCTTCTGGGACACCCACAACACGTTTATTCATGCACTTCATATTGTCATTCATTTCCCTGAGTTCCTGCTCGTATTTTTCCTTTTTTTCCCTATATTTTCTTTTACTTGTCGGATTTCAGAGGTTCTGTCCTCTAGTTCACTAATCCTATCTTCTGCCTCTCGAAATCTAACATTGTAGGTTTCCATTGTTTTTTGCATCTCTTCTACTGTGTCTTTCATTTCCATAAGTTCTGTGATTTTTTTTTGACTTTTGATTTCTTCTTTTTCTTCATTCCTTGCCTTGTTTATATCCTCCCTCAATTCATTGATTTGGTTTTTGATGAGGTTTTCCATGTCTATTCATATATTCTGAATTCATTGCTGCAACTCCTGTATCTCATTTGAATTGTTGGTTTGTTCCTTTGACTGGGCCATATCTTCAATTTTCCTGGTGTGATTTGTTATTTTTTGCTGGTCTCTAGGCATTCAATTACCTTAATTAGTTTATTCTGGAGATTGTTTCTCTTCTTTTATGTAGGGTTTTCTTGCTGAATGAATTTGTTGTCTGTCTGTTCTTTGACATTCAGTTCAGCTTTTTCTGAACCTCTAGCTTAGGTTTTGTTTAACAGAGGAAAAATTTTCAGTTGTTGTTTTCTTGTTTCTTGCCCTGCCTTTATGGTGCCTTTTTCCCCCCACCCTTAGATGGGTCTACTTAGGTATTATCGATCCCAACCAGATTTTCCCAGAGCAAACTGGCCTCCTGTCAGGAGGAAAGAGTCACTGGCATCAGTTTTCCCTGAGGGTGAGACCCAGCAGGTTAAAAAGTCTTTCCTGTGAACCCTCTGGACTTGGTTTTTCTTATCCTGCCCAGTATGTGGCGCTTATCTGCCTGCAGGTCCCACCAGCATAAGATGATGTGGTACCTTTAACTTTGGCATACTCTCCTTGCTGAGGGCATGGTGGAGATAGAGGAGATGTTGTAGGCTGGTTTTAATGGCTTCAAATTACCAAGCCCTGGTGTCTGAATTCCTTGAGGGAGGGATTCCACCTGATTTGGGCTTCTCCCCACCCCCTGGGGAAGGCACAGACTCCAGAACAGCCTTCAAACAAGCTTGTTTCTGCCTATGCCTGGGGCAGTTGTAGCCTGAGAAGTCCTGCCGCTGTATCCAAAGGCAGTCCAGCCTTTGTAGAAACACAGCCACAAAAACCTCAGTTTCTTTTTTTTTTTTTCTTTTTCCATCAGCCCTGCCCCCCTGGCACCTGGGCAAAAATGAGCGACCTCTGCTTTGACCAGGTTCATCTGAGCTGGCGGCCTATTTTTCGTTGTCAGAATTTGTTAATTAATTCCACAGTTGGCGTTTGGTTGCCCTCAGCCTTTGCTGCTGGTCAAGTCTCTTTCCTTTCCCCTCTGGGAAGCAACCTGTGCGGGTGGGGTGCCAGCTGCCCCAGCTTGGAGAACTCACGCTTCGGTGTGGGCTCGCAGCTGGTCTAGCTCATCCAGACTGGGGTATGCTGTATTTTTGGGCACTGATGTGGCCCCAGGAGCTGTTCTGTATTGTTCCTGGTCATTTAGTAGCTGTTCTGGAAGACCAACTAAATCGCACACTTAGCTAAGCTGCCATCTTGGCACCTCTTCCTCACTTCATTTATTTTTAATGCTGAATATGTTCTATTGAACATATATACCACATTGTGTTTATCTATTTATCAGTTGAGGGACACTGGGGTTGCTTCCATCTTTTGGCAATTGTGAGTAATGCCAGTGTGAACATCAGTGTGCGAATAACTGTTCAAATCCCTGTTTGAATTCTTTGGGGAATATACCTAGAAGTCAGATTGCCAGATCATATGATAATGCCATACTTAGCTTTCTGATGAACTGCTAAACTGTCTTCCATAGCAGTTGCACCATTTTATATTCATACCAGCAGTGAATGAGCGTTCCTGTTTCTTCACATACTCTGCAACACATGTAGTTTTGTGTTTTTTTAATTGTAGTCATCCTAGTGGGTGTGAAATGTCATCTCATTGTGGTTTTGATTTGTATTTCCCTAATAGTTAATAACGATGAGCATCTTTTCATATGCATTTTAGCTATTGTGTATTCTCTTTGGAGAAATGTCTATTTAAGCCTTTTGCTCATTTTTAGATTGGATTGTTTGTCTTTTTGTTAAGTTGTAGGAATTCTTTTACATAATTCTGGATACTAAACCCTTATCAGATATATGGTTTCCAAATATTTTTTCCCATTGACTAGATTGTCTTCTTACTTTTGTGATAAAGTCTGATTCACGAAAGTTTTTAATTTTAATCAGATGGTATAGATACCATTTATTTATTTTTCCTTTTGTTCTTTGTGCTTTAGGTGTAAAGTCTAAGAAACTATTGCTTAACAAAAGATACTGAAGTTACTTCCCTACATTTTGTTTTAGTGGTTTTATAGTCCTGGTTCTTTTATTTAGTTCTTTCATCCATTTTGAGTTTATTTTTATATATAGTGTGAGATAGGGGTCCTCCTTCATTCTTTTGCATTTGTATATCCAGTTCTCCCAGCACTGTTAGTTGAAGAGACTGTTACTCCAAAAATCAGTTGGTCATAGACGTAATGGTCTATTTCTGAGTTCTCAGTTCGATTCCCTTGGTCCATATATCAATCCTAGTGCCAGTCACTTTGCTGTTACCACTGGCTTTGTAATAAGCTTTAAATTCAGGAAGTGTGAGTACTCCAACTTCATTTCTTTTTTTTTTTTTCATGGGCAAGCACTGGGAATTGAATCCGGGTTTTGGGCATGGCAGGCGAGAACTCTGCCACTGAGCCACTGTGGCCTGCCCAACCTCAGTCCTTTTCAGGATTCTCTTTGGCTGTTCGGGTCCTTTACCATTCCAAGTGTATTTGATAACTGGATTTTTGATTTCTGCAAAGTGGGCTGTTAGAAATTTTATTGGGATTGCATTGAATCTATAAATCACTTTGGGTGGAATTGACATTAACAATTTTTAGTCTTTCAATCCATGAACATGGAATGTTGTTCCATTCATTTAGATCTTTCATTTCTTTTAGCAAAGTTCTATAGTTTTGCATGTGTAAGTCCTTTACATCCTTGGTTAAAGTTATACCTAAATATCTGATTCTTTTAGTTCCTATTATAAATGGAATCTTTTCTTGATTTCTGCTTTGGAGTGCTCATTTCTAATGTACAGAACACTACTGATGTTTGTGTGTTGATCTTGTACCCTGCCTCTTTGCTGAATTTGTTTATTAACTCTAGTAGCATTGTTACATATTTTTCAGTTTCTTAGAGATAGATTCTTCACTGAAGTATTTTCAAAAGGGAACTTTACTTCTGTTAAATCTGTCCATGCTGACTAGAAGAATTAATCCCTTTATCAATGCAGAACTGTCTAGGGAAACTCACTTGATATGGTGATACTGTATTCATTTTAAAACTTAGCTAAGTTGAGGAAAAAAATCCTCTTTATAGAAAAGGATATCTTATCCTATTGAAATGATAGTATGTGTGCCTTTTGCCTTTGGCCCTCTTCATTAGTCCCAATTAGAGTGTAAAGAATTTGATAGAGGGAACAATGTTACCTATTCAATAGATGGTAAGCCAGTTAAATTAAATTGAATTTTGTTCTGCCACGGTTTCCTTATTTTTAAAGTGGGAATGATAAAATATTTTAATGTTAAAACAGTGTTTGGACATTAATTATATTAACACAATTATATTAAATTTAAATAATCCAGTAATACAACTTCTACTATAAAATTCTTATACAATATATTTGATGTGGGTAACATGATGAAATATATCCAAAGACTATGTGGTTACTTGAGGAAGTAATATTTCATAATGATAACCTGTGTTTGAGGAGATAACTGTCACTGTAAGTGCTAGTCAGCTGTTATATTGCAGTTTAACCCTAAACTATATTTTTTTATTCTATTTTGAATTACAGGCTAAAGTTCTACGGTTACTAGCCACCGTGTACCTGGACTGGAATGACAGAGAATATTATGAGAAGGCTCTTAGAGCTGTAAACCTGGCAAACAAGGTATAAGAGGTTTTATCTTTTGAATAGTAGCTTAATGAAACTTCATAAAGCTTTGACTCATGTTTTGAAACCCAGTTTAGAAATTTGCGTCAGTATTCCTGTATTTTAACAATAGATGATTACAATCTATTCTATAGCACAGAAAGGAAAAGTAAATGTCTCAGGAACAATAGGTATTTTGAAAAGCCTATGGTTTGCATGAGGCAAAAAGGGTTCTCTTTCCTGTGAATTTTAGGATAAAGTAGTAAATGATGATAAAGTAGGCAGATAATGGGATTTAGTTAAAAAAATCTTCAGAGGTGTGCTCAGCTCATATGCATATATACATACAAAGATACAGATACAAAGATAAATATATATGTGTTTCTGGACAATGACCACTGTTAGACAGACTGATGACACTTTAAGAAAGATTCAGTTAGGATCAATGTGCTTTCCTTAGAAAATCAAATATACTGATACATTTTAGAGAACTTTTTTCTCAACAAGCTTGTAAACAGAAAGAGGTCTTTTAAATACGTAGTTTAATTTACCAGAATAGTAAATTCCCCAAATATACAATTTACTTGAATTACTTTACTTCAAAATTTATGTCAGGTGGATGGAGTTAATTAATGCTGCAATAAAACCCACTCTTATTTAACAATGAAATTTTAAAATTATGATTTAGACATTAGCATTTTCAAAAGTTAATTTTTTTTTTTATTTGCTAAGATGTAATTCTAAATAAAAAACATGGACTAAGACACCTCTGGAATGTAGCATACTACATTATGCTTTATGGCTTCTTGCCTGCATGTCACTTTGCTCACTGGATGCAGAAATTGCAATTCTAATAGCAGTAATTGTTCACATGCAATACTCATGACCCATCGTATTTGATAATGTAATCAGTGATCCTGGGCATACTCATAGTAGGTGTAGTAGGCTTTCAATGGCAATATACACTTTTAAAAGTTTTATTGGAAATAATTTTAAAATTATAGAAAGGTTGCAAGAGTAAGGATAGTTCAAAGAACACACACACATATATATGTATATATATAAACAAATAACCAACAAATTTATAACATGTTTTCTCTCCAGTGTAGTATTTAGGATGAGGTATTGCATTTAGTTGTCATGTCTTTTTAGTCTCCTGTAATCTGGAATATTTTCACAGCTTGTCTGACTTCTGTGCCATTGACGTTTTACAAAAATACAGTACCAATCCAACTTTTTTTATTGTATAGTATAAAATATATACAAAGCAAACAAATAAAAACGCAATAGTTTTCAAAGCACTCTTCAACAAGTGTTTACAGGACAGATCCGAGTTTGTCATGGGCTACCATATGATCCGCTCAAATTTTTCCTTCTCCAGAATATAGGAGGCTGGAAGGCTTAAATACTTTTTTATCATCACAATCGATTTTTTCCTTCTTTTTTTTTTTGTAAACAATAACATATATACAAAAAAGCTATAAATTTCCAAGCGTAGCACCACAATTAGTTGCAGAACACATTTCAGACTTTGACATGGGTTACAGTTTCACAATTTTAGGTTTTTAGCTCTGCTCTAAAATATTGAAAACTAAAAGAGACATCAATTTAATGATTTAGCATTCATATTCACTTGTTAAGTCCTATCTTCTGTGTATAATTTCACCATCCCCTTTGATCTTTCCCTACCTCTTTTTAGAGTTGTTTGGGCTATGGCAATTCTAAATTTATGATATTGGAAGGGTCTGTCAAAAATATGGGGTAGGGAGATGGAACTATCTGATGTTCTTGAGAGGCTGGGCTTGGTTTCAGGACTTAACTGGACCAGGGACCTGTCTGGAGACTGTAGATTTCTGGAAAGTTATTCTAGTGCCTGGAACCTTGTGGAATCTTATATATTGCCCTAGGTGTTCTTTAAGATTGACTGGAATGGTCTTGGTTGGGGGTTAGCTATCTTGTTTTCTTAATGTAATTTTTTAGTTTCTTTTTTTTTAGTAGAGAAATTGTGGGTTTACAGAACCAATCATGCATAGAATACCAGGATTCCTATATTATTAACATCTTTCATTGGTGTGGTATGTATTTGTTGCAGTTGATGAAAGCATATATTTAGAGCTGTACTATTAACTATAGTCCATGGTTTAAGTTAGGATTCATTGTTTCTGTTGTGCAATTCCTTGGATTAAAAAAATTTATTCTAGTACCATATATACAACCTAAAATTTCTCCTTTTAGTCACATTCAGATATATATTTCAGTGCTGTTAATTGCATTCACAATGTTGTGCTACCATCACCACCATCCATTACCAAAATATTTCCAATATTCCAAATTAAAACTCTGTACATTTTAAGTTTGACTACCTGATCCCTATTCCCACTCTGTCCCCTGGTCACCTATATTCTAGATTCTGACTCTACAAGTTTGCTTATTCTCATATCAGTGAGATCATACAATATTTGTCTTTTGTGTTTGGCTTATTTCACTCTAAATTATGTCTTTGAAGTTCATCTATGTTGTTTCAGAACTTCATTCCTTTTTTTGACTAAATGATGTTCCATTGGGGGCATATACCACATTTTGTTTCTCCGTTTCTCGGTTGATTGACACGTGTGTTGCTTCCTTCTTTTGGCAAATGTGAATACTACCACTATAAATATTCATATACAAATATCTCTTTCAGTCTGTGTTTTGAATTTTTTTAGCTATATACCTAGAAGTGGGATTACTAAACTTTCTGAGGTACCACCAAACTGTCTTCCACAGTGGCTACCCAATTTTATATTTCCACCAGCAATTAATAAATGTTCCAATTTCTCTAAATCCTCTCCAGCATTTATGATTTTCTGTTCTAGTAATAGTAGCCATTCTAGACAGTGTGAAATGGTATATTTTTCTGGTTTTGATTTGCATTTCCCTGATGGCTAATGATGTTGAGTATTTTCAGGTGCTTTTTTTTCTGTTTGTATATCTCCTTTGGAAAGATATTTGTAGAAGTCCTTTGCCCATTTTTAAATTGGGTTGTTTGTCTTTTTTGTTGTTGAATTGAAAGATCCTTTGATATGTTCTAGATATTAAACTCTTATAAGATATGTGGTTTCCAAATATTTTTTCCACTTGTGGAGGTTGTCATTTTACTTTCATGATAAAGTTCTTTGAGGCTCAAAAGATTTTAATTTTGATGAGGTTCCATTTGTCTGCTTTTTCTTTTAATGCTTGTGCTTTGGGTAAAATCTAAGAACCTTTGCTTAACACAAGATCCTGAAGATGCTTCCCTCCATTTTCTTCTAGGAGTTTAATAGTTCTGGCTCTGGCTCTTAAATATTTAAGTTTTTGATCCATTTTGAGTTTTTTTATGTGTGTGTGTGGAGGGGGACTTTTAAAAAAGAGGAATTTAATAAGTTACATCTTTACAGTTCTAAGCCTATAAACATGTCCAAACTAAGGGATCTGGGGAAGGATACCTTAATTCAAAGAAGGCCATTGGGTCTGCAACACCTCTGTAAGCTGGGAAGACACGTGGCTGGCATCTGCTGGTCCTTTGCTCCTGAGCTCCATACTTTCAGTCTCTATTCCTTTGGAGGTTCCTTACTTTTTGTTCTCCAGGGCTGACTTTCATCTCTTGGCTTCCCTTGGCTCTGTCCACATTCTGGCTTGCTTAACGTCTCATGATGTTGTCTGTTGGTCTCCAAGATCTCTAAACGTCTGTGTCTCTCTTCTACAAGTGTCAGAATCTGTGTCAGCTCTTCTCTGAAGTTTCTGTCTGTGCTGTCATTTTCTTTCGGCTCTGCCCTTTCTGCTCTTTGAGTTGATTTTTGAATGTGGTGTGAGGTAGGTGTCCTCTTTCATTCTTTTGCAGGTGGAGACCCAGTTTTCCTAATACCATTTGTTGAAGAGACTACTCTTTCTTTTTTTGTTTTTTTTTTTGATATTTGGGGTTTCTTTTTTATTTTTATTTCTTTTTCTGGAGTAATGCTAATGTTCCAAAAATGATCAGGTGATGAATGCACAACTATGTGAACCAAAGGCTGTATACTTTGGATGGATTGTATAGTGTATGAATATATCTCAATAAAATCACATTTATAAAAAAAAAAAGAGGGAGATAATCAATGTTACCAGTTTCTTGAACATCTTTGGAGAGAAATTGTAAGCATAACAAGGTCTCTGAATATGCGTCCATTCCCCACATAAATGGCAGCACATTCTACCTATAGAAGTTAGCTCTTCAGTAGGCTTCCTGAGTTGGCATACTATCTCTCCATCTTTATTGCAATTATTCAATCCATTGTCGAAAAGTACAGGTCTATTACTGTGTAGGATGTCACTTAGTTTTGCTGGTCTGGTGTTTCCTCGTGATTAAATTAAGCATGTGCACTTTTGGCAGTAATACCACAGAAAGGATGATTTGTTTTTCTTAGATGCTTCATATCAGGAGGCACCTCACCTCAGTCCGTGTTATTGCTGATAAAGCAAATTTCAAGCACTTGGTTAAGGTAGAGTCTGTCAGTTTTCTCCGATACAAATTTCCTTTTGTAATTAATAAGGAATCCATGGGTAAGAGTCTCTGAGACAATGTATATCTTGTTTTTCAAAAAACATTCATTTCAAGAGTTTTGCATCCACTGATGATTTTTGTCTGAACCAATTCTTATTGTGATGATTAAAAATGTGCTAGTATTATTTTCACTGTCCTCAAACTCTGCTGAACTCCAGATCCAAGCTGGGTGAGGAGTGCTGTGACATGCCTCTTGGACTTGTTTCTGCCTTCTGAAGTCTTGCTTACCATTTCCAGAATGCTCAACTTGCAATTTCAGAGGAAGAGTGCATTTTCAGGAAGAGTGAGATAGATTTGGGTCTCAGGATGATGACATCTGATACACTGAACTTGTTTCTATGACCCTTCATTCTGGCTCCAGAGAGATAAAACAGTTGTTAGCGAGGTTGGTGACATTTTGTGTAGCTTCTGTGGCTTGAACTCTCTCTTCTCAGAGACCTTGTGCCTTGTCTCTTATTTTTCCTCGGATCTCAGCAGGTTCTCTTTTTCTTTGGTCATAGAATCGAGATCTTCGGTTTTGAAACCAAATTTGGACTCTTGCCTCTGAAACCCCAATTTCTTTAGCGAGTCTTTCTCTGGAATCAATCCCAGGGTAAGGGTTTTTCTTAAAAGCCTTGATGAGAGCGCATAATTGGGAAGATGTATAGGTGGTCCGGCACCACCTGGCTTCTCTAACTTGAGTCACTGCAGGGCATCTGGTCTGTGGGTTTGGATTGATTCCAAGGCCTGCTCAGGTTCTGTCCTCTGGAAGGAGTGTCTAGCTCTTCGATTCTGAAACCAAATCTGGATTCTAGACTCTTCAGTGTTAATTTCTAAAGCAAGTTTTTGTTTGGTAGCATAACCTGGGTAAGGTTTTTGGTTGAAAGTGTCTATGAGGATTTTCAGCTGATCTGGTGTGAATTTGGTGCGACTGCGCCTTTGACATGTAGA
Source organism: Tamandua tetradactyla (assembly GCF_023851605.1). NCBI lineage: Eukaryota > Metazoa > Chordata > Mammalia > Pilosa > Myrmecophagidae > Tamandua > Tamandua tetradactyla. The sequence goes on from NC_135353.1 coordinate 100,923,272, forward strand.
GATGGTCTCGTTTGCAGAGTCTTTCTGGCCCATGTTGAAAGAGATCCTTGGTGTCTCAAACATGTGAGTAGGAGTCTACTCTTTCTTAATTGAGTGGTTTGGCACCTTATCAAAAATCATTTGGCCATAAATGTGAGGATTGATTTCTGAGCCCTCAATTCTATTCCTTTGGTCTTATTGTCTGTCCTTGTACCAGGAGCATTCTGTTTTGATGATTGCACTTTGTAAAAAGTTTTCAGATCAGGGAGTGTGGGTCATTCAATTTGATTTTCTTCTTCAAAATCGGTTTGACTGTGGGGGCAACCAAAGCATAGGCAGAGCCCTCAATTTGGGGGTTTGTTCATATGAAACTTAACCCCACAAAGGATAGGCTAAGCCTACTCAAAATTAGGCCTAAGAGTCACCCCCAAGTTAGAACCTCATTGTTGTCAGATGCGGCCTCTCTCTCTCAGCCAGCACGCCAAGCCAACTCACTGCCCTCCCCCTCTCTACATGGAACATGACTCCCAGGGGTGTGGACCTTCCTGACAACGTGGGACAGAAATCCTAGAATTAGCTGAGGCTCAGCATCAAGGGATAGAGAAAACCTTCTCGACCAAAAGGGGAAGAGCGAAATGAGACAAAATAAAGTATCAATGGCTGAGAGATTATAAACAGTCGAGAGGTTATCATGGAGGTTATTCTTACGCATTAAATAGATATCACCTTTTTAGTTAAGGTGCAATGGAGAGGCTGGAGGGAAGTGCCTGAAAATGTAGAGCTTTGTTCCAGTAGTCATGTTTCTTGAAGATGATTGTATAATGATATAGTTGTCGCAGTGTGACTGTGTGATTGTGAAAACCTTGTGTCTGATGATTCTTTTATCTCGTTTATGGACAGATGAGTAAAACATGTGGATTAAAAGTAAATAAATAATAAGGGGAACAAATGTTAAAATAAATTTAATAGATTAAAATGCTAGGGATCAATGAAAGGGAGGGCTAAGGGATATGGTACGTATGATTTTTTTTCTGTTTTCTTTTTATTTCTTTTTCTGAATTGATGCAAATGTTCTAAGAAATGATCATGATGATGAATATAAAACTATGTGATGATATTGTGAGTTATTGATTAGAATGATCATATGGTAAGAATGTTTGTGTTTGTATATTGTTATGTTGAGTAAAAAAAAAAGTTGAAGTATTTCAAATAGTTACAACAGTGTGTAACCGCAACAGACCCGTGCAATAAAATGTTAGAGAAAGTTAAAAAAAAAAAAAAAAAAAGTATTGGCAACGTCCCCTGAGAGAGGGGAGAAAGACTATGGGTGTATTAAACCTTACCATCAGGGAATCCCCTGATACTGTGTCAAACTTCAGGGATATCCAAATCAATAGGCCATGCATTCAATCATGAGGCTTACTCTTGTGAAGCTTATGTAGGTAGTGGCAAAGCTTAGACTACCTATAGGCATGCCTAAGAGCTACTTTTGGAGGACCTCTGTTGTTGCTCAGATGTGGCCTCACTTTCTCTAAGCCCAACTCTGCAAGGGAAATCATTGCCCTCCCCGCTACATGGGACATGACATCCAGGGGTGAAAGTCTCCCTGGCAATGTAAGAGAGGACTCCCAGGGATGAATCCAGACCTGGCACTGTGGGGTCAACAATTCCATCCTGACCGAAAGGTGGAAAGAAGTGTAATTAAGACAGTATCAGTGGCAGAGAGAGTTCAAATAGAGCTGAGAGTCTACTCTGGATGTGGCTGTTATGCAAGCTTCAGGTAGACCTTGCTACCTACCATAACCTGCCAACCCTAACCAGGACCATTCCAGTCTACCCTAAAGAACACCTAGGACAATATTTAAGATTCCACAAGGGTTCCAGGCAGTAGAGTAACTTTCCAGAAACCTACAATCTCTAGATGGGTCCCTTGTCTCAGATAAGTCCTGAAATCTAACCCAGCCTCTCCAGAACATCAGATAGTTCCATCTCCCTACCCGATATTAGTGACAGACCCTTCCAAAATAAAAAATTTAGAATTGCCATAGTCGAAATACCCCTAAAGAGAGATATGGAAAAATCAAAGGTGATGGTGGAATTATGCATAGAAGATAGGACTTAACAAATGAATATGAATGCTGAATCATTAAATTGATATCTGTTTTAGTCTCCAGTATTTTAGAGCAGCTAGAAGTAAAAACCTAGAATTGTGAAATTGTAACCCATGTCAGAGTCTGACAACTAATTGTGGTGCTGTGCTTTGAAATTTATACCTTTATTTTTCACAAAAAAAGAAGGAAAAAAGATGATTGTAATGATAAAAAAATATTTAAGCCCTCTAGTTTTCTATGTTCTGGAGCAGGTAGAAGGAAAAAATATAAGAGGATCATATTCTAGTCCATGTTAAACTCTAGGATTTGTCCTCTAACTGCTTGTTGAAGAGTGCTTTGAAAACTATTGCTATTTCTTTGCTTTTTATATATGTTATAGTATACAATAAAAAAAAGTTTTAAAAAAATGGCTTTGACTATTCAGATCTCCTTACCCTTCCAAATAAATTTGATGATTGGCCTTTCCAGTTGTGGAAAGAAGGTTGTTAGAATTTTGATTGCGATTGCATTGAATCTATAAATTGCTTTAAGTAGAATTGATATGTTCATAATGTTTAGTCTTCCAATCCATGAACACTGAACATCCTTGAATTTATTTAGGTGTTCCTTAATTTATTTAAGCAACATTTTGTAGTTTTCTGAGTACAAGCCATTTATGCCCTTGGTGAAATTTATTCCTAGATATGTCATTTAGTTACTATTCTAAGTGAGAATTTTTCTTGATTTCCTTTTTGGACTGTTCATTGCTAGTGTATATAAACACTACTGATTTGGGGTGTTGATCTTGTACCCTGCCACAGTGCTGAATACATTTATTAGCTCTAGGAGTTTTTTTTTAAACACATTGATAGCTTTTTATTTAAATAGAAAAATCAAAACTTTAAAGTTGTACTTTAAAAATCATTAATGGAAATGATAAAAACAATGTTTTGCAGATTCTAAGTTCTTTTATGAAACATCGCTAGTGTTTCTGCCAATACCATCTGCATATGTTAAAAATTTTACTACTGACTTCCAAGTCAGGTGTTCAACATGATTAGCAATATTAATTGTTATTACAGTCGAATCTCTGAAAATTAACTTCCTGCTTCCAAAGTTGTTACGTTTTTGTTCTAATGTACAATAGAATGATCTAAACTAAGCAATTTGATTACTTTGCTATTTTCTCAAATATATTGTGTCTCACTTTCTACAGTCATATATTTCACAGTAGAAAAATGATTTGGCAGAGAGAAGTTTAGAAACATAATTTCTCCCCCTTTTTTGAGGCTGTTCTATTTGCTAGCTGCCGGAATGCAACATACCAGAGATGGATTGGCTTTTAATAAAAGGGAATTTATTTCATTAGTTCTTCGCAGGAAAGGCAGCTGTTGTTCAACTGAGGTTCTTTCTTACGTGGGAAGGCGCAGGGTGATGTCTGCTGGCCTTCTCTCCAGGCCTTTGGGTTCCAACAACTTTCCCTGGGGTGATTTCTTTCTGCATCTCCAAAGGCCTGGGCTGACTGAGTGCTGAGATGAGGTATGCTGAGTTGCTTGGGCTGTGCTACTTTGAGCTCTCTCATTTAAGCACCAGCCAATTAAATCAAACATCATTCATGCAGCAGGCACGCCTCCTTAGCCAACTGCAGATGTAATTAAGAACAGATGAGATTCACGTACCATTGGCTCATGGTCACAGCAACAGAAGTAGGCACCATCACCTGACCAAGTTGACACCTGAACCTAACTACCACAGAGGCTCTATAATAATGAACACTATAGATTTAATAACACAGGATTGGGGAAGGAAAGAATAGTCATGATAAGTCCCACCTTCAGGCTCGTCATGGTGGTGGTTGAAAAATAAAATGAACTTTTTCTTCATCCAAACCCAGATTCAGAATAGGACCTTTTAAAATGCAAACAAACGAACAAAACTAAGATAATGCCTAGATAATGCGAAAGAGCTATTTGCTTAAAAAATCTCCTGCACTGAAGGAAAATAATATAAATTACATTACTAACGTCAAAAGTTAGCAGGTAAATAGTACTCTAGCTTCATTTAAAGCATTGCCGCCCTAAAATACTCTGTAAGAAATGCATAGATCAAACACAAAGTGACCTCAAACGTACTATTTCAAAGTCTTAAATATTAAAAAAGGAAAGAAAACTAGTTATATGTGGGTAAGGGGAAGCAAACCCTCAGCAACTTAGTATCTTTAAATTCATACATTTTTTTTATAGCTGAGCAATTAAAGTAGAAATAAATATAGTAGTGCTAGAATATAAATTTTAATAATTGATAAAAATGTACAAAAAATGTTCAAATTAGAGTTGCTTTAGAATTTGTACCACGAAGTCAATACTTCTTCATGAGTAGAGAAGGTAAAAGACTTCTACAATGGAAAAAAAAAGCAAGAGAAAGATTGAATTTTATTAAAAAAATAGCTCTGTTAAAGAAAATGTCAACTTTTTTATGATAAGGATATTGAAACTATTAAAATATTTTTAACTTTTTTATTGTATAGTATAACATATATACAAAGCAAAGAAAAAAAAACGATAGTTTTCAAAGCACTCTTCAACAGTTGGTTACAGGTCAGATCCCAGAATTTGTCATGGGCTGCCATATGATCTTCTCATACTTTTTCATCTAGATGCTCCAGAATATAGAACCCTAGAGGGCTTAAATATTTTATTTATCATCACAATCACCTTTTTTCATTCTTTTTGGTGAACAATAACATATATACAAAAAAGCTATAAATTTCAAAGCACAACACCACAATTAGTTGTAGAACATATTTCAGACTTTAACATGGGTTACAATTTCACAATCTTAGGTTTTTACTTCTAGTTGCTCTAAAATGCTGGAGACTCAAAGAGATATCAATTTAATGATTCAACATTCATATTCATTTGTTAAATCCTATCTTCTATGTATAATTCCACCATCCCCTTTGATCTTTTCATATCTCTCTTTTGGGTTGTTTGGGCTATGGCAATTCTAAATTTTTGTATTGGAAGAGTCTGTCACTAATATGGGTTAGGGAGATGAAACTATCTGATGTTCTGGAGAGGATGGGATAGATTTCAGGACTTATCTGGATCAAGGACCAATCTGAAGATTGTAGGATTCTGGAAAGTTACTCTAGGGCCTGGAACCCTTGTGGAATCTTGTATATTGCCCTAGGTGTTCTTTAGGATTGGCTGGAATGGTCCTGGTTGGCAGGTTATAATAGGTAGCAGGGTCAACCTGAAGCTTGTGAAAGAGCAACCTCCATAGTAGCCTCTCGGCTCTATTTGAACTCTCTCTGCCACTGATGCTTTATTAATTACACTTCTTTTCCCCCTTTTGATCAGGATGGAATTGTTGATCCCATGGTGCCATGTCTGGATTTATCCCTGGGAGTCATCTCCCACATCACCAGGGAGACTTTCACCCCTGAATGTCATATCCCACATAGAGAGGAAGGCAATGATTTCATTTTCAGAGGTGGCCTTAGAGAGACTGAGGCCACATCTGAGCAACAAAAGAGGTCTGCCAGAAGTAATGCTTAGGCATGCCTATAGGTAGTCTAAACTTCTCCACTACCTACATAAGCTTCACGGGAGTAAGCCTCATGATTGAGGGCATGGCCTATTGAGTTGGGTATCCCTAAAGTTTGACACAGTATCAGGGATTCCCTGATGGTAATGTTTAATAGTTCCATATTCTTTCTCCCCTCTCTCAAGGGACTTTCTCAATCACTTTTTGATTATCTGCTTAATATACTCTAGGACGTTTCCAAGCATTACAATAATCTATACAGGATTAAAGGACCTCTTTCTTATTCTGTGCTCCCTGTGTTTCAGTTGTTCAAATGAGCTATACAGATATGCTGGATTCGATTATGCACTACAGAAAATTTCAGTTCCGGATAAAATAAATCTTTCTTCCATTGGTCTCAAAGAGTATGTGTGGTTCTAAAATATAGACACTGTCATCCTTACCCCTATATTCTGAATTACTTTAACCCCAACCTGTTTGACTTTGTTCTTATCTCTAAATACCAGATTATATATATATAACAGGCTCTCAAAATCCAGAAATAATAATCACCACCCTGAACTTAATGTGTCTGCTCTAAAAGCTTACAATCTAGGCCCCTGTTTTCTTATAAGCATTTTCTAAAAGTGATCATACCATTGTTGTTCTTTTGTTTCTGGCTTATTTGTCTCACTAAATGACCCACATGTTCATTCACATCATTCCATGCCTCATAAATTTGTTCCTTTTTGTAGCAGCACAACCTTCATTCATAAGTATACACCATCATTCGTTCGCCAATCTACTTCTAAGTCAGCACATCCTTCAGCCACCTGCATTCACTGGGCATCATGTAGAAGGCCCATAGGCCACAGTCCATCAACATTCTCAACTTTGGATAATTTCAGTGTTCCCAAGAGACAGAAAACCAATAAGCATACCCTCGCAAAATAGGAAATCTAGGCTTCCTCTTAACTCTTGTCCCTTACCCCATTATTCACCTCTGCTGTTGCAGTGGTAGTGCTGATGATTTCCTCTTGAACATAGCTCATATCATGCGATAGCAGTTTTCCCCCTGTACCTTGAATTAAACACTCTCTATACAAGAATCGTATCTTTGAAGTAATTCTTACAAGAACTAATTCATATTTCTTGTGTGAATCAGTTGGGCATGTAGGTCTATACAACCCCTTACAATCTTGTTCATCTTCACTATGGTAATATTACTTATAGACCTACCAGAGAATCACCTTTACTCCTATCTATTCCCTTACATTGAAGTTTAACCTCATTAGCTAACAGTTCAACGATCTCTAGTTTCTATTTATCTCTAATTCCCCTATATTCTGTATTATAAGCCTCTTATTATACCTTTATGCTAGTCATAAAAGTGGAATCATACTGTATCTGTCCTTTCGTATCTGGCTAATTTCACTCAGCATTTTGTCCTCAAGGCTCATCCATCTTGTCATGTGCTTTAGGACGTCATTTCATCTTACTGCTGCTTCATATTCCATTGTATGTATATACTACGTTTTATTGATCCACTTGTCTGTTGATGGGAATTTGCTCTGTTTCTACCTTTTCGCAATTGTGAATAATGCTGCTATGAACATCGGTGTGCAAATATCTGTGTCATTGCTTTCAGCTCTTCTGCATATATACCAAGTGGTACTATTGCTGGGTCATAGGCAACTCAATATTTAGTTTCCTAAGGAACTGCCGAACAGTCTTCCATAGTGGCTGTACCATTATACATTCCCACAGCAGTGCATAAGTGTCCCCGTTTCTGCACATCCTCTCCAACATTTATAGTTTCCTGTTGGTTTAATAGCAGCCATTCTTATAGGTTTGAGGTGGTATCTCATTGCAGTCTTGATGTACATTTCTCTTATAGCCAAAGAAAATGAGCATCTCTTCATATGCTTTTGTGCCATCTGTATTTGCTCTTCAGGAAAATGCCTATTATATTTTAGCTGATCTTGTATTTAGGTTGTTGTTCTTTTGTTATTGATTTGTATGATTTCTTTGTGTATACAGGAAATCAAACCTTTGTCCAATATGTGATTTCCAAATATTTTCTCTCATTGTGTTGGCTGCCTCTTCACCTTTTTGACAATGTCTTTTGAGGTGCAGAAGCATTTGATTTTGAGGAATTCCCCTTCATCTATTTTTTCTTTTGTTGCTCATGCTTTGGGTATAAAGTTTAGGAAGCTACCTCCTATTACTAGATCTTGAAGATGTTTCCCCTTATTTTTTTGGTGCTAGTTCTCATATTTAGGTGTTTGATCCAATTTGTGTTAATTTTTGTGTAGGATGTAATATAGCGGTCCTCTTTCATTCTCTTGGCTTTTGATATCCAGTTCTTCCATGCCCAATTATTGAAAAGACTATTTTGTCCCAGTTCAGAGGATTTTGGGGCCTTGTCAAAAATCATTTGACCATAGATTTGATGGTGTATTTCTGCACTCTTGATTTGATTCCGTTGGTCAATACTTCTGTCTTTGTGCCAGTAGTATACTGTTTTGATCACTGTGGCTTTTTAATAGGTTTTCAAGTCAGGGAGTGTTAATCTTCCCACTTCTTTCTTCTTTTTTTAGGATGCTTTTAGCTATTTGGGGTCTCTTTCCCTTCCAGATGAATTTGGAAGTTAGCTTTTCCAAATCTTCAAAGTATGTTGTTCGAATTTTGATTGGTACTGTGTTGAATCTGTAGATCAATTTGGGGAGAATTGACATCTCAACGATATTTAGCTTTCTTGTCCATGAGCAGGGAATGTCTTTCCACCTATTTAGATCTCCTTTGATTTCTTTTAGCAATGTTATATGCTTTTCTGTGTACAAGTCCTTTACATCCCTAGTTAAGTTCGTTCCTAAGTATTTGATTCTTTTAGTTGCTATTTTGAATGGAAGTTTTTTCCTTAACTGACTCCTCAGCTAGGTCATTGCTTGTGTGTAGACATGTTACTGATTTTTGCACCTTAATTTTATGTCCTGACACCTTGCTGAATTTGTTTATTAGCTCAAGTAACTTTGATGTAGATTTCTAAGGATGTTCCCAGTATAGTTTCATATCATGTGCAAATAATGAGAGTTTTACTTCTTCCTTTCCAATTTGGATGCCTTTTATTTCTTTGTCCTGCCTGATTGTTCTAGCTAAAACGTCTAGTACAATGTTGAATGATACTGGTGACAGTGGCCATCCTTGTCTTGAACCTGATCTTGAGGGGAAAGCATTCAGTCTCTTTCCATTTAGTGCGATGCTGGCTATTGTTTTTTAATATATTCCCTTTATCATATTAAGGTAGTTACCTTTGATTCCTATCTTTTGGAGTGTTTTTATTGGAAAAGGATGCTGAATTTTGTCGAATTTTTTTTTTCAGCATCAATCGAGATGATCCTTTGATTTTTCCCTTTTGATTTGTGAATGTGCTGTATTATATTAATTGATTTTCTTGTGTTGAACCATCCTCACATTCCTGGTATAAACCCCATTTGGTGATGGTCTATAATTCTTGAAATGTGCTGTTGGATTTGATTTGCTAATATTTTATTGAGAATTTTTTTTTTAATAGATTGGCATCACCTTCCCTAACTCCACTATTGTCCCCAAGCAATTTGTTGTAGGTTTCCTGTCTTGTCAGTTTCACTTAACCCAGATAATTATACTGGTTAAAAAGATGACTTTTCTTACCTGAAAGTGACTTCTAATTGAGGAGCAAGAAGCTTTATTAATCTAGAATTGTAAACTTTATTCTAGTTAAGTCTCAGGAAACTTGAGAACCACTGATGAAAAAGCTGGTAATAAAATACCACATCTCGTTGGTATGATTTTGATAGAAAACTTTCTTTTCCTGCTGCTTTTAAGTAAACTGAATATTTATTTTTTGTGCTGTTGGTTAAATAAATGTTCAACTCATTTAACATCAGATGTGTTTCATAAACACTATCTCTATTATCTGACATCAGACTCTATCAACATCATTTTCATTTTAGATTTTCCTTTAAGATTTAGTTGACAATTTAAATATCAAAACCATCACTTCAACTGCTACATCACTGAATCAGTCGTACCTGGCATCTTAGTTTTCTGAGCTGCTGATACCACAGAGTGGGTTTGGTTTAAACAATAGGAATTTATTGGTTCATGGTTTGGAGGCTAGGGGAATTCTAAAATTGAGGCATCACCTAGGTGATGCTTTCTCCCCAAGGTATACAACATTCTGATGCTGGTTCCTGGCGATACTTGGGGTCCCTTGGCTTGTATCACTGCCTTGCCTCATGTGGTGATGTCCTCTTTTCTCTTTCTGGTTCGACTGATTTCTAGCTTCCAGCCTCCTCCCCATGGCTTTCTCTTTTTTTTTTCTATTAATTAAAGAAAAAAAAAGAAACTAACCCAACATTTAGAAATCATTCCATTCTACATATGCAATCAGTAATTCTTAACATCATCACAGAATTTTTGCATCTATGTTCAATAGGGAGATTGGCCTGTAGTTTTCTTTTCCTATAGCATCTTTACTGGTTTTGGTGTTAAAATGATACTAGCTTCATAAAATGAGTTAGAGTTCCTTTTTCTTAAATTTTTTTGAAAAGTTTGAGCAGTATTGGTATCAGTTCTTTTTGGAATGTTTGATAAAATTCCTCTGTGAAGGCATTTGTCCCTGGGCTTTTCATTATAGGAAGATTTTTGATGACTGATTGAATCTCTTTACTGGTGATTGGTTTGTTGAGACCTTCTATTTCTTGTTGAGTCAGTGTAGCTTGCTTGTGTGTCTCCAGGAATTTCTCCATTTCTTTTAAGTTGTCTAGTTTGTTGGCATATAGTTGTTCATAGTATCCTCTTATGATTTCTTTTATTTCTTCAGGGTCTGTGGTAATGCACCCGTTCTTATTTCTGATTTTATTTATTTGCATCCTGTTTTTCTCTTTCTCAGTCTTGCTAGTGGCCCATCAATTTTTTTGTATTTCTTAAAGAACTGACTTTTGGTTTTATTGATTCCTTCTATTGTTCTTTTGTTCTCCCATTCCTTTATCTCTGCTTTGATCTTTGTTATTTCTCTTCTCCAATTTGCTTTGGGGTTAGTTTGCTGTTCTTTCTCAAGTTCCTGCAGGTTTCCTGTTAAGTCCTTGATTTTTGCTCTTTCTTGTCTTTTAATATAGGCATTTTGGGTAACAAATTTCCCTCTCAGCACACCCTTTGCTGCATCCCATAAATTCTGATAAGTTGTAATCTCATTTTCATTCATCTCCAGGTAGCTACTGATTTCTCTAGCAATTTTTTCTTTGATCCACTGGTTGGTTAAGTGTGTGCCCTGTTCTAGTTTGCTAGCTGCTGGAATGCAGTATACCAGAAATGGAACGGCTTTTAACAAGGGGAAATTTAATGAGTTGCTAGTTTACATTTCTAAGGCCGAGAAAATGTCCCAATTAAAACAAGTCTAAAGAAATGTCCAATCAAAGGCATCTAGGGAAAGATACCTTGGTTCAAGAAGGCCGATGAAGTTCAGGGTTTCTCTCTCAAGTGAGACAGCACATGGCAAACACAGGGCCTCTCTCTCGGCTGGAAGGGCACGTGGTGAATACGGCATCATCTGCTAGCTTTCTCTCCTGGCTTCTGGCTTCATGAAGCTCCCCGGGAGGCGTTTTCCTTCTTCATCTCCAAAGGTCACTGGCTGGTGGACTCTCTGCTTTGTGGTGCCGCAGCATCCTCTGCTCTCTCCGAATCTCTCTCTCCAAAATGTTTCCTCTTTTATAGGACTTCAGAAACTAATCAAGACCCACTCAAATGGGTGGAGACATGTCATCCCCTAATCCAGTTTAACAACCATTCTTGACTAAATCACATCAACCAGGGAGATGATCTCATTACAGTTTCATATATACAGTATTGAATAAGGATTATTCTACCTTTAAGAAATGGGATTTATATCAAAACATGGCTTTTCTTAGGGGACATATATCCTTTCAAACCAGCACAGGCCCCAATGCTTGGAGAGGATGGAGGCGAGAAAAAGGTGGTTTCCCTAATGTCCTCCAAGGTTGTATTCAGAGAGAGGCAGGCCTCTTTCTAAAGCCCTGAGGATAAATGATTCTCAGACTTTAAAATCTAATGGACTTTGCCCTGCAGGTTTTAGAAGCTGTATGGGTCCGGTGACCCCTGTGTTCTTTCCTCCCTATGGAAACACGCATATGTATCCTATGATTGTTCCTCCTTTGTATGTTTTCAGCAAATAACTTATTAAGAGTTTTCAGAGGTCCAAAGCCAGAGGATAATTTTGCCTTAGAGCAGACCATGCCTGTAACTAACTTTGATAGGAGTTTGTACACTTCTAACTTTGTATTTCATGTATATTGCTACTGAAATGGTTTAAGGATTTGTGATATTGTTATAAAATGAATGTATTTTGTATACAGGGAAAACATGTCTTTTTTAGGGTCCAGAGGGTGGAATGTGCTGGTTTGGAAGGATGTATGTCCCCTAGAAATGCCATGTTTTAATCTAAATCCCATTTCATAAAGGCAGAATAATACCTATTCAATACAAAGATGTATGTTTGAAACTGTAATCAGATCATCTCCTGGAGATATGATTTAATCAAGAGTTGTTAAGCTGCATTAGGTGACAACATGTCTCCACCCATTTGTGTGGGTCTTGATAAATTTCTGGAGTCCTATAAAGGAGGAAACATTTTGGAGAATGAAAGAGATTCAGAGACAGCAGGGCAGAATGACATAGCCATTAGAAGTGGAGTCCACCAGTCAGCGACCTTTGGAAATGAAGAAGGATAACGCCTCCCGGGGAGCTTCATGAAACCAAAATCCAGGAGAAGAAGCTAGCAGATGGTGCTGTGTTTGCCCTGTGCTCTTCAAGATGAGAGAGAAACTCTGAGTATGTTCACCATGTGCCTTCTCACTTGAGAGAGAAACCCTGAACTTCATCGGCCTTCTTAAACCAAGGTATCTTTCCCTGGATGCCTTTGATTGGACATTTCTATAGACTTGTTGTAATTGGGCCATTTTCTCAGTCTTAGAACAATAAACTAGCAACTTATTAAATTTCCCTTTTTAAAAGCCATTCAGTTTCTGGTATATTGCATTCTGGCAGCTAGCAGACTAGAACAGTAGGTTTCCATTATTTTTTTCATCTGTTCTACTGTGGCTTTCAATTCCCATAATTCTGTGATTTGTTTTTTCAGACTTTTGATTTCTTGTTTTTGTTCCTTCCTGGCCTTCTTTATATCCTCCCTCAATTCTCTAATTTGATTTTTGATGAGGTTTTCCATGTCTGTTCAAATATTCTGAGTTAATTGTTTCAACTCCTGTATCTCATTTGAATTGTTGGTTTGTTCCTTTGACTGGCCATATCTTCAATATTCTTGGTATGAGTTGTTAGTTTTTTGCTGGAGTCTAGGCATTTAATTATCTTAATTAGTTTATTCTGGAGATTGTTTTCATTTTTTTACCTAGGATTTTCTTACTGGATGACTTTGTTATCTATCTGTTCTTTGACATGCAGTTCAGATTATTCTGGACCTCCAGCTTAGGTTTTCTTTAAAAGAGTAGAATTTTTCAGTGCCTTTTTTTTCCCCTTAGGAGGGTCAACTTAGGTATTATAGACCCCAGCCTGATTTTCCCAGACCACATCAGCCTCCTGTCAGGGGAAAAGAGTCACCTGCATCAGTTTTCCCTGAGTGTGAGACCCAGCAGATTGAAAGGTTTTCATATGAAACCTCTGGGCTCTCCGTTTTTCCTATTCTGCCCAATATGTGGTGCTTGTCTGCCTGCGGATCCCACCACCATAAGGTGATGTGGTACCTTTAACTTCAGCCGACTGAGGAGAGGTTTTAGTCTGGTTTTAATCACTTCACTTTTCCAGACCCAGGTGTCTGAATTCCTTGAGGAAGGGATTCCACCGGAGTGGGCCCCACCCCTCTCCTGGGTAAGGCACAGGCTCCAGCCAAACCCTCAAACAAGCTAAATTCTGCCTATGCCTCAGGCAGTGGAGCCTGAGAAGCCTTGCAGCTGTATCCAAAGAGCAGTCAAGGTGTAGAAACACAGCCACCGAAATGAAAGAGAAAAATCCTTTTCAGAGCAGGTCCCCTGTTCCTCAGATTTGCCAATGAGGAGCTTAAGTTGGTGAGTTGTTCTCTGAATCTCTAGGTACTATGTGCCCCCTCCTTTCCTTCAGGGCCCAGATCTTTTCAAATCCAATAAAAAAACCTCTGTTTTTTTTTTTTTTTTTTTCTTTTTCCATCAGCCCTGCCATCTCTGCACCAGAGCAAAAACCAGCGACCTCCACTTTTACTTGAGGTTCAGCTGAGCTGGGGTCCTATTTTTAGTAGTTAGAGTTTGTTAATTAATTCCACAATTGGAATTTGGTTGTGCTCAGCCCCTGCTGCTGGTAAAGTTCCTTTCCTTTCCCCTCTGGGAAGCAGCCTGTGAGGGAGGTGCGCCAGCTGTCACATCTTGGGGAACTCACAGTTCTGGGCAGTCCAGCTTGTTCAGTCTGGGTTATGCTGTGTGTCCGGGTCAGTGATGTGGCCCCATCAGTTCTTCTGTATTGTTCCTAGCTATTTATTAGCTGCTCTGGAGGATGAACTAAATTCCACACCTCGCTAAGCAGCCATCTTTGCCCCGAATCCTCTCTTTGTATTCTTTAAATTACCCTTAGTGGTACTCTTCAATTCTGTGCCCTTCTCCAGACCTCCCTCTCCTGTCTTTTTTTTCAGCTGCCAGAGCTTCTTTTAGTATTTCTTGTAGGGCCAGCCCTTGTTGACAGATTCTTTCAGGACTTCTTTATCTGTGAAAACTTTAATCTCTCCCTCAATTTTGAAGGACAATTTGGCTGAGTACAGTATCCTTGCCTGGAAGTCTTTCTCTTTCAAAATCATGAATATATCATATCACTGCCTTCTCACCTCCAGGGTACTAGTTAAATAGTCCGAACTCAGTCTTATTTGGTTTCCCTTGTATGTAGTAGATTGTTTTTCTCTTGTCACTTTCAGGATTTTCTCCTTCTTGTCAACGATTGACAGACTGATTTATATGTGCCTTGAGGAAGGCCTATCTGGATTTATTCTGTTTGGAGTTCTTTGGGATTCTTTGACTTGTATATCTATGTCCTTTATGAGGGTTTGGAAGTTTCTCCCATTATATCCTCATCTACTCTTCCTAGCCCTTTTCTCTTCTCCTTCTGGGACACCAGTGATTCTTATATTTGAGCGCTTTGTTTTGTCTATCATCTCCCTGAGTTCCCATTCTATTTTTTCCATCTTTTTTGCCATTTGCTGTTTTGAGTCTTTGAAGTCAATTATCCTTTTCTCAATACTCCTTATTCTTTCTCCTGTCTCTTCAAATCTCATGTTGTGTTCCTCTAGTATGTTTTTATTTGGTCAACAGTCTTTGGTCTCTGTGATTTCCACTATTTTTCTATTTATTCTTTCAAATTCCTCTTTATGTTCTTCTACTGTCTTCTTGAACTCCTTTTTGTCATTTTCTCTCCTCCTTATTTTATTAAGTGGAGTTGTATGAGCATCTTTGATTAGTTGTTCCAATGTCTGTCTCCTCTGGTGTTTTAATTTGGTCATTAGGCAGGGCTATATCTTTCTGCATTGTGATATGCTTAGTGATCTTCTGTTGTTTTTGTGGCATATAAATATCTTGATTGATTTACTTTGGGAGTTCAGTTCTTTCAGTAGTCTAAGGCCTTGTGTTTGCGGGATGTTTCTACAGCAGGGACAGGGCATGGGGTGGGCACTCAGTGCAGTGATTTGTTTTAGGGAAGGTATAGGTGCAGTTTGGGGATGCTATACCGTTGTTTCTGAACGTGGACGCTCAGCAGCCAGGGAGGATGTATTTGTGTGGGTGCACTGGTCTGGGGGCTCTAACCCTGGTGTGCACTGCTCTAAAGCATGGGGCCCTTTGTGTATATGCTTAGAGCTGTGGCAACAGATAGACGTTATGCCTTCATGGATTGGGGGCAGATGTGTCCTGGCTGTGCAGGTCAACATTTTCTCAGAGCTAGGAAATGTGGCTGAGGGTCGTGTGCACGCTTGGTTCTTGGGCTGCTGTACAGTGTGATTCCTAGAGCTGTGACGTGATTGATGGCCCATGTACATGCATGGTCCTGGGAGTCCCATAAAAGGATGTGTAGAGCTCAGGATGTGGCATGAGGTTGTGTGACACTATGGGCAGGGGGGCAGGGTTAGCCTGTGTGTGGAAGTTAGTGCCTGCAGCATTTATGAGCTGGCTTTAGCCTCCAGGTAACAGGGAACGGGAGGTAGTGCTCAGGAGGGGTGCAGGAGAGGTGGGTTGGGCTGCTGTTGTGGTTGGTGTATGGGGCAGTTATGTGCCCTCAGGGGCTGATGGAGTCGTGCACCTGGAGCGTGGTGAATGGGTGCAGGTGATGGGGTTCGAGTATATAAGGTGTGGAATGAAGTAAGCTGGTTAGGGTAGCACACTTGAGGAACACGGCCTGGGTTACTTCCTATTCCCTTGCTCCCATCTGTGCATTCCCGTGGGCTCCGCGCCCCCACACCGGTCTCTAGCCTTCTGCCTGTCAGCTCCTCGGCCTCTGCAACCAGCTATTATTTTTGTTTAAATTACTCATGTACTTAGCATTTCGTTTATTTTCACTCCTTTGCATATATTGAGATTTTACCTTGTATTATTTTCATTTTGTTTGAAGGATACTTTTAGCATTTCTTATACTGTGGGTCTAATGGTTAGTTATTTCAACATTTGCATTTGTGAAAAAAATCTTTATTTCACATTCATTTTTTACTTCTATTTTGAAATATTATAAATTCATAAGAAGTTGCAGTAGTAGAATGAAGTCCTATGTACTCTTCACCAAATTTCCCTCAGTGTTTACCTGCTACATAACTATAATATAATATCAAAATAAGAACTACACAATTGGTACAATGTGTATGTATAGGTGTGTTCCATTTATTCATGTGTATATTTATATAACCATCTCTGCATTCAAGATACAGAACTATTTTTCCATCACCCTAAAGATTTCATTGATATCAGCCCTTTATGTTTATTCCCATACCTTCTCTCCCATACTAACTAAGCTCTGGCAATCTCTTACCTTTACTCCATTTCTACAGTTTTGTCATTCTGAGAATTTTATATATAAATGGAATCATATTATATGACCTTTTGAAATTGACATTTTTTACTCAGCATACTGCCCTTGTTATTCATATAAGGTTTTGTGGGTATCAATAGTTGTTTTCTTTTTATTGCTTAATCGTATTTCATGGTATATATGTGGGACATTTTATTCACTATTGAAGACATTTTGACTCTTTCCAATTTTTTGGCTATTAGATACACATCTGTATGAATATTTGCATACAGTTTTTTGTTTGAATACAAGTTTTCATTTGCCTGGGACAAATGTCCTAGTGTGTAGTTGTTAGGTTGTTTTTTTAGGAAACTCCCAAACTATTTTCCATAGTGCATTACATGAGAGTTCCACTTCTTCTGCTTCCTTTCCAGCATTTGGTATTGATACTTTTAAAAAAAAACTCATAGCTATGTATTGATATTTCATTTTGAATTTAATTTTTGCCCTCATGTTTTCTATTGTTGAGTATTCGTGTGCTTAATTGCTATTTGTGTATCCTCTCTGGTGCAGTGCCCCTTCATTTCTTAGCCATTTGTTAATTATATTGTTTGATTTTTTTGCTGTTGAGGTCTTAGAGTTCATTATATATTCTAGGTAGGAGTTCTTGATAAAATATGTGGTTTACAAATACTTTCTCCCAGTCCATAGCTTATGTCTTCATCCTCTTAACAGGGCCTTTTGCAGACCTAAAGAAAATTTAATTTTGATGTAATCAATATTTTTATTATTTGATTTATGGTTTAGGCTTTTGGTGACATATCTAACAAATCTTAACTAAGCTCTGGTTCCTAAGGATTTTCTCCTAAAAATTTTATAATTTTTATGTTTTACATATAAATCTATGATAACAATTTAATTTTTTGTTTAAGATGTAAGGTTTAGATTGATCTTCATTTTTTGCCTATGGATATCCAGATATTTTCACACCATTTGTTGAATGGACAGTCCATTTACCACTGTTTATTTGTTTGTGTTTTAAACAACAAGAATTTATCATCTCATAACTTTGTAGGTTATAATTCCAACATCAAGGTTTTGGTACGGCCTGCTTTCTCCCAGAATCTGTAGCTTTCCCCAGAGATCCTATGTCATGGTAATCTCTCTCTTTGTGCCTGCTGCTCTGTTTTCCACTGGTTTTTTTGGCTTCTACTTCCATATCCAATGCCCTTTGCTCTTAACATTTCAGATTAAGTCCCACCTTCATTCAGCCTGGGCATAAGGAAACTAAAAATAACATCTTCAGAGGTCCTGGGTTCACATACATGAATGTGGATTACGACTTGAAAACATCTTTTTGGAGATAGAAGATTCAATCCCAATACTTAGTTTTCCACCTCCTATCCAAATCACCCTCTCTATCTCTGGCCCCAATTTAGCTCATAATTTATATGAACTATAGCATTGACTATTTCCACCAGCAAAACCAGAAAGTTTCATAATCTGTGGTACATAGGGTAGAATTCAAAGAAGTTCTTGCTTCAGTAGTGGAAATATTTAGTCCTAGAGAAAACACTGTTCTGATCTCTCCTAAAATACCTTTAAAAGCAAGATCTGAAACAATCTTTCCAAGCAACTCAGTTATGTATCAGAACAAATATGTAGATTTTTCATAAGAAGAAAATAATATATGGTGTACATAACTAGGTAGAATTTTTAATGTGAACTATCTAATGAAAAATTAAAATTTATGGAAAGAAAGAATAAAATACTAACTATAATGAATAGAAAAGTCAATTGATTGAAAATAACCTAGACCTGAAACAGATGTTAACATTTTCATAAAAAACATGTATTATAACCATATTCCATATATTCAAAAAGTTTAAGTAAAAACATAGGAGATATAAGAAGGACTCAACTCAAACTTTCAGAGATGAAAACTACAATGTTTGAGATGAGAAATACAGTGAAAGAGTTTACTTGCACTGTTCTAGTTTGCTAGCTGCTGGAATGCAGTACACCAGAAACGGAATAGCATTTCAAAGGGGGAATTTAATGAGTTGCTAAGTTACAGTTCTAAGGTCGAGAAAATGTCCCGATTAAAACAAGTCTATAGAAATATCCAATCTGAGGCATCCAGGGAAAGATACCTTGGTTCAAGAAGGCCGATGAAGTTCAGGGTTTCTCTCTCAAGTGAGAAGGCACGTGATGAACACAGTCAGGGCTTCTTTCTCAGCTGGAAGGGCACATGGTGAATACAGCGTCATCTTCTAGCTTTCTCTTCTGGCTTCCGGTTTCATGAAACTCCCCGGGAGGCATCTTCCTTCTTCATCTCCAAAGGTCGCTGGCTGGTGGACTCTCTGCTTCGTAGTGTTACTCTCTCTGAATCTCTTTCTCCAAAATGTTTCCTCTTTTATAGGACTCCAGTAAGCCAATCAAGACCCACTCATATGGGTGGAGACATGTCATCCTCTAATTCAGTTTAACAACCATTCTTGACTAAATCATATCATCCAGGGAGATGATCTCATTACAGTATCAAACATACAGTATTGAATAGAGATTATTCTACCTTTATGAAATGGGATTTATATTAAAACATGGCTTTTCTTAGGGGGCATACTTCCTTTCAAACCAGCACATGCACATTCAACATTGCAGGAGAAATGTTTAGTGACCATGCAAAGATAGCAATAGAAAACATCAAAAAAGAAGCACAGAGAAAAAGATGAAGTAGAGAAAAACTCCAGTGGACATTAAGAAAACCTCATGCTGCCTCATATAATTTGATTTCCTGAAGGAAAATGAAGAGAGTGGAGAGATGATGGAAAGTTTTGGAAGGAATAATAGCTGAAAATATTTGAAATACAATGAAAAATATAAAACCACTAATCCATGGTGTACAGTCTTAACAAGTAACATGGATTTAATTTAAAAAACAAGTATACTAAGGCACATTATCACCAATTTGCAGAAAACCAGTGATAACAAGAAAGCTGTTAAAAAATAGTACAGAATAAATGTAGGGAGAGTAGGCTTCTGGAAAGGTGGCCAAATAGACTAATTCGAGTTCAGTCCTGCTCCACATGAAAGTTAGAGAAGGGACGGGAGGGTGACTAAGATGGCAGTTCAAGAGTGCAAGTAACATGGGAGAGCCTTCTGCACCACATATTGTGGTCCTGGTTGCATGGGAGAGCCTTCTGCACCACATATTGTGGTCCTGGTTGCAGAGGCCCAGGAACTGAGAAGCAGAAAGCTGTACCCCTTGGAGGCACGGAGGCACAGAGTCCCGGGAGTGCACAGACAGGGAGCCAGGGACTAGGAAGCAAGGAAGGCCACAATCCTTGACCACACTACCCTCACCAGTGCAGCCCCATGACCCACAAGTCACCCCACACCCCACCTACCTGAACCCCGTCTTCACTCCCATTCGCTGAGCTCCAAGCACCCCCGTTCTACCAGTCTGCAGTGTGCATACCCACCCCACAACTGCACCCCAAGTGCAGCCCAACCCACCTCTTCAACACCCCTCCTGAGCACTACCTCTTCTTCCATGCTCTCTGCAGGCTGTCACCAGTACATAAAGGCTATGGGCGCCAACCTCCATACCCAAGCTATCCCCGCCTCTCACCCATAGTGTCACACAGCCTCACCCTGTCCCTACACCTCTGCACATCAATTTTTGGCACTCCTAGATGTGCGTATGCACATGGGCCTCAAATTACGTCCTTCAGCTCTGGGAACTTCAGTTTACAGCACTTCTAGACCTGCGCATGCACACAGCTCTCACTCATGCTTTCCAGCCCTGAGAAAGTGCTGACCTGTACAGCCGAGTCATATCTGCTCCCAACACATGAAGGCATGATGCTGACCTGCTACCACAGCTCTTCGCATGCGCCCAAAGGGCCCTGCACCCTAGACCAGCGCACGCCAGGGTTATGCCTCCCAGATGTTGCAGCTGCACAGCTACATCCTCCCTGACTGCTGAGCGTCCACAGGCACCAGCATATCATCTGCAATCTGCACTTACACCTGCCCTGAAGGAAATCACCGCACTGTTGTGCCCCACCCTGTTTCCTGCTACTTGTGGCACATCGATCCTGGAAACATAAGGCCTAGACTACTGAAAGAAATTGATTTCCAAAGTAAATCAATCAAGAAATTTACATGCGATGAAAACAACAGATGATCACTAAGCATATCACAACACAGACAGATATAGTGCTGCCTAATGACCAAATTAAAACACCAGAGGAGAAACAGACATTGGAACAACTAATCAAAGATGTTCATATACCTCTACTTAATAAAGTAAGTGGGATAGCACCTGACATAAAGTAGATCAAGAGGACAGTAGAAGAGCATAAAGAGGAATTTGAGAGATGGCGGCTTAGTAAGATGCACGGATCTTAGTTTCTTCTCCAGGACAGCTACTAGGGGAGTAGAAACGACACAGAACAGCTCCCAAAGCCACAACAAAGATAAAAAAGACAGTGTACCCCATCCTGGAACGGCTGGCTGGCTGAGAGAAGCTGCTCGGGTGA
This sequence comes from Tamandua tetradactyla, assembly GCF_023851605.1. Taxonomy (NCBI): domain Eukaryota; kingdom Metazoa; phylum Chordata; class Mammalia; order Pilosa; family Myrmecophagidae; genus Tamandua; species Tamandua tetradactyla. The sequence goes on from NC_135353.1 coordinate 100,944,495, forward strand.
GATCGCCGAGGCGCGCGGGCTTCACTGGGCGGGGTGGCAAGCGGCCGGAGTCACTCCCTTCCCCCTTCCCAGGCTGGCTGGGAGAATTGGAGAGGCGGTCCCCTGAAACCGCGGCGGCTGGCGCCCACACCACACGCAGCCCCCCGGACCAACTGAGAGAATTGGATCGGAAATCCCCAGGCCGCGGAGAACAGTGATGGCTGGGGGAGGCCCCTCCCAAACCCGTGACTCCCCGGGAACGTGCACTCTCCGGGGCGGGCCGCTGCCGCTGCCGCCCTCCCACCACACTTGGTGCCCCAGGCCGACAAGGAAATTCGGACGGGCGCTTTCCCGGGCTGCGGCGGCCAGCAACCCTCCCCGCGTTCGGATCCCGGGCCGGCTCAAGCCGCTTCGGCTAGCGAACCTCCCGGACGGCGAGAGTTTTCCAAAGTTAAAGGTCCCACAGCACCTTTTACTGGTGGGACCCGCAGACAAACGTGTGCCACGAGCGCCACCTACTGGGCAGGATAAGAAAAACAGAACCCAGAGATTTCACAGAAAAATCTTCCAAACTTTTGGATCCAATACCCAGGGAAATCTGTCTAAATGTGCAGATGCCAACAGAAGATAACGGATCATGCTCAAATAATTGAAAATATGGCCCAGTCAAAGGAACAAACCAATAGTTCAAATGAGATACAGGAGCTGAGACAACTAATGCTGAATATACGAACAGAAATGGAAAACCTCTTCAAAAACGAAATCGATAAATTGAGGGAGGACATGAAGAAGACATGGGCTGAACATAAAGAAGAAATAGAAAAACTGAAAAAACAAATCACAGAACTTATGGAAGTGAAGGACAAAGTAGAAAAGATAGAAAAAACAATGGATACCTACAATGATAGATTCAAAGAGACAGAAGATAGAATTAGTGATTTGGAGGATGGAACATCTGAATTCCAAAAACAAACAGAAACTATCGGGAAAAGAATGGAAAAATTTGAACAGGGTATCAGGGAACTCAAGGACAATATGAACCGCACAAATATACGTGTTGTGGGTGTCCCAGAAGGAGAAGAGAAGGGAAAAGGAGGAGAAAAACTAATGGAAGAAATTTTCACTGAAAATTTCCCAACTCTTATGAAAGACCTAAAATTACAGATCCAAGAAGTGCAGCGCACCCCAAAGAGATTAGACCCAAATAGGCGTTCTCCAAGACACTTACTAGTTAGAATGTCAGAGGTCAAAGAGAAAGAAAGGATCTTGAAAGCAGCAAGAGAAAAACAATCCATCACATACAAGGGAAACCCAATAAGACTATGTGTAGATTTCTCAGCAGAAACCATGGAGGCTAGAAGACAGTGGGATGATATATTTAAATTACTAAAAGAGAAAAACTGCCAACCAAGACTCCTATATCCAGCAAAATTGTCCTTCAAAAATGAGGGAGAAATTAAAACATTCTCAGACAAAAAGTCACTGAGAGAATTTGTGACCAAGAGACCAGCTCTGCAAGAAATACTAAAGGGAGCACTAGAGTCAGAACCGAAAAGACAGAAGAGAGAGGTATGGAGAAGAGTGTAGAAAGAAGGAAAGTCAGATATGATATATATAATACAAAAGGCAAAATGGTAGAGGAAAATATTATCGAAACAGTAATAACACTAAATGTTAATGGACTGAATTCCCCAATCAAAAGACATAGAATGGCAGAATGGATTAAAAAACAGGATCCTTCTATATGCTGTCTACAGGAAACACATCTTAGACCGAAAGATAAACATAGGTTGAAAGTGAAAGGTTGGGAAAAGATATTTCATGCAAATAACAACCATAAAATAGCAGCAGTGGCTATACTAATATCCAACAAGTTAGACTTCAAATGTAAAACAGTTAAAAGAGACAAAGAAGGACACTATATACTAATAAAAGGAACAATTAAACAAGAAGACATAACAATCATAAATATTTATGCACCGAACCAGAATGCCCCAAAATACGTGAGGAATACACTGCAAACACTGAAAAGGGAAATAGACACAAATACCATAATAGTTGGAGACTTCAATTCCCCACTCTTATCAATGGACAGAACATCTAGACAGAGGATCAATAAAGAAATAGAGAATCTGAATATTACTATAAATGAGCTAGACTTAACAGACATTTATAGGACATTAAATCCCACAACAGCAGGATACACCTTTTTCTCAAGTGCTCATGGATCATTCTCAAAGATAGACCATATGCTGGGTCACAAAGCAAGTCTCAACAAATTTAAAAAGATTGAAATCATACACAACACTTTCTCGGATCATAAAGGAATGAAGTTGGAAATCAATAATAGGTGGAATGCCAGAAAATTCACAAATACGTGGAGGCTCAACAACACACTCTTAAACAACGAGTGGGTCAAAGAAGAAATTGCAAGAGAAATTAGTAAATACCTCGAGGCAAATGAAAATGAAAACACAACATATCAAAACTTATGGGACGCAGCAAAGGCAGTGCTAAGAGGGAAATTTATTGCCCTAAATGCCTATATCAGAAAAGAAGAAAAGGCAAAAATGCAGGAATTAACTGTTCACTTGGAAGAACTGGAGAAAGAACAGCAAACTAATCCCAAAGCAAGCAAAAAGGAAGAAATAACAAAGATCAGAGCAGAAATAAATGAAATTGAAAACATGAAAACAATTGAGAAAATCAATAAGACCAGAAGTTGGTTCTATGAGAAAATCAATAAGATTGATGGGCCCTTATCAAGATTGACAAAAAGAAGAAGAGAGAGGATGCAAATAAATAAGATCAGAAATGGAAGACGAGACATAACTACTGACCTCACAGAAATAAAGGAGGTAATAACAGGATACTATGAACAACTTTACGCTAATAAGTACAACAATTTAGATGAAATGGACGGGTTCCTGGAAAGACATGAACAACCAACTTTGACTCAAGAAGACATAGATGACCTCAACAAACCAATCACAAGTAAAGAAATTGAATTAGTCATTCAAAAGCTTCCTAAAAAGAAAAGTCCAGGACCAGATGGCTTCACATGTGAATTCTACCAAAAGTTCCAGAAAGAATTAGTACCAATTCTCCTCACACTCTTCAAAAAAATCAAATTGGAGGGAAAACTACCTAATTCATTCTATGAAGCCAACATCACCCTCATACCAAAACCAGGCAAAGATATTACAAAAAAATAAAACTACAGACCAATCACTCTAATGAATATAGATGCAGAAATCCTCAATAAAATTCTAGCACATCGTATCCAACAACACATTAAAAGAATTATACATCATGACCAAGTAGGATTCATCCCAGGTATGCAAGGATGGTTCAACATAAGAAAATCAATTAATGTAATACACCATATCAACAAATCACAGCAAAAAAATCACATGATCATCTTAATTGATGCAGAGAAGGCATTTGACAAGATTCAACATCCTTTCCTGTTGAAAACACTTCAAAAGATAGGAATACAAGGGAACTTCCTTAAAATGATAGAGGGAATATATGAAAAACCCACAGCTAATATCATCCTCAATGGGGAAAAATTGAAAACTTTCCCCCTAAGATCAGGAACAAGACAAGGATGTCCACTATCACCACTATTATTCAAAATTGTGATGGAGGTTCTAGCCAGAGCAATTAGACAAGAAAAAGAAATACAAGGCATCAAAATTGGAAAGGAAGAAGTAAAACTACCACTGATTGCAGATGATATGATACTATACGTCGAAAACCCGGAAAAATCCACAACAAAACTACTAGCTAATAAATGAGTATAGCAAAGTAGCAGGTTACAAGATCAACATTCAAAAATCTGTAGCATTTCTATACACTAGTAATGAACAAGCTGAGGGTGAAATCAAGAAACGAATCCCATTTACAATTGCAACTAAAAGAATAAAATACCTAGGAATAAATTTAACTAAAGAGACAAAAAAACCTATATAAAGAAAACTACAAAAAACTGTTAAAAGAAATCACAGAAGACCTAAATAGATGGAAGGGCATACCGTGTTCATGGATTGGAAGGCTAAATATAGTTAAGATGTCAATCCTACCTAAACTGATTTACAGATTCAATGCAATACCAATCAAAATCCCAACAACTTATTTTTCAGAAATAGAAAAACCAATAAGCAAATTTATCTGGAAGGGCAGGGTGCCCCGAATTGCTAAAAACATCTTGAGGAAAAAAAACGAAGCTGGAGGTCTTGCACTGCCTGACTTTAAGGCATATTATGAAGCCACAGTGGTCAAAACAGCATGGTATTGGCATAAAGATAGATCTATCGACCAATGGAATCGAATAGAGTGCTCAGATATAGACCCTCTCATCTACGGACATTTGATCTTTGATAAGGCAGTCAAGCCAACTCACCTGGGACAGAACAGTCTCTTCAATAAATGGTGCCTAGAGAACTGGATATCCATATGCAAATGAATGAAAGAGGACCCGTATCTCACACCCTATACAAAAGTTAACTCAAAATGGATCAAAGATCTAAACATTAGGTCTAAGACCATAAAACAGTTAGAGGAAAATGTAGGGAGATATCTTATGAAACTTACAATTGGAGGCGGTTTTATGGACCTTAAACCTAAAGCAAGAGCACTGAAGAAGGAAATAAATAAATGGGAACTCCTCAAAATTAAACACTTTTGTGCATCAAAGAACTTCATCAAGAAAGTAGAAAGACAGCCTACACAATGGGAGACAATATTTGGAAACGACATATCAGATAAAGGTCTAGTATCCAGAATTTATAAAGAGATTGTTCATCTCAACAACAAAAAGACAGCCAACCCAATTACAAAATGGGAAAAAGACTTGAACAGACACCTATCAGAAGAGGAAATACAAATGGCCAAAAGGCACATGAAGAGATGCTCAATGTCCCTGGCCATTAGAGAAATGCATATCAAAACCACAATGAGATATCATCTCACACCCACCAGAATGGCCATTATCAACAAAACAGAAAATGACAAGTGCTGGAGAGGATGCGGAGAAAGAGGCACACTTATCCACTGTTGGTGGGAATGTCAAATGGTGCAACCACTGTGGAAGGCAGTTTGGCGGTTCCTCAAAAAGCTGAATATAGAATTGCCATATGACCCAGCAATACCATTGCTGGGAATCTACTCAAAGGACTTAAGGGCAAAGACACAAACGGACATTTGCACACCAATGTTTATAGCAGCGCTATTTACAATTGCAAAGAGATGGAAACAGCCGAAATCTCCATCAACAGAAGAGTGGCTAAACAAACTGTGGTATATACATACGATGGAATACTATGCAGCTTTAAGACAGGATAAACTTATGAAGCATGTAATAACGTGGATGGACCTAGAGAACATTATGCTGAGTGAGTCTAGCCAAAAACTAAAGGACAAATACTGTATGGTCCCACTGATGTAAACAGACACTCGAGAATAAATTTGGAATATGTCATTGGTAACAGAGTCCAGCAGGAGGTAGAAACAGGGTAAGGTAATGGCCAATTGGAGTTGAAGGGATACAGACGGTGTAACAGGACTAGATACAAAAACTCAAAAATGGACAGCACAATAATACCTAATTGTAAAGTAATCATGTTAAAACACTGAATGAAGCTGCATCTGAGCTATAGGTTTTTGTTTTGTTTTGTTTTGTTTTGATTTTACTATTATTACTTTTATTTTTTTCTCTATATCAACATTCTATATCTTTTTCGGTTATGTTGCTAGTTCTTCTAAACCGATGCAAATGTACTAAGAAATGATGATCATGCATCTATGTGATGCTGTTAAGAATTACTGATTGCATATGTAGAATGGTATGATTTCTAAATGTTGGGTTAATTTCTTTTTTTCCGTTAATTAAAAAAAAAAAAAAGAGAAGGGGTAATTGGAGCTGAAGGGATACAGACTGTACAACGGGACTGGATATAAAAACTCAGAAATGGACAGCACAATACTACCCAATTGTAATGCAATTATGTTAAAACACTGAATGAAGCTGCATGTGAGGTATAGGTTTTTTGTTTTTTTTTTTTCTTTCTATTATTGTTTTAATTCTTATTCTGTTGTCTTCTTATTTCTTTTTCTTAATCGATGCAAATGTACTAAGAAATGATGAATATGCAACTATGTGATATTATTAAGAATTACTGATTGTACATGTAGAATGGAATGATTTCTAATTGTTTTGTTAATTCTTTTTTTAATTAATAAAAATGAAATTAACCTGGAAAAAAAAAAGAGGAATTTGAAAGAATAAATAGAAAAATAGCAGATATCACAGAAATTAAAGACTCTTTGGTCCAAATAAAATACTAGAGGCACACAACACCAGATTTGAAGAGACATAAGAAAGAGTAAATGATATAGAGGACAGGATACCTAACTTAAAACACTCAAAACAGCAAATGGCAAAAAGATGGAAAAATATTAATTGGAGCTCAGGGAAATTATACACAAAACAAAGCACACAAATATAAGCATCATTGGTGTCCCAGAAGGAGAAGAGAGGAGATTAGGGCTAGGAAGAATAATGGAGAATATAATGGGGGAAAACTTCCTAACCTTCATTAAGAAGATAAATATATAAATCAAAGAAGCCCAAAGAACTCCAAACAGAATGACTCCAAATAGACCTTCCCCAGGAAACATACTAATCAGTCTGTCAAATGTTGAAGAGAAACAGAAAATTCTGAAAGCAGCAAGAGAAAAACAATCTACTACATACAAAGTAAACCACAGTTCAGACTACTCAACTAGCACTCTGGAAGCAAGAAGGCAGTGATATGATACATTTAAGACGATCAAAGTGAAAGACTTCCAGCAAAAATTCTGTACCCAGCCAAACTGTCCTTGAAAACTGAGAGAGAGATTAACATTTTCACAAACAAACAAGTCCTGAAAGAATTTGTCAACAAGTGACTGCCCTAAAAGAAATACCAAAGGGAGTTCTGCCAGTTGAAAAAAAAAAGACAGGAGAAGGGAAGTTTGGAGGAGGGCATAGAATTGAACAGTACCACTAAGGCTAACTAAAAGGTTGAAAATAGAAAGAGGGAAAAGAATATATAGATCTGACTAATAAAATAACAAGATGGTGGATTCAATAAACACTTTTTCTGTAATAACTTTGAATGTTAACAGACTAAACTTACCAATTAAAAGATACAAATTGGCAGTATGGATTAAGACATATAATCTAGCCATATGCTGCTCACAGGAGACTCATCTTACACGCAGGGTAGAAATAGATTGAAAGTGAAAGGATGGAAAAAGATTTTCATGCAAGTTTTAACAAAAGAAAGCAGAAGTAGCTATACTAATATCAGACAAAATAGACTTTAAATGTAAAGACATCATAAGAGACAAAGAAGGACACTATATACTAATTAAAGGGTCAATTCACCAAGAAGATATAACAATCATAAATGTTTATGCTCCCAATCAGGTAGCTCCAAACTACATGAGACAGTCATTGGCAAAACTGAAGGGTGCAGTAGACGTTTCAACAATATTAGTAGGAGAGTTCAATACACCACTTTCCTGTATTGCTAGAACACTCAGACAGAAGATCAACAAGGAAATATAGAGATAAATAACTTCATAAATGAATTAGAACTAATAAATATGTATAGGTCTGTATTAGTTAGTGTTCTCTAGAGAAACAGAATCAACAGGAAACACTCACAAATATAAAATGTATAAAAGTGTCTCACATGACCACGGGAATGCAGATCCAAAATCCACAGGGCAGGCTATGAAGCCGATGACTCCAGTGGAGGGTCTGGATGAACTCCACAGGAGAGGCTCACAAGTCGAAGCAGGAATAGGACCTGTCTCTTCTGAATCCTCCTTAAAAGGCTTCCTGTGATTAGATTAAGCATCACTCATTGCAGAAGACACTCCCCTTTGGCTGATTACAAATGGAATCAGCTGTGGATGCAGCTGACGTGATCATGATCTAATTCTAAGAAATGTCATCATTGCAACAGACAGGCCAGCACTTGCCCAACCACACAAACAGGTAGAACAACTTGGCCAAGTTGACACATGAGCCTGACCATAACAAGGTCATTGCACCCCAAAGCACAAGGATATACATTCTTCTCTACTGCTCATGGAACGTTCTCCAAGATAGACCGAATGGTGGGGCACAAAACAGGCCTTTGCAAATTTAGTTCTTTTTTTAGGGGGTGTGGGTGAGGGTTGGGGTGCATGGTCCTGTAATCAAACCCGGGTCTTCCACATGGAAGGCAGGCATTCTAACCACTGAACTACCCATGCACCCTTTATAAATTTAAAAACATTGAAAGTATTGAAAGCACTTTCTATGATCACAATGGAATGAAGCTGTATCTCAATAACCACCAAAGAATGACAACATTTACAAATATATGTAAATTATATAGCACATTCTTAAACAGCCAGTGGATCAAAGAAGAAACTGATAAAGAAATCAGTAGCTATCTGGAGACGAATGAAAATGAGAATACAACTTATCAGAACTTATGGGATGCAGCCAAAGTTGTGCTGAGACTGAAATTTATTGCCCTAAATGCCTATATTAAAAAACAAGAAAGAGCAAAAAGCGAGGACTTAACTGCTCACCTGGAAGAATTTTTTAAAGAACAGCAAACTAACCCCAAAGCAAATAGGAGAAGAGAAATAAGACAGATCAAAGCAAAGATAAATGAATGGGAGAACAAAAAACAATAGAATCAATAAAACTGAAAGTTGGTTCTTTGAGAAAATCAATAAAATTGATGGGCCCCTAGCAAGACTGACAAAGAAAAAAAGAGACAGGATGCAAATAAGCAAAATCAGAAATTAGAAGGGGTGCATAACTAGAGACCTTGAAGAAATGAAATGAATGATAAGAGGATACTATGAACAACTATGTACCAAGAAAGTAGAAAACTTAGATGAAATGGACAAATTCCTGGAGATACACAAACTGCACTGATTCAGGGAGAAATAAAAGATCTCAACAAACCAATCTCAAGTAAAGAGATTCAGTTAGTCATCAGAAATCTTCCTACAAAGAAAAGGCCAGGGACAGATGTCTCCAAAGGGGAATTTTATCAAACATTCCAAAAAGCACTAACACCCATTCTGCTGAAACTTTTGTAAAAAATTGAGGAAAAAGGAACTCAACCTAACTCATTTTAGAAGCTAATATTTTAATACCCAAACCGGGTAAAGATGCTATAAGAAAGGAAAACTACAGGCCAACCTCCCTAATGAACATAAATGCAAAAAATCTCAACAAAATATTAGCAAATTGAGTCCAATAACACATTAAAAGAATTATACAACACGACCAAATGAGCGGGGTTTCTACTGTGAATGCAATGATGGTTCAACACAAAAAAATCAATTAATGTAATACAGCACAGGAACAAATCAAAAGGGAAAAATCACATAATCACACAACTCAACAATAAAAGTACAAACAACCCAATTATAAAATTCGTTGAAGATATGAATAGGCATTTTTATGAAGAGCAAATATAGATAGCACATTAAGAGATGCTCATTATCACTGGCTATAAGGGAAATGCAGATCAAGACTACAATGAGATACCACCTTATAAGAATGACTGCTATTAAACAAACAGGAAACTGAATGTTAGAGAGGATGGGGAGAAATTAGGACACTTATGCGCTACTGGTGGGAATGCATAATGATGCAGCTACTCTGGAAGACTGTTTGGCGGTTCCTTCGGAAACTAAATATCGAATTACCCTGTGACCCAGCAATACCACTACTTGGTATATACCCTGAAGAGGTGAAAGCAATGGCACAAACAGAGGTTTGCACACCAATGTTTATAGAAGCATTATTCACAATCGCCAAAAGATGGAAACAAACCAAATGCTCATCAACAGACAAGTGGATTAACAAAATGTGGTATATATATATATACACAATAGAATATTATGCAGCAGTAAGATGAAATGACATTCTGAAGCACATGACAAGATGGATGAGCCTTGAGGACATAATGCTGAGTGAAATATGCCAGACTGAAATGGCTATATACTGTATGACTCCATTTTTATGACCAGCATAAAGGTATAATCAGAGGCTTATAATACAGAATGTAGAGATACATAGAAGCTAGAGATGGGTGAATCGTTAGCTAGTGAGGTTGAACTCCAATGTAAGGGAATAGGTAGAAGTGATGGTGTTTTTCTAGTGGGTCTATAAGTAATATTAGCATATGAAAATGAGCAATATTGAAAGGGGTTGTATAGACCTATGTGTCCTGCTGATTAACTACAAAGATAAGATCCTGTACAAAGAGTGTTTAAGTCCAGGGTACAGGGGGATAACTGCTATTATATACTATGGGGTATGTTCAAAAGGAAACCATCAGCGCTACCGCAGCAACAGCAGAGGTAAATAATGGGGGGAGGGACATGAGTTAAGAGGAGGTTTAGATTTCCTATTTTGTGAGGGTGTGTTTATTGGTATTCTTTCTCTTGGAAACAATGAAATTATCTAAAATTGAGAGTGTTGATGGAATGTGGACTTTGGGCACTATACATTATGCCTGATGAATGCAGGTGGTGGAAGGATGCAGTGACTGAGAAGTAGATTGGCAAATGATGGTGTATACTTATGAACGAAGGTTGTGCTGCTACAAAAAGGAACAAAGTCGGGTGGCATCCAACAATGTGAATGAAGATGTGGGACATTTGGTGAGGCAAAATAAGCCAGAATTGAAAGAACAACAATGGTATGTTCTTCTTTTGAAAATGCTTATAAGAAAACAGGGGCCTAAATTATAAACTTTTAGAGCAGACACATTAAGTCTGGAGTGGTGGTTATTATTTTTGGATTTTGAGAGGTTGTTTTATATATATAACCTTATATTTAGAGATAAGAACAAAGCCAAACACATTTGGGTTAGAGTACTTCAGGACATAGGGGTAAGGAAGACATTGTCTATATTTTAGAACCACACATACTCTTTGAGACTAATGGAAAAAAGGTTTATTTGATCTGGAACTGAAACTTTCTGTAGCCCATAATCTGACTCCACCTATCTGTATAGCTCATTTGAACAATTGAAACACTGGAAGCCTATAATAAGAAAGAGGTCTTTAATCCTGTATAGATTATTGTAATGCCTAGGAACATGCTAGAGTATATTAAGCAGATAATCAAAAAGTATTGGCAAAGTCCCCTGAGGGATGGGAGAAAGAATATGGAATCCCTTGATACATAACTATGTCAAACTTTAGGGATACCCAGATCAATAGGCTATGCCCTCGATCATGAGGCTTACTCTTGTGAAGCTTATATAGGTGGCAGAGAAGCTTAGACTTCCTATATGCATGCCCAAGTGTTACTTCTGGAGGACCTCTGTTGTTGCTCAGATGTGGCCTCAGTCTCTCTACACCCAACTCTGCAAGTGAAATCATTGCACTCCCCCTATGTTGGACATGACATCCATGGGTGAAAGTCTTCCTGGCAACGTGGGAGATGACTGCCAGGGATGAACCCAGACCTGGCACTGTGGGATCAACAATTCCATCCTGAACAAAAGGGGGAAAAGAAGTGTGATTAATAGAGTATCAGTGACAGAGAGAGTTCAAATAGAGTCGAGAGGCTACTCTGGAGGTTGCTCTAATGCAAGCTTCAGGTAGACCTTGCTACCTATCAAAACCTGCCAACCCCCAACCAGGGCCATTCCAACCAATTCTAAAGAACACCTAGGGCAATATATAAGATTCCACAAGGGTTCCAGGCACTAGAGCAACTTTCCAGAAACCTACAACCTCCAGACGAGTCCCTGGTCCAGATAAGCCCTGAAAACAATCCTAGCCTTTCCAGAACATCAGATAGTTCTATCTCCCTACCCCATATTAGTGACAGACCCTTCCAATAGCAAAAATTTAGTATTTCCATAGCCCAAACAACCTCAAAGAGAGGGATGGAAAGATCAAAGGTAATGCTGGAATTATACATAGAAGATAGGACTTAACAGATGAATATGAATGCTGAATCATTAAATTGATACCTCTTTTAGTCTCCAGCGTTTTAGAGCATCTAGAAGTAAAATCCTAAGATTGTGAAATTGTAACCCATGTCAAAGTCTGAAATATGTTCTACAACTAATTGTGGTGCCATGCTTCGAAATATAAAGCTTTTTTGTATATATGTTATTGTTCACAGAAAAAGAAGGAAAAAGAGTCATTTGTGATGATAAAAAAGTATTTAAGCCCTCTAGCCTCCTATATTCTGGAGCAGCTAGAAGGAAAAATATGAGAGGATCATGTGGTAGCCCATGACAAACTCTGGGATCTGTCCTGCAACTACTTGTTGAAGAGTGCTTTGAAAACTTTTTTATTTCTTTGCTTTTTATTATGTTATACTATACAATAAAAAAATTTGAAAAAAAATAACTTAAGGTGAGGGCGGGCCTCGGTGGCTCAGCAGACTGAGTTCTCACCTGCCATGCTGGAGACCGTGGTTCATTTCCTGGTGCCTCCCCATGCAGGAAAAAAAAAATAACTAAAAAAAAGAATTCTATACCTAGCAAAAATTTCCTTCGCAAACAAGGGGGTGATTAGAATATTTTCATGCAATCACTGAGAGAATTTGTGACTAGGAGACCAGCTCTTCAGGAAATACTGAAGACAGCACTACATACTGAAGGCAGACAAGGAAAGATGAGACAAAGTCTGGAGAAGAGTCTAGAAATGAAGACTATCAGAACTGGTTAAAATAGGAAAACTTTAGATATAAGATTTTTATGAAATTAGATGTAAAATCCAAAGCACAAAATGGTAGAAGAAAGTACTTCCTTTATAGTAATAAAAATGAAATGTTAATGGATTAACTCCCCAATCAAAGACAAAGATTGGTAGAATGAATAAAAATCAGGATGCATCTATATGCTGTCTACAGAAGGCTCACTTTAGAACCAAACACAAAAATAGGTGGAAAATAAAAGGTTAGAAAGAGATATTTCACATAAACAGCAACCAGAGAAGACCACGGGTACTATACTATATCCAACAAACTAGATTTCAAAAGTAAAACAATTAAAAGAAACAAAGATGAACTCTATATATAAATAGAAGGAACAACTTAACAAGAAGGCATAACAATTATAAACCTTTATGTACCGAGCCAGAGTGTTCCACCGTATGTGATAAAACACTGACAACACTGAAGGGAAAAGTAGATACCTCTAGCGTGATAGTTGGAGACTTCAATATACTCCTCTCTTCAAAGGATAGAACATATAGACAGAGGATCAGTAAGAAAATAGAGATTTTGAATAATACAACAAATGATCTAGACTTAACAGACATTTACAGAACATTACATCCCACAACAGCAGAATATCCATTTTTCTCAAGTGCTCATGAGTCATTCTCCATGATAGACCACATACGCTTCATGTTGTCATTCAATTCCCTGAGACGTTCCTCATATTTTTCCATTCTTTTCCCTATATTTTCTTTTGCGTGTTGGATTTCAGATGTTCTGTCCTCTAGTTAACTAATTCATTCTTCTGTCCCTTGAAATCTGTTTTTGTAGGTTTCCATTACAGTTTTTATCTCTTCTATTGTACCTTTAAATTCTGAAATTTATTTTTTTCAAACATTCGAGTTCTTACTATTCGCCCAATGTCTTTTTGTATCTTCCCTCAACTCGTTGATTTGATTTTTGATGCAATTTTGCATGTCTGTTTAAACATCCTGAGTTTGCTCTTTCAACTCTTATACCTCATTTGAAGTGTTGGTTTGTTCCTTTGACTGGGCCATATCTTCAATTTTCCTAGTATGACTTGTTGTTTTTTGCTGGTTTCTGGGCATTTGATTTCCTTATTAATTTAGTCTTGAGGTTGTTTTCAGTCTTTTAGCTAGGGTTTTCTTGCTATGTGGCTTTCTTCTGTATATGTACTTTGACATTCTGTTCAACTTATTCTAGACCTCCAGCATATGTTTGGTTTAAGTGATCCATTTTTTTTTTATTTCTCTTTTTTCTGTTTCGTGCCCTGCCTATATGGAGAGTTTTTTTTTTTTTTTTTTTTTCTGGAGGGTCTTCTCAGATATTGTCGACCCTAGTCAGATTTTCCAAGATCAGACAGGCCCACAGTTCAGGAAGAGAATAGCCAGTGTCAGTTTTCCCTGAGGATGAGACCCAGCGACGTTCAGACTTTCTTATGAAGCCTCTAGACTCTGTGCTTTGCCTGTCCTGCCCAGCATGTGGCACTTGTCAGCCTACAGCTCCCCACTGGTGTAAAGTGATGAGTGAGTTTAATTCCAGTAGTCTCTCCCTGCTACTAGTATGGTTGAGAGAGAGTCTGAGGTAGTAGTTTGGCTTTGATTGCTTCCGTTTACCAGCCTCTGTGGCCTGAATTCTCTGAAGGAAGGCCTCCACTTTAGCTGAGCCATGCCCCCCTTTTCTTGGGGGAAGTTATACCTTTTAGGAAATTAACCCCTTTCACCTGAGTAGTTAGTTTGTATCAGATATGCCTTAATTCTGCTGTTGCCTGGTGCAGTGCTACAGACTGAGAGTGCTTGCAGTTCTATCTAGTGAGCTGTTATGAAGTAAAAAAAAACACAACAAGTAAATACCTTTTCAGAGCCAGGCCCCACCCCTCCCCCAGCTTTGTCAATCAAGAGACGGAGTTGGTATGTTGCTCAATGTGTCCCAAGGCTCTATGTGACCCCTTTTCTTGGGATCTACCCCTTCTCCAGTATGTTGTGCTTTACTACTCAAAAAGCCTCTGGTTTTGTTTTTTTTTTCCGTCAGGTCCTTCCCTTCTTTGTTGGGGTAAAACTCCTAGTGCCTTTAGTGCTTATTCCAGGTTTGTCTGTGCTTCGGGCCTGTTTTCCGTAGTCAGAATGTGTTGGCTGATTCAGCAATTGGAGCTTGATTGAGCTAAGCCCTTGCTACCATAAAGTCTGTTTCCTTTCCCCTTGGGGAACCAGCCTGCTATGCCCATGGGCAGGGTTGCTGGCCTCTGCAGCTTTGGAGACTTACAATTCTGAGTGGGATCTCAGCCATTCCACCTGTTCCAGATTGATGTACTCTCTGTGTCCAGTCACTGCTGTCCCCTCAGTAGTTGTTCATTACAGTTGCTGGCTATTTGCTAACTGGTTTGGAGGAGCACCTCTTTATGCCACCATCTTTCCCTGCCTTCTTCATTACCATTGATTGCTTCTGTATCTTTGTCAGAGACCAGTTGGTCAAACTTGTGAGTGAACATATTACTGGTGCCCCTGACACCAGGGATCACAGGAATGCTACAGCTTCCCTATGGACCTTTGTTGACCATGCTGTCCCAGTTGGTACTTTCTGCTGTCACCATAACAGCCCCTCTTTGAAGAACACAGATATATTAGTTTCTGGGCTTTTTCAAGCCACAGGGATCTTTCACATGGGCTGCCAAGTCTTGCCCCACTACCACGTATTCCTGATGGTGGAGGTAATGTTCACCTTAGTCTGATTCTTGATGAATTCTTCCAATTCCTTAATTCTAAAACTAGTGTTTCAGAATCCTACATGCTCAGAACTGTGATTATCATGTGTTCTAGTTTGCTAGCTGCCGGAATGCAACACACCAGAGACAAATTGGCTTTTAATAAAAGGGGATTTATTTTGTTGGTTCTTCAGAGGAAAGGCAGCTAACTTTCCACTGAGGTTCTTTCTTACGTGGAAGGCACAGGATGGTCTCTGCTGGTCTTCTCTCCAGGCCCCTGGGTTCCAACAACTTTCCCCGGGGTGACTTCTTTCTGCATCTCCAAAGGCCTGGGCTGAGCTGCGAGTGCTGAGATGAGGTATGCTGAGCTGCTTGGGCTGTGCTATATTGTGCTCTCTCATTTAAGCACCAGCCAATTAAGTCAAACGTCACTCATTGCAGCAGACACACCTCCTAGCCGACTGCAGATGTAATTAGCAACAGATGAGGTTCACCTACCATTGGCTTGTGTCCACAGCAACAGAACTAGGTATGGTCACCTGGCCAAGTTGACAGCTGAATCTAACTAACACATCATGTATTTTCTATACAGAGAAATATATGTGTTTATCCAAAAGGCGCTTCTCTACCTTATCAACAGCAGGGTTACTTATCTTTGTAATTAAAAAATATGGTGCCTTTATTGGACAATTTGCTGATAAACTCAAAGAGCAAAAAATTGCCCAACTAGAAGAGGTGAAGCAGACTTAAATCAAGCACATGCAGGATGCTGTTGAATTAGAGAAGTCATAACTGGTACTGTTTGTGAAGCACCATTATCTTTTTGATGTTCAGTGGAATAACATTAGTAGAGCCTTTCAGCTACTTACCAGAATGGCAGAATAAGGTCTACAATGAAATATAGAATCACCTGGACTATCATATGTCTGTGCAGAATATGATGCATTGAAAGGATCAAGTGTCCATATAAACTAGGTATATATATGTAAAATAGGTATATATATATGCTACTTGATTCAGAGCATCTCTAAACAGCAAGAAAAGGAGATAATTGCCAAGTGCATTGCAGATCTAAAGCTGCTTGCAAAGAAGGTTCAAGCTCAGACAGTTCTTAAATGCAGTTATCGTAGGTGTTCTTTATCAAGTTGAGTTCATTCTTTCTATTCTTAACTTCCTGAGAATTTTTTCATGAATGTGTGTTTGATTTTGTCAAATACCTTATCTGCATGAATTGATATGATCATGTGCATTTTCTTCTTTAGTCTGTTAATATAGTATGTTTTAGTTTCCTTACTGCCAATGCAAGTGTCATGCAGTGGGTTGGCTTAAGCAATGGGAATTTATTTGCCCATGAATTTGAGGTTAGGAGAAGTCCAAACTGAACATGTCATCAAGATAAGCTTTCTCCCAGCAGACTCTCATGTTCTTGGGCTGGCTGCTGGTGATCTTTGGTCCTTGGATTTTCTGTCACATAGCAGTGCTTATGAAAGCCTCTTCTGGCTTCTGAGTTCCATTAACTTCTAGCTTCTGGCTGTTCTTTGTGGCTTTTTCTCTCTCTGTGACCTTCCCTATAAGGTCTTTAGTAATTGAATTAAGATGCATCCTGATTGTTGGGCCACCACCACCCCCACCCCCAAAACTAAGGTAACTTCCTCATAAGGTCCCATTCACAGTGGGTTCACACCCTCAGGAATGGATTAAATTTAAGAACAAGTTTTTCTCTGGTTCCCAACTCCAAACCACCACAATGTTGTATGGTGATTGGTTATCAGATATTGAACTAGCTTGCATCTGTAAAGTAAATTCCACTTGATCTTGGTGTAGAATTCTTTTAAATATATTGGTAATTTCTATTTGCTAGTACGGTCTTTGCATCTGTATTCATGAGGGCTAGTAGACTAGTTTCTTTTATTGTACTATCTTTGGTTTGGTATCAGTAATTTTGTCTTCATAAAATGAATCTTGCCTCTTCTATTTTCCTAAAGATATGTAAATTGATATTAATTCTTCTTTAAAGATTTGATAGAATTCTCAGTGAAATCATCTGTGTCTGGAGCTTACCTTTCTGGGAGTTTTAAAATTACAAATTCAGGGTGGGCCACGGTGGCTCAGCAGGCAGAGTTCTTGCCTGCCATGCTGGAGACCTGGGTTCAATTCCCAGTGCCTGCCCATGCAAAAAAAAAAAAAAGATACAAATTCATATTCAAATTAGGTATTTCATATTAGATGACTTATGGTAGTTTGTGATTTTCTAGGAAATGGTCTAGTTCATCTAAGTTGTCAATTTTATGTGTGTAGAGTTGTTCTTAGTGTTTCTTTATGATCCTTTTATGCGTGTAGAGTTGTTCTTAGTGTTTCCTTATTATCCTTTTAATGTGTACCAGAAGTAATGATATACATACCCTGTTTCATTCCTGATATTGATAATTTATGTCTTCTCTCCTTTTCCACTGTTGGTCTTGGTAGAGGTTTGTCAATTTTATTGATCTTTTCAAAGAACCAGCTCATTCTTTCATTGATTTTTCTCTAGTGTTTTTATGTTTTTAGTTTTATTGATTTCTACTTTTACCTTTATTATATACTTCATTTTGTTTGCTTTGGATTTATTTTGCTTTTCTTTTTCTAGTTTTTTTGAAATGAGAGCTTAGATTATTGATTTGAGACCTGACCTATTTTTTATATAAGCATTTAGTGCTAAAAACTTGACCTCTCATCACTGCTGCAGCTTTATCCCTCTCATTTTGATAAGTTGTATTTAGTTTAATGTGTTGTTTTCATTTCTCTTGGGACTTCCTCTTTGACCCATAGATCACTTAGAATTGTTGTAGAGTTTTCAAGTGTTTTGAGGTTTCCTTATCATCTTTCTTTTGTTGATTTCTATTTGACCCATTGTAGTCAGAGTACATATTCTGTATAATTACAATTCTTTTTAATTTGTTGAGATTAGTTTTATGGCCTAGGATGGGGTGTATTTTGGCAAATGTTCTGTGAGTAATGTGTACTTTGCTCTTGTTGATTGTCAGTTATATCCCATTGGTTGATGGTGTTGTTAAGTTTTATAGCCTTGCCAATTTTTGTTTTGTTGTTAACATCAATTTTTGAGTTAGGGATTGTGTTAGTTTGCAAGCTGCTGGAATGCGTTATACCAGAGCTGGAACAAATGGGTTTTTAAAAAGTAAGTTTAATAAGTTAGAAATTTACAGTCCTAAGGAAGTGAAAGTGTCCAAATTAAGGCAAACACCTCTGTCATCTGGGTAGTCACGTGGCTGACATTTGCTGGTCACTTGTTCCTGGGCTCCATTGCTTTCAGCCTCTGCTCCTGTGGAGGTTCCTCACTTTATTTCTCCAGGTCTTACTTTCATCTCTTTGTCTCCCTTGCCTCTCTCCAGGTTCTGGCTTGTTTAATATCTCATGGTAATGTCTGCTGCGCTCTAAGCATCTCCAAACATCTGTGTTTCTGTTCTCCACATATCCACATCTGTGTCAGTTCTGCTGTGAAGTTTCTGTCAGCTCTGTCATTTCTGACTCTTTCCAAAATGTTTCCTCTTTTAAAGGATTATAGTTATCTAATCAGGACCCACCTGGAATGGGTGGAGTCACATCTCTCTCTAATCAAATCAAAAGTTTCCAAACTACAGTATTGAATCAAGATTGAAAGAATTTCCCACAAGATTGGATCAGAATTAAAGCATGGCTTTTCTGGGGTACATAACACTTTCAAACTATAACTGAGTTGATCTATTTCCCTTTCTTGGTTTATAAACTTTACTTCACATATGTTGCATTTTTTATTTGTTTGGTATATACACATTTAGGAGTATTGATTTTCTTGGAAGATTGACACTTTTGTCATTATATAATGTTCTTTTCTATATCTGGTAATTTTTTTGCTCTGCAGTCTACTTTATCTGGTATTAATATAATCATTCCTGCTTTCATTTGATAAATACTTGAGTGGTACATCTCTTCAAACTTTTACATTCTACATACTTATATTATTACATTATAAGTGTACACAGCTTACAACTGGGTAGTTTTTTTTGTCACTATGCCAACATCTGTCTTTTAATTCATATATTTAGATCATTTTCATTTTTTCAATAATTTTTATTATGGAAATATATATACAATATAAAATTTCATGTGGCTTTCAGGATTCTTTCCTTGGTGTTCAACAGTTTGTAGTCTATCAGTGTGGACTACACACTGAGGTTATCTTATTTGGAATTCATTGAGCTTCTTGGATGTGTTTTTCATGCATTTCATTAAATTGGGGAAAGTTTTAGCCATTTTTTATTGAAATACTGTCTCTACCCCTTTCTCTCTTTCTTATTCTGTGACTTCTACAATGTGTACATTAGTATGCTTGATGATGTCCCACAAGTCTTTCAGACTCTGTTCACATTTCTTCAATCTTTTTTCTTTCTGTTTCTCGTATTGTATAATTTAACTTGCCTCATCCTCAGGTTTGATGTTTTTTTTTCCTTCTCCCAGTTACATTTTGCTGTTGAATCCCTCTAGAGAACTTTTGTTTCAGTTATTATCCTCTTCAGCTATGGTTTTTTCTGTATGGTTCCTTTTTTGTTGTTAAAAAAAAGTTTTTCCTGCAGTAACATAAGTACAACTCAGATTTTCCCATTTTAACCCAAGTGTACACGTGAATTTAGTATTAATTACATTTACAACATTGTGTTCCCATAACCAATATCCATTACCCCAGCATTTTCTTTACCTCAAACAAAGCTCTGCACCTAATAAGCAATAATGCCCTCTTCCCCTGCTTTCCTACCCTGGTAATCTATAATCTACTATTTCTGAATTTTGCTTCTTCTAGGTATTTCATATAAGCAAGATCATATGATATTTGTCTGTTTCTTTTGTTTCTGGCTTATTTCACTCAAAGTGATGTCTTCAAGTTTCATCCATGTTGTAGCATTCAAATAATATTCCATTGTATGTATATACTACATTTTATTCATTTGTTTGTTGATAGACAGTTACTTCCATCTTCTGGCAATTGTAAATAATTCCGTTAAAGAATATTGGTGTGCAAATATCTGCTTGAATCCCTGCTTTCAATTCTTTTGGGTATGCCAAGAAATGGTATTGCCAGGTCATGTGGTAATTCTATTTTCAACTTTCTGAGGATCTACCAAACTGATTTCCATAGTGTTTGCACCATTTAACAGTTCCATCAGCATGTATAAGGATTCCTATTTCTCTGCATCCTTGTTAACACTTATTTTCTATTTTTTCTTTTTAAATAATACCCATCCTAATGTGAAATGGTATCTCATTGTGGTTTAGATTTGCTTTTCCTTAATGGCCAATGACGTGCATATTTTCATTTCCTTATTGACCATTTGTAGATCTTGTTTGGAGAAATGTTTATTCAAACCCTTTTCCGATTTTTAAGTTATTTATCTTTTTGTTGTTGAGTTGTAGCAGGTCTTTATATGTTCCAATTATTAATTTATCAGATGTATGGTTCACAAGCTTTTCACTCTTTATAGTGTCTATTAATGTACAGAAGTTGTTAATTTTTATGAAGTCCATTATATCTATTTTTTTCTTTTGGTGCTCATGCTTTTCATATTATATGTAAGAAATCAGTCCCAAATCCAAAGTTATGAAGATTCTCCCCTATGTTTTCTTCTTGAACTTTTATGGTTTTACTTCTTATGTTTAGGTCCTTAAGCCACTTTGAGTTAATTTTTTGCATATGGTGTGAGGTAGGCGTCCAACTTCATTCTTTTGTAAGTGGTTATGCAGTTTTCCCAGCACCATTTGTTGACAAGAGTATTCTTTCCCCACTAACATTCCTGCCTTCTTATCAAAAAATCATTCACCTGTTGATGTGTGGGTTTCTTTATTACCTTTCAGTTTTCTTTGATTGGTCTATATGTCCTATGTTTATGCCAGTGCCACACTGTTTTTATTATTATGGTTTTTTAGAAAGTTTTGAAATCAGAAAGTATGAGACCTCCAACTTTGTTTTGCCTTTGCAATATTGATTCGGGTATTCAGGGCCCCTTGCAATTCCATATGAATTTGGAGATTGGCTTTTTTATTTCTGTAGAAATTCTGCTGGTATTTAGAGGTATGTCATTGAATTTTTTTATTATTTTATGTAGTATTGATGCTTTATTAATACTAAGTTTTCCTATCCATGAATGCAGGATGCCTTGCCATTAATTTGGGTCTTTAACTTCTGTCAGCAATTTTCTCCAACTCTTAATTCTAGTGTGCCCTTTATTGAATTGTAACTTCTTTTTACCACTCCCCATTGGTGAGCTCCTTGGGGACCTTCATTTTTTGATGGATTAGAGCCTCTCAGTTTAAAAATGGGCAAAGGATGTGAATTTCTCCAAAAGAGATAGATCAATGGCCAATAAGCACATAAAACATGTTCAAGATCATTAGTCATTGGGGAGAAACAAATCAAAAGCTCAGTGAAATAGCAGTTCTCACCCACTTGGATAGTCACAATAAAAAAGCAGACAATAACAGTGGTTAGCAAGGATGTGTAGAAATTGGAACCCTCACACACTGCTAGTGGGAATATAAAGTGGTGAAGCTGCTTTGGAAATTGCTGGGCAGCTTTTCAAAAACTTAAACATGGAATTATCATATAAACCAGCAGTTCATTCCTAAGTATATAACCAGGAGATTTAAAAACGTGTCCACAAAAAATTTGTGCATAAATGACACACTCATAAATGCTACAACATGAATGAATCTTGAACATTATGCTAAATGAAATAAGGCACTCACAGCACTATATATTATATGAGTCCATTTATATGAAATGACTAAATAGACAAACTATAGAGACAGAAATTGGACTAGTAGTATTAATTACTTTCACAATATTCTGTTGCCATCACCAATATCTTTTGGTGGACACAGGTCAGTATAAAGAGTGGAGGTCAGGTTCCTGTGGGGAATGGAGAATGACTAATTTCTTTTGGGGGATGATGAAAATGTTCTAAAATTGATTGTATTGATGGTTACACTACTTTGTCAATATACTAAAAACCACTGAATTGCAAACTTTAAATGGAGGAATTGCATGGTATGTGTCTTATAGCTCAATAAACTTGTTAGAAAAAAACATCTTGCAACCACTTGCTTACCAAAGAGATAAGATTTGTAACCAGGAAAGTGGGTAAGATTTCTGAAAGAGAGCTTGTAAGGAGTATTGAGTTCTTTTTAGTAGCTGAATCTTAGGGAAGACCCACAGTATAGACTAAGAAGGAAAAGAGAACATATTAAAGAAAGTAAACTACTCACCAGACTGGCAAAAATGTAAAAGTCTGACAATGTAATTAATAATGCTAAGTATTGAAAAGGATGTGGAGCACTAGGAACTCTTATCCACAGCCAATGGCTATGTGAAAGTATAATTACTTTGATGTGGGGAAGTATTGGTTTTCCAATTTTGCTCTTTTTCAAGATTATTTTGGCTATTCTGGGCCTCTTGCATTTCTTAATGAATTTTAGGGTCAGCTTGTCAATTTCTGCAAAGAAGCCAACTGGGATATTGATAGGGATTGTATTGAATCTGTAGACCAATTTGGGAAATTTTGCCATCTTTATGTTAAGTGCTGTAATCCAGAAACATGGGATATCTTTCCATTACTTTAAATTCCTTCAATAATGTTTTGTAGTTTTTGGTATACAATTCTTTCACTTATTTTGTTAAATTTATTTCTATATATTTTATTATTTTAGATATTACTGTAAATGAAATTATTTTCTTAGTTTCTTTTTTGGATTGTACCTTACTAGTGTATGTAAGTATGATTGATTTTTTTTATATTGACCTGTGTCCTGTGACCTTGCTGAACTTGATTTTTTTTAGCTTTAATGGTTTTTAGTGGATTCTTCTTAAAAATTTTTATATACAAGACCATGTCATCAGTAAATAATTTTTTAAAAATTCCTTTCCAATCTAAATGCCTTTTATTTCTTTTTCTTCCCTAATTGCCCTGGCAATTACAATGTTGAATAGAAGTGCAAGAGTGGACATTCTTGTCTTGTTCCTGATATTAGGGTGAAAGCTTTCAGTAGTTCGCCATTATTTATGTATTAGTTATCTGGTTTTCATAGATGCATCTGATGAGGTTGATGAAGTTCCCCTCCATTTCTAGTTTTTTGAGTATTAGTATAACCACTTATATAAGAAGGTCTTTACTTTAAGACCCAGAACGATGACTGTCTTTTTAAAAGATGTTCTTTCAAGTTTTGTCATTCCTCAAACATCAGAGGGTGGTGAAAGCAATTCACTGTCTCTCTGATTTGTTTCTATTTCTGGTATAGTTAAGAATCTTTTTCTTTGACCCAGTGAGAAAGTATCACATGCTTTGCTAAGTTTCTGTCTCAGTAATGTCCAAGCTAGTGGAATCAGTGATTCTGAATTAGTTACACTACAGCTTTTTACCTTCAGAAGTCTTCTTGAGAATCCAAATGGCTTCCATAAGATCCTCATGCCCTGGTACTGCTCAGAGATAGATTGCTGGTGGCTGGGCTGGGCCCTGGGGCCATGTTCTTGATAAACAAAATCCCAAACATCAGTTATCAGATTCATTATATAGTTTAAGTATCAACTTTGCTATTAAATACTTGTCACTCAATGGTTTGTATATTGTTTTCCTCATATTATTTCATTTAGCTTGAATCAAGTATCAGAAAATATCCTCAGAGATAGTCCAGATGTTATGATATGGTCTTTTATAATTTTGATTTTCTTTAATCATGAGTCATCCTGCTGTGGTGTGAATGAAAATGTTCTTTTACATTCCATAGTTCTAATATCATTGTGATTTCTTTGTTTAAAATAGGAACATTTAGATCCAGCTGGGCTTTTCTTAAAGATGAAAATCCTCTTGAAAGCTGAAAAAGCTAATGAAGAACTTCTTGAAGGTATCATCCCTATATGGAGCACACAACTTTGAAATATCACCACCAATTTGTTGTATATAAGATAACAATAGGTATAATTTGATGCTGGCTAAGAAGAAAACTGATACCATAAGAAAGGCAGAAGATTGTCAGACAGGAAGAGAAAAAGAAGAGAGAATAGTAGGCAAATTTAAAAGGTGGTAAAAAAGAAAAAAAGAGATTAATATAATGGTTAAATTTTTATTAGTCTAGCAGAGCATTGTATCTGTCCAACTCTTCTGAAGTTGCCTACCACCATGAAGAAAACTTCCTATTGTTAGCTTTTGGAATGCTATGCTTTTTGTAATTACTGTTACAAACATTGCTATTTGTTTAGTCAGGATTCTCAAGGGACTAGAGTGTACGCCTCACAAAATAAACATCCTGCTAAAAACTGAGTCATTGGGCAAGTCATTTAACTTTTTCTGTGCTTCAGTTTCTTCCTCTTTAAAAGGGATATTATAATAATAGCATCTATTTCGTTGTGTTATCTTGAGAATCTTATGAGAAAATATATGCAAAGCATTTAGCATATAATTAGGGTGTAATACATGTTACCTATTGTAGTTGTTGTCATATTATTACTTTTATTACTACTATATTGATGTATTGGGTGAGACAAAAGTCTCTCTATCCACAATAGCCCTTAACAGTATTTAAATTTCTGTTTATTTGTAAAAATAATTTGCTCTAAAATCTTTCATGGTGCTTAATGCATGAGTAATCTTATAGAGCTGTGTTACTTGTACATAATTAGGTTAGAAAAATTACTGATCATCCAATGAAGAATAGCAATTTGTTGGGATTTTGACAATAATGAAATTTGGCAGTAATCCTAAATTTAGTATTGCAGAATCTTTCTGTGATGTCTAGAATCTTACCAATCTCTTAAGAGGCCTCAGAAGCTCAAATGTATGTAGGATTCCACATATCTAGGTAATAGTATCTCCACATACACAGATTGAATGTTACAAACAGGAAGACAACTCCACTTTTTCTTTGCACTAGGGAAATAATAAACCAACTAAATAATTTAAGAAATAGACTCATTCAAACTGATATAATGTGGGAAGATGAGAGAGATTATTTTAGTTACCTCATGTAAAGTTGATTAGTTTTGAACTAAAATTCCCCATTAAAATTTTTTATCTAAATGTAGATAAGAAGTAGAATTAAAATGAAATTATTCTTTATTTCCAGATTGATTTTTTAAAATTAAATCTAGATACTCCTCATATTCAGAGTGGCAAAGTTACAATGCCAGTCATTGTTTAGTTACAAATCAGTAGACTTCCCTGAACCTAAGTTTTCTATAGTTTAAAATAATAAAATAGCTTTTACTTTGTTGTACTGAGAGAAAATATGAAACTTGTATTTTGATAATCTTCACTTTTTTGATAGTGAAAGTACTTTTCTGTTAGAATTAATCTAATTGCTGGCATTAGAATTTAACTGGTATTTTTTTATAGTAGAAAAATTGAAAATATATATAATTTTTATTATTAAAGTGTAGCAGATATTAAGAAAATTTGGATGTTCTAAGAAATGATCATGATGATGAATATCCAGCTATGTGATGATATTGTGAATTACTGATTATATATAGAATGAAATGATCATATGTTAAGAATGTTTGTGTTTGTTGTTATTTTTTTTAAAAAATTTAAAAATTAATTTAAAAAATAAAAAGAAAAAAAATTTGGGGAAAGTAATAAAAATATACCATAGTATATAATATAAGCTCCCTGAAAGCAGGGATTTTTTGTGCATTTTGTTCACTGAAAGATTCCCAGCACTAAGCACAGTGCCTGACTCAGAGAAGACACTCATTAAATATTTTTTAATAAATTGAGTTGAATAACTGAATTTTATTATATTATTATTTGTTTGAATAACTGAAGCTAAACACAGTCTTTTTTAGCAATTTGATTCTTCATTTTCAGTATTTTTCCTATCTTAGTTTATTTTATATATAGAATTATGACCATATAGTAAATAGAGACTTGTTTCTGATTTTTCACTTAATCTCTAAACATTTAAAAATATTAGTGTCTATTCATTTTTTCCTTATTTCATACTCAACAATTTCAGTGGTTGCATAGTTGTTTATCACTTATCTACAGGGACACTCAGGGTATATTCCCTTTTTATCATTTTTATATCTTACTTTATGTTTAATATCTTTGTTCATGAGCGTTTTCTTCCATATTTATTTAGAATAGTTTTTGAGAAGTACAGTTGTTGAAGTAAAGTGTATAACAACAATAACTGCTGCTATTTATTGAACACTTATTAAGTGCTAGGTGCTTTGCTATATACTTTATGTACATTATCTCATTCAGTGCTCTCAACAACCCTGAGAGTTTGGTGTGAGTATATCCTTCATTTTACAGATAACAAAACGGGATGCAGAAAAATTAAGTAACTTGCCTATGGCCATACAGATGGCAAATAATTTCAAATTTAGGTCTGGCTGACTTCAGATTCTAAAATCTTAACCACTGTGTTCTTGTTGCATATAGTATTGTCAAATTGCTTTTCAAAAGGATTGTATCAGTTTACTTTGCCATCCATATATGGGTGCCTATTTCATTGTACTCTTCCTAGTTTTGCATATTATTGCTTTAATAAAATACTTTGATAGTTTGTTAGGCAAAACATGATATATAGAAAACATTTAGTAAGTAGATTTTGAATAGAGGAAAATTATTGAAATCAGCTAAGCATCCTCAAAAATGAAACTGATGTGAATATTTCATTTTTTTCTTTTGGTTAGCTGTCATGGAAATCCTACATCTTGACATGTCTTTAGACTTCTGTCTGCACATTGCTAAACTGCTGATGGATTATGAAAGGTACAGAAGAATTGATTTTCCTTTCTCTAAAGACTGACATTTTTCTAAGGATTCTTTTAACATATATGGATTATATATATTAAGACCCATATTCAAAGTGCACCATATTTGCCAATATGCTGATCAAGTTAAAATATGGAACTGCTAATTTAATGACTTAAACAGTAAAGATAATTTTAAAAATTTACATTGGAATTTTAAAAAAGAAAAAAGTGAAAGAGGAATAAGATAGGAATAAGATAAAACAGGAATTAGGCTATGTAAACTTGCAGGACAGTGTCATGTGGAGCAGTAAGGAGCATGAACAAGTGCAGTTCTGCAAGTGATGTATCTCATTAGCTCTGTCTTTAGGGAATCAGTTAAGTCAAAAGGGACCTTAAGGTTCTTCTACACCAGTAGTTCTCAAACTTTGGCATACATCAGAATCACTGGGCAATAAGCTCATAAAAAGATGCTCAGTGTCATTATCAATTAGGGAAATGCAAATCAAAACCACAGGGAAGTAGCGCTTCACACCCACAGTAATAAAAAAGACAGATAAATAAAAGTGTTGGTGAAGGTTTGGAGAAATTGGAACCTACGTGCACTGGTGGTGAGTATGTAAAATAGTGCTGCCACTTTGGAAAACAGTCTGGCAGTTCCTCAAAAAACTAAAACAATTACCGTATGACTCAGCAGTTTCTCTCCTCGGTATAAACCCAAGAGAATTGAAAGGAAATAGGCACATAAAAACTTGGACCTGGGCGATGTGATGATGGTGGCTCAGTGGCAGAATTCTTGCCTGCCATGCAGGAGCCTCGGGTTTCATTCCCGGTGCCTGCCCATGCAAAAAAGATAAAGACCACAAAAAACAAAACTTAGGTGTGAATATTCCTAGCATCATTACTCATAATAGCCAAAAAGTAGAAAGAACCCACATGTTCATCTACTGATTAATAGATAAATATGTGGTATAGTCATACAATGGAATATTATTCAACAATAAAAAGAAATGAAATACTGAAACATGCTACAATGTGAATGGACCTTGAAACCACGCAAGTGAAAGAAGCCAGTCACAGAAGAATATGATACCATTTATATGGTATGTCTAGAATAGGCAGATTTGTAGAGATGGAAAGACCAGTGGTTGCTTAGGACTTAGGGCATTGGAGGGAAATGGGGAGTGACTGTTAATGGATATATAGTACTTTGGGGGGGAGTGAAAGTGTTCTAAAATTGATTATAGTGATGGTTTGCATACATCTGTGAATATAATAAAAACCATTGAATTGTACAAGTGGGGGAATTGTATATTATGTGAATTATATCTCAATAAAGCTGCTATAAAAATTCACATAGGAAACAATAAAAAAATGTGGAGGTCAGGCCCTTTCTTACTTCAACAAGCCAAGACCTCTGTATTCTTTATTAATTCTCCTGGTGATTCTGGGAACCATTTATTCTAGATCAAAGGTTAGCAGATTTTTTCTATAAAAGGTCAGATAGTAAATATTTTAGGCTTTTTAAAGAATAAATTCTCTGTCAACCTATCAACTCTTTTGTATGTAGTATGAAAGCAGCCATAAACAATGTAAATGAATGGATGTCACTGTGTTCCATTAAACTTTATTTACAAAAATAGGTGGTCAGCTAGATTTGACTCATAGACTGTAGTTTGCCAACCCTTGTTCTAGACCAGTCTTCTACCTGATTCATAAATCCTCCATAAACTACAGGATAAGAAGCCATTGAGGCTCCCCTTGAATATCTATATTTTTACAAAGCTGAAACAAAAAAAATTTTCCTCATATAAAATTGATATGTTTTCCAGTAATTTTTACTTGTTAATTCTACTAAATGGTAAATCTTTCATCTGACAGCTCTTCATTTATTATCCCAGTTCATTCTCGTATTGTTTATGACTTGGCCAATTTCTGGGTGAATTCCAGTGTGGCAACTGGAATTGAACACAGTACTCCAGGTGTGACCTAACCAATAGTATATATGTTTCATGTTCTAAATGTTCTAAACTTGCACTGCCACAATATGGAAACCACTAGCCATAGGTAGCTATTTAAATTTAAATTAAGCAAAATTAAAAATTCAGGTCCTCAGTCACATTAGCCACATATCTGTCTTAATAGAACATTTCCATCATCACAGGAAGTTCTATTTGGTGGCACTGTTGTAGACCTTCAATTCTTTTTAATGCAGCTCATGTTTAAATTAGCTCTTTTCTAGCAGCCACATCATATGGTTAAATTACTGAGCTTACAAAATTAGACCTTTGAAATGTCAGTTGATTCTTTTTTTTCTAAGCAGTTTTTGTGATATGTTCACATACCATACTGTTCATCCAAAATATGCATCACTGGCTTTTAATACTACCACAGAGTTGTATATTCATCACTACAATCAATTTTAGAACATTTTCATTACTCTAAGAAAAAAAGCCCCATACCCCATGGTAATCACCCAACAATCTCTCTATTCTTCCCCAGCCCTACATAACCACTTATCTAATTCTGTCTCCATAGATTTGTTTATATTTACATTTTATATGAATGGAATTATACAATATGTAGTACTTTGTGTCCGATTTCTTTCACGTAGCATAATGTGCTTTTTAAATTATTGTGTTTTTCTAAATTAAGGAAGTTGTAGGTTAACAGAAAAGTCATGTAAAAAATACAGCATTCCCATATACTGGCTATTGTTGATGTTTTGCATTAGTATGGTACCTTTATTATGATTGAAGAAAGAATATTAAAATATTACTGATAAGTAGTCCTCAGTTGACATTAAGTATATTTTCCCATTTACCATCATATTTTAAAACCTTGTACATTTGTTATAATTAATGAAAGAACATTCTTATGTTTGTACTATTGATCATAATCCATTGTCCCCAATAGGGTTCACTGTATTATAGAGTACCATGTTTTATCTTCTAACTTTCCTTCTAGTAACATACATAACCCAAAATTTCCCCTTTCAACCACAATTATGTGTGTGAACAAACATCATTCAGCACTGTTAACTAAACTCCCAATAGTGCACTGTCATCGCCATTGTCAACTTCTAAACACTTAAAATCAGCCTAAATAGAAATTCTACACACCGTAAGCATCAGCTCCCCATACTCTACCCCATTCTTCCCCCTGGTAACCTATATTCTGGATTGTAACTCTATGAGTTTGCTTATTCTAATTGTTTCATATCAGTGAGATCGAGCAATTTTGTCCTTTTGTGTCTGAGTTGTTTCACTGAGACTGATGTCTTCAGGGTTCATCCATGCTGTTGGATGAGCAAGAACTACATTCTTTTTAATGTTGAATAATATTTCATTCTATGTATGTACCACATTTTGTTTATCCAATCATCAGTTGATGGACACATGGATTGCTTCAATTTTTTGGCAATTGTAAATAATGCCTCTGTGAACAATGGTGTACAAATGTCTGTTTGAGTCTCTGCTTTGAATTCTTTTTAAGTACATAACTACAAGTTGGATTGTCAGATCATATTATAATTCTGTACTTAGCTTCCTGAAGAACTGGCAAACTGTCTTCCACAGTGGTTGTAATGGTTAGGTTCTGGTGTCAGCGTGACCAAGTGATTATGCCAGGTTGTCTGGTCAGCAAGTACTGGCTTGACCATTGCTGTAAGGATATTTCGCAGATGGTTGATAAACCCAATGACTGGTGTATTAAATCGCAAGCCACAGATTGCCCCAGATCACATCTACTAAGGCATGTCTCCGACAATGAAATAATCCAATCAGTTGGAGGCTTTTAAGGAAGAAAGGAAACTCTTTCAGTGCTTCTTCAGCCAGCGAGCCTCTCCTGTGAAGTTTGTTCAGACCCTTCATTGGAGCCACCAGCTTCACAGCCTGCCCTACGAATTTTGGACTCTTCCATTCCCATGGTTATGTGAGACACTTATAAATCTCATATTTACAGATTCCTCCTGTTGATTCTGTTTCTCTAGACAACCCTGACTAACACAATGGCTGTACCATTTTACATTCCCACCAGCAGTGGATGAGTGTTGCTGCTTCTCCACATTCTCTCCAACACTTGTAGTTTTTTTTTAATAGTTGTCATTCTAGTATGTGTAAAGTATCTCACTGTGGTTTTGATTTGCATTTCCCTAATAACTAGTAATGTTGAGCATATTTTCATGTGCTTTTTAGCCTTTTGAGTTTCCTCTTTGAAGACTGTTAATAGAAATCTGTTAAGTCTTTTGCCCATTTTAAAATTCTTATTGCTGTGTTGTAGGATTTCTTTATATATTCTGTATATTAAACCCTTATCGGATACATGGTTTCCAAATATTTTCTCCCATTGAGTAAGTTGCCTCACTGGCTGGTGAACTCTCTGCTTCTGGTTCTGTGGTGGTCTTGTCATGGCTTTCTCGCGGCTCTGTTGTTCTCTGCTTCTCTCAGAATATCTTTTTCTCCAAAAGATTCAATCTTTTATAGGATTCCTGTAAACTAATCAAAACCCACTCGAATGGGTAGAGACATACCTCCACCTAATCCAGTTTAACAACCACTCTTGATTGAATTACATCTCCAGGGAGATGATCTGATTATAGTTTCAGACATGCAGTGATGAATGGGGATTATAAATTGCTGCCTTTACAAAATGGGATTAGGATTAAAATATGGCTTTTCTAGGGTACATACATCCTTTCAAACCGGCACACAGTCTAAGAAACCATTGCGTAGCCCAAGATCTTAAATATGCTTCCCTACATTTTCTTCTTAGGAGCATTATGGTCCTCATTCTTATATTTAGGTCTTTGATCCATCTCCAGTTAATTTTTATATGGAATGTGAAATAGGGGTCCTCTTTCATTATTTTGTATATGGATAACCAGTCCTCTGAGCACTATTTGTTGAAGAGACTATTCTGCCCTAGTTGAGTGGACTTGGTGGCCTTCTCAAATATCAGCCATAGATGTGAGGGTCTGTATCTGAATTCTCAAGTAGGTTCCATTGGTCAATACATCTGTGTTTATGCAACTACCATATGTTTTGACCACTGTGGCTTTATAAATGCTTTAAAGTCAGGAAATGTGAGTCCTCCAGTTTTGTTCTTCTTTTTCAAGCTGTTTTTGGCTGTTTGGGTTCCTTATCCTTCCAAATACATTTAATAATTGGCTTTTCCATTTTTACAAAATAAACTATTGGAATGTTCATTGGGATTGTGTTGAATCTGTAAATCAGTCTGGTTAGAATTGATATCTTAACTATATTTAGTCTTCCAATCCATGAACATGAAATGTCTTTACATTTATTTAGGTCTTCTTTGATTTCTTTTAGTAATGTTCTGTAGTTTTCTGTAAAGTACGAGTCCTTTTTATCCTTGGTTAAATTTATTCCAAGATATTTGATTCTTTAAGTTGCTGTTGTAAGTTGAATTTTTTTCTTGATTTCCTCCTCAGATTGCGCATTACTAGTGTATGGAAAAATACTCATTTGCATATTGATCTTGTATCCACCCCCAACCCCCACTTCTCTGAACTCATTTATTAGTTCTAGTGGCGTTGCTGTAGATTTTTCAGGACCTTCTATATATAGGATCAGGTCATCTGGAAATAGTGAACATTTTACTTCTTCCTTTCTGATTTGAATGCTTTTTATTTCCTAACTGCACTAACTAGAACTTCTGGCACAAAGTGAATAGATGATGACAGTGGATGTCCTTGTCTTGTTCCAGATCTTAGAGGGAGAGCTTTCAGTTTTTCACCATTGAGAATGATGTTAGCTCTGAGTTTTTCATATATGCCCTTAATTATGTTGAGAAAGGTCCATTATATTTCTGTCTTTTGAAATGTTTTTATCAGGGAAGGATACTGGATTTTGACATATGCCTTTTCTTCATCAATCAAGATGGTAATGTGGTTTTCCCGGGACCCTTTGATTTGTTAATGTGGTGTATCAAATTGATTGATTTTCTTGTGTTGAACCTCCATTGCATATTTGGAATAATGTCTACTTGATCATGGTGTATAAATCTTTTAATGTACTGTTGGATTCTATTTGCAAGTATTTTTGCAGATTTTTAAATCTATATTCATTAGAGAAATTGGTCTGTAATGTTCTTTTCTTGTAGTACCTTTGCCTGGCTTTGGTATTAGGGTGATGCTGGCCTCATACGATGAGTTAGGAAATGTTTCCTCCTCTTCAATTTTTTGAAAGTGTTTCAGCAGGATTGGTATTAATTCTTCTTGGAATGATTGGTAGAATTCACCTGTGAAACCATCTGGTCCTCGACTTTTCTTTGTTTGAAGGTTTTTGATGACTGATTTGATCTGTTCCTTATAATGGGTATGTGGAGGTCTTCTGTTTCTTCTAGACTCATTGAAGGTTGTTTGTGTGTTTCCAGGAATGAATCCGTTTCATCTAAGCTTTCTAATTTTTTTGGCATACAGTTGTTCTTAGTGTTCTTTTTTGACCCTTTTTATTTCAGTTGGGGTTGGTAGATATGGCCCTCTTTTCATTTCTGATTTTGTTTATATGCATCCTCTTTTTTTCTTTACAATCTAGCTAAGGTTTTGTCAGTTGTATTGATCATCTCAAAAGGTAGCATTGGGGTGTGGTTTATTCTTTTATTTTTTTTAACTCAGTTTAATTTATTTCCACTCCATTTTTATTTCTTTCCTTCTTCTTGCTTTGGGATTGGTTTCCTGTTCCATTTCTAGTTCTTCCAAGTGTGCAATTAGGTCTTTAATTTTAGCTCTTATTTTTTAATATAGGTGTTTAGAGCTATAAGTTTTTGTACAAGCACTGCCTTCACTGCATTCCATAAGTTTTGATATGCTGTGTTCTCATTTTCATTAGTCTCGAGGTACTTCCTCATTTATCTTTCAATTTCTTCTTTGACCCACTGATTGTTTAAAGGTGTGTAGTTTAACGTCCATGAATTAGTGAATTTCCTGTTCTCCACCTATTATTGCTTTTCAGCTTCATTTCATTATGGTTAGAGAAAGTGCTTTGTATTATTTCAGTCATTTTGAATTTATTGAGACTTGATTTGTGTTCCAACGTGTGGTCTGTCCTGGAGAATGATCCATGAGGACTTGAGAAAAATGTGTATCCTGCTGCTGTAGGGTGCAGTGTCCTGTATATGTCTGTTAGGTCTTGTTCATTTATCGTGTTATTCAAGTTCTCTGTTTTCTTATTATTCCTCTGTCTAGATGTTGTTTCTCCTGATGAGAGTGGTGCATTGAACTCTCCAACAGTTATTGTAGAGATGTTTATTTCACCTTTCAGTTTTGCTAGTGTTTGTCTCATGTATTTTGGGGAACTCTGATTAAATGTGTAAGTATTTACTATTGTTACTTCTTGATGGAATTCCCCTTTTATTAATATATAGTGTCCTTCTTCATCTCTTATAACAGTTTTGCATCTAAAGTCTGTGTTGTCTGATATTGTTATAGCTATCCCAGCTCTCTTTTGGTTACATTTTCCATGGAATATCTTTTTCCAACCTTTTTACTTTCAACCTATTTGTGTCCTTGAGTAAGTCTCTTGTAGACACCATGTAGATGGATCATAATTTTTTATCCAGTCTGCTAAGCTGTGTTGTTTTTTTTTATCGTTTTTTTTATTGTGAAAGATAACATATATACCAAAAAAGCAATAAATTTCCAAGTACAGTTTAACAAGGATTTATAGAACAGATTTTAAAGTTTGGTAGAAGTTAAAGTTCCATGATTTTTCATTTTCTCTTCCTGATTCTCCAAGACACTGGAGACCAATAGAAATATCAATGTAATGATTCAGCAGTCATACTCATTTGTTAAATCCTATCTTGTTATACTCCTTCTTCTCTTTAAATTATATATATATATATATATATATATATATATACATACATAAAAACAATAAATTCCAAAGTATATCACAACAATTTTTAATAGAACAGATTTCAGAGTTTGGTATGCGTTACAATTCCACAATTTTAGGTTTTTATTTTTAGTAGCTCTAAGGTACTGGAGGCTAAAAGAAATATCAATATAATGTTTCAGCACTCATACTCATTTGTTAAACCCAACCTTCTCTGTATAATGCCACCATCACCTTTGATCTTTCTCCCACTCTTTAGGGGTATTTGAGCTATGTCCTTTCTAACTTTTTCATATTGGAAGGGGCTATCGATCATATGGGATAGGGAGATGGAACTATTTGATGTTCTGGAAGGGCTAGCCCCTCTGCATTTCAGGACTTATCTGGTCCACAGACCCATCTGGAGGTTGTAGGTTTGGGAGAGTTACCCTAATGCATGAACCTATGTAAAATCTTATATAATGTCCTGTGTATTCTTCAGGATTGGCAGGAATGGTTTTGGTTGAGGTTTTGCAAGTTATGATAAGTAGCAATGTCTACCTGAAACATGTGTAAGAGTGATCTCCAGTGTAGCCTCTCAACTCTATTTGAACTCTTTCAACCACTGATACCTTATTTGTTATACTTCTCTTCCCCCTTTTGGCCAGTATGGCATTGTTGATCCCATGGTGCCAGGGCCAGGCTCACCCTTGGGGATCATCTCCCACATCACCAGGGAGACTTTTATCCCTGGATGCAGTGTCTCACATAGGGGGCAAGGCAATGGTTTCACTGAAGAGTTGGGCTTAGAGAGAGAAAGACCACCTCTGAGCAACAAAAGATATTCTCTGCAGGTGACTCTTAGGCCTACCTATAGAGAGGCTAAGCTTCTCTGCTACATACATAAGCTTCACAAGAGCAATTCTCAAGATCAGCAAATTGTTCTCCATAACCGTAGGGACATACTGTGCCTTTAAACCTCCACTGCCTATGTCTTTGTTGGGGACAGGGTTGAAACAGTGGCCTTGATTTTCTGTGTCCTGGATTGGCTGAAATAGCAGCTCTGAGCCTTGACTCAACCTTCTGAATTTGGTGATCAAAAGCCATGATCAGTATTCAGCCATGCCCCACCTCCTACCCCATTCTTGGGGAAGAAGACTTCCATGTCCTCTTCTGTGGAACAAGCTATTCATGGTTCTTTACCATCGTTCCTCACTTCTTCCTGCTCTTCCCTTGATGCTGTACTGTGCTCCCATGGTCTTCAGTACCCCAGAACAGCCCCATTTCCATAATAAATAATGCTGCTATAAACATTGGTGTGAAAATGTCCATTTGTGTCTTTGCCCTCATGTCCTTTGAGTAGATACCTAGTAATGGTATTGCTGGGTCATATGGCAATTCTATATTCAGCTTTTTGAGGAACTGCCAAACTGCCTTCCACAGTGGTTGTACCATTTGACATTCCCACCAACAGTGAATAAGTGTGCCTCTTTCTCCACATCCTCTCCAGCACTTGTCATTTTCTGTTTTGTTGATAATGGCCATTCTGGTGGGTGTGAAATGATATCTCATTGTGGTTTTGATTTGCATTTCTCTAATGACCAGGGACGTTGAGCATCTCTTCATGTGCCTTTTGGCCATTTGTATTTCCTCTTCTGAGAGGTGTCTGTTCAAATCTTTTTCCCATTTTGTAATTGGATTGGCTGTCTTTTTGTTGTTGAGTTGAACAATCTCTTTATAAATTCTGGATACTAGACCTTTATCTGATATGTTGTTTCCAAATATTGTCTCCATTGTGTAGGCTGTCTTTTTACTTTCTTGATGAAGTTCTTTGATGCACAAAAGTGTTTAATTTTGAGGAGTTCCCATTTATTTAGTTCTTTCTTCAGTGCTCTTGCTTTAGGTGTAAGGTGTATAAAACCGCCTCCAATTATAAGATTTATAAGATATTTTCCTACATTTCCTCTAACTGTTTTATGGTCTTAGACCTGATGTTTAGATCTTTGATCCATTTTGAGTTAACTTTTGTATAGGGTGTGAGATATGGGTCCTCTTTCATTCTTTTGCAAATGGATATCCAGTTCTCTAGGCACCATTTATTGAAGAGACTGTTCTGTCCCAGATGAGTTGGCTTGACTGCCTTATCAAAGATCAAATGTCCATAGATGAGAGGGTCTATATCTGAACACCCTATTAGATTCCATTGGTCAATATATCTATCTTTATGCCAGTACCATGCTGTTTTGACCACTGTGGCTTCATAAGATGCCTTAAAGTCAGACAGCGTGAGACCTCCAGCTTCATTTTTTTTCCTCTAGATTCTTTTAGCAATTCAGGGCACCCTGCCCTTCCAGATCAATTTGCTTATTGGTTTTTCTATTTCTGAAAATTAAGTTGTTGGGATTTTGATTGGTATTGCGTTGAATCTGTAAATCAATTTAGGTAGAATTGACATCTTAACTATATTTAGTCTTCCAATCCATGAACACGGTATGCCCTTCCATCTGTTTAGGTCTTCTGTGATTTCTTTTAACAGTTTCTTGTAGTTTTCTTTGTATAGGTCTTTTGTCTCTTTAGTTAAATTTATTCCTAAGTATTTTATTCTTTTAGTTGCAATTGTAAATGGAATTCATTTATTGATTTCCCCCACAGATTGTTCATTAGTAGAGTATAGAAACACTACAGATTTTTGAATGTTGATCTTGTAACCTGCCACTTTGCTGTACTCGTTTATTAGCTCTAGTAGTTCTTCTGTGGATTTTTCAGGGTTTTCGACATACAGTATCATATCATCTGCAAACAGTGATAGTTTTACTTCTTCCTTTCCAATTTTGATGACTTGTATTTCTTTTTCTTGTCTAATTGCTCTGGAAGTTGATTTTTCTAAACACAGCCTGCTACACTCATTTAATGTTATATACTTGAGAGCTGTAAACTGTATTGGAAGTTGCATTATGTATGTAATGGACAATGCCTTTAATAAGAATTTTATAGCAAAAATATAAGTATATTTTATATATAGAAGTTTTTTTAGTAACAAAAACTGAATGTACAGAA
Organism: Tamandua tetradactyla; assembly: GCF_023851605.1. Classification (NCBI taxonomy): domain Eukaryota; kingdom Metazoa; phylum Chordata; class Mammalia; order Pilosa; family Myrmecophagidae; genus Tamandua; species Tamandua tetradactyla. The sequence goes on from NC_135353.1 coordinate 100,982,624, forward strand.
CATTAACTGTTAGCAGAATGAATTCTTTTCTTCAGAGGACTATGCTAATGTAGTCCAGATCTTGTTTTCTGATGATCCACCTTGATACAAGAATAAAATTTCTAATATTTAAATGAATGGATGGAAATAACTACATCTCTTAAATATTTTTTGAAATTCACTGTTTCCATGCAAGCTTCATTAGGGGCCAGAGAGCAGAAAATTTTAGGTTATACTCTTATGAGAGTCTGATAATACATAGTGCTATATGAGGGAAGAGGATATGCTTCGGATTTTAGAAAAGCAGATGATGGCTCGGTACTCTATTATTATGAGTTGGTTTCCTGAAATTGAAAGATTATGTCCATTTAATCTTTGACATTTTAGTAAACCTACCAAAAGGCAAAATAAGGTTAATTTGGCATGACTTTTTTTTCAGTGAATCCTTGCAGGTTTATATTAATGCTTCTCAAATATAAGGTATATACAGTCAGCTGAAGATCTTGTTAGAATGCAGATTCTGATTCAGTAGGTCCGGGATGGTGCCTGAAATCTGCATTTCTCACAAACCCCTAGATATGCCAATGCTGTTGGTCTTTGAACCATGCTTTCAGTGGCAAATTTGGGAATCTACTTGCCCGTTTAAAAGCAAAAATCAGAACTTTTCTTTTCTCCAGTCTTTATAACCCTTCTAATTTTCCATTATTTCTTAAAAATGTCTAGAATTAATGACTCTCATCTATAAATTCTCTTAGTTATAATGCAAATTCATGTGCTCCAGGGGCCCTGAACTCCTTTAGAGCAACTCAGTATTATGTTCCTGTCTCCTCATCTTGAATTTTAATTCCTTCTTTTAAAAATGTTTATGTATTATTTTTACTATACAAACACACGTGACTTTGATGAAAATTTTAAAATTAAAAAGATCGTGTCCAATCATATTATCCTTACAAATAATCTGTTTAGGTTTTTAAATTTCCTTGGACTCCTTGTTTACATTGGGACATAATTTTCCATAGTTGTAATGATAGTATAGATCATTTTATATTAATATTGGCAAAAGACTACAAGTATTCCATTTGGTACAAATTAAATAGTATTAATTTATTGATTGCACTTCATTTCGGTGATAAGAATATCAAATCAAACAATCAAGCGAAGGAATTTTGAATTGGAATGAGACTACCAATATAACATCAGAAACTTGGAGGTAGTAATCTAGGAAAGCCAATGCAACAAATCAAAATATAGGAAAAAATGTAGGAAATTATATTGACATCACCAAATTAAATCAAGAACAGAGGGGAGCAGAATCAGGTTTGAAAAATCAACATCAGAATCTTGGGATGTCAGAGTTAGGAGGTATAGTAGAAACAACCTGTTTGCGTTAATAATGTAAAAATGAAGAATAGAAAGTCTTGCAGGTTAACCAGTTTGTACCCAGCCTTTCTGTTACATAAGGCCTGGTGTTATCTTATTAATGTAACAGTTTTTGAACTCATTGTTGAATATTGCAGTAAAAATATTTCAAATGAATTCCTATAAAGTTCTGTTTAGAGAAAATTTAGTATATCAAATATTATTTTTCCATAAACTTATAAGGGTGATATGCCTCCAAAAAAATGTTTAACCCTAAGATATAAGATAAAATATAATAAAATCATACATAGGAATTGAGCAAATCTTCTATTGTCTGTTTGAATGAAATACATTCTTCTCATAGTGTGTGGTAGTTAGATTCCGTTGTCAACTTGGCCAGGTGAACGTGCCTAGTTCTGTTGCTGCCAACATGAGCCAATGGTACATGAACCTCATCTGTTGCTGATTACATCTGCAGTCGGCTAGGAGGCGTGCCTGCTGCAATGAATGACGTTTGACTTAATTGGCTGGTGCTTAAATGAAAGAGCACAATGTAGCACAGCCCAAGCAGCTCAGCATACCTCATCTCGGCACTCGCAGCTCAGCCCAGGCCTTTGGAGGTGCAGAAAGAAGTCACCCTGGGGAAAGTTGTTGGAACCCAGGGGCCTGGAGAGAAGGCCAGCAGAGACCATCCTGTGCCTTCCCACGTGAGAGAGAACCTCAATGGAAAGTTAGCTGCCTTTCCTCTGAAGAACTAACAAAATAAATCCCCTTTTATTAAAAGCCAATCCATCTCTGGTGTGTTGCATTCTGGCAGCTAGCAAACTGGAACATAGTGTAATCATAAGCACTTACAGTGGGTTTCAGAAATGATATGCTAACTGAGATGAGTAAGATAATATCCTGAAAATATGGAAAAAGAGACAGATTGAATATTGAAGTCCCCGTAGTCTCAATACTAATTCCTTTCTGGGATAGATCTGAAAGTCTATTTACCACTAGTAAATAAAAGCAAACATCCACTGGCATCTAGGATTTAAGTTAATATTGTTCACATGTCTAGTCCTATATAATAACTATAATCTAAGCTGTTTATTGGTAAGGGTTATCATTGTAATTGTTTTATCTCCTCTCCTGTTTCAGGCTGAATATTCATATAATGTACTTTGTAGATTTTACGTACTGAATGTTTTTTAAGTTTGTTAAGAATTACATTTCCAGCAAGGAATTGCTGAGTATAGGGCATATAGCAGAATACCTGGGATTGAAGAAACTTTTTCCTAGGGAAGAGGGGACATATTTAACCATGTAAAGAGGGTAATTCCTAAGGCCACACATGCATGCCCAGGCAAGACACATACACAGCATCTACACTTTGACCTGGAGCTATTCTCATACAACTCATTGTATGGATAAGCCCTGAAAGAAAGCACTCACAGTGACCAATCTTCTAAAATTGGGAGCAATATTTTCTTTCTTTTTTTTGTTAGCTTCTAGCATTCAAGGAAGACTCTTGCCGTAACACTAGCAGGATACAAACTTCAGGAACCAAGGCCACAGAGTCTAAACTTCAGCAATATCTTAAAATATCAAAATGTCCAGGTATCAACAAAAGATTACAAAACATGCAAAGAAACAGGTAGAAATGGCACAGGCAAAGGAGAAAGTTTAAGTTTTATAAACCATCAATTAGGAGGACCAGATCTGGGAAATACCAAAAAAAAAAAAAAAACAAAAAAAACAGACTTTTAAAAAATGGTCCTGGGTGGACCGTGGTGGCTCAGTGGCAGAGTTCTAGCCTGCCATGACCTGGGTTTGATTCCAATGCCTGCCAATGCAAAAAAAAAAAAAAGATGTCCTAAGTATGCTCAAAGAGCTAAATGAAAACAGACAAAGAACTAAAGGAAATCAGGAAAATGGTAGATTAATGCAAAGCGAATATCAATCAAGATGAAATAATGAAAAGGAACAAAATAGAGCAGAAGACCTCAGAAATAGAAATTTAAAATCCCCTAGAGGACCAAACGGAAAGAGGTTTATTTGTTGCAAAATTTGTATTTTGGGTAGTGCATTATCTAATATAACTTGTGTGGTCTGTTTAGTTGAACACCATAAGAACATGGAATCTTGAATAGGATGTGAGATCTTATTGGTTGATAGAACATGAGATCTTATTGGTTTGTCCAGGTTAGCGTGATACCCTAATATATCCCAGAGTGCCAGAGTACTTTGTGGAGTGAACAAAGAAGTATTTGCAGGGTCCCCTTGGGGCACTGGGGGGAAAAGGGGAAATATTCAACTTCCACATTTGGAGAATTTCTGATATTCTCACAAGCAGTAGGGACAACCAAATCAAGGTCGAGCTCTTGATTTTGGGGTTTGTCCCTATGAAACTTATTCTTGCAAAGGATAGGGCTAAGCCTATTTAAAATTATGCCTGAGTCACCCCCCCCCCCCAGAGCCTCTTTTGTTGCTTAGATGTGGCCCATTACTCTAAGCCAAATTGGCAGGTGAACTCACTGCCCTTCCCCCGTATGTGGGTCATGTCTCCCAGGGGTGTAAATCTCCCTGGCAACATGGATCAGAACTCCCAGGATGAGCCAGGACCCACCATCATGGGACTGAGAAAGACTTCTTGACCAAAAAAGGGAAGAGAGAAATGAGGCAAAATAAAGTTCCAGTGGCTGAGAGATATCAAACAGAGTTGAGAGTTTATCCTGAAGGTTATTCTTATGCATTATATAGATATCCCTTTTTAGTTTTTGGTGTATTGGAGTGGCTGGAGGGAAGTCCCTGAAATTGCTGAGCTGTGTTCCAGTAGTATTGATTCTTGAAGATGATTGTATAAAGGAACGTTTACAATGTGATTGTGTGATTGTGAAAACCTTGTGTCTGATACCACTTTTATCTAGGATATGGACAGATGAGTAAAAAAATATGGATACAAAATAAATAAATAATAGGGGGGATAAGGGGTAAAATAAATTGGGTATATGGAATACTAGTGTTCAATGAGAGAGGGGTAAGGAGTATGGTATGCATGAGTTTTTTTCTTTTTTCTTTTTATTTCTTTATCTGGAGTGATGTAAATTTTCACAAAAATGATCATGGTAATGAATGTACAATTATGTGATGAGATTGTGAGCCATGGATTGTACACCATGCATGAACTATATATGTGTGAAAAATTATCAATGAAAATATATAAAGAGAGATATTAATAAATTGTCTATGCTCTGAAAAAAAAATTCCCTTGAGGAATTTGTGCTGATTTGAAACAGTTATATACCCCAGTAAAGGTATGTTTTTAAAATCCATTCTTGTGGGGGGCAGCCCTATTATTGGGTGAAACCTCTTGATTAGGCTGTTTCCATGGAGATGTGATGCCACTCATTCAGTGTGGTTCTTAATCCACTTACTGGAGTCCTTTAAAAGGGAGACATTTTGGAGAAAGCACAGGTGCTTGGAGAGTTGACACAGGGCAGAGAGATGAAACCCAAGTGACAGATGATGCCCCGGGAGATGCTAAGCTATGAGATGAAATCCAGAGTTTACCACAGAGAAGGTAAGAGAGGATCTTAGAACCAGAAGGTGAGAGAGCTGTTTGAAACCAGAAGCTGAGAGAGAAGGGCAGCAAACATTGCCATGTGCCTTCCCATGTGACAGAGAACCCCAGGCGTGGTTGGCCTTTCTTTAGTGAAGGTATCCTCCTGCTGATACCTTAATTTGGACATTTTCATGGCCATAGAACTATAAATTTGTAACCTAATGAATTCCCCTTTTAAAAGCCAATCCATTTCTGGTATATTGCATTCTGGCAGCATTAGCAAGCTGAAACAGGATTCAGCAGCAGTTTGGAGTTGGCAGAAGAAAGAACCAGTGAAATTGAAAGTAAAACAATTGAAATCATCCAGTCTTAGGAGCAGCAAGAAGAAAGAATGAAAAGTGTAGAGAGCCTGAGGAACCTGTGGGAAACCATTAAGCATAGCAATATAGACATTATGGGGCTCCCAGAAGGAGGAGAAAAAGAGAACAGGACATAGAGAATATTCTAGGAAATATTCTAGGAAATGACTGCCTATTTCCCAAATTAAACAAAAGACATGAATATACAGATCCAAGATGCTCAATGAACTTCAAACAAGATAAGCCAAAAAATGGACCCATGCCATAACATATTCTAATTAGACTGTCAAATGCCAAAAATAAAGAGAAGATTCTGAAAGCCACCAAAGAGAAGCAACATATTACATACAAGGGAGTTTCAGTAATAGTAAGTTATAATTTCTCATTGGAAACCATGAAAGCAAGAAGTCAGTGGAATGACTGATTTAAAATGCTGAAAAAAATGCCAACCATAAATTCTATATTCAGCAAAGCTGTCTTACAAAAATGAGGGAGAGACTGAGATATTTCCAGATAAACCAAAGCTGAGGACATTCGTCACCAGTACACTGACTCTACGGGGATACTATAGAGAGTTCTGCAGGTTAAAAGAAAAGGACAATGGGTAACAGACTTAAGCCGCCTGAAGAAATAAGGATGTCTATTGAGGGTAATGACATAGGTAAATATAAATACTAGTACTATTGTATTTTTTATTTGTAAATCCACTTTTTCCCTTCCTATAGGATCTAAAAGGTAAATGCAGAAAATGTAATGATAAGTCAGTGGTTTTAGACTCATATTAAATATGTAATTTATAACATGAACTACATGAAGGTGGGGGTGGGAAAATATAGGAACATAGTTTGTGTATAATATTGAAGTTATATTCCTATCAAAGCAAATGAGATTGGTATAGATTTAAATCGTTAAATGTAAGCTCCATGATAACTACAAAGAAAATATCAGCAGATATGCCAAATTCTCAGGAACAGAAATTAGAATACAAATTACCAGTAGCAGAAGGTAGGGGAAATGGAGAGTTAATGCATAATGGGTGTAGAATTTCTGTTTTGGGATATAGGAAAGCTTTAGTAATGGAAGATAGTCAGGGTACCACAATACTGTGAATGTGACTAATCCCATTGAATTGCATGCATGGGAGTTGTTGAGATGGGAAAATTTATGTTGTATATATATTCCCATGCAACGAAAAGGAAAATGAAAGAGCAACTAGAATGACAATCACAATTAATTTAATACATGATCCTGGATGTGGTCTAAGGAAGGGAGGAGAAAAGGCTCAAAGGGACTTTATTGGGACATATGAAGAAATTGGAATATAGACTGTAAGCTTTATATCAGTTAAATTGCTTGAACCTGATAACTACTTAAGTAGGTACATAGATGAATATCATTGTTCTTATGAAATGTACATGGCAATATTAAGTGTTCAGGAGGATGATGTACACAACCTATACTCAAGTGCTCAAGAATTGAATTGATAAACATATAGAAAGATAGATGGTTAGATAGAATGGTATGGTAAATATGGCAAAAAGTTAAAATTGGTGAATCTGGCTGTCTGGGGGTGGGGGTAAGGGCATGTTGGAGATCTTTGTGTGAAGTTTGCATTATTTTTGTAATTATCCTGTAAGTTTGAAAGTATTATAGAATAAAAAGTTTTAAAAAAACACATCACAATTTAGAAAATACTTATAAGAAAACTGGGGCCTAGATCATAAGCTCTTATAGCAGTCACATTTATTCCTGGATGGTGATTGTTATTTCTCGATTTTGAGGGACTGTTTTATATATATAACCTGGTATTTAGAGATAAAAATGAAGCTGACCGGGACAGGATTAAGGTAATTCAGATACAGGGTAAGGAAGAAATTGCCAGTATCCTAGAACTTCACCTACTCTTTGAGACCAAAGGAAGAAAGTTTTATTATGTCTAGAACCTAAATTTTCTCTAGCACATAATCTAACTCAACCTGTCTGGATACATCATTTAAACAATCCAAACATAGGGAGCCCAGAATGAGAAAGCCTTTAATCCTGTATAGCTTAATGTAATGCCTGGATACATCTGTCCTGGTTTAAAAGGAAGTATGCCCCCTAGAAAATCCAAGTTTTAATCAAAATCCCATTTCATAAAGGTAGAATAATCCCTATTCAATACTGTATGTTTGAAACTGTAATCAGATCATCTCCCTGGATGATGTGATTTAGTTAAGAGTGGTTGTTAAACTGGATTAGGTGACAACATGTCTCCACCCATTTGGGTGGGTCTTAATTGGTTTATTGGAGTCCTATAAAAGAGGAAACATTTTGGAGAATAGGAGATTTGAAGAGTGCAGAGAATGCTGCAGCACCACGAAGCAGAGAGTCCACGAGTCAGCAACCTTTGGAGATGAAGAAGGAAAACACCTACCAGGGAGCTTCATGAAACAGGAAGCCAGGAGAAGAAGCCAGCAGATGACACAGTGTTCACTATGTGCCCTTCCATTTGAGAAAGAAACCGTGAACTTCATTGGCCTTCTTGAACCAAGGTATCTTTCCCTGGATGCCTTTGATGGGACATTTCTATAGACTTGTTTTCATTGGGACATTTTCTGGGCCTTAGAACTGTAAACTAGCAACTTATTAAATTCCCCTTTTTAAAAGCCATTCTGTTTCTGGTATATTGCATTCCAACACCTAGCAAACTAGAACAACATCCCAGAATATATTAAGAAGATAATCAAAAAGTATTGACAAAGTCCCTAGAGGGATGGGAGAAAAATTTAGAAACAATTAAACTTTACCACTGGTGAAACCCTGGATACTGTGCCAAACCTTAGGGACACCCAAATCAGTAGGCCAAGCCCTGGACCTTAAGGCTTGCCCTTGTGAAGCTTATGTATATAGCAGAGAAGCTTAGCCTACCTATCGTTATGCATAAGGGTCACCTCCAGAGGACCTCTTTTGTTGCTCAGATATGGCCATTCATTATGTGCAGACAACATGATACTATACTTGGAAAATCCTGAGAAATCTACAACAAAGTTACTTGAGCTAATACATTCAGGAAGGTGGCAGGTTACAAAATTGATGTGCATATATCAGTAATGTTTCCATACACAGGCATTGACCTAACCGAGGAATCAATTAAGGAAATAATTCCATTCAAAATAGCAACTGAAAGAATCAAGTATCTAGTAATGTACTTCATTGAGATGTAAAAAGGACTTGCACACAGAAAACTACATAACATTGTTAAATCAAAGAAGATCTAAATTGGTGGAAAGACATTCCCTGCTCATGGATAGGAAGGTTAAGTGTAGTTAAGATGTCGATAGCACCCAAATTGATCTACAGATTCAATGCAGTACCTATCAAAATTCCATCAACCTACTTTGAAGAATTGGAAAAGCTAGTTACCAAATTCACCTGGAAGGGAAAGAGATCCCAAATAGCTAAAAGCATTGTAAAAAAGAAAAATGAAGTGGGAGGATTAACACTCCCCAATTTTAAAACTTATTATAAGGCCGTAGTGATGAAAATATCATGGACCTGGCACAAAGAAGTATTGACCAATGGAATTGAATCAAGAGCGCAGAAATAGACAACCTAAATCTATGGTAATCTGATCTTCGACAAGGTCCCCAAATCCACTGAACGAGTTCAAAATAGTCTTTTCAATAAATGGGCATGGGAGAACTGGATATCAATAGCCAGAAGAATGAAAGAAGACCCTTAGTTTACATGCTATACAAAAATGAACACAAATTGTATCAAACACCTAACCATAAGAACCAGTACCATAAAGCTCCTAGAAGAAAATCTAGGGAAACATCTTCAGACCTAGTAATAGGAGTTAGCTTCCTAAACTTGACACCCAAAGCACAAGCAACAAAAGAAAAAATAGATAAATGGGAACTCTTCAAAATCAAATGTTTTTGTGCTCCAAAAGACTGTAAAAAGGTGAAGAGGCAGCCAAGTCAATGGGAGGAAATATTTGGAAACCATACATTTGATAAAGGTTTGGTATCCTGTATATGTAAAGAAATCATACAACTCAACAACAAAAGAACAAGCAACCCAATTATAAAATGGGCCAAAGATATGAATAGGCATTTTTCTGAAGAGCAAATAGCGAGGCCTTAAAAGCACATGAAGATATACTCATTTTCATTAGCTATAAGGGAAATGCAGATCAAGACTATAATGAGATATTGTCTCACACCTATAAGAATGGCTGCTATTAAATAAACAGGAAACTACAAATGTAAGAGAGGATGTGGAGAAATTGGGACACTTATGCACTGCTGGTGGGAATATATAATGGTACAGCCACTATGGAAGACTGTTTGACAGTTCCTTAGGAAACTAAATATCGAGTTGCCCTGTGACCCAGCAATAGCACTGCTTGGTATATAGGCAGAAGAGCTGATGGCAACGACACAAACCGACATTTGCACACTGATGTTCATAGCAGCATTATTCACAATCGCCAAAAGATGGAAACAAACCAAATGCCTGTCAACAGACTAGTGGATCAACAAAATGTGGTATATACATATGGTGGAATATTATGCAACAGTAAGACAAAATGACATCCGGAAGCACATGACAAGATGGATGAGCCTTGAGGACATAATGCTGACTGAAATAAGCCAGACAGAAAAGGATAGATACTGTATGATTCCACTTTATGACCAGCATAAAGGTATAATCAGAAGCTTATATTACAGAATATAAGGGACTTCGAGATACATAGAAGCTAGAGATAGGTGAACCGTTAGCTAATGAGGTTGAACTCCAAGGTAAGGGAATAGATAGGAGCGAAGGTGATTCTCTAATGGGTCTAGAGGTAATATTACCATATTGAAGATGAACAAGATTGAAAAAGGTTGTATAGACTTATGTGCCCCACCAATTAACACTATAAATATAAGTTCTTGCATGAACTACTGCAAAGGTATGAATCTTGTACAAAGAGTGTGTAATATTGGAGTATAGGAGTAAAAATGCTGTGGCATGCTATGGGCTGTGTTTAACAGGAAAACATCACCAGTACCACAGCAATACCATGGGCACATAATGAAGAGAGGGACAAGAGTTAGGGGGAGGTTTGGATTTTCTGTTTGGTGAGGGTGTGCTTATTGGCTATCATTCTTTTGGGAACAATGAAATTACCTAAAATTGAGAGTGTTGATGAACTGTTGACTTTGGACATTATGCATGAGGCCCAGTCGATAGAGGTGGTTGAAAGATGCACTGACTGAGAAGTAGGTAGGCAAACAATAGTGTAAACATATGATCGAACATGGTGCTGCTACAATAAGGAATTAAGTTGTGAGGTATGCAGTGATGTGAATGAACCTGTGGGACATTTGTTGCGTCAAGATAAGCCAGAAACAAAATAGAAAATATTATATTATCTCATTTAGAAAATACGTATAAGAAGACTGGGGCCTAGATTGTAAGCTCAGTCACATTTAGTTCTGAGTGGTAATTGTTATTTCTGGATTTTAAGGGGCTGTTTTATATATGCATAACCTGGTATTTAGAGATAAGAATGAAGCCAATTGGGTAGGGATTAAGGTAATTCAGAATATGCAGGGTAAGGAAGACATTGCCTGTATTTTAGAACTTCACCTACTCTTTGAGACCAAAGGAACAAAGTTTTATTATGTCCAGAACCTAAATTTTCCCTAGCACATAATCTAACTCAACCTATCTGGATAGACCATTTAAACAATCCAAACACTGGAGCCCAGAATAAGAATGATCCTTCAATCCTGTACAGTTTAATGTGATGCCTGGATACATCCCAGAGTATATCAAGCAGATAATCAAAAAGTATTGGCAAAGTCCCTTGAGGGATGGGAGAAAAGTTATGGGACTATTAAACTTTACGACTGGGGAAACCCTGGATACTGTGCCAAACCTTAGGGACACTCAAATCAATAGGCCAAGCCCTTGACCTTAAGGCTTGCTCTTGTGAAGCCTATGTATGTACCTGAGAAGTTTAGCCTACATATGGGTATGCCTAAAACTCACCTCCAGAGGACCTCTTTTATTGCTCAGATGTGGCCTCTCCCTTTCTAAGCCCATCTCTGAAAGTGAAACCATTGACCTCCCTCGTATATGAGACATGGTATCCAGGGATGAAAGTCTCCCTGGCAGTGTGGGAGATGATCCCCCCACGGATGAGCCTGGTCCTGGCACCATGGGATCAACAATGTCATCCTAACCAAAAGGGGGGAAAGAATTATAAGAAATAAGGTATCAGTGGCTGAGAGAGTTCAGATACAGTTTAACACTAGAGGTCACTCTTATGCATGCTTCAGTTAGACGTTGCTACCTATCATAACTTGCCAACCCCCAACCAAAACCATTCCTGCCAATCCTAAGGAATACCTATGGTATTATATAAGATTCTATAAAGTTCCATGCACTAGGGTTACTCCCTAAAATATACAACCTCCAGATGGGTTCCTGGACCAGATAAGTCCTGAAATGCATAGGGGCCAGCCCTTCCAGAACATCAACTAGTTCCATTCCCATATCCCATATGATCAACAGCCCCATATAACATGGAAAAGTTAGAATGGGCATAGCCCAGATACCCCTAAAGAGTGGGAGAAAGATCAAAGTTGGTGGTGAAATTATACAGAGACGGTCAGGTTTAACAAATGAATATGAGTGCTGAAACATTATACTAATATTTATTTTAGCCTCTAGTACCTTAGAGCAGCTAGAAATAAAAACCTAGAATTGTAGAATTTTAACCCATACCAAACTCTGAAATCTGTTCTACAACTAATTGTTGCAATGTACTTTGAAATTTATTGCTTTTATGTGTATATGTTACTAAAGAGAAGGAGAAGTATGCAGAGAAGATAGGATTTAACAAGTGGGTATGACTGCTGAATCGTTATACTGATATTTCTGTTGGTCTTCAATGTCTTGGAGCACCTAGAAGTAAAAACAAAAAATCATGAAACTGTAACGCATATCAAACTTTGAAATCTGTTCTATAACTACTTGTTAAAATGTACTTGGAAATTTATTGCTTTTTTGTATATATATTTTATTTCACAATAAAAAATGTTAAAAAAGAAAAGAATTGCCATACAATCTGCCAATCCCACTATTATGTATATACTCAGAAGAACTGAAAGGATGGATGCGAACATTTTCTCGCTGATGTTCATAGTGGCAGTATTCACAATTTGCAAAAATAGAAACAACCCAAGTGTCCATCAAATGATGAATGGATCAGCAAAATGCACTATATACATACAATGGAATATTATACAGCTGTCGGATGAAATGAAGTCCTGGTGCATGTAACAATACAGATGAACCTTGAGGACGTTATATTGAGTGAAATAAGCCATACACAAAAGGACAAATACTGTACGATCTCACTAATAGGAAGTAATTATAATGCCCAACTCTTGGAGCTAAAATCAAGAGAATATGTTATCCAGAGATAGAAAGAGGGTAGAGAATAGGGAGCTGATGCTTAATTTGTGCAGTATTTTTAATAAGGTTGTTTGTAAATATTTGGAAATGGATAGAGTTGATGGGTAGCACATTACTGTAAGGGTTACTCATAGCGCAGAAACATGGGTGAGATTATGCTTGAAAGGGGAATTTTAGGATTGTATATGTCACTAGAAGGAAAGCTAGAAGATAAAACATGGTACTTATAGTGAACTCTTTTGTGGACAATATCTGTGGTTAATTGTACAAATGCAAGAATGTTCTTATATGAACTAGAACAAGTATACGTCACTATTACAGTGTTAACATAGGGTGCTATAATGGGAAAAAAATACAACTAATGCAACTACAGACTATATAGTTAACAGTACCATTGTAATTTTCTTGTATCAATTGTAGCAAAGTTACTATACCAATCCTAAATCTCCATGATAGGTGGATGTAAGGGTTATGGAATTTTTTTTTTTGAGTGATAAGAATGTTCTCAACTTGATTGTGGTGATGAATGCTAACTCTGTGATTATACCAAGAACCATTGATTGTACACTTTGGATTATATAATTTGTAAATAAAAACCCGTTATATAAAAATTTATATCAGCATTCCTATTTGGAATTGGGGAATGGTTTGGTAATGGATGGTGGTGATGGTAGCCTAACATTGTGAATGCAATTAACAGTACTGAAATATATATTCAAATATGACTAAAAAGGGAAATGTTATTTTGTACATATAGTAACAACAATAATTTTTAAAATGTCCATGTAATTGCATTACACAAACGGTGAAACCTCAGTAAAACCATTGACTTGATTAGTAGAATTATGAAAGTTTGCTATCATCAGTAGTAAGAAATGTTCCACACCAATGCAGGGTGGTGGTGGGGTGTAAATGGGAATCCTATATTTTATGCGATTGTTCTGTAAACCCACAACTCCTCAAATTAAAAAAAAATCAATTGGCCATAGATGTGAGGGTCTATTTACGAACACTCAGTTCTATTCCATTGGCCTATATATATCTCCTTGTCACAGTACCATGATGTGTTGACCACTCTAGCTTTGTAATTAGCTTTAAACTCGGAAAGTGCAAGTTCTCCAACTTCATTTTTCTTTTTAAGATGGTTTTGGCTATCCAGAGACCCTTATGCTACCAAATAAGTTTGTAATTGGCTTTTCCGTTTCTTCAAAGTAGGCTGCTGGAATTTTTAAAAAATTTTTTTTTAAAATAGAACAACAAACAAATGCAAACATTCTAAACTTTTGATCATTCTCTACATATATAATCAGTAATTCTTAATATCATCACATAGTTGCATATTCATCATCATGATCATTTCTTAGAACATTTGCATCAATTCAGAAAAAGAAATAAAAACAAAACAGAAAAGAATTCATACATACCATACCCCTTACTCTTCCCATTCTCTGATCACTAGCATTTCAATCTACTAAATTTATTTTAACATTTGTTCCCCCTATTATTAATTTATTTTTAATCCGTATGTTTTACTCAAATGTCCATAAGGTAGATAAAAGGAGCATCAGACACAAGGTTTTCACAATCACACAGTCACATTGTGAAAGCTATATCATTACGCAGTCATCTTCAAGAAACATGGCTACTGAAACACAGCTCTACATTTTCAAGCAGTTCCCTTCAGCCTCTCCATTACATCTTGACTAACAAGGTGATATCTATTTAATGCATACGAATAACCTCCAGGATAACCTCTCGACTCTGTTTGGAATCTCTCAGCCATTGACACTTTATTTTGTCTCATTTCTTCTTCCCCCTTTTGGTCGAGAAGGTTTTCTCAAGCCCTTGATGCTGAGTCTCAGCTCATTCTACGGGTTTTCTCAATCCCTTGATACCGAGTCTCAGCTCATTGTAGGATTTCTGTCCCACTTTGCCAGGAAAGTCCACACCCCCAGGAGTCATGTCCCACATAGACAGGGGGAGGACAGTGAGTTTGCTTGTTGTGTTGACTGGAGAGAGAGAGGCCACATCTGAGCAACAAAAAAGGCTCTCTTGGGGGTGACTCTTAGGCCTAATTTTAAGTAGGCTTGAGCTATCCTTTGTGGGGTTAAGTTTCATATGAACAAACCCCAAGATTGGGGGCTCAGGCTGCTGGAATTTTGATTAGGATTGTGTTGAATCTGTAAATCATTTTGGGTAGAATTGATATCTAACTATTTCATTTTCCAATCCATGGGTATAGACTGTTCTTATATTTATATCAATCTTATTTAATCATTTTTAGCAAAGTTTTGTAGTTTTCCATGTAGAAACCCTTTACATTGTTGATTAAATTTATTCCTAAATATTTTATTCTTTTAGCTGCTATTTGTAAGTGAAATTCTTTTCTTGATTTCCTTCTCAGATTACTCATTACTAGCTGTGTTAATCAGGGTTCTCTAGAGAAACAGAACCAGCAGGAGAAATCTGTAAATATGAGATTTAAAAAGGTATCTCATGCAATGTGGAAATGGGAGAGTCCTAAATCCATAGGGCAGGCTTTGAAGCTGGACACTCCAATGAAGGTTCTGAATGAACACCACAGGTGAGGCTCACTGGCTGAAGAAGCAGTTAGTCGCTGTTCTTCCTGAAAAGCTCTCATCTATTTGGATTATCTCATTGTGGGAGGCATGCCTTTCATTGATTGCAGATATAATCATCTACAGATGCAATCAACTGACTGATGATTTAATACACCAGCCTTCCAATTTGTCAACCAGCCGTGAAATATCCTTGCAGCAGCGGTCAGACCAGTGCTCGCCTAAGCAGTCAGCTGGGTGTCATCACTAGGCCAAGTTGACACCAGAACCTAACCATCATACTAGTGTATAGAAACACTACTGATTTTGCGTGGCCCACCACTTTGCTGTTTTTATTAGCTCTAGTAACTTTGTTGTAGATTTTTCAGGACTTTCTGGTCCTAGACATTTTTTGGTGGAGGCTTTTCATGACTAATTCAATCTCTTTACTTGTAATTGGTTTGTTGAGATCTTCTGTTTCTTCTAGAGTCCTTGTAGTTTATTTGTGTGTTTTATGAATTTGTGCATTTCATCTAAGTTTTCTAATTTCTTGGAATACGCTTGTTCATGGTATCCTCTTACGATCCTTTTTGTTTCTGCAGTGCCGGTAGTCATGTCTCCTCCTCTCATTTCTGATTTTATTTAATTTTGCATCTTCTCTCTTTTTTTCTTTGTCAGTGTAGTTAATGGTTTGTCAATTTTATTGATCTTTTCAAAGAGTCTAATTTTGGTTTTGTAATGCTTTCTTTACTTTTTCTCTATTTCATTTATTGCTACTCTAATCTTATTTCTTTCCTTCTGCTTGCTTTGGTACTAGTTTCCTATTCTTTTTCCAGTTTCTCCAGGTGTGCAGTTAAGTCTTCAATTTTAGCTCTTTCTTCCTTTTTAATGTAACAATTTAGGCCTATAAATTTCCCTTTCAGAAGTGCCTTCCCTGCCTCACATTGGTTTTGATATGTTTTGCTCTCATTTTCATTTCTCTGAAAAAATTTGCTGATTTTTCTTGTAATTTCTTCTTTGACCTACTGATTGTTTGAGAATGTGTTGTTGTTTAGCTTCAACATATTTGTGGGATTTCCAGTACTCTGTCTGTTAATTGATCTCCAGCTTCATTCCATTATGGTCAAGGAAGATGCTTTTATAATTTCAGTCTTATTAAATTTATTGAGGATTGTCTTGTGACCCAACATGTGCTTTTTCCTGGAGAACAATCCACGTACACTTGAGTAGAATGTATATCTTGCTGTTTTGCAGTGCAGTGTTCTGTATGTTTGTTAGGTCCAGTCCATTTATCATATTATTCAAGTTGTTTCCTTATTGGTCTTCTGTGTAAATGTTCTATTTATTGATGAGAGTGGTTTATTGTATCTTGATACCCATGTATCTTGGGGTACCGTGGTTAGGTACATAAATATTTATGATTTTTTTATTTCTTGGTGGATTAACCCTCTTGTTTATATGTAGTGTCTTTGTCTCTTGTAACAGTTTTCTATTTAAAGACTATTTTGTCCGATATTAAAATAGCTACCCCCCCATCTCTTTTTTCTTTTTTTGGCTTCTATTTGCATGGGATGTCTTTTTCCAACCTTTCACTTTGAACTTGTTTGTGGCTTTGGTTGTAAGGTGAGTCTCTTGTAAACAACATATAGTTGGATCATGCTTTTTTTTTTTTTTTTTTTACCATTCTACCAATCTGTGTCTTTTGACTGGGCTGTTAAATCCACTAACATTCAGTGTTATTATTCTAAAGGCAGTACTTACTTAAGCCCTTTTGTCACTTGGTTTTTTTATATGCCAAAACCTTTTTGTTGTTGTTCTCATTTTTTTATTTTATCATTTTTTAAATTGTGAAATATAACAAATACATAAAAAACAATAAATTTCCAAGTACATTTTAAGAAGAGTTATAGTACAGATTTTAAAGTTTGGTATGGGTTACAGTTCCACGAGTTTTCGTTTTTTTCTTCTAGCTGCTCCAAGACATTGGAGATCAACAGAAATATCAATATAATGATTGAGCAGTCATACCCATTTGTTAACTCCTGTCTTCTCTGTTATACTATATCAATGACTTATTTTTATTTTTTTAACCATCACAATCGACTTTTTTTTCCTTCCTTTTCTGGGAGCAATAACATATACACAAAAAAGCTGTAAATTTCCAAGCACAGCACCACAATTAGTTATAGAACATATTTCAGACTTTGACATGGGTTATAATTTCACAATTTTAGGTTTTTACTTCCAGCTGCTCCAAAATACTAGAGACTAAAAGAGATATCAATTTAATGATTCAGTATTCATATTCATTTGTTAAGTCCTATCTTCTATGTATGATTCCACCATCACCTTTGATCTTTCCATACCTCTCATTGGGGTTGTTTGGGCTATGGTAATCCTTAACTTTTGATATTTTGGAAGGGTCTTTCACTAATATGGGGTAAGGAGATGGAATTGTCTGATGTTCTAGAAAGGCTGGGCTATGTTTTAGGACTTATCTAGTCCAGGGACCCATCTGGAGGTTGTAGGTTTCTGGCAAGTTACTCTAGTGCTCAGAACCCTTGTGGAATCTTATAAATTGCCCTAGGTCTTCTTTAGGATTGGCTGGAATGGTCCTGGTTAGGGATTGGCAGCTTATGATAGGTAGCAAGGTCTACCTGAAGTTTGCATAAGAGCAACCTCCAGCGTAGCCTCTCAACTCTGTTTGAACTCTCTCTGCCACTGATACTTTATTAATTACACTTCTTTCTCCCCCTTTAGTCAGATGGCATTGTTGATCCCATGGTGCCAGGTCTGGATTCATCCCTGGGAGTCATCTCCCACGTCACCAGGGAGAATTTCACCCCTGGATGTCATGTCTCATGTCGGGGGAGGGCAATGATTTCCCTTGCACAGTTGGGCTTAGAGAGGCTGAGGCCACATCTGAGCAACAACAGGTCCTCCAGAAGTAACTCTTAGGCATGCCTATAGGTATTCTAGGCTTCTATGCTACATACATAAGCTTCACAAGAGTAAGCCTCATGATCGAAGACATGACCTTTTGAGTTGGGTGTCCCTAAAGTTTGACATAGTATCAGGGGATTCCCTGAATGTAGTAAGGTTGAATAGTTCCATATTCTTTGTCCCCTCCCTCAGGTGTCTTTGCCAATATTTTTGATTATCTGCTTAATATACTCAATGACATTTCCAGGCATTACAATAATCTATACAGGATTAAAGGACCTCTTTCTCATTTTGTGCTCTCTGTGTTTCAGTTGTTCAAATGAGCTATACAGTTAGGTTGAATTAGATTATGCACTACAGAAAATTTCAGTTCCAGATCAAATAAACCTTTCTTCCATTGGTCTCAAAGAGTATATGTGGATCTAATATAGACACTGTCTTCCTTTCCCCTATGTTCTGAATTACTTTAACCCCAACCTGTTCAGCTCCATTCTTATCTCCAAATATCAGGTTGTATATATAAAACAGCCTCTCAAAATCCAAAAATAATAATCACCACTCTGGACTTAATGTGTCTGCTCTAAAAGCTTACAATCTAGGCCCCTGTTTTCTTATAAGCATTTTCTAAAGGAAAGCATTTTCTAAATGACCATACCATTGTTGTTTTTTTGTGTCTGGTTTATTTTGTCTCACCAAATGTCCCACATGTTCATTCACATCGTTGTATGCCTCATGACATTGTTCCTTTTTTTAGCAGCACAGCCTTCGTCCATAAGTATACACCATCGTTCACTATTCTACGTCTCCGTCACTGCATCCTTCAGCCACCTGCATTCATCGGGTCTCATGTAGAGGGCCCAAAGTCCTCAGTCCATCAACATTCTCAATTTTGGGTAATTTCATTGTTCTCCAAAGACAGAAACCCAATAAACACACCCTCACCAAATAGGAGATCTAATCCTCTTAACTCTTGTCCCTCACCCCATTATTTACCTCTGCTTTTGCTGCGGTGGTGCTGATGGTTTCCTTTTGAACATAGCTCATAGCATGCAATAGCAGTTCTTCCCCTGTACCCTGGATTTAAACACTGTTTATACAAGAATCATATCTTTGAAGTAATTCTTACAAGAACTCATTCATATTTCTGGTGTGCATCAGTGGGACACGTAGGTCTATACAAATCCTTTCAATTTTGTTCATCTTCTAGACCCACTAGAGCCTCACCTTTGCTACTATCTATTCCCTTACATTGGAGTTCAACCTAATTAGCTAATGGTTCACCCCATCTCCATCTTCTATGTATCTCTAAGTCCCCTGTATTCTGTATTGTAAGTCTCTGATTATACCTTTATGCTGGTCATATAAGCGAAATCATACAGTGTCTGTCCTTTTGTGTCTGGCTAATTTCGCTCAGCATTATGTCCTCAAGGCTCATCCATCTTGTCATGTGCTTCAGGACATCATTTTGTCTTAGTACTGCATAATATTCCATCGTATGTATATACCACATTTAGGTGATCCACTCATTTGTTTATGGGCATTTGGTTTGTTTCCGTCTTTTGCTGATTGTGAATAATGCTGCTATGAACATCAGTGGGCAAATGTCTGTTTGTGTCATTGCTTTCAGCTCTTCTGGGTATATACCAAGTAGTGCTATTGCTGGGTCACAGGGCAGCTTGATATTTAGTTTCCTAAGGAACCACCAAACAGTCTTCCATAGTGGCTGCACCATTGTACACTCCCATCAGCAGGGCCTAAGTGTCCCAGTTTCTCCACATCCTCTCCAACATTTATAGTTTCCTGTTTATTTAATAGCAGCCATTCTTATAGGTGTGAGGTGGTACCTCATTGTAGTCTTGATCTGCATTTCCCTTATACCCAATGAAAATAAGCATCTCTTCAGGTGCTTTTGAGCCATCTGTATATGTTCTTCAGAAAAATGCCTGTTCATATCTTTAGCCTGCTTTATAATTGGATTGTTTGTTCTTTTGTTGTTGAGTTGTATGATTTCTTTGTATGTACAGGAAATCAAACCTTTGTCTGATATGTGATTTCCAAATATTTTCTCCCATTGAGTGGCCTACCTCTTCACCTTTTTGACAAAGTCTTTTGAAGTGCAGTCTGCCAATCTGTATCTTACAATTGGTAAGTTTAGTCCGTTAACATTCAAATCTATTACTGAAAAGACGTTTCTTGATTCTACCATCTTATCTTTTTTATTTTATTTGTCAGATCTATATATTCTTTTCCCACTTTCTCTTTGTATTCTTTAGAGTACCCTTAGTGGTACTCTTCAATTCTGTGCCCTCCTGCAGACCTCCCGCACCTCTCTTTTTTTTTTTTTTTTTTTTTGTCAGCTGGCAGAACTCCTTTTAGTATTTCTTGTAGGGCCAGTCTCTTGTTGACAAATTCTTTCAGTACTTCTTTGTCTGTGAAAGCTTTAATCTCTCCCTCAATTTTAAAGGACAAGTTGGCTGGGTACAGAATTCTTGGCTGGAAGTCTTTCTCTTTCAGGATCTTGAATATATCATACCACTGCCTTCTTGCCTCCAGGGTGCTAGTTAAGTAGTCTGAACCCAGTCTTATTTGATTTCCCTTGTATGTAGTAGATTGTTTTTCTCTTGCTGCTTTTCAGAATTTTCTGCTTCTCTTAAACATTTGACAGATTGATTAGTATATGCCTTGGGGAAGGCCTATTTGGATTTATTCTGTTTGGAGTTCTTTGGGTTTCTTTGACTTGTATATTTATGTCCTTTATGAGGATTGGGAGGTTTTCCCCCATTATATCCTCAACTATTCTTTCTAGTCCTTTACTCCTCACTTCTCTTCTGGGACACCAGAGATTCTTATATTTGTGTGCTTTGTTTTGTTTATCATTTACCTGGGTTCCCATTCAGTTTTTTCCGTCTGTTTTGCCATTTGCTATTTTACGTCTTCGAAGTCAATTATCCTGTCCTCTATATCCCTTATTCTTTCTTCCATCTCTTCAAATGTGGTGTTGTGTGCCTCTAGTATGTGTTTTATTTGGTCAACAGAGTCTTTCATCTCTGTGATTTCCACTAATTTTCTATTTATTCTTTCAAATTCCTCTCTGTGTTCCTCTACTGTCTTCCTGATCTCCTTTATGTCATTAGCTATCCCGCTTATTTTATTAAGTTGAGTTGTAGCAACATCTTTGATTAGTTGTTGCAACGTCTGTGTCTCCTCAGGTATTTTAATTTGGTCATTTAACAGGACTATATCTGTCTACATTGTGATATGCTTAGTGATCTTCTGCTCTCTTCGTTACACGTAGATATCTTGATTGATTTACTTTGGGAGTTGATTTCTTTCAGTAGTCTAAGGCCTTGTGTTTGCACAGGGTGGAGCCTCCACAGGGTGAAACACTAAGTACAGTGATTTCTTTCAGGGCAGGTGAGGTCACAGGCTGGGGATATCATATGCTGGTGCTTGTGAACATGGGCGCCCAACAGCCAGGGAGGACGTAACTGTGTGGGTACACCGGTCTGGGGGACGAAACCCTGGTGTGCGGTGGTCTAAGGCATAGGGCCCTTTGTGAGCATGCATAGAGCTGTGGCAGCAGATTGGCGTTACTCCTTCATGGATTGGGAGCAGATGCGACCCAGCTATGCAGGTCGGCACTTTCTCAGAGCTGGGAAGTAAGGCTGAGGACTGTGCACATGCACCCTTCTAGGACTGCTGTAACGTGCAGTTCCCAGAGCTAAATGATGTGATTGGGGGCCTGTGCCCATGCCCTAAACAGATGCACTGAGCTCAGGGAGGGCTGGGTGAGGCTATGCAACACTGTGGGCCGTGGAGGGGGTGTTGGGGGCAGTTGAGGTAGCCTAGGTATGGAGGTTAGTGCCCACAACCTTTATGCGCTAACAGCCTGCAGGGAACAGAGGAGCACTCTTGGGAGGGGTGTAGGAGAGGTGGGTTGGCCTGCACTTGGGGTGGGGGTGTGGGGCAGGTATGTGCACAGGGTCTTGTCGGGTGGGGGCGCCTGGATCATGGGGAATGGGAGCAGGTGAGGGGGTTCAGGTGCATGAGGTGTGGGGTGAGTCACCGGTCACGGGTCTGCACCAGTCAGGGTAGCACACCCAAGGAACTTGGCCTGGCTTTCTTCCTAGTCCCGTGTACCCATCAGTGCAGTCCCATGGGTTCCATGGCTCCACACCTCCGTGCCAGTCTCCAGCTTTCTCCCTGTCAGTTCCTTGGCCTCTGCAATCAGGGCTACCACATGTGGTACAGAAGGCTCTCCCAGGTCAGCCGCACTCCTGAATTGCTGCCTCAGTCGCCCTCCTGTCCCTTCTCTAACTTTTCCATGGAGCAGGTCTAATCTCAAGCTGCTCTAGTCGGCCATCTTCCTGGAAGTCCTCACTTTTTCTTTATTGCAACTTCCTTTTTCTATATAGTTGATTTTTGTGATTAATCTGATTTCCTTCCCATTTCTGTTTTTGTATATTTTTCAAATGCTCTCTTTTGGCTTACCCTAGAGTTTGTAATTTGAAAAGATATCAATTTAGCTCCAAACTGGCATATACATTGTTGCCATATTCCTCTATTTCCCCTCTTTATGCTCTTTTTTCCTCACCTTAGCTCTTTATATTTTGCATGTGTATTATCAGGAAATATGCTTTTTCTTGTTTTATTGTATTCTGACTCTTATAGGAGTTAAAGAGTGGAGTTGTATATTGAGGATACAGTACCATTTGGTTTTGCATTTTCTCCTTTATTTACCTTTCCTGAAGATCTGCATTTCTGTGCACTACTCTAAGCCTGTACCCTCCTGTCTTTTCCTTTCAACCTATACAACTTCCTCTAGTAATTCTTGGAAGGCAGGTTTTTAAATGAAATTTCTGTTTCTGTTTATCTGTGAATATTTTAAACTCTCCCTCATTTTTGCCAGATAAAGATTTTTTGATTCGCAGTTTTTGCTTGCAGTACCTTAAATATATCACCATTGCCTTCTTTCCTGCATGTTTTCTGTGATGAGAAATCAATACTTAGTCTCATTGAGGGTCCCTTGTATGTGACGAGTCACTTTTCTCTTGCCGCTTCCATTATCCTCCCTTTATCTTTGTCATTTGCCATTCTGATTAGTATGTGTCTCAGAGTAGATCTGTTAGAGTTTAGTATGTTTGGAGTACATTTAACTTCTTGGACATGTGTATTTATGTTTTTCATGATAGTTGGGAAATTTTCAGCCATTGTTTCCTCAAATATTCTTTCTACCCCTTTTCTCTTCTCCTTCTGGGCCACCCATCCTGCATATGTTTGTATGCTTCATGCTGCACAGAAATCTGAAGCACTGCTCAATTTTTTTATGTTCTTTTCTCTGTTCTTCCAGCTATAAGATTTTGATTGTCTTTCCTTCTGTTTCACTGATTCTTCTATATTTTCAGATCTACCACTGTATGCCTCTAGTATATTTTTAATCTCCATTATTGTGCCTTTCATCCCCACAATTTCTGTTTCTTTTTAAACTTTCAAATTCTTTCTTATTATTACACATTATCTTCTTAATATCCTTTAGCTCTGTATCCGTGTTTTCCTACATCTCCTGGAATTGTTTTTGGAGATTTCTTTCAGTAGTTCCAAATTCTGTGTTTCTTCCCTCAATTGAGCCATACCTTACTGTTTCTTAGTATGGCTCATAATGTTTTGCTGATGTCTGGGTTCCTGATTTTTAAAAAATTTTTTTGTTGTTGTTGGCATGGGCAGGCTCTGGAAATCGATCCTGGGTCTCTGGTGTGGCAGGTGAGAATTCTGCCACTGAGCCACCATTGCACCGCCCTCTGATTATTTTTATATGTTAACTCTGAATGCCAGTTTTTCCCTCTTGTCTAGGGTTTTATTCTTGACTGGCATTCTATTAAGGCTCTTCATTGAAGTTTGTTCCAACTTATTCCAGATCTTTATCATAGCCCATATTTAACTGTTTTTCAGATTTTCTCAGCTCTTCTTCATGTAATTCCCTGGTATAAAGTCCAATTTTTAATGTTGCACTTTTTGTGTAAATATTTCACCTGCAAGGGAAAGATTCCTTTCTTCTCTTCCTTCTCCAGGAATCTGCTTGTTTTTTGTGCAGAATTTTCTCCATAGCTCCATGATTTGTTTAAATTCTCTCTCCCACTCAGTGTCCCTTTTTCTTTACCCTTTTCAGTTCTGAGACCCATCCTGTCTTATAGCAGTAGTCTCAGCCACCTTTTTTTTCCTGTGAGGCTTTTCTGCCTCTTTTTTTCCTTCCATTTTGGTATCCTGCCCTGGAGTCCTGGATGGTGTCAATACAGAAAGGTGAGTCAGTCCAGAAAGGTCTGTTTTAGATTTAGGTGGTCCAGGAAACACAGACTGGATTGAATGTGCCCACCTCTTGCCAACAGTTTTTCTATAGCTACGGTCATTTCTTTTTTCACTTCTCTGGGGATCCTCTTTTATGTGTTATTTCTCAGCTGCTTGTGTTCCACCCTGGGTCCCTGAAGACTTAAATCCCTGTGCCTGGAATTTCACAGGGGTCTAATTCGTTTCTGGGAGTGACTGTGTGGTCTACATCCTTAGCAGGAGGGATCCAGACCGTGCTGTCTTTGTGCAGTTTCCAAAGTGTATGGAACTGAGGGAGGGGGAAGGGTCTGAACCAGAGATTCCGGAATAATAATCTCCTACTTGACCTTGGAGAAATAACTTTTTCCTTGATCCAACACTTGTGGCCACTTATGGATTACTTTTCCAGTCTCTATCATTCTCTATAGTTCTAAGTAATTTGGATTTGCCCTTTTATTTGTTGATTCTGAGGAGAGAATTTTCCAGGGGGTGTCTTACATCACCATTTTGATTATTTCACTCATTTCTACCATTTTTTTAAGTCACCTTTTCTTGATCCAGCACTTACATAGTTACTGTAACCTTTTAATTGTTTTCTGGAATTTTGAGGAAGATGACCATGCCACATTCTGTTAGGTACTCAAAGTTTCTAAGGGAATGAAACCCTCAAGCATCTTACACTGCCTTCTTGGTTCTGAATCAATCTCCTTTCTGTTTTCTTGTGGCTTAGTTTCTTTTTTATTGTGAATAATACTCCATTTTATGGATGTACTATAGTTTGTTTTTACATTCACCTGTTGAAGTTCATCTTTGGTTTTTCCCATTTTGGACGATTATGAAAAAAGACAATAAAAATTCACATGCAGGTTTTTGGGTGGATATGTTTTTATATGAAGTGAGTAAATACCTCTGAGTGGAAATTACTGTTATGGGCAAGTGTCATTACTCTCTCAGTTCTTTTAAAAGTTTTTTTGTTTTGTTTTAGCTTTTAGAAGTTTGACTATGATATGTCTTGGGAAATTTCTTTGGAGTTATTCTATTTGGAATTTGCTCAGATTTTTTATTTTCAAATTTATGATTTTTGCTGAATTTTGGAAGTTTCCAGATGTTACTTTTTAAAAATAATTTCCCTTTGTGCATTCTTTCTCCTCTCCTTCCAGTATTGTGATGACGGAAAGGTTTAATTTTTTTATTATCATCCAAGAGGTCTCTTAAAGCTCCATTCAGTTTTGTTATGTTTTGTTTTGTTTTGAAATCTATTTTCTCTCATTGTTCAGATTGAGTTATTTCTATTCTATTTCCTTTTCTCTAATTTCTATTCTATTATGTTTTATCTTCCCTGATTCTTTCCTCTGTCCTCTCCATTCTGCTGTTGAGACCATCTATTGAGTTTTTTAAAAGTTTGCTTTTTTGTATATTTCATTTCCTGTGTGTTATAAAAAGCTTCCATGAGCTCAGTGGCTTTACAGTACAAATTTATTCTATCAAAGTTCTCGAGGCTAGAATTCTGTAAACATGTTGTTGACAGAGCCACACTCCCTCAGAAGGCTCTCAGGAAGAATGCATTCCTTGCCTTTTCTGGCTTCTGGTGGGTACCATAATTCCTTGACTTGCAGCTGCATAATTCTAGTCTCTGCTTCTGTGTTCACATTGCCTCTTCCTCTAGTGTCTGCATAACATCCCTCTGCCTCTCTCTTACAAGGAGTCTTATGGCGTATAGGTAATCCTAGATAATACTTTATCTTAAAATCCTTATCTTAATTCAATCTGAAAAGACTTTTTCTCCCAAATAAGGTAACAAGTACAGATTCTGGTGATTAGAAGATATGGACATATCTTTGGAAGTCATTATCAACCTACATATTGTATTTTTTAGTTCTAAAATATCCCTTTGGTACTTTGCTGTATCTTCTGTTTCTTTTCTGATTCTGTTTCTTTGCTGATGCTTTTCTACTTTTCATTTGTTTCTAGAATGTTCTTTTTTGCTCCTTGAAACTATTTTATGATCACTGTTGTAAAATCCTTCTGAGATAATTTTGTCTTTGTCCTAGTATAGTGAGTAATTTTTTATTGAAACCTGAACATTTTGAATGTCATTTTGCAGATTTTGGACCTTAGTCAAACCTGGTTTAGCTGACCTTCTCTGACATTGACCTAGTAGGGGAAACAGGATCACCACAATGTTAATGCTAGGTAGGATGGAATTCTAGATTTTCCATTTGCCTTTCATTGACACCTGGAGAAAGGGAACATCCTATTTACTACTGAGTGGGGGGAGGGGAATTTTTACTCCCCACTAAACCTTCACTGATACCACTTGGCTTGGAGGAGCAAAC
Source organism: Tamandua tetradactyla (assembly GCF_023851605.1). Classification (NCBI taxonomy): domain Eukaryota; kingdom Metazoa; phylum Chordata; class Mammalia; order Pilosa; family Myrmecophagidae; genus Tamandua; species Tamandua tetradactyla. The sequence continues at coordinate 101,009,487 of NC_135353.1, forward strand.
ATTCCTTGTTACAGCTGCATGTGATCCCCACTGACATTGCTTGTGGGTCACCTCTTTGCCATTAGATGTTGGTGAAAGTCCTGTCTCTGCAGTTGACCACCTCCAACACTGTGTCAGCTTGGGAAATGTTCTAGTTTGCTAGGCTGCCAAAAGCAGATACCATAAAATGGTTTGGCTTTTAACCATGGGAATTTATGAGCTTACATGCTTATAGTTCTTAGGCTTTGACAATGTCCAAATCAAGGCATCATCTAGACAATGCCTTCTTCCTGAAGACTGGCTGCCGGCATTCCTGGATTTCTCTGTTTATCCTGGACTCCTCTATCACATGGCAACACACATGTTGGCATCCCTTGGTCGCTCTCTTCTGTTTTAGGTTATGATGCCTTCACCTTCCTGCTTACATGAATTTCTCTCTCTTTGTCTGAATTTCATTCTCTTGTAGAGGACTCCAGTAAGAACTAAGACCCATCCTGAATGAGGTTAGTCACACCTTGTGTTACTTTGCATGCTGCCAGAATGCAATATACCAACTAGAACTGTTTTTAAAGGGGGGATTTAATTAGTTATAAGTTTACAGTTGTAAGTCTATAGAAATGTCTAAATTAAGGCACCAACAAGAGTTTACCTTCACTCAAGAAAGGCCAGTGGGTCAGGAACACCTTTGTCAGCTGGGTAGTCACATGGCTAACATCTGCTAGTCCTTTGCTCCTGGGCTCCATTGCATTCAGACCATTTCTGTGGGGGTTCCCTACTTTTCTTCTCGAGAGCTGACTTCCATCTCTAGGCTTCCCTTGGCTCTCTCCAGGTTCTAGCTTGCTTAACATCTCATGGTGATGTCTGCTGGGCTCTGAGCATCTCCAAACCCACACCTTAACTTAATTAGACTCACCGAAAGATTCTGCTTACAATGGGTCCACACCCACAGGAATGACTGACTTTAAGATCATACTTTTCTAGGGACATACTGCTCCAAACCACCACAGAAGAGGAAAGGCAACTCATTACCACCAGGTGGGATTGGAATCCCAGGTTCACCATATTGTCTCCTCTGTCACCATGCGCATGGGGTGAGAGACTTCTTTACCACCTGGCAGTGATGAAAGTTCTGAATCCCCATGTGGTCTTTTTTAATAACACCCTGGTGAGGTTGTTAGGGTGCCTCATTACAACCCAGTTAAAATAGAAGTCTAAACTCTACTCAGTTTTTTCCTGACAGGGATGGGAATAGGGCCCCAGTTTTCTCTGTGGTGTTTCACTGGAACCAAACTGTTATTGTCCATCTATTGCAGTCATTTTAGACTTCCCCTTTCCCAGCCTTTTGGCTATAAAGGGCATGCTCTTATTGAAACTTTTGTTCTCTGCACTCATTGGTGCTTTCTGATTCTAGGCACCCAGTTTGGAATATAAGCAGAAGGAAAAACCAGGGATTCATCATCATGTCATTCCTTGGGTTCCTAGGTCCCTAGTTAATCTTCTTTTCTTCACCTCTTAGAGTCTTCCTATGCTTGTTTTATATATAATGTCAAGAGTTTTAGCTGTACTTAGTGTATCTACTCCAGTTTTCTGGAAGTAGAAGTTTACAGTATGCATGTTAATAGTCATTTAATGTGTTACAAATAATAGTAATTTAATAATTTATTAATTATTTCTAATATCCCAGAATTTGTGACAATTTTTCCTAGAGAAGCATAGAAGAGATTTTATGGTATATAACATTCATCAACAATTTCTTAAAATCAATGGGAAAAAAAGAAAAGTATATGCCCTGGTTTTTCATCTTGCGACTAAAATTTTATAAATAGATAAGCTTGAAATTAGGAGAGAAGATGCTATCTTGAGTGTATACGTGACTAATAATGTATTATTAGTCTAAATATGAAATTTATTACTTGGGCAAAGGAAATATGGTGGCATATTCCTGATAGCAGTTCACACAACTTTACTAGATTGTAATTGTCAGCACCTTTTTTTTTCATTTTTGCCATTTAAGCAGATCTGGTATAGGAAGAGGAGAAGTGAATTAAAAGTGATGTATAGTTAACTTGAATTAATGAAAACACTTAATGGTAATTTGAATCATTTTGCTTGGTGTATTAGTTTGCTAAGCTGCCGGAATGCAATACACCAGAAATGGAACAGCTTTTAAAAGAGGAATTTATTAAGTTGCATGTTTACAGTTCTAGTGCTGAGAAAATGTCCAAATTAAGGCACCAACAAGAGGTTATCTTCACTCAAGAAAGGTTGATGCCATCTGGAACACCTCTGTCAGCTAGGAAGGCGTGTGACTGGCATCTGCTAGTCCCTTGCTCCTGGGCACCATTGCTTTCAGCTCTATTTCCAGTGAGGCTTCCTCATGTGGCATCTGTAGGCCTTCCCTTAGTTACCCCAGGACACAACTCTGGGTACTGGCTTGCTTAACCTCTCATTGAAAGGCACATGGCAATGTCTGCTGGGCCCTGTGTCTCCTAACGTCTGGGTCTTGTGTTGACTCTGTCAGCTATGAAGCAGCTGTTCTGTAAGCATCTGCATCTAAAATTTCTTCAAAATGTTTCCTCTTTTAAAGAATTCCAGTAAACTAAACAAGACCCACCTTGAATGGGTGGAGTCACATCTCCATCTAATCAAAAGCCACGCCTGCAATTGGGCACACCCTATCTTCATGGAGATAATCTAATCACAAAGCCACATCCACACCTGGGAGTATCACATCTCCATGGAGATAATCTAGTCAAAGGGGTTTCCACCCTACAATATCGAATCAGGATTAAAGAAGATGATTTATGGGGGGTACCCAACGCTTTCAAATCAGCACATTTGGTGTCACATCTGTCACCATTTTGTTGTTGTTACCCTGAAATCACTATCTCAGAAAGTCAGCAGAAAATAGTGGAGAAAATTTGGGGATCAGACAAACCTGGGTCCTACTCATATATGCAACTTTTATTTCTTGACCTTGAATCTGTTTTATGTGCTTTATGTTCTCTCTGAGATTCAACTGAAAAATTAGAATGATGCAACTCACTTTCTGGTGTTAGTATAAAAATTAAATAATGTGTGTATGATGCTTAGCACAACACCTAGCACAGAGCATATACTCAGTTAATATTTGTAACCTTTCATTACTAACTCTCCTTATGATGGTATAAGATTTCTTGAAAGCAGAGAAAATATTCTCTTACTTTTAAGAGCAATATCATATACTACTAAATATTCCATGTTTGTATTGTTGGAAGAAAATTTGGGGTTATTCATGGTGGCAGATTAATTTTATTGGTTTCTGCTTATTTTTCTGTGCCTGACAGAAAGGCCATGTCAAATTTTCCACTTGAGTTTTCTTTTCATATAGATTACTGGATAAAATAAATCTGTGTGAAATGATTTAAAAAAACACATGTATATATTCATACACATATATATATATATATAGTTGTTTTTTTATACCTTGATAGGCTTTTTCTTCTTTTTTTAAGGATGAAAGTGAATACTAGGGGAAGAAAAGGGATGGTAAATATGAATGAATGAAACAGAACTGTAGGCAAAGGCTTCTGATTCAAGATGTTTGAGCATCAAATGGGCAAAAACTGAAGTTTCACTTTGTATATTGCTGGTGGTAGAAATTTAAATAGGTACCACTATTTTGGAGGAGAAATTTGGCAGTATCAAAATTTAAAGTACTCATACTCAGCATTAGTATGAGCATGTCATAATTCACAGGTTTACAGGCATGTTACTGAAGCGTTGCATGTTGTAATAGTGAACATTAAAAATAACTTGAATATCATTAATAGAGGAACAGTTAAGAAAATTATAGTATCTCCACCCTTTGGAATATTATGTGTCAGTTAAAAAGAATAAGGTAGATCTATATGTAATGATTTCTAACACATGTTGCTGAGTTTAAAAAAGAAGCAACTTCTCAGAGATGAATCCAGACCTGGAACCGTGGGATCAATAATTACATCCTGACCAAATGGGGGAAAAGAAGCCTAATTAATAAAGTATCAGTGGCAGAGAGAGTTCTAAGAGTCGAGAGGCTACTCTACAGGTTGCTCTTAGTAGACCTTGATACTTATCAAAACCTGACAACCCCCAACCAGGACCATTCCAGCCAATCCTAAAGAACACCTAGGGCAATTTATAAAATTCCACAAGGGTTCCAGGCACTAGAGTAACTTTCCAGAAACCTACAACCTCCAGATGGGTCCCTGGTCCAGATAAGTCCTGACACCTAGCTCAGCCTCTCCAGAACATCAGATAGTTCCGTGTCCCTACCCCACATTAATGACAGATCCTTCCAATATCAAAAATTTAGAATTGCCATAACCCAAACAGCCCCAGTGAGAAGTATGGAAAGACCAAAGATGATGGTGGAATTATACATAGAAGATAGGGTCCCTGGACCAGGGACATGGGTCCCTGGTCCAGATAAATCCTGAAACCTAGCCCAGCCTCTCCAGAATATCAGATAGTGCCATCTCCCTACCCCATATTAGTGACAGACCGTTCCAATATCAAAAATTTAGAATTGCCATAGCCCAAACAACTCCAATGAGAGATATGGAACGATAAAAGATGATGGTGGAGTTATACAGAGAAGAAAGGATTTAGCAAATTAATATGAATGCTGAATCATTAAATTGATACCTCTTTTAGTCTCCAGTATTTTAGAGCAGTTAGAAGTAAAAACATTAAATTGTGAAATTGTAACCCATGTCAAAATCTGAAATATGTTCTACAACAAATTGTGGTTCTGTGCTTGGAGATTTATAGCTTTTTTGTATATATGTTATTGTTCACAGAAAAAAAAGAAGGAAAAAGAGTCCATTGTAATGATAAAAAAGTATTTAAGCCCTCGAGCCTCCTATATTCTGGAGCAGCTAGAAGGAAAAATATGAGAGGATCGTATGGTAACCTGTGACAAACTCTAGGATCTGTCCTGCAACCACTTGTTGAAGAGTGCTTTGATAACTATTGCTTTTTTATTTCTTTGCTTTTTATATATGTTATGCTATACAATTAAAAAAAATTGTAAGTAGAGGACATGAGAATAAAAAAAGAAGCAACTTATATACCATATGTAATTTATTTTTAAAATCATGTTTCTGTCTGTACAAATATACATATATAAATGCAGAGAGAAGGGACTGAAAAACGTAGTCATGAAACTCAGAAGTGGCCACTTTTGAGAAGGGCTCTAGGATGGGATATAAGATCAAGGGAAATGTCAGTGTTAATTTTACTGTTTGCATTTAAAAATAATCAGAACGTACTGGTACATTGTTTGGGTAATCAAATATAAATAAATAAAGTGTTCTTGGCAGAGGGATCTGGTAAATTTCTAATATCAGCTCATATAACTTTACTGGAAGACAGTTATTAATTTTTTAAAGCTGGCATTGATTCTGGAGAAAAAGCAATAAATTAGATATTAGATAAGAGATTATTAATTATACATTCTTCCTAAAAGGAATGTTTAGGCTTGATATATTAAACTGAAATGAAATTAGATGATTTATTGTAGACAAATAGGCTTGTTTAGAAACTTAATGATACTACCCTACCTCAGATATACTTTTATCTGGTTTGTTTGCTCATACTCAAACTTTAATCCCAGTGACCAAGAAAACAGCTTTTCTATTCACAGCACTTACAATTGTGTTTTATTTAATAGAGAATCTGTTGGTTTTTACTTCCTGAAGATTATCTGTGAACATTTTAAGTCATCAGAAAATATTGGAAAAGCACTATTGCTCCACAGTGACATGCTTTTACAACGGAAGGAAGAACTTCTTGCCAAGGAGATAATTGAGGATATCATTGTAGGTCAGTAGGATTTCTGCAAGTATTTTTAAAAGGTGTTAATCTGCATCTAATTCTAAGGAGGATGTGAAAACAGCAGTAAAATCCTCAGATCAGCTTATTTTTCCTTCCCCCCCCTTCCTATTTTTTCTCCTTAATGGTCTTTTTTTTTTTATGCTGTATGGTGGGGATCACATTTCATTCTTTTTCCATGTGACTTTCCTGTTATTGCAGCACCGTTTGTTGAATTTGGGGGTGGGGGGTGCTGAGAATCAAACATGGGTCTCCTACGTTGCAGGTGAGAATTCTACCACTGAACTACCCTTGCACACACACACCCCTGCCCCAGTGGCCTCTGATTATAATGCCTCACCTGCCCAGAATCCACAAATTTGGCAATGTTAAATGAGAAACTAAGTAAGAAAATCAGAACATCAACAATAGCATTTAACTCTCTTTGCTTAAAACTCGTGTGTAACACAAAATAGTGACGTTAGAGGCCTAATTTCAGGTCCCTAATTTGATCTCAAACTGTGTGCTTTTGGGTAAGCCAACAGTATCTCTGGATCTTGTTTTTTTCAACAGTAAAATGAGGATGGTAAAACTAAGGTTTTGGTGATCGAACTTCTTTTTAGTAGCAAAATCTTTTTGTGAAACAACCCTACATGAACTCCACTCCAAATAACAATAGATTAGAGTTGCTCTAGCTAAGGCACAGATGTAGAGCCAACTTTGCTAAGCCTTCCTCTAACACTCTTTCTCTAAGAGTAACCCCTAAATCCTGAAGAACACAGATAATATAATCCCTTTTTAGAAAATTATCTCCCACAATTTATCCTTCCAGCTCTACACATATATAGAGATATCGTTGAAATGATAGTCACTAAATGTTAACAATGCGGTTTGTTCTGAGTGGTGGTATTGTAAGTAGTTTATTTCTTTTTTCTTTATATAAAATTGTATGGCTTAAATGTTTACAGTAAATAGGTATCATGTTTTTATTTTTAAAAAGTGATTATTTTTCTAAAGGGAAATAATTTGACTTAGATTATCTCGAAGAGCCTTTTGAAGTCTACATTCTATGAATTATATTTTATTGATGACCACTCTCCCTCCAGACGCTCACTAAGAATATGTCCTCACTAACAGTATGTTATTTTTAGACATAATTTTGATAAGCTTGTCTATTTGATTTTCTAACCCTTAATATTTTAATGGTAGTATATTACATATAGCAAGAACCTCTAAAGGGTAATATACAGATAACTTGACCACAAGAAGGAAAAAACTCCATAAATTTTACCAAACATATCCAAATATTTTAAATATATACAGCTATCTGTGGTCATTCAATATAGATGAAAACATCCTGTACTATACTCTAAACAGCTCCCAAAGGCACCACAGTGATATATTAATCATACAATAGCTGCTAGTGTTGTTGAGCTTTAATGATCAAGAAAAGGTTAAATTATGCTTAAGAAATCTAGAAAGTATATTTAAGTGTTAGGAAAATAAAGGAGTTTCATAAAATTATTTTTAATTTTTTTGTAATAATGTTTTATGTTTAAAGAAAATAAACTGTCAACTAACTACAAAACTTGGTTATCCACAATACTCATTTTCCTAAGATTCCAATTAGCCAAAGTTTTATTGTGATAAAGCATTACATGTTCTTTTATATTCTCTAAGTATTGTAGTATTTTAAGTAGGTTTGTACTCTCATGTGAGTATTTTTAACCAAGTCATGGTATGAATTACATTTGCTGACTGGGCTAGGAGGTCAGAGGCTCTCCAAGTTATAATTGAGACTTTTGTGGAAGTTGAGGGCTTAATGCTAAAGGGCTGGAAGAGAAGTGAGGGTTTATAGAATTCTGTCTTCAATTAGAATGCTATTATAGTGTAAGCTTTACCTTAATGTGCTAATGTATTTGAACTCTGTAAATGTCTAGACCAGAAACAATCAGACATGAGATACAATTTAAAGTAATAATATTTATATATAATCATGGCCTTAAAGTATTTTACAAAGGCTTTAAGATATAATTGGCCTTTCTTGTGAACTTGGTCTCATCTACTTAGTACATAACTGTTCAAATACTTCTTATTAATGACTTCTGACATTGCTGTCTGCTCATGTACAATAAGATTATTAAGGCACAAGATGATGATCAAATTTGGACCATGGAATATAAGGTAAAAAGAAACTAGGCTGGGAAGGTATCACAGATTGATGGGAGAATTACTGTGTACCTAGCAAACTATGATTGTATTATATGATCAATTTTGCTAGTAAACCTAAAATTGATTGTGAAACCTGTCTGAGTCTGCTTGTGTTTGTAGACATTACTTGAGCATTATAGGTTCTGTGTATAGCTAGCACTCTTTTTTTAATGTAATATTTAGATACCTGTTTTTAGAGCTTGAGTTTGTTTGTTTTCCTCAGGTCATCAAACTGGAAGACGATTGAAAACAGAATTAATAAGCTGCTTGCATACCATTCTGTGGAAAAAAGCTGCCAGAAGTTTTGAGGTTTGGGAATATCTATTTTCATTCTTTATGTTCCTTCTCTAATCAAATGAACTGTGCTCATTATAAAAATCAGAGAGCATCAAATACTCAAATATCCCCTTTCTCTAAATACTGTCTATTAAATGTTCATAAATAAAAGATGCTAATGGTCATTGAATAAGAGTTTATTCAAAAATAGTGACATGATTCCTACCCATTAGGATCTTGCAATGTACTGAAATTCCATCACTGATGCTAAGATCTAGCAATGTAATTTAGTTTTTCATGAGGTACAAGAAACTCAGAGCGATTTTTTTTCCCTTAATAAAGTTGTTGTGGACATCCACTTCTGACCCACATTGATTAATAGGGATTCGTATTACCTCCTTGTCTGGACAACTGAATAAAAAACTAAAGACAAAATGAATGGAAAAGAAGTTTTTAAGGTACTAGTCATCAGGCAAGAAAGGAGTGATCCCTTGCAGACAGGAAATAAACAAATTGAGCACTAAAACTGCCCAGCTCAATGCCTTGAGTTTTCAAGCTGCAGCCCAGAAACGGGAACTAAGGTGGGGCCAGACACATATTCTGAGTTGAGGGGATAAAGCTGAAAGTCTGGGGAGACCAAGGCAGCTAGAATTCATAGGACCAAGTACCTAGAAGAAAGAGTAACTCAGAAACAGAACCGCAAAGATCAGAGGGTCCTCCTCTACCATTCAGCAAATTACTGATCAATACATGCTAAGAAACTATCTGAGTCAGGGGAAAAAAACAACTGAAAATATTAGATGGAACAGTGCCCAGCACTCATACAAGGCTGAGAATAGAGCCTGTTCTTACTAACTAGACTGGAAAGCTCTACTTCATGGGAAAATGGGTAAAGATCTCAGAAGAGTCTTGTTTCACCAGGTGGCATAATTAGTCTTAGACTGAGCACTGTTCCAGACCTACCTGAAAAATCATAAAAGCATGACCTCAAAGAATTAAAATTTACCCCAAGAACTTTATTTCCTGGAGTAGAGAGCTCCAGCATATTTGTAGAAATACAAAACTCTCTAGCCCCAAAATTCGTAGTGACTGAAATTCAATAAAAAATTACCAATCATGCAGAGAGATAGGAAAACACAACTTACAATGACCAGTTTAAGCAATCATTTGACACAAACCCAGCACTAATACAGAAATTAAACTTAGAAGGAAAGGACATAGTAATATAGCTATTACAATTGTATCCCACACCTTCAGAAAGTTAAATAGAGGTATGAAAAATATGAAATGACCCAAATCAAGCTTCTAGATGTGAAAACTGTAATGTCTAGGATGAAAAATATATGATATCAAATTAGACACTGCACAAGAAAATATTATTGAACTTGAAAGCATATGAATAGACTATCCAAAATGAAACACACAGAGGAAAAGAAAACCTAAAAAGAGTTTTAAAGTAAAAGAATTAAAAGAACATTAGTGAACTATGGGACTTCAGGTGACTTCATTTGTGAATAGTTGGAATCCTCACCAAAAGAAGGAAAAATGCATAATTATTTCAAGAAATAATGCTTGAAAACATTCAAATCTTAATGAAAACTAAAAACCCACAAATTTAAGATGCTTACCAAATCCCAGACATAAAAAACACAAAACTACACCAAAGCTAATAATAATGATTGATTAAAAAAGAATGATAAAAAGAATATCTATTAAAAATGATATATTAGGTCTAGAGGAACAAATAAAGAACATCAAATTTCTCATCAGAAGCAATGCAAGCAAGAACACAATGAAACAACATCTTTAAATAATAAAAGAAAAAAATTGTCAACCTAGAATTCATACTAGACACAAACATTCGAAAGCTGAAAAAATTCAGCACCCAGAGACTCACACTATAAAGAAGTACTTCAAGCAGAAGGAAACTGAAACCAAATGGAAACTTAGATCAGTAAAAAAGCAATGGAGAGGGCGGGCCATGGTGGCTCAGCAGGCAGAGTTCTCACCTGCCATGCCGTTTCCTGGTACCTATCCATGTGAAAAAAAAAAAAAAAAGCAATGGAGAATTCTGGGAATATGGCGGAACAGTATAGATCACGTTAAACCTGCTCCAAAGAACAGCTAGAGAAGAGATGGAATGGTGACTGAGATGGCAATTGCAGGGTGTAAGTGACCTGGGAGATTCTCCTGCACTACATAGAATGGCTCTGGTTGCAAAAGCTGAGGAACTGAGAATCAGAGAACTGGAGACTGTCCGGCTGGTGCAAACAGCCTAACGCAGAAGCCCAGAGCCCTCAGGAGTGTACCGAGGGGGAGACGGGGACTAGGAAAGTAAGCCAAGCTGTGTTCCTTGAACACGCTACCCTCACAAGCACAGCCCCGTGACCCGCAACTGATCCCATACCCCAAATCCCAGACACCTGAGCCCCTTCACCCACCTCCACTCCTGCATTCCAAGAGCCCCCACCTGCCAACTCCTCATGTGCAGACCCACCCCAATAGCACGCACGCCTGCCTCAGCCCAACCCACCTCTCCTGTGCAAGGGCAGTCTTGCCTGGCCCCTCCCAAGCCCTACCTCCCAGTCCCTGCCCCTGGAGGCAGTTGCCAGTGCATAAAGCCTGTGGGTGCTTACCTCCATACCCAGGCCATACCTGTTCCCTGCCTGTACAGTCTCACAGCCCCCTGCCCCCGAAATCTGCACATGGGTACATCACTTTATGGCACTCCCAGATCTGCACAAGCACACAATCCCCAGTCACACCCCCCAGCACTGGGAAAGCACTGACCTGTGCAGCTAGGCCACATCCACCCCCAGCCCATATAGGAGTAACACCGACCTGCTGCCCTAACTCTGTGCATGTGCCCAAAAGGCCCCATGCCCTACACCAGCGCACACCACGGCCTCTCCCCTAGAGTCATGCACCCACACAGCCACATCCTTCCCTGCCACTGGACATACATGCTTCCCTGCCGCTGGGCACCAGCACAGCATCCTCAACCCATGCCTATACCTGTGCTGCAATGTATCACTGCATTGTTGTGCCCTGCCCCACACCCAGCATGGTGCTCCACATCCATCCCACAGATAGAAGGCTTTAGACTACTGAAGGAAATCAACTTCCAAAGTAAAGCAATCAAAATATTCACATGCCATGAAGACAACAGAAGATCACACACATATCATGATGTAGACACATATAGCCCAACCTAACAACCAAATTAAAAGACCAGAGGAGACACAGACGTTGGAGCAACTAATAAAGATGTTTGTATAACTCTACTAATAAAATAAGTGGGATGGCTAATAACATAAAGGTGATCAAGAAGACACCAGAAGAGCATAAAGAGGAATTTGAAAGAATCAATAGAAAAATGGCAGATATCACAGAAATTAAAGATGCTGTAGACCAAATAAACATCCTAGAAACACAAACAACAGATTTGAAGAGCCAGAAGAAAGAATAAGTGAACTAGAGGTCAGGACATCTAATTTTGAACACTCAAAACAGAAAATGGCAAAAAGAAAAGATGGAAAAATTTGAATTGGATGTCAAGGAAATGATGGACAAAACAAAGTGTATCAATATAAGAATCATTGGTGTCCCAGAAAGAGAAGAGAAGAGTAAAGGGCTAGGAAGATTAGGGGAGGATGTAGTGGGGGGAAACTTCTCAACCCTTATAAAAGACATAAATATACAAGTCAAAGAAGCCCAGTGAACTCCAAATAGGACAAATCCAAATAGACCTTCCTCAAGACACATACTAATCAGTCTGTCAAATGTTGAAGAGAAGCAGAAAATCCTGAAAGCGGCAAGAGAAAAACAATCTGCTACATACAGGGGAAACCACATAAGACTGAGTTCAGACTACTCAACTGGCACCATGGAGGCGAGAAGGCAGTGGTATGAAATATTTAAGATCTTGAAAGAGAAATACTTCCAGCCAAGAATTCTGTACCCAGCCAAATTGTCCTTGAAAACTGAGGGAGAGATTAAAATTTTCACAGACAAAGCAAATCCTGAAAGAATTTGTCAACAAGAGACCAGCCCTACATGAAATACTAAAGGGAGTTCTGATGGCTGAAAAAAAAAAATACAGAAGAGGGAGGTCTGGAGGAGGGCACAGAATTGAAGAGTACCAGTAAGGGTAACTCAAAGGATAATAAGTGAGGGAAAAGAATATATAGATTGGACAAATAAAATCCAAAAGATAAAATGGTTGATTCAAGAAATGCCTTTTCAGTAATGACTTTGAATTTTAATGGACTTAACTTATCAATTAAAAATACAGATTGGCAGAACTGGTAAGAAATATAATTGGTAAGAAATATAATCCAGCTATATGCTGCTTACAAGAAACTCATCTTTGACACAATAGATTGAGAGTGAAATGATGGAAAAAGATGTTCCACATAAGTTGTAACCAAAAGAAAGAAGGACCAGCTATACTAATATCAGGCAAAATTAAACTTTAAATGTAAAGACATAAGAGACAACAAAGGACACTATATATTAATAAAAGGGACAATTGACCAAGAGGAAATAACAATCATAAATATTTATGCTCATAAATATTTATGCTCCCAATCAAGGAGCTCCAAAGTACATGAGACAGACATTGGCAAAACTGCAGGGAGTGATAGATGTTTCAACAATAATACTAGGAGACTTCAATATACCACTCTCCCCTGTAGATAGAACAACCAGACAGAAGATCAACAAGGAAATAGAAAAATTAAACAACTTAATAAATGAATTAGACCTAACAGACATATATAGGTCATTATACCCCAAAACACCAGGATATACCTTCTTCTTTAGTGCTCATGGAACATTCTCCAGGATAGATCACATGCTGGGGCACAAATCAGGTCTTCACAAATTTTAAAACATTGAAATTATTCAAACCGTTTCTCTGACCACAATAGAATGAAGCTGGATATCAATAACCAGCAAAGAATGAGAACTTTCACAAATATATGGAGATTAAATAACACACTCTTAAACAATCAGTGGATCAAAGAAGAAATTGCTAGAGAAATCAGTAGCTATCTGGAGATGAGTGAAAACAAGAGTACAACATATCGGAACTTATGGGATGCAGCAAAGGCTGTACTGAGAGGGAAATTTATTGCCCTAAATTCCTATATTAATAAACAAGAAAGAGCAAAATTGAGACTTAACTGCCCACTTGCAGGAACTTGAGAAAGAACAACAAACTAACCCCAAAGCAAACAGAAGAAGAGAAATAAAGTTTAAAGCAGGGTTAAGTGAATGGGAGAACAAAAGAACAATAGAATGAATCCATAAAACCAAAAGTTGGTTCTTTGAGAAAATCAGTAAAATTGATGGGCCACTAGCAAGACTGATGAAGAAAAAAGAGAGAGGACGCAAATAAACAAAATCAGAAATGAGAAGGGGTACATTACCACAGATCCTGAAGAAATAAAAGAAACCATAAGAGGATACTATGAACAACTACATGTCAACAAACTAGACCACTTACATGAAATGGACAAATTCAGGGAAAAAGTAATGGATATTAAAGCAATTGATGGAGATCATGGTGGTATCTGCCTAGGACTCTCTGCCCCGGAGCTGCTGGTCAGAGCCAATGTCACAGTGCCTTCACTGCCTGTCTACTCCGTGAGTAACTCTGCCAGAGCAGCCTTATGTACTTTTTTTTTTAACATGGGCAGGCACTGTAAATCGAACCCAGGATTCCGGCATGGCAGGCAGGAACTCTGCCACTGAGCCACCATGGCCCACCCCTTATGTACTTTTATTAAAGTGATTTTTATATAATTTTGACCAAGATGAGAGGATAAGATACTTCAGGGTACTGTTACCCAGAGAATCTTTTAACATCTAGTGAAACTGGCAGAGCCATCTTCCTCAAAAGTCTGGAAAATGGTTAAAGGGTTGCAAGAGCTATATGGATACTGAATTAAACAGATTTATAAATGGTAGGATTCAAGTCAATAGGCCAAGCCCTTGATCTTGAGCCTTGCTCTTATGAAGCTTATTTATGTAATGGAGAAGCTTAGCCTACTTATGATTATGCATAAGAGTTACTTCCAGAAAACCTGTTTTTTTTGCTCAGATGTGGCCTCTTTCTCTCTGGGCCCATCTCTGCAAGTGAAATCATTACCCTCCCCCTACACGGGACATGATACACAGGGATCAAACTCTCCTTGGTAGTATGGAACATGACTCTCAGAGATAAGCCTGGGCCCTGGCACCGTGGACTTGACAATGCCTTCCTGATCATGAACGGGGAAAGAAGTGTAACAAATAAGGTATCAATAGTTGAGAGAGTTCAAATAGAGTTGAGAGGCTACTTTGGAGGCCACTCTAATGCAAGCTTCAGCTAGACATTGCTACTTATCGTAGTTTGCCAAACCTCAACCAAAACCATTCCTGCCAACCCTAAAGAACACCTAGGACTTTATCTGAGATTCTGCAAAGATTCCATGCACTATGGTTACTTTCCAGAATCCTACAACCTCCTATTGGGTTCTTAGGCCAGATAAATCCTGAAATCCAGAGGGGCCATCCTCTCCAGAACATCAACTAGTTCCATCCCTGCAGCCCATATTATCATCAGTTCTTTCCAACATGAAAAAGTGAGAATTGACATAGTCCAAATACCCCTAAAGTTTGGGAGAAAGATCAAAGGAGAAGGTGGGAGATATAACAGAGAAAATAGGATTTAACCAATGAGTATAATTGCTGAATCATTATATGGATATTTCTTTTAGTCTTGGGGCAGCTAGAAGTAAAAACCTAAAATCATGGAATTGTAATCCATGCCAAACTCTGAAATCTGTTCTACAAGTGATTGTTGTAGTGTGCTTTTAAATTTATTATTTTTTTATATATGTTATTTTTTGCCATTAAAGAAAAACTGAAAAAAATGGCAGAAGAATTTTGCGTATAACCTGGTGATTCCCTGGAACTTCAGGTATCTATGTGACACCTGAGACTCAGAGCTAGATTTCTGCAGCTGTGAAAGTCAGATTTACCTCATATAGCAATTGTCAAAAAAAAAAAAATACTGAAAAAGAGATCGGACTCAATTAGAAATATAAATGAAGCTGATTGGTAAAGACTAAGGTAAATCAGACTAAAGGGTAAAGGAAGATATTGACAATATTTTAAAACTTCAACTTTTTTCTCTCCTTTTTAAATAAATACACTTTATATTTTAGAGAAGTTCTAGGTTTACAAAAAAAGTGAGAGTTCCCTTCACCCCCACCTTCACCCCCACACACACAAAAACAGTTTTACCTATTGTTAACATCTTGCATTACTGTGGTAAAGCTTCAACTTTTCTGTGACCAAAGGAAGAGATGTTCATTTGGTGCAAAATTTTTATTTTTGGTAGCACATTATCTAATCTAACTTGTATATTCAGCATATTTGAACATCATAATTACTTGGAACCTCAAATAGGAAGTGAAGTCTTGTTGGTTCCTGCAGGTAAGTTGATGCCCTGATACATCCCACAGTAATCTGGGCAGAAGATAAAACTATTTGCAAAGTCCCCTTGAGGGACTGGTGAAAAATATGGAAATATTAAACTTTCCTACCTGAGAAGACCTGATATACTTGCAAACATTTGGGACTGTCAATTTAGCCAAGCCCTTGATCTTAGGGCTTGCCTTTATGAAACTTGTTCCCAAAAAAGAGAAGCTAAGCCTACTTAAGATTATGCCTATGAGTCACCTCCAGAGACCCTCTTTTGTTGCTCAGAAGTGGCCTCTCTCTCTTAATCCAACTCTCCAGGTGAACACACTGCCTTCCCCCCATGTGGGGCATGATTTCTAGGGGTGTAAATCTCCCAGGCAATGTGGGACATGACTTTCGGGGATGAGCCTGGCCCTGGCATTGTGGGGTTGAGAAAGCCTTCTTGACCAAAAGGGGGAAGAAAAATGAAGCAAGATAAAATTTCAGTGGCTGAGAGATTTCAAATAGAGCTGAGAGATCATTCTGGAGGTTATTCTTCTGCAGTATATATATATATATATATCCTCTTTCAGTTTTTGATGTATTGGAGTAACAAAACGGAAATACCTGAAACTGTTGAACTGTAGTCCAGTAGCCTTGATTCTTGATGATTGTATAGCTGTATAACTTTTATGGTGTAATTGTGTGACTGTGAAAACCTTGTGACTGACACTCCCTTTATCCAGTATATGGACAGATGAATAAGAAAGTAAAGACTAAATAAATAAATAAATAATAATGGGCATGGGAGTTTGGGGGTGTTCTTTTTTACTGTTATTTTTGTTTCTATTCTTATTTTTTATCTTTTTTTGGAGTAATGAAAATGTTCAAAAATCTATTATGATGATGAATGCACAGGTACATGATGATACTGTGAACCACTGACTGTATACTTTGGATGATTGTATGGTATGTGAATATATAATATATCTCAATAAATTGCATTTAAAAATTGTAGGAGATCGCTTCTCAGCCTTTTGGCTAAGATCAAGTATAAAAATGGTAGGAGAAACTTGTGGTGCCCTTTCTAGCCTCTCCCTTATCCACATGTACTGGAGTATGGAGCCTCCCTGTACTCCCATTGTGGGACCCTGGATTATCCCAAAGGGAGCATAATAACCCCTAAGTGCATATTGTGTACATGTATATCAGTGACAGACTGTTTGGTGGGAGCTTAAAGACTAAACCAAGAAACTCTTCTCCAGTTTGCCCTCTCAGAGCTTGCCCTACAGGTACAAACAGCGTGAAGATAGCTAAAGCAGTGTAAGAAAACACTAAGTCAAACTGGCCTGGGCCAAAATATTACCTGCTTTAAGATACAGAGCACCCACAAGAGGGAAAAGGTCTATTTCATAGGGAGTAGAGGAGGAATTTGAATTCCTTGGGTACAAGCCCAAGACAAGACTCAGGCTCAGAAAAGCAAGGAGGACCCTGCACTTCCGATTCACCTTGGAATGATCTTGATCAGAGGGCTGAATGCCAAAGGAAGGTACTAGCCAAAGCAATGCCAATTTGCAAAGACTTTGAAAGGTGTTTTTTTTGGATTGGATGGTTGGTTTTTGTTAGCTCCTGGCACTCAAGGAATTCTGTGTCGTGTTAGAAGCTTGATAGAAACTTAAGGAACACACAGTTCAAGTATTAAATCCTCAAGGAAACATATTATAATATTAAAATGTAAAGAGAGCCCACACAGACAGAAACCTTTGGAGATGAAGAAGGAATATGCCCCCAGGGGAGCTTCATGAAGCAAGAAGCTGGGAGAGAAAGCTAGCAGAGGTCACCATGTGCCTGTCTGGCTGAAAGAGAAGCCGTGAACTTCATTGGCCTTTCTTGAGTGAAGTGGTCATGATGCTCGTCCTTTATTCTATCCAGAGTATTAAATGCTCCTACACAGCTGCATTCTCATCGCATGATCACTATGATGATGCAACAGGCAAAGGACAAGATCTTGCTCTGCCATTGACTATGGAGGCAACTGAACAATCTCTAAACTGTGAAGATCTGGATCTTCTTCTTTCCCTGAATTGAGCAACCTCTTGACAGGGAGAAAATTACCAAAAAGGACTAGGAAACTGTGTATACAAATGGAAAATGCCTAGGAAACTCTGACCCACTATTAGCAGTAACCAGATCAGAAGAGACTGACCCACTACCTGCAATAAGTAGTTCAGGAAGCTGATCATTGTCTACAGCAAACATTCCAGGAAGTCAAACAACAATCTCTATAACAATTGACCCAAAATATCCAGGACTTGATCAATAATTGACACTTTCCCTATTTTTGCCCTACGTTCAACTTAGGACCAACTAGAAAAGGCAAAATATGCTCCTTTGACCAATCACAGAAGATGTCCCACTACCAGGTAGCTCACTTTCAGCTCCCCCTACCAGCAGCCTCCAATCAGAACACACCTAGAGTCTTCCCTTCTTTGTAATGTAAAGCTTTCCCACTCCCCTGCCTGCTTTGAGTCTCTGCCAAACACAGCTGATAGGAGCTGACTCCTTTGTATAGCATCCTCTGAAGAAAAAGCCTTTGTTCTTCTATGGGTGCTCTCATCTGTTTCCACAAGTCCATGCCCCTTCTTTTGATCTCCAGTATCGCTAATTCAAGGTTTTTTTTTTGTTTGTTTGTGTTTTTTAATTAACGGAAAAAAAGAAATTAACCCAACATTTAGAGATCATACCATTCTACATATGCAATCATTAATTCTTAACATCATCACATAGATGCATGATCATCATTTCTTAGTACATATGCATTGGTTTAGAAGAACTAGCAACATAACCGAAAAAGATATAGAATGTTAATATAGAGAAAAAATAAAAGTAATAATAGTAAAATCAAAACAAAACAAAACAAAACAAAACAAAAACCTATAGCTCAGATGCAGCTTCATTCAGTGTTTTAACATGATTACTTTACAATTAGGTATTATTGTGCTGTCCATTTTTGAGTTTTTGTATCTAGTCCTGTTACACCGTCTGTATCCCTTCAACTCCAATTGCCATTATCTTACCCTGTTTCTACCTCCTGCCGGACTCTGTTATCAAGGACATATTCCAAATTTATTCTCGAATGTCTGTTCACATCAGTGGGACCATACAGTATTTGTCCTTTAGTTTTTGGCTAGACTCACTCAGCATAATGTTCTCTAGGTCCATCCATGTTATTACATGCTTCATAAGTTTATCCTGTCTTAAAGCTGCATAGTATTCCATCGTATGTATATACCACAGTTTGTTTAGCCACTCTTCTGTTGATGGAGATTTCGGCTGTTTCCATCTCTTTGCAATTGTAAATAACGCTGCTATAAACATTGGTGTGCAAATGTCCGTTTGTGTCTTTGCCCTTAAGTCCTTTGAGTATATTGCCAGCAATGGTATTGCTGGGTCATATGGCAATTCTATATTCAGCTTTTTGAGGAACCGCCAAACTGCCTTCCACAGTGGTTGCACCATTTGACATTCCCACCAACAGTGGATAAGTGTGCCTCTTTCTCCGCATCCTCTCCAGCACTTGTCATTTTCTGTTTTGTTGATAATGGCCATTCTGGTGGGTGTGAGATGATATCTCATTGTGGTTTTGATTTGCATTTCTCTAATGGCCAGGGACATTGAGCATCTCTTCATGTGCCTCTTGGCCATTTGTATTTCCTCTTCTGAGAGGTGTCTGTTCAAGTCTTTTTCCCATTTTGTAATTGGGTTGGCTGTCTTTTTGTTGTTGAGATGAACAATCTCTTTATAAATTCTGGATACTAGACCTTTATCTGATATATCATTTCCAAATATTGTCTCCCATTGTGAAGGCTGTCTTTCTACTTTCTTGATGAAGTTCTTTGATGCACAAAAGTGTTTAATTTTGAGGAGTTCCCATTTATTTATTTCCTTCTTCAGTGCTCTTGCTTTAGGTTTAAGGTCCATAAAACCGCCTCCAGTTGTAAGATCCATAAGATATCTCCCAACATTTTCCTCTAACTGTTTTATGGTCTTAGACCTAATGTTTAGATCTTTGATCCATTTTGAGTTAACTTTTGTATAGGGTGTGAGAGATGGGTCTTCTTTCATTCTTTTGCATATGGATATCCAGTTCTCTAGGCACCATTTATTGAAGAGACTGCTCTGTCCCAGGTGAGTTGGCTTGACTGCCTTATCAAAGATCAAATGTCCATAGATGAGAGGGTCTATATCTGAGCACTCTATTCGATTCCATTGGTCGATATATCTGTCTTTATGCCAATACCATGCTGTTTTGACCACTGTGGCTTCATAATATGCCTTAAAGTCAGGCAGCGCGAGACCTCCAGCTTCGTTTTTTTTCCTCAAGATGTTTTTAGCAATTCGGGGCACCCTGCCCTTCCAGATAAATTTGCTTATTGGTTTTTCTATTTCTGAAAAATAAGTTGCTGGGATTTTGATTGGTATTGCATTGAATCTGTAAATCAATTTAGGTAGGATTGATATCTTAACTATATTTAGCCTTCCAATCCATGAACACGGTATGCCCTTCCATCTATTTAGGTCTTCTGTGATTTCTTTTAGCAGTTTTTTGTAGTTTTCTTCATATAGGTTTTTTGTAGTTTTCTTTATATAGGTTTTTTGTCTCTTTAGTTAAATTTATTCCTAGGTATTTTATTCTTTTAGTTGCAATTGTAAATGGGATTCGTTTCTTGATTTCCCCCTCAGCTTGTTCATTACTAGTGTATAGAAATGCTACAGATTTTTGAATGTTGATCTTGTAACCTGCTACTTTGCTGTACTCATTTATTAGCTCTAGTAGTTTTGTTGTGGATTTTTCGGGGTTTTCGACGTATAGTATCATATCATCTGCAAACAGTGATAGTTTTACTTCTTCCTTTCCAATTTTGATGCCTTGTATTTCTTTTTCTTGTCTAATTGCTCTGGCTAGAACCTCCAACACAATGTTAAAAATAGTGGTGATAGTGGACATCCTTGTCTTGTTCCTGATCTTAGGGGGAAAGTTTTCAATTTTTCCCCATTGAGGATGATATTAGCTGTGGGTTTTTCATATATTCCCTCTATCATTTTTTTTTCTTTTTTTTTTATTAATTAAAAAAAGAATTAACAAAACAATTAGAAATCATTCCAATCTACATGTACAATCAGTAATTCTTAATAACATCACATAGTTGCATATTCATCATTTCTTAGTACATTTGCATCGATTTAGAAAAAGAAATAAAAAGACAACAGAATAAGAATTAAAACAATAATAGAAAGAAAAAAAACAAAAAAAACAAAAACAAAAAACCTATACCTCACATGCAGCTTCATTCAGTGCTTTAACATAATTGCATTACAATTGGGTAGTATTGTGCTGTCCATTTCTGAGTTTTTATATCCAGTCCCGTTGTACAGTCTGTATCCCTTCATCTCCAATTATCCCTTCTCTTTTTTTTAATTAACGGAAAAAAAGAAATTAACCCAACATTTAGAGATCATACCATTCTACACATGCAATCATTAATTCTTAACATCATCACATAGATGCATGATCATCATTTCTTAGTACATTTGCATTGGTTTAGAAGAACTAGCAACATAACCGAAAAAGATATAGAATGTTAATATAGAGAAAAAAATAAAAGTAATAATAGTAAAATCAAAACAAAACAACACAAAACAAAACAAAAACCTATAGCTCAGATGCAGCTTCATTCAGTGTTTTAACATGATTACTTTACAATTAGGTATTATTGTGCTGTCCATTTTTGAGTTTTTGTATCTAGTCCTGTTGCACAGTCTGTATCCCTTCAGCTTCAATTACCCATTGTCTTACCCTGTTTCTAACTCCTGCTGAACTCTGTTACCAATGACATATTTCAAGTTTATTCTCGAATGTCCGTTCACATCAGTGGGACCATACAGTATTTGTCCTTTAGTTTTTGGCTGGATTCACTCAGCATAATATTCTCTAGGTCCATCCATGTTATTACATGGTTCATAAGTTTATCTTGTCTTAAAGCTGCATAATATTCCATCGTATGTATATACCACAGTTTGTTTAGCCACTCTTCTGTTGATGGAGATTTTGGCTGTTTCCATCTCTTTGCAATTGTAAATAATGCTGCTATAAACATTGGTGTGCAAATGTCCGTTTGTGTCTTTGCCCTTAAGTCCTTTGAGTAGATACCTAGTAATGGTATTGCTGGGTCGTATGGCAATTCTATATTCAGCTTTTTGAGGAACCGCCAAACTGCCTTCCACAGTGGTTGCACCCTTTGACATTCCCACCAACAGTGGATAAGTGTGCCTCTTTCTCCACATCCTCTCCAGCACTTGTCATTTTCTGTTTTGTTGATAATGGCCATTCTGGTGGGTGTGAGATGATATCTCATTGTGGTTTTGATTTGCATTTCTCTAATGACCAGGGACATTGAGCATCTCTTCATGTGCCTCTTGGCCATCCGTATTTCCTCTTCTGAGAGGTGTCTGTTCAAGTCTTTTTCCCATTTTGTAATTGGGTTGGCTGTCTTTTTGTTGTTGAGATGAACAATCTCTTTATAAATTCTGGATACTAGACCTTTATCTGATATATCATTTCCAAATATTGTCTCCCATTGTGAAGGCTGTCTTTCTACTTTCTTGATGAAGTTCTTTGATGCACAAAAGTGTTTAATTTTGAGGAGTTCCCATTTATTTATTTCCTTCTTCAGTGCTCTTGCTTTAGGTTTAAGGTCCATAAAACCGCCTCCAGTTGTAAGATCCATAAGATATCTCCCAACATTTTCCTCTAACTGTTTTATGGTCTTAGACCTAATGTTTAGATCTTTGATCCATTTTGAGTTAACTTTTGTATAGGGTGTGAGAGATGGGTCTTCTTTCATTCTTTTGCATATGGATATCCAGTTCTCTAGGCACCATTTATTGAAGAGACTGCTCTGTCCCAGGTGAGTTGGCTTGACTGCCTTATCAAAGATCAAATGTCCATAGATGAGAGGGTCTATATCTGAGCACTCTATTCAATTCCATTGGTCGATATATCTATCTTTATGCCAATACCATGCTGTTTTGACCACTGTGGCTTCATAATATGCCTTAAAGTCAGGCAGCGCGAGACCTCCAGCTTCGTTTTTTTTCCTCAAGATGTTTTTAGCAATTCGGGGCACCCTGCCCTTCCAGATAAATTTGCTTATTGGTTTTTCTATTTCTGAAAAATAAGTTGTTGGGATTTTGATTGGTATTGCATTGAATCTGTAAATCAATTTAGGTAGGATTGATATCTTAACTATATTTAGCCTTCCAATCCATGAACACGGTATGCCCTTCCATCTATTTAGGTCTTCTGTGATTTCTTTTAGCAGTTTTTTGTAGTTTTCTTTATATAGGTTTTTTGTCTCTTTAGTTAAATTTATTCCTAGGTATTTTATTCTTTTAGTTGCAATTGTAAATGGGATTCGTTTCTTGATTTCCCCCGCAGCTTGTTCATTACTAGTGTATAGAAATGCTACAGATTTTTGAATGTTGATCTTGTAACCTGCTACTTTGCTGTACTCATTTATTAGCTCTAGTAGTTTTGTTGTGGATTTTTCCGGGTTTTCGACGTATAGTATCATATCGTCTGCAAACAGTGATAGTTTTACTTCTTCCTTTCCAATTTTGATGCCTTGTATTTCATTTTCTTGTCTAATTGCTCTGGCTAGAACCTCCAACACAATGTTAAAAATAGTGGTGATAGTGGACATCCTTGTCTTGTTCCTGTCTTAGGGGGAAAGTTTTCAATTTTTCCCCATTGAGGATGATATTAGCTGTGGGTTTTTCATATATTCCCTCTATCATTTTAAGGAAGTTCCCTTGTATTCCTATCTTTTGAAGTGTTTTCAACAGGAAAGGATGTTGAATCTTGTCGAATGCCTTCTCTGCATCAATTGAGATGATCATGTGATTTTTCTGCTTTGATTTGTTGATATGGTGTATTACATTAATTGATTTTCTTATGTTGAACCATCCTTGCATACCTGGGATGAATCCTACTTGGTCATGATGTATAATTCTTTTAATGTGTTGTTGGATACGATTTGCTAGAATTTTATTGAGGATTTTTGCATCTGTATTCATTAGAGAGATTGGTCTGTAGTTTTCTTTTTTTGTAATATCTTTGCCTGGTTTTGGTATGAGGGTGATGTTGGCTTCATAGAATGAATTAGGCAGTTTCCCCTCCACTTCGATTTTTTTGAAGAGTTTGAGGAGAATTGGTACTAATTCTTTCTGGAACGTTTGGTAGAATTCACATGTGAAGCCATCTGGTCCTGGACTTTTCTTTTTAGGAAGCTTTTGAATGACTAATTCAATTTCTTTACTTGTGATTGGTTTGTTGAGGTCATCTATGTCTTCTTGAGTCAAAGTTGGTTGTTCATGTCTTTCCAGGAACCTGTCCATTTCATCTAAATTGTTGTATTTATTAGCGTAAAGTTGTTCATAGTATCCTGTTATTACCTCCTTTATTTCTGTGAGGTCAGTAGTTATGTCTCCTCTTCCATTTCTGATCTTATTTATTTGCATCCTCTCTCTTCTTCTTTTTGTCAATCTTGATAGGGGCCCATCAATCTTATTGATTTTCTCATAGAACCAACTTCTGGTCTCATTGATTTTCTCTACTGTTTTCATATTTTCAATTTCATTTATTTCTGCTCTGATCTTTGTTATTTCTTTCCTTTTGCTTGCTTTGGGATTAGTTTGCTGTTCTTTCTCCAGTTCTTCCAAGTGGACAGTTAATTCCTGCATTTTTGCCTTTTCTTCTTTTCTGATATAGGCATTTAGGGCAATAAATTTCCCTCTTAGTACTGCCTTTGCTGCGTCCCATAAGTTTTGATATGTTGTGTTTTCATTTTCATTCGCCTCGAGGTATTTGCTAATTTCTCTAGCAATTTCTTCTTCGACCCACTCGTTGTTTAAGAGTGTGTTGTTGAGCCTCCACGTATTTGTGAATTTTCTGGCACTCCGCCTATTATTGATTTGCAACTTCATTCCTTTATGATCCGAGAAAGTGTTGTGTATGATTTCAATCTTTTTAAATTTGTTAAGACTTGCTTTGTGACCCAGCATATGGTCTATCTTTGAGAATGATCCATGAGCACTGGAGAAAAAGGTGTATCCTGCTGTTGTGGGATGTAATGTCCTATAAATGTCTGTTAAGTCTAGCTCCTTTATAGTAATATTCAGATTCTCTATTTCTTTATTGATCCTCTGTCTAGATGTTCTGTCCATTGATGAGAGTGGGGAATTGAAGTCTCCAACTATTATGGTATTTGTGTCTTTTTCCCTTTTCAGTGTTTGCAGTGTATTCCTCACATATTTTGGGGCATTCTGGTTCGGTGCATAAATATTTATGATTGTTATGTCTTATTGTTTGATTGTTCCTTTTATTAGTATATAGTGTCCTTCTTTGTCTCTTTTAACTGTTTTACATTTGAAGTCTAACTTGTTGGATATTAGTATAGCCACTCCTGCTATTTTCTGGTTGTTATCTGCATGAAATATCTTTTCCCAACCTTTCACTTTCAACCTATGCTTATCTTTGGGTCTAAGATGTGTTTCCTGTAGACAGCATATAGAAGGATCCTGTTTTTTAATCCATTCTGCCAATCTATGTCTTTTGATTGGGGAATTCAGTCCATTAACATTTAGTGTTATTACTGTTTGGATAATATTTTCCTCTGCCATTTTGCCTTTTGTATTATATATCATATCTGACTTTCCTTCTTTCTACACTCTTCTCCATACCTCTCTCTTCTGTCTTTTCGATTCTGACTCTAGTGCTCCCTTTAGTATTTCTTGCAGAGCTGGTCTCTTGGTCACAAATTCTCTCAGTGACTTTTTGTCTGAGAATGTTTTAATTTCTCCCTCATTTTTGAAGGACAATTTTGCTGGATATAGGAGTCTTGGTTGGCAGTTTTTCTCTTTTAGTAATTTAAATATATCATCCCACTGTCTTCTAGCCTCCATGGTTTCTGCTGAGAAATCTACACATAGTCTTATTGGGTTTCCCTTGTATGTGATGGATTGTTTTTCTCTTGCTGCTTTCAAGATCCTCTCTTTCTCTTTGACCTCTGACATTCTAACTAGTAAGTGTCTTGGAGAACGCCTATTTGGGTCTAATCTCTTTGGGGTGCGCTGCACTTCTTGGATCTGTAATTTTAGGTCTTTCATAAGAGTTGGGAAATTTTCAGTGAAAATTTCTTCCATTAGTTTTTCTCCTCCTTTTCCCTTCTCTTCTCCTTCTGGGACACCCACAACACGTATATTTGTGCAGTTCATATTGTCCTTGAGTTCCCTGATACCCTGTTCAAATTTTTCCATTCTTTTCCCGATAGTTTCTGTTTGTTTTTGGAATTCAGATGTTCCATCCTCCAAATCACTAATTCTATCTTCTGTCTCTTTGAATCTATCATTGTAGGTATCCATTGTTTTTTCTATCTTTTCTACTTTGTCCTTCACTTCCATAAGTTGTGTGATTTGTTTTTCCAGTTTTTCTATTTCTTCTTTATGTTCAGCCCATGTCTTCTTCATGTCCTCCCTCAATTTATCGATTTCGTTTTTGAAGAGGTTTTCCATTTCTGTTCGTATATTTAGCATTAGTTGTCTCAGCTCCTGTATCTCATTTGAACTATTGGTTTGTTCCTTTGACTGGGCCATGTTTTCAATTATTTGAGCGTGATCCGTTATCTTCTGTTGGCGTCTGCGCATTTAGACAGATTTCCCTGGGTATTGGATCCAAAAGTTTGGAAGATTTTTCTGTGAAATCTCTGGGTTCTGTTTTTCTTATTCTCCCCAGTAGGTGGCGCTCGTGGCACACGTTTGTCTGCGGGTCCCACCAGTAAAAGGTGCTGTGGGACCTTTAACTGTGGAAAACTCTCGCCGTCCGGGCGGTTTGGCTTGAGCCGGCCCAGGGTCCGAACGCAGGGAGGGTTGCTGGTCACCGTAGCCCGGGAAAGAGCCCGTCCGAATTTCCTAGTCGGCCCTCGGTGACAAGCGTAGCGGGAGGGCGCCAGCGGCAGCGGCCCGCCCGAGAGAGTGCACGTTCCGCGGGAGTCACGGGTTTGGAAGGGGCCTCCCCCACCCATCACCGTTCTCCACGGCCTGGGGATTTCTGATCCAATTCTCTCAGTTGGTCCGGGGGACTGCGCGTGGTGTGGGCGCCAGCCACCTTGGTTTCAGGGGACCACCTCTCCAATTCTCCCAGCCGGCCCGGGAAGGGGGAAGGGAGTAACTCCGGCCGCTTGTCGCCCCGCCCGGTGAGGCCTGCGCGCCTCGGCGATCTCACCCGAGCTGCTTCTCTCAGCCAGCCAGCCATTCCAGGATGGGGTACGCTGTCTTTTTTATCTCTGTTGTGGCTTTGGGCGCTTTCTGTATCGTTTCTACTCCCCTAGTAGATGTCCTGGAGAAGAAACTAAGATCCGCACGTCTTACTAAGCCGCCATCTTCCAGGAAGTCGATCTAATTCAAGTTTTTAACACTGATACATTGGATGGAGAGTAATAGAAGCCTCTGCGTTAAAAAAAAAATTATAGTGTTTGGGGATTGTGAGAAGATGGCAGAGTAGGGAGCCCCAGGACTCAAGTTCTTGCACCAAAACAATTATTAAGCAGGCAGGAACTGTCTCACTCAACTATTTCGAAATTCCAAAAGCTGGAAGAACCCTGTGCAGTATCCAGGGAAGAGTGGGAAGAAGATTACTGTTCAATAATGCAATTTACTGATAAATTGCATTATTGAACAGTAAATTGCTCTTTCCATGTGGTGACTGCTGGTACCCGTATCCTACTATCACAGCAAGCTGCCATGAGGTCCAGCCCTGACTAGCTTGCTGGTAACAGAATGGGATTTAAAAATACTCTTCCCCAAGACCAGGAGTGGGATTTTAGTTTGCCAGACTGCTTAAAGGAAATATCAAGGAATGGATTGGTTATCAACAATGGAAATTTATTCACGTACAGTGAGGCCAAGAAAATGTCTAAATTAAGGCAGTGCTTTCTTCCCAAAGACCAGCTCCTGGCAATCCTCCGCTCATCTGCTACATGGAAAAGCACATGGTGACTTCTGCTGGTCTCTCCCTTCCATTCTGCATTTTATTGATTTCAGTTTCTTGTTTTTCTCTCAGTCTGAATTGAAGAGCATGATTTTCTGGGCTTATATACTGTTCCAAACAACTGGTGAATATGGCCCATGTCTGATCACAGCTTTTGATTAACAAGTTCAGGTCACTGGCAGCCTGTTTCTTAAGGTGGCCATTCTTTCAATCTCCATGGACAAAAGCAGCAGTACCTATTATTTCAGCTCCCCCACACCCCAGACAAGGGCCATGGTAGAAGATACTTAAGGCAGATATTGGCACAATGGATAAAAAAGCAAAACCCAATCATATACTGTTTATAAGAGACTCAATTTAAATCAAAGACATAAGGGGATAGAAAGTGAAAAAATATGGAAAAGTAAACATTCCATGCAAATAGTAACCAAAA
Organism: Tamandua tetradactyla; assembly: GCF_023851605.1. Taxonomy (NCBI): domain Eukaryota; kingdom Metazoa; phylum Chordata; class Mammalia; order Pilosa; family Myrmecophagidae; genus Tamandua; species Tamandua tetradactyla. Next base: position 101,037,779 of record NC_135353.1, read on the forward strand.
TAGAGCTCAGATAGCTAAACCGTTATCAAATAAAATAGACTTTCAGTCAAAGTAGATTTTGTAGCAAAGAATAGTACTTGGAATAAAGAAATTATTTCATGATCATAAAGAGTTAAATTCATCGTGAAGAAGAAACAATCCTAAGTGTCTATGTGCCTAATAATAGAGCATAAAAATACATGGGGCCCAAACTGACAGAAATACAAAAATAAATAAATAAACAATTCTAGACAGAGATTTTAATACTTCTCTCTCAATAAGTAGTAGAACAGGCCCCCCAGACAGGTACACCTGCATAGCAACATCCTCCCTGGCCACTGGGCACCCATGTTTGCAAGCATCAGTGTATCCCCAACCTGTGCTTATATGTACCCTGAAACAAATCACTGCACTGAGTGCCCACCATGTGCCCTGGTCTCTGCTGTACAACCATTCTGCCAAAACAGTGCCTTAGACTACTTAAATAAATCAAGTCCCAAAGTAAATCAATCAAGATATTTACATGCCACAAAGACAGCAGAAGATCACTAAGCATATCACAATGCAGGCAGATATAGCCCTGCCTAATGGCCAAATTAAAACCCTGGAAGAGACACAGACATTGGAACAACTAATCAAAGATGCTTATAGAACGCCACTTAATAAAATAAGTGGGATAGCAAATGACATAAAGGAGATGAAGAAGACAGAAGAATAGCATAAAGAGGAATTTTAAAGAACAAATGGAAAAACAGTGGAAATCACAGAGATGAAAGACTGTTGACCAAGTAAAGACAAACTAGAGGCACACAACACCAGATTTAAAGAGACAGAAGAAAGAATAAGTGATATAGAGGGCATGATAATTGACTTTGAAGACTTAAAACAGAAAATGGCAAAAAAGATGGAAAAAATAGAATGGGAACTCAGGTAAATGATAGACAAAACAAAGCGCACAAATATAAGAATCATTGGTGTCCCAGAAAGAGAAGGGAGGAATAAAGGGCTAGGAAGAGTAGTTGAGGATATAATGAGGGAAAATTTCCCAACCCTCATAAACGAAATAAATATATACAAGTCAAAGAAGCCCAAACAACTCCAAACAGCATAAATCCAAATAGGCCTTCCCCAAGGCACATACTAATAAGTCAGTCAAATGTTGAAGAGAAGCAGAAGATCCTGAAAGCATCAAGAGAAAAGCAATATAGTACATACAGGGGAACTCAAATAAGACTGAGTTCAGACTACACAACTAGTACCGTGGAGGTGAGAAGGCAGTGGTATGATATATTCAAGATCCTGAAAGAGAAAGACTTCCAGCCAAGAATTCTGTACCCAGCCAAATTCTCTTTCAAAATTGAGGGAGAAGGTACACGGGTGGTTCAGTGTTAGAATGCTCACCTTCCATGTGGGAAACCCAGGTTCGATTCCCAGACCATGTACCCCCAAAAAAGGATTATGTCAAAATTGAAGGAGAGATTAAAGTTTTCACAAATAAAGAAGTCCGGAAAGAATTTGTCAACAAGAGACCGACTCTACAAGAAATACTAAAAGGAGTTCTGCTGGCTGAAAAAAAAGATAGGAGATGGAGGTCTAAAGGAGGGCACAGAATTGAAGAGTACCACTGAGGGTAATTTAAAGAATTGAAAGAGAAAGAAGAAAAAGAATACATGAATATGACAAAATGATAAGATGGTGGAATCAAGAAACACATTTTCAATAATAATTTGAAGGTTAATGGACTAAATTTACCAATGAAAAGATACAGATTAGCAGAATGGATTAAGAAACATAATCCAGCTATATGCTGCTTAAAAGAGACTCATCTTAGCCACAAGAGTACAAAGAGATTCAAAGTGAAAGGATGGAAAAAGATTCTCCACACAATTGTAACCAAAAGAAAGCAGGAGTAGCTATACTGATATTAGACAAAATAGACTTTAAAAATGTAAAGACACTTCCGGAGAAGATGGCGGCTTAGTAAGATGTGCAGGTCTTAGTTCCTCCTCCAGAACAGCTAGTAAAGAAATAGAAATGGTACAGAACCGCTCCCGGAGCCACGACAGAGACCAAAAAGACAGCATACCCCATTCTGGAACAGCGGAACCAGCTGGGAGAATCTGCTGCGGTGAGATACCTGAGGGGCGCGTGCTTCCCCGGGCCGCGGTAGCTGGCGGCCGGAGTCCCTCCCTCCCTCCTTCCTGGGCCGGCTGGGAGAATTGGACAGGCGGTCGCCTCAAGCCGCAGTGGCCGGCGCCCCCCCCCCACGCGCGGATTCCTGGGCCGGCTGGGAGATTTGCACAGGCGGTCCATGCAAGCTGCAGCGGCCGACGCCCACCTCACGCACAGATTCCCGGGCCAGCTAGGAGATACGGATCGGCACTCCCCCAAGCTGCAGCAGCCAGCGACCCCCCACGCAGATTCCCGGGCTGGCTGGGAGATTCGGATCGGCACTCCCCCAAGCCGCTTCGGCTGGTGACCCTCCCTCACAGCGAGAGTCTTCCAAAGTTAAAGGAGCCACAGCATCTTTTACTGGTGGGACCCGCAGACAGACGAGCGCTACATACTGGGCAGGATAAGAAAAACAGAGCGCAGACATTTCACAGGAAAATCTTTCAACCTGCTGGGTCCCACAGCCAGGGAAATCTGATTAAATGCGTAGACGCCAGCAAAAAATAATGGATCATGCCAGGAAAATTGAAGATATGGCCCAGTCAAAGGAACAAACCAATAGTTCAAATGAGATACAGGAGCTGAGACAACTAATTCTGAATATACGAACAGAAATGGAAAACCTCTTCAAAAATCAAATCAATAAATTGAGGGAGGACATGAAGAAGACATGGGCTGAACAAAAAGAAGAAATAGAAAGTCTGAAAAAACAAATCACAGAACTTATGGGATTGAAGGACAAACTAGAAAAGATGGAAAAAACAATGGATACCTACAATGGTAGATTTAAAGAGACAGAGACTAGAATTAATGAACTGGAGGATGGAACATCTGAATTCCAAAAAGAAACAGAAACTATAGGGAAAAGAATGGAAAAATTTGAGCAGGGGATCAGGGAACTGAATGATAATATGAAGCGCACAAATATACGTGTTGTGGGTGTCCCAGAAGGAGAAGAGAAGGGAAAAGGAGGAGAAAAACTAATGGAAGAAATTATCACTGAGAATTTCCCAACTCCTATGAAAGACCTAAAATTACAGATCCAAGAAGTGCAGCGCACCCCAAAGAGATTAGACCCAAATAAGTGTTCCCCAAGACACTTGTTAGTTAGAATGTCAGAGGTCAAAGAGAAAGAGAGGATCTTGAAAGCAGCAAGAGAAAAACAATCCATCACATACAAGGGAAACCCAATAAGACTATGTGTAGATTTCTCAGCAGAAACCATGGAAGCTAGAAGACAGTGGGATGATATATTTAAGTTACTAAAAGAGAAAAACTGCCAACCAAGACTCCTATATCCAGCAAAATTGTCCTTCAAAAATGAGGGAGAAATTAAAACATTCTCAGACAAAAAGTCACTGAGAGAATTTGTGACCAAGAGACCAGCTCTGCAAGAAATACTAAAGGGAGCACTAGAGTCAGATATGAAAAGACAGAAAAGAAAGGTATGGAGAAGAGTGTAGACAGAAGGAAAATCAGATATGATATATATAATACAAAAAGCAAAATGGTAGAGGAAAATATTTTCCAAAAGTAAAAACACTAAATGTTAATGGACTGAATTCCCGAATCAAAAGACATAGACTGGCAGAATGGATTAAAAAACAGGATCCTTCTATATGCTGTCTACAGGAAACACATCTTAGACCCAAAGATAAACATAGGTTGAAAGTGAAAGGTTGGGAAAAGATATTTCATGCAAATAACAACCAGAAAAGAGCAGGAGTGGCTATACTAATATCCAACAAATTAGACTTCAAATGTAAAACAGTTAAAAGAGACAAAGAAGGACATTATCTACTAATAAAAGGAACAATTAAACAAGAAGACATAACAGTCATAAATATTTATGCACAGAACCAGAATGCCCCAAAATACGTGAGAAATACACTGCAATCACTGAAAAGGGAAATAGACACATATAACATAATAGTTGGAGACTTCAATTCACCACTCTCATCAATGGACAGAACATCTAGACAGAGGATCAATAAAGAAATAGAGAATTTGAATATTACAATAAATGAGCTAGACTTAACAGACATTTATAGAACATTACATCCCACAACAGCAGGATACACCTTTTTCTCAAGTACTCATGGATCATTCTCAAAGATAGAGCATATGTTGGGTCACAAAGCAAGTCTCAACAAATTTACAAAGATTGAAATCATACACAACACTTTTTCGGATCATAAAGGAATGAAGTTGGAAATCAATAATAGGCGGAGTGCCAGAAAATTCACAAATACGTGGAGGCTCAACAACACACTCTTAAACAACGAGTGGGTCAAGGAAGAAATTGCAAGAGAAATTAGTAAATATCTCGAGGCGAATGAAAACGAAAACACAACATATCAAAACCTATGGGAGCAGCAAAGGCAGTGCTAAGAGGGAAATTTATTGCCCTAAATGCCTATATCAGAAAAGAAGAAAAGGCAAAAATTCAGGAATTAACTGTCCACTTGGAAGAACTGGAGAAAGAACAGCAAACTAATCCCAAAGCAAGCAAAAGGAAAGAAATAACAAAAATTAGAGCAGAAATAAATGAAATTGAAAACATGAAAACAATAGAGAAAATCAATAAGACCAGAAGTTGGTTCTATGAGAAAATCAATAAGATTGATGGGCCCTTAGCAAGATTGACAAAAAGAAGAAGAGAGAGGATGCAAATAAATAAGATCAGAAATGGAAGAGGAGACATAATTACTGACCTCACAGAAATAAAGGAGGTAATAACAGGATACTATGAACAACTTTACGCTAATAAATACAACAATTTAGATGAAATGGACGGGTTCCTGGACAGGCATGAACAACCAACTTTGACTCAAGAAGACATAGATGACCTCAACTAACCAATCACAAGTAAAGAAATTGAATCAGTCATTCAAAAGCTTTCCAAAAAGAAAAGTCCAGGACCAGACGGCTTCACATGTGAATTCTACCGAACATTCCAGAAAGAATTAGTACCAACTCTCCTCAAACTCTTCAAAAAAATCGAAGTGGAGGGAAAACTGCCTAATTCATTCTATGAAGCCAACATCACCCTCATACCAAAACCAGGCAAAGATATTACAAAAAAAGAAAACTACAGGCCAATCTCTCTAATGAATATAGACGGAAAAATCCTCAACAAAATTCTAGGAAATCGAATCCAACAACACATTAAAAGAATTATACATCATGACCAAGTAGGATTCATCCCAGGTATGCAAGGATGGTTCAACATAAGAAAATCAATTAATGTAATACACCATATCAACAAATCAAAGCAGAAAAATCACATGATCATCTCAATTGATGCAAAGAAGGCATTTGACAAGATTCAACATCCTTTCCTGTTGAAAACACTTCAAAAGATAGGAATACAAGGGAACTTCCTTAAAATGATAGAGGGAATATATGAAGAACCCACAGCTAATATCATCCTCAATGGGGAAAAATTGAAAACTTTCCCCCTAAAATCAGGAACAAGACAAGGATGTCCACTATCACCACTATTTTTAACATTGTGTTGGAGGTTCTAGCCAGAGCAATTAGACAAGAAAAAGAAATACAAGGCATCAAAATTGGAAAGGAAGACGATATGATACTATACATCGAAAACCCGGAAAAATCCACAACAAAACTACTAGAGCTAATAAATGAGTACAGCAAAGTAGCAGGTTACAAGATCAACATTCAAAAATCTGTAGCATTTCTATACACTAGCAATGAACAAGCTGAGGGGGAAATCAAGAAACGAATTCCATTTACAATTGCAACTAAAAGAATAAAATACCTAGGAATAAATTTAACTAAAGAGACAAAAGACCTATATAAAGAAAACTACAAAAAACTGTTAAAAGAAATCACAGAAGACCTAAATAGATGGAAGGGCATACCGTGTTCATGGATTGGAAGGCTAAATATAGTTAAGATGTCAATCCTACCTAAATTGATTTACAGATTCAATGCAATACCAATCAAAATCCCAACAACTTATTTTTCAGAAATAGAAAAACCAATAAGCAAATTTATCTGGAAGGGCAGGGTGCCCCGAATTGCTAAAAACATCTTGAGGAAAAAAAAACGAAGCTGGAGGTCTCGCACTGCCTGACTTTAAGGCATATTATGAAGCCACAGTGGTCAAAACAGCATGGTATTGGCATAAAGATAGATCTATCGACCAATGGAATCGAATAGAGTGCTCAGATATAGACCCTCTCATCTATGGTCATTTGATCTTTGATAAGGTAGTCAAGCCAACTCACCTGGGACAGAACAGTCTCTTCAATAAATGGTGCCTAGAGAACTGGATATCCATATGCAAATGAATGAAAGAGGACCCGTATCTCACACCCTATACAAAAGTTAACTCAAAATGGATCAAAGATCTAAACATTAGGTCTAAGACCATAAAACAGTTAGAGGAAAATGTAGGGAGATATCTTATGGATCTTACAACTGGAGGCGGTTTTATGGACCTTAAACCTAAAGCAAGAGCACTGAAGAAAGAAATAAATAAATGGGAACTCCTCAAAATTAAACACTTTTGTGCATCAAAGAACTTCATCAAGAAAGTAGAAAGACAGCCTACACAATGGGAGACAATATTTGGAAACGACATATCAGATAAAGGTCTAGTATCCAGAATTTATAAAGAGATTGTTCATCTCAACAACAAAAAGACAGCCAACCCAATTACAAAATGGGAAAAAGACTTGAACAGACACCTATCAGAAGAGGAAATACAAATGGCCAAAAGGCACATGAAGAGATGCTCAACGTCCCTCGCCATTAGAGAAATGCAAATCCAAACCACAATGAGATATCATCTCACACCCACCAGAATGGCCATTATCAACAAAACAGAAAATGACAAGTGCTGGAGAGGATGTGGAGAAAGAGGCACACTTATCCACTGTTGGTGGGAATGTCAAATGGTGCAACCACTGTGGAAGGCAGTAAGGCGGTTCCTCAAAAAACTGAATATAGAATTGCCATACGACCCAGCAATACCATTTCTAGGTATCTACTCAAAGGACTTAAGGGCAAAGGCACAAACGGACATTTGCACACCAATGTTTATAGTAGCCTTATTTACAATTGCAAAGAGATGGAAACAGCCAAAATGTCCATCAACAGATGAGTGGCTAAACAAACTGTGGTATATACATATGATGGAATATTATGCAGCTTTAAGACAGGATAAACTTATGAAGCATGTAATAACATGGATGGACTTAGAGAACATTATGCTGAGTGAGTCTAGCCAAAAACTAAAAGACAAATACTGTATGGTCCCACTTATGTGAACCAACATTCGAGAATAAACTTGGAATATGTCATTGGTAACAGAGACCATCAGGAGTCAGAAACAGCGTAAGATAATGGGTAATTGGAGCTGAATGGATACAGACTGTGCAACAGGACTAGATACAGACTGTGCAACAGGACTAGATACAAAAACTAAAAAATGGACAGCACAATACTACCTAATTGTAATGTAATTATGTTAAAACACTGAATGAAGCTGCATCTGAGCTATAGTTTTTTTGTTTGTTTGTTTGTTTTGTTTGATTTTTCTTTTTCCTTTTTTTCATTTTTATATATTTTTTATTTTTTATTTTTATTATTATTTTTATTTTTTTCTCTATATTTTCATTCTATATCTTTTCTGTTGTTTTGCTAGTTCTTTTCCAAAATCGATCCAAATGTACTAAGAAATGATGATCATACATCTATGTGATGATATTAAGAAGTACTGATTGCATATGGAGAATGGAATGATTTCTAAATGTTGTGTTAGTTAATTTTTTTTAATTAATAAAAGAAATGTAAAGACATCATAAGAAACAAAGAAGGACACTATATACTAATTAAAGGGTCAATTCACCAAGAAGATAAAACAATCATAGACGTTTTTGCTCCCAATCAAGGAGCTCCAAAATACATGACACAGATGTTTGCAAAACTGAAGGGAGTGATAGATGAGCCAACAATAATAGTAGGAGACTTCAATACACCACTTTCCTCTATAGATAGACCAACAAGACAGAAGATCAACAAGAAAATAGAGAAGTTAAATAATTTGATAAAGGAATTAGACCTAGGAGACATATATAAGTCATTGATCCCAAAGCACAAGCTTATACATTCTTCTCCAATGCTCATGGAACATTCTTCAGGATACATCATATGCTGGGCACAAGCAGGTCTTTATAAATTTAATAATATTGAAATTATTAAAATATACAAGCACTTACTCTGATGTAAGTGCATCCCACAATGGGATGAAGCTGGATCTCAATAATCACCAAAGAACAAGAACATTCACAAATATATGGAGGTTAAATAACACACTCTTAAACAATCAGTGGGTCAAAGAAGAAATTGCTAGAGAAATCAGTAGCTATCTGAAGATGAATGAGAATGAGAATACAACTTATCAGAACTTATGGGATGTGGCAAAGGCAGTGCTGAGGGGAAAATTTATTGCCCTAAATGCCTATATTAAAAAACAAGAAAGAGCAAAAATTGAGAACTTAACAGCAAATCTGTAGGAACTTGAGAAAGAACAGCAAACAAACCGCGAAGCAAATAGGAGAAGATAAATAACAAAGATTAAAGCAGAGATAAATGAATGGGAGAACAAAAGAACAATAGAAATACTCTGTGAAACTGAAAGTTGGTTCTTTGAGAAAATCAATAAAATTGATGGGCCGCTAACAAGACTGACAAAAAAAGAGGATGCAAATAAACAAAATCAGAAATGAGAAGGGGTGCGCTACCACAGACCCTGAAGAAATCATAAGAGGATACTATGAACAATTTTACACCAACAGACTACACAACTTAGATGAAATGGATAAATTCCTGGAGGCACACAAACAAGCTACACTGTCTCAGGAAGAAATAGAAGATCTCAACGAACCAATCACAAGTAAAAAGATTCCATCAGTCATCAAAAATCTTCCTACAAAGAAAAGCCCAGGGCTAGATGGCTTCACAGGGGAATTTTATCAAACATTCCAGAAAGAACTAATACCAGTCCTGCTCAAACTTTTCCAAAATTTTGAGGAAAAAGGAACTCTACCTAATTCATTTTGTGAAGCTAATATTTTAATACCAAAACCTGGTAAAGATGCTATAAGAAAGGAAAACTACAGGCCAATCTCCCTTATGAACATAGATGCAGAAATTCTGAGTAACATGTTAGCAAATCGAATCCAACAGCACATTAAAAGATTTATACACCATGACCAAGTGGGATTTATACCAGGAATGCGAGGATGGTTCAACACAAGAAAATCAATTAATGTAATACATCACATTAACAAATGAAAAGAGAAAAATCACACGATCATCTTGATTGATGCTGAAAAGGCATTTGACAAAATTCAGCATCCTTTTCTGATAAAAAACACTCCAAAAAATGGGAATCAAAGGTAACTACCTCAATGTGATAAAGGGAATATATGAAAAAACAATAGCCAGCATTGTACTCAATGGAGAGAAACTGAAAGTTTTCCCCCTAAGATCAGGTACAAGACAAGGATGCTCGCTGTTACCACTGTTTTTCAGTATTGTGCTGGAAGTTCTAGCTAGAGCAATCAGGCACGACAAAGAAATGAAAGGCATCCAAATTGGAAAGACAGAAATAAAACTCTTTATTTGCAGATTATATAATATTATCCTTGGAAGATCCTGAGAAATCTACAGCAAAGTTACTTGAGCTAAACAAATTCAGCAAGGTGGCAGGATATAAAATTAATGTGCAAAAGTCAGTAACATTTCTATACACAAGCAGTGACCTAACGAAGAGTCAGTTAAGGAAAAAATTCCATTCAAAATAGCAATTAAAAGAATCAAATACTTAGAAATGAACTTAACTCGGGACGTAAAGGACTTAAACACAGAAAACTACATAACATTGCTAAAAGAAATCAAAGGAGATCTAAATAGGTGGAAAGGCATTCTCTGCTTGTGGATAAGAAGGCTAAATAAATATAGTTAACATGTCAATTCTCCCCAAATTGATCTACAGATTCAACATAGTTCCAATCAAAATTCCAACAATCTACTTTGAAGATTTGGGAAAGCTAAATACCAAATTCATCAGGAAGGGAAAGAGACCCCAAATACTAAAAGTATCCTAAAAATGAAGAACAAGTTGGGAGAATTAACATTCCCTGACTTGAAAACCTATGATAAAGCTGCAGTGGTCAAAACAGCGTGGTACTGGCATAAAGACAGAAGCATTGGCCATTGGAATCGAATCGATAGTGCAGAAATAGACTACCAAATCTATGGTCAACTGATTTTTTACAAGGTCCCCAAATCCTCTGAACTGGGACAAAATAGGCTTTTCAATGATTGGACATGGGAGAACTGGATATCAATAGCCAAGAGAATGAAAGAGGACCTCTATCTTATACCCTACACAAAAATTAAGTCAAAGTGGACCAGACACCTAAATATAAGAGCTAGCACCATAAAGCTTCTAGAAGAAAATGTAGGGAAACATCTTCAAGACCTTGTAATAGGAGGTAGCTTCCTAAACGTTACACCAAAAACACAAGCAACAAAAGAAAAAATAGATAAATGGGAGCTCCTCAAAATCAGATGCTTCTGCACTTCAAAAGACTTTGTCAAAAAGGTGAAGAGTCAACCAACTCAATGGGAGAAGATATTTGTAAATCACGTATCAGACAAAGGTTTGATTTCCTGTATATACAAAGAAATCATACAACTCAACAACAAAAAAACAAACAACCCAACTATAAAATGCGCTAAAGAGATGAATAGGCATTTTTCTGAAGAGCAAATACAGATGGCTCAAAAGCACATGAAGAGATGCTGATTTTCATTGGCTGTAAAGAAAATGCAGATCAAAACTACAATGTGATACCACCTCACACCTATAAGAATTACTGCTGTTAAACAAACAGGAAGCTATAAATGTTGGAGAGAATGTGGAGGAAATGGGACACTTATGCACTGCCGATGGGAATGTATAATGGTGCAGCCACTGTGGAAGACTGTTTGGTGGTTCCTTAGGAAACAAAATATCGCATTGCCCTATGACCCAGCAATAGCTCTACTTGGTATATACCCAGAAGAGCTGAAAGCAATGACACAAACAGACATTTGTACACTGATATTTATAGCCACTTTATTCACAATTGCCAACAGATTGTAAACAAACCAAATGCCCATCAACAGACAGTAGAGCAACAAAATCTGATTAGCTAACAATTCATACAATGGACTATTATGTAGCAGTAAGACAACATGATGTCCAGAAGCGCATAACAAGATGGATGAGCCTTGAGGACATAATGCTGAGCGAAATAAGCCAGACAGAAAAGGAGAGATACTGTATGATTGCACTTTTATGACCAACTTAAAGGTATAATCAGAGGCATATATTACAGAATATAGGGGACTTAGAGATACATAGGAATAGAGATGGGTGAACCATTAGCTAATCACATTTAATTCCAAGGTAAGGGAATAGGTAGGAGCGAAAGTCATTCTCTAGGGGTTATGGAAGTAATATTACCATAATTAAGACGAACAAGATTGAAAGGGGTTGTATGGACCTGCGGGTCCCACTGATTCACACTAGGAATATCAATAAGTTCTCATAAGAATTACTTCAGAGATATGATTCTTGTATAAAGATGTTTAAATCCAGGGTCCAGAGGAAAATTGCTATTGCATGCAGTGATCTATGTTCAAAAGGAAACCATCAGCACTACCACAGCAACAGCAGAAGTAAATAATGGGGTGAGGTAGAAAAGTTAAGAGGAAGTCTAGATTTCCTATTTGGTAAGGGTGTGTTTCTTGGTTTTCTTTCTCTTGGGAACAATGAAATTAACTAAAATTGAGAATGTTGATGGACTGTGGACTTTGGGCCTTCTACCTGATGCCCAATGAATGCAGGTGGCTGAAGGATGCACTGACAGAGAAGTAGATTGGCGAACGATGATGTATACTTGTGAATGAAGGTTTTGCTACTACTAAAAGGAAGAATGTCGTGAGGCAGGCACCGATGTGAATGAACATGTAGGACATTTGGTGAGACAAAATAAGCCAGAAACAAAAAGACGACAATGGTATGGCAACCTTTAGAAAATGCTTAAAAGAAATCAGGGGCCTAAATTGTAAGCTTTTAGCACAGAGAGATTAAGTCTGGAGTGATTATTATTATTTCTGGATTTTGAGAGGCTGTTTTATGTATATATGTATAAAACCTGATATTTAGAGATAAGAATGAAGCCAAACAGATTGGGGTTAATGTAATTGAGAACATAGGGGTAAGGAAAACTGTGTCTATATTTTAGAACCACACATACTCTTTGAGACCAATGGAAGAAAGTTTTATTGATCTGGAACTGAAATTTTCTGCAGTGCATAATCTAATTCAACCTATCTGTATAGCTCATTTGAACTACTGAAACACAGAAAGCACACAATAAGAAAGAGATCCTTTAATCCTGTATAGATTATTGTAATGCCTGGAAACATCCTAGAGTATTAAGCAGATAATCAAAAATATTGGCAAAGACCCCTGAGGGAGGGGAGAAAGATTAGGGAAGTATTAAACCTTACCATCAGGGAATCCCCTGATATTGTGTCAAACTTTAGGGGCACCCAAATTGTGCTGGTTTGAAAGGAAGTATGCCCCCTAAGAAAAGTCATGTTTTAATATAAATCCCATTTCTTAAAGGTAGAATAGTTTCTATTCAATGCTGTGTATTTGGGACTGTGATGGGATCATCTCCCTGGTTGATGAGATTTAGTTAAGAACGGTTGTTAAACTGGATTAGGGGATGACATGTCTCCACCCATCTGAGTGGGTCTTGATTAGTTTCTGAAGTCCTATAAAAGAGGAAACATTTTGGAGAGAGAGACTCAGAGAGAGCAGAGAATGCTGCAGCACCACGAAGTGGAGAGTCCATTGGAGATGAAGAAGGAAAACGCCTCCCGGGGAGCTTCATGAAACCAGAAGCCAGGAGAGTAAGCTAGCAGAGGATGCCATATTCGCCATGTGCCCTTCCAGCTGAGAGAGAAGCCCTGACTGTGTTCGCCATGTGCCTTTCCAGATGAGAGAGAAACCCTGAACTTCATTGGCCTTCTTGAACCAAGGGATCTTTCCCCGGATGCCTTTGATTGGACATTTCTATAGACTTGTTTTAATTGGGACATTTTCTCGGCCTTAGAACTGTAAACTAGCAACTCATTAAATTCCCCTTGTTAAAAGCCATTCTGTTTCTGGTATATTGCATTCCAGCAGCTAGCAAACTAGAACAGATTTTGGTACCGGAGAGTGGGGTGCTGCTGCTGCAGTTTGCAAATACCAAACATGTTGGAATGGCTTTTTAATTGGATAAGGGGAAGATTCTGGAGGAGTTGTGAGAAGCTTGATAGAGAAGGCCTAGAATGCTTTGGAGAGACTGTTGGGAGAAATGTGGACTCTAAAGATACCTCTGATGAGGCCCTAGACAGAAATGAGGCACGTGTTATTGGAGACTGGAAGGAAAGTGAGCCTTGTTTTAAAATGGCAGATAATCTGGCAAAATTGACTAGTGGCTTTGGCTGGAAGGCAGATTTTAAAAGCCATGAACTTGGATATTTAGCAGAAGAGATCTCCAAATTAAATGTCGAAAGTACAGTCTGGTTTCTCCTTGCAGCTTATAGTGAAATGCGACAGGAAAGAGATAAGCTGAAAACTGAACTCTTGAGTAAAAAGAAACCAGAAGTTGAGGTCCCGGAAAATTCTGGGCCTACAGAAAGGGAGACTACAGAGTATAGTGTGGATTTAACCAAATGTGGAACCAGCCAGTCATTTCAGAGAAAGTCAGGATCGGACACGGAGTTATCCAGGAAAGATTTGTGGAAACTCCTTATATCTGATGGGCATGATCCAAGGCTACTGCATAGAAAGCCAACGAGAGTGCTGTGGGACCTGTATAAACAGAGCTGCTGCCAGTCTGGACTGAGGGGTTCAGAGAAGGGACACATTGGAGGAAAAATAACTTCAGAGGCAAAACCGTGGAGGCTGAGGTCTCAAGTCAGGAAGCCTCGGGCCAGGAGAGTGGACCCACCCAAGCCCGTGGAAAGGGTGAGTTTGCCCCAAAGGCAGAGAATGGGCCTTCCACCTCATTGCAGTGGAAGAGTCATGCCGCCTCAGGCCTTGGAGAAGGTGAAGCACATTCCTTGGGGTTTGGGGGGAGCCTGGCTGCCACCACATGGAGGGGTTAAGTGTGTGCCCCGGAGATGGCAGAGAGCCCGGGTGCGGCCCCAATGCTTGGAGAGGGTGGAGCCGAGAAAAAGGTGGTCTCCCCAATATCCCCCAAGGTTGCATTCAGAGAGAGGCAGGCGTAGGCATTTGGAAAGGGTGGGACTGCCACTTTCTAAAGCCCTGAGGATAAATGAGTCTCAGACTTTGAAATCTAATGGACTTTGCCCTGCGGGTTTTCGAAACTGTATGGGTCCAGTGACCCCTGTGTTCCTTCCTCCCTATGGAAATGTGTATATCTATCCTATGAATGTTCCTCCTTTATATGTTGGCAGCAAATAACTTGTTATGAGTTTTCAAAGGTCTAGAGCAAATGGAGAGAATTTTGCCTTAGGACGGACCATGCCTGTAACTGATTTGATGAGATTTTATACTGTCTCTAATTTGATACTTTGTTTGTATTGCTACTGAAAGGTTTAAGGTTTCTGATATTGTTATGAAATTAATGTATTTTGTATATGGGAAAAACATGTCTTTTTTAGGGGCCAGAGGGTGGAATGTGCTGGTTTGAAAGGAAGTATGCCCCCTAAGAAAAGTCATGTTTTAATATAAATCCCATTTCTTAAAGGTAGAATAGTTTCTATTCAATGCTGTGTATTTGGGACTGTGATGGGATCATCTCCCTGGTTGATGAGATTTAGTTAAGAACGGTTGTTAAACTGGATTAGGGGATGACATGTCTCCACCCATCTGAGTGGGTCTTGATTAGTTTCTGAAGTCCTATAAAAGAGGAAACATTTTGGAGAGAGAGACTCAGAGAGAGCAGAGAATGCTGCAGCACCACGAAGTGGAGAGTCCATTGGAGATGAAGAAGGAAAACGCCTCCCGGGGAGCTTCATGAAACCAGAAGCCAGGAGAGTAAGCTAGCAGAGGATGCCATATTCGCCATGTGCCCTTCCAGCTGAGAGAGAAGCCCTGACTGTGTTCGCCATGTGCCTTTCCAGATGAGAGAGAAACCCTGAACTTCATTGGCCTTCTTGAACCAAGGGATCTTTCCCCGGATGCCTTTGATTGGACATTTCTATAGACTTGTTTTAATTGGGACATTTTCTCGGCCTTAGAACTGTAAACTAGCAACTCATTAAATTCCCCTTGTTAAAAGCCATTCTGTTTCTGGTATATTGCATTCCAGCAGCTAGCAAACTAGAACACAAATCAACAGGCCATGCCTTCAATCATGAGGCTTACTCTTGTGAAGCTTATGTAGGTAGTGGCAAAGCTTAGACTACCTATAGGCGTGCCTAAGAGCTACTTTTGGAGGACCTCTGTTGTTGCTCAGATGTGGCCTCAGTTTCTCTAAGCCCAACTCTGCAAGGGAAATCATTGCCCTCCCCGCTACATGGGACATGACATCCAGGGGTGAAAGTCTCCCTGGCAATGTAAGAGAGGACTCCCAGGGATGAATCCAGGCCTGACACTGTGGGGTCAACAATTCCATCCTGACCGAAAGGTAGAAAGAAGTGTAATTAAGACAGTATCAGTGGCAGAGAGAGTTCAAATAGAGCTGAGAGTCTACTCTGGATGTGGCTGTTATGCAAGCTTCAGGTAGACCTTGCTACCTACCATAACCTGCCAACCCTAACCAGGACCATTCCAGTCTACCCTAAAGAACACCTAGGACAATATTTAAGATTCCACAAGGGTTCCAGGCAGTAGAGTAACTTTCCAGAAACCTGTAACCTCCAGATGGGTCTCTGATCCAGGTAAGTCCTGAAATCTAGCCTAGCCTTTCCAGAACATCAGATACTTCCATCTCCCTACCCCATATTAGTGACAGACCCTTCCAATATCAAAACCTTAGAATTGCCATAACCCAAACAACTGCAGTGAGAGGTATGGAAAGATCAAAGGTTATGGTGGAATTATGCATAGAAGATAGGACTTAACAAATGAATATGAATGCTGAATCATTAAATTGATATTTCTTTTAGTCTCCAGTATTTTAGAACAACTAGAGGTAAAAGCCTAAAATTGTGAAATGTGACCCATGTCAAGGTCTCAAATATGTTCTATAACCGTGGTGCTGTGCTTTGAAATGTATAGCTTCTTTTATATATGTTATTCTTCACAAAAAATGAAGTAACAAAAAAAGTTGATTGTGAGGATTAAAAAAAAAAAGTATTGGCAAAGTACCTGGAGGGATGGGAGAAAAAAAATGGAACTATTAAACTTTACCACTTTGGAACCCACTGATACTGTCTCAAACATTAGGGACCCCGAAATCAATAGGCCAAGCTATAAATTTTGAAGCTTGCGCTTGTGAAGCTTATTTATATAGTGGAGAAGCTAAGCCTACCTTATAGGTACACTGAAAGTTACTTCCAGAAGACTTCTACTGTTGTTCAGATGTGGCCTCTTTCTCTCTAAGCTCAACTCTGCAAGTAAAATCATTATCCTATCCCCTACCATAGGGCATGACATCAGGGGTGAGTCTCCCTGACAACATGAAATATAACTCCCAGGGATGATCCTGGCCCTGGCATCATGGGATTGACAATGCCTTCTTGACCAAAAGGGGGAAAAATTGAAACAAATAAGGTATCAGTGGCTGAGAGTGTTCAAATAGAGTTGAGAGGCTATTCTGGAGGCTACTCTTACATAAGCTTCAGTAGATATTGCTGTTTATTATGGTTTGCCAAACCCCAATCAAAACTATTCCTGCCAACCCTAAAAAACACTTAGCCCTTTATCTGAAATTCTACAAAGGTTCCATGCACTATTATTACTTTCCAGAAACCTACAACCTCCAGATGGATTTCTAGGCCAGATAAGTCCTGAAACTCAGAGGGGTCAGCCTATCCAGAACATCAACCAGTTCCATCCCCCTATCCCATATTATCGACAGCCCTTTCCAACAGAAAAGAGTTCGAACGGTCAGAGTCCAAATACCCTAAAGATTGGGAGAAAGATCAGAGGAGAAGGTAGAGTTGTAACAGAGAAGATAGGATTTAACTAATGAATATGACTGCTGAATCATTATATGGATATTTCTTTTAGTCTCCAGTGCCTTGGACCAGCTAGAAACAAAAACCTAAAATTATGGAACTGAAACCCATTCCAAACTCTGAAATCTGTTCTGAGATTTCAGATTTCTGAAATCAATTTATTGCTTTTTTTGTACGTGCTATTTTTCACAATAAAATTTTTTTGTGTGTGTAAAAAAAAAGATTGCCCAAGGGTTCCATGCAGCAGTGTAACTTTCCAGAAACCTACAACCTCCAAATGGGCCCCCAGTCCAGGTAAGTCCTGAAACCCAGCCCAGCCTCTCAATATCAAAAATTTAGAATTGCCATAGCCCAAACAACCCTAAAGAGAGGTATGGAAAGATCAAAGGTGATGGTGGAGTTATACATAGAATATAGGATTTAACAAATGAATATGAATGCTGAATCATGAAATTAGTATCTCTTTTAGTCTCCAGTATTTTAGAGCAGCTAGAAGTAAAAACCTAAAATTGTAAAATTGTAACCCATTTCAAACTCTGACATGTGTTCTACAACTAATTGTGGTGCTGTGCTTTGAAATTTGTAGCTTTTTTGTATATATGTTATTTTTCATTTTAAAAAGAAGGAAAAAAAAGTCTATTGTGGTGATAAAAAAATATTTAAGCCCTCTAGTTTCCTATATTCTGGAGCAGCTAGAAGGAAAAATATGAGAAGATAATTTGGTAGCCCATGACAAACTCTGGGATCTGTCCTGAAACCACTTGTTGAAGAGTGCTTTGAAAACTATTGCTTTTTTATTTCTTTGCTTTATATATATCTTATACTATACAATAAAAAATGTTAAAAAAATAAAGAAATGCATACATGTGTTCACCAGATGACACATATAAAAATCTTCATAGCAGAACTACTTATAATAGCCCCAAACTGAAAACTACCCTGTATTCATCCCCAGTAGAATGGATAAATAACTTGGAGTGTAGAGTGTACTCACAATAATGGAAAACTAAACAGCAGTAGAATAAATGTGCAATGTAAATGACTTCCATAAACCAGAAAAGGACTTCTGGAGTGTTGGTTATGTATATTTCTTAATTTGGGAAGTGTTCGCTTAGTAAAAAATTTCTCAAGCCAAATACTTATGATATATTCTATACTTCAATAAAAAGTTTGCATTAAAAAAATAAGTTGTAGAACAAGTAAGCATAAAACTGCAAGCATATAATAGAAGGAAACAACATTGTTAACCAATTCATCTGATTGATATTAATAAAATTCTCCACCCACAGTAGAATAAACTTCTCCAGTGCACTCAGAACATTTACAAAAATATATTCTATTCTTGGCCATAAAACAAGGCTCAATAAATTCAGAGGGATTCAAGTCATAGAAAGTATGTTCTTTGTGCACAGTGGAATTTTATTAGAAACTCAATATCAAAGATCTTTGAAAATTCTCCAAATATTTGGCAACTAAATAACACAATTACCTTTGCCTCACCGAATGAATTAAAATGAAAGTTAGACTGTATTTTGAACTTAATGAAAATTAAAACATCATAACTGAATTTGTGGGATGTTGCTAATGCAGTCCTTATAGCTCTAAATGTGTATATTAGAAAAGAAAAGACTCAAATCAGTGACCACCTTCCACCTTAAGAAAGTACAAAAAGAAGACCAAATTAAACTCAAGTTAAGGCCAAAAAGGAAATTAAAAGATCAACATTGAAAGTAATGAAATAGAAAGGCACAAAGCATTAGAGAAACCCAGTGAAACAAATGTTTCCTTGAAAAGATCAATAAAACTATTAATAATAATTAATAGAGTGGCCTGCTCCTTTGAATCTATAGTGGGCCCCAGGAAAGCCATGTCCTTTAATCTTTATTTAATATTGCTGGTTGGGAGCTTTTTGATTTTTCCCATGGAGATGTGACCCACCCAATTGTGGGTGGTAACTTTTGATTAAAATAGCTTCCATGGAGTTGTGACTCCGCCCATTCCAGGTGGGTCTTGATTCATTTATGGGACTCCTTTAAAGAGGAAGCATTTTGGAGAGAGCTGCTAGAACCATGAGAGCCCACACAGCCAGAGACTTTTGAAGATGAAGATGGAAATCGCCCCCGGGGGAGCTTTATCAAAGACGGTTTCTTGAGGAAAAGCTAGCAGACATCGCCAAGTTCACCATGTGCCTTTCCAGTTGAGAGAGAAATCCTGAACTTCATCGGCTTTTCTTGAGTGAACATTAACTCTTGAAGGTGCCTTAATTTGGACGTATTTATAGACTTGCTTTAATTGGGACATTTTCATGGCCATAGACTGTAAGCTTGCAACTTACAAGGGAATTATTAAATTCCCTCTTTTAAAAGCCGTTCTGTTTCTGGTATTTTGCATTCCAGTAGCTAGCAAACCAGAACAGGTGGTATATGGGAACTCTGCATTTTATGCATGGTGTTTCTATAAACCTACAACTTCTCTAATTAAAAAAGGATAATAAGAAATACTATTAACAATAAATCAATCTTTTATAAAATGAAAAAATTTCTTGAAAAAACACAGATTACCAAAGGTCAATCAAGAAGGAAGAAATATCCTGGATACCTCTATATTAGAGAAACCGAATATGTTGTTTAAAAACCTCTGCATCAGGTGGGCACGATGGCTCAGTGGCAAGAGTTCTCACCTGTCGTGCCAGAGACCCACGTTCAATTCCTGGTGCCTGCCCACGTTAAAAAAAAGAAAGAAAAAGAAAAACCTCCGCAACACGAAAACTACAGGTCCATATGGCTTCAAATATTTAAGGAAGAAATAGAAAGCTTGAAAAAACAGAGCAATAGAAACCTAAAGGAAGAAAATAAGAAAGTTGAGAGCATAAATCAATGAAATTGAAGACAGAAGACAATAGGAAAAATCAATGAAAGAAAGAGCTGGTTCTTTGAAAACATCAATAAAATTGGCAAAACTCTAGCAAGACTGGCAAAGAAATAGAGATGACAGAAATTCCTAATATCAGGAATGAAAGGGAATATCACTACAGACCCCTCACACATAGAAAGGGTGAGGAAATTCTAGGAACAACTCTACACATATACTTGATGCTAGGTGAAATGGATTAATTCTTGGAAACAACTTATTACAACTCAACCAATATGAATATGAATATAAATGCGTAATTTAAATATTCCTGTAAAAGAAATCTAAGGTCAACGTTAAGAAAATTGTGGTATGTTATCTTTGTTAAATATTATGTGTCCCTTAAAATTGATACCTGTCTTGCTCTTGTGAAGCTGATTTCCGTCGTGGAGAAGCTAAATCTACATATAGTTATGCCTTAGAGTTACTTCCAGAAACCCCTTTTGTTGCTTAGATGTGGCCTCTCTCTAAGCCCAACTCTGCAAGTAAAAGTATTATCGTCCCCCAACATGACACGTGATATCCAGGGGGGAAAGTCTCCCTGGCAACATGGGCTATGACTCCCAGGGTTGAGCCTTGCCCTGGCACTGTACGATCAACAACGCCTTCGTGACCAAAAAGGGGGGAAAGAAATGTAACAAAATAAGCTATCAGTGGCTAAGAGAGTTCACATCAGGTTGAGAGGCTATTCTGGAGGCTACTCTTACACCATCTTCAGTTAGATATTGCTAATTACCCGGGTTTGCCAAACCTGAAGCAAAACTATTCCTGTCAACCCTAAAGAACACCTAGGGCTTTATCTGAGAGTGTTCAAAAGTTACAGATACTAAGATTACTTTCCATTAACCTATGGCATTCAGGTGTGATCCTAAGCTAGATAAGTCCTGACATCCAGGGGGGCCAGCCTCTCCAAGAATATCGGCTAGTTCCGTACCCCATCCCATATTATGGACACCCCTCTCCAACATGAAAAAATTAGAATGGGCATAGCTCAAATACCTTAAATATTGGGAGAAGGATCAAAGGAGGAGGAGTTATAACAGAGAAGATAGGATTTATGACTGCTGAATCATTATATTGAAAATTCTTTCAGTCTTCAGTGTTTTGAAGCTGCTAGAAGGAAAAACCTAAAATTGTGGAAGTATAACCCATACCAAACTCTGAAATCTGTTCTATAACTAGTTGTTATAATGTGCTTAGAACTTTATTGCTTTTGTATATATTAAACTTCATAATACAAAAATGTTTTAAAATTTGATGCTCATGAAGACTGCTTAGCAACAGAGATTAATATTTACAATATAAAGTTAAACGGAAAGAATAGAGCATTAAATTTTGTATAAGCTATGATTGCAACTATGTAAATATACAAAAGAATAAAGATTGAAACGGAACATAGAAAACTGAGAAAAGCTGTTCTTGGTGAATTATGGCTATTCTCTTTTATTTATTTTTTTTGGGGGGGAGGTGCATGGTCCAGGAATCAAACCCGGGTCTCCTGCATGAAAAGTGAGCATTCCTACCATTGAACCACCCGTGCACCCATGGTTATTCTCTTTTAATATTTTAATATTGTTGCTTTAATACATTTTTAATTGGATTTTGACTTTTCTGAGGTGATTTACCAACGTCTCAGACTCTTCATCCCATATGTGAAATTTCCGATATGTAGAAAAAACAGCAGCATTGATTGATACTTTATCTAAAAATTATACTGATTGAGACTGATAATAGAATGCACTTAGAGTTCAACTAGAAAGCATGCTTTGGTTACCTAAAGGAGAAAACAATACCATTTTATTTGTTCCTGGAAGTGACTTGTAAAAATTAGAGTCAAAGTTAGGTTTCTATGTAATTTTGTTTGTTTTTTAAAAACTTTAGGCACAAAATTACGTTGATGCCCTACACTGGTACTGTTATTCTCTGAGGTTTTATGCATGTGATCAAACGGATCTGGACTTGGCCAAGCTGCAGAGGAACATGGCTTCCTGTTACTTGCATTTGAAACAACTTGATAAGGTCTGTTGATTCATCTGTTTTTCAGACAGTAGTGTTCAGTGGCAGAGAGTTAGATGCAATGTTGTGACTTCTTGGCTGTTAGGTTAGCAAATCTGGCAATTCCTTCATATAAGACAAAATCAAATAGTTATTTTCCTAATTTGAATATTCTAAACATTGTATGAACTTCCAAAAGGGAGAAAGAATTTGGAAAAACATTGATTCTGTTATTTACTGTTATTTTTTGCACCTTATTGAAAGGTAATATGTCATTGGAACTCATAAACAAAATTATCTGCTACTAACCCCTTGCAATATTGTCCTTTGAAGCAGATTAAATTTTAAGGTAAATTCTTCCCTTCATTATTCCTGACACCAGTTGAACCCCCAATTATAGACTTAGCCCTAAAATAAGCTCTAGGACCAAAATTTACACTACTTAAAGGAAATTTAAGAAGTGCTACTTCAAGCCTCAGTATACTATATCTAGTTACCTTGTATTCCTGTTATGGGAATTGCATCCCAGTGAGCTCCCTATGCCTGAGCATCTACTCGTTTGATGTTCTGTTGTGCAATATAACATATATACAAAAAAGCAATAAATTTTGAAGTACATTTTAACAAGTAGTTATAGAACAAATTTTAAAATTTAATATGGGTTAAAGTTTGGTATGAGTTACAGATCCACAATTTTTCATTTTTTCTTCTGGCTACTCCAAGACACTGGAGAACAACATAAATATTGATATAATTATTCAGCAGTCATACTCATTTGTTAAATTCTATCTTCTCTGTTATACTCCTCCTTCTCTTTAAATAACATATATACACAAAAGCAATAAATTTCAAAGTACATTGCAACAATTAGTTGTAGAACGGATTTTACAGTTTGGTGTGGCATGGGAATTAGGTTCAGGTGTCAACTTGGCCAGGTGAAGGTGCCTAGTTCTATTGCTGTGGACCTGAGCCATTGACATGTGAAGCTCATCTGTCACTGATTGCATTCGCAGTCGGCTTGGGGAGTGCCTCCTGCAACGAGTGATGTTTAGTTTAATTGGCTGGATACTTAAATGAGAGAGCTCAAGGCAGCACAGCCCGCTCGGCATACCTCATCTCAGCACTCGCAGCTTAGCCCAGACCTTTGGAGATGTACAAAGGAATCACCCCGAAGAAAGCTATGGGAACCCAGAAGCTGGTAGAGAAGGGCAGCAGAAATCACCCTGTGCCTTCCTGTGTAAGAGAGAGAGAACTTCCTGTGTAAAGTTAGCTACCATTCCTCTGAAGAAATGTAAATTTTTAACTAAATAAATCCCTCTTTATTAAAAGCCAGTCCATCTCTGGTGTGTTGCATTCTGGCAGCCTTGGCAAACTAAAACATATGGGTGACAATTCCACAATTTTAGGTTTTTATTTCTAGCTGCTCTAAGGTACTGTAGGCTAAAAGAATTATCAGTATAATGATTCAGCACTCATACTCATTTATTAAACTCGACCTCCTCTGTATAACTCCACCATCACATTTGATCTTTATCCCACTCTTTAGGGGTGTTTGGGCAATGCCCATTCTAACTCTTTCATGTTGGAAGGGCTGTCAATAATATGGGATAGGGGGATAGAACTAGTTGATGTTCTGGAAAGGCTGGCCCCTCTGCATTTCAGGACTTACCTGATCCATGGACCCATCTGGAGATGAGAGTTTTGGAAACTTACCCTAGTACACAGAACCTCTGAAAAATCTTATGTAATACCCTAGATATTCTTTAATATTGGCAGGAATGGTTTTGATTGGGATTTGGCAAGTTATGATAGGTAGCAATGTCTAACTGAAGCATGCAAGAGTGACTTCCAAAGTAACCTCTCAACTCTATTTGAACTTTCTCAGCCACTGATACCTTATTTGTTAGGCTTCTCTTCCCCATTTTTATCAGGATGGCATTGTTGATCCCTTGGTACCAGGACCAGGTTCGTCCCTGGGAGTTCTCCCATGCCACCAGGGAAACTTTCATCTCTGGATGTCATGTCCCACGTAGCAGGGAGGGCAATGGTTTCACTTGCAAAATTGGACTTAGAGAAAGAGAGGCTACATCTGAGCCACAAAAGAGGTCCTCCAGAAGTAACTCTTAGGCATGCCTATAGGTAGGCTAAGCTTCTCTGCTACCTAAATAAGCTTCACAAGAGCAAGCCTCAAGATCAAGGGCTTGGCCTATTGATTTGGGTGTCCCAAAGTTTTGGAAAGTATCCAGGGTTTCCCCAGTCTTAAGGTTTAATAGTTCCATAATTTTTCTCCCATCTCTCATGGGACTCTGTCAATGTTTTTCATTATCTGCTTAATATACTCTGGGATGTATCCAAGCATTATATTAAGCCATACAGGATTAAAGGCTCTCATTCTTATTCTAGGGACCCTGTGTTTGGATTGTTTAAATGATCTATCCAGACAGGTTGAGTTAAATTAGGTACTACAGAAAATTTAGGTTCTGGACATAATAGAACTTTCTTCCTTTGGTCTCAAAGAATAGGTGAAGTTCTAAAATATAGGCAATGTTTTCCTTACCCTGTGTTCTGAATTACCTTAATCCTGACCCAGTTAGCTTCATTTTTATCTCTAAATACCAGGTTATACATATATAAAACAGCCCCTCAAAATCCAGAAATAACAATTACCACTCCATACTAAATGTGACTGCTATAAGAGCTTACAATTTTGCCCCACTTTTCTTATAAGTATTTTCTAAATGAGATCATAACAATATTTGCTCTTTTGTTTCTGGCTTATTTTGCCTCACCAAACGTCCCACAGGTTCACTCACATCATTACCTGCCTCACAACTTCATTCCTTTTTATTGCAGCACCGTGTTCGATCATATGTTTACACCATCATTCACCAGTCTACTTCTCAGTCGGTGCATCTTTCAGCCCCCTCCACCTCCTGGTTCTCATGTGTAATGTCCAAAGTCAACAGTTCATCACTTTCAATTTTGTATAATTTCATTGTTCCCAAGAAAAAGATAACCAATAAACACACCTTCAGCAAATAGAAAATCCAAACCTCCCCCTAACTCTTGTCCCTCCCCTTTTATGTATCCCTGCTATTGCTGCAGAACTGTTGATTTTTTGCTATTAAACATAGCCCATAGCATATGATAGCATTTCCCCCCAATACTCCTTAATTATAAATCCTTTGTACAAGGTCCATACCTTTGCAGTAGTTTATGCAAGAACTTATTTATATTTGTAGTGTTAATCAGTGAGACACTTGAGTCTATATAACCCCTTTCAGTCATGTTCACCTTCAGTATGGTGATATGTATAGAACACCAGTAAACTGCCTTCACTTCTATCTATGCCCTTACCATTAAGTTCAACATCATTAGCACACTATTTACCCATCTCAACCTTCTGTGTATCTCTAGGTCCCCTGTATTCTATATTATAAGCCTCTGATTTTATCATGGTCATAACAGTGGAATCATACAGTATCTATCCTTTTGTGTCTGGCTTATTTCACTCAGCATTATGTTCTCAAGGATCATCCATCTTGTCATGTGGTTCAGGACATCACTTTGTCTTACTGCTGTGTAATGTTGATGGGCACTTGGACTGTTTCCATCTTTTGGCGATTGTGAATAGTGTTGCTATGAACTTGGTGTTCAAATGTCTGTTTGTGTCACTGCTTTCATCTCTTCTGGGTATATACCAAATAGTGGTATTGCCAGATCATAGGGCAACTGGATATTTAGTTGTCTGAGGAGCTACCAGAGTGTCTTCCATAGCAGCTGTAACAATTGTACATTCCCACTAGCAGTGCATACGTGTCCCAGTTGCTCCACATGCTCTCCAACATTTGTAGTTTCCTATTTGTTTAATAGTAGCCATTTTTATAGGTGTGAAGTGGTATTTCATTTTAGTCTTGATCTGCATTTCCTTTATACCTAATGAGAATGAGCATCTCTTCATGTGCTTTTTAGCCATCTGTATTTGCTCTTCAGAAAAATATCTATTCATATCTTTAGCTCACTTTATAATTGGGTTGCTTATTCTTTTGTTGTTGAATTGTATGATTTCTTTATGTATACAGTATATCAAACCTTATCCAATGTGTGATTTCCAAATATTTTCTCCCATTGAGTTGGCTGCCTCTTCACCTTTTTAACTAAGTCTTTTGAGGCACAGAAGCATTTGATTTTGCAGAGTTCCCATTTATCTATTTTTTCTTTTGTTGCTTGTGCTTTCGGTTTAAAGTCTAGGAAGCTACCCCCTATTACTAGATCTTGAAGATGTTTCCCTACATTTTCTTCTAGGAGCTTTATGGTGCTAGTTCTTATATTTAGGTGTTTGATCCAATTTCAGTTAATTTTTTATAGGGTGTAAGGTAAGGGTCTTCTTTCATTTGTCTGGCTATTGATATCCAGTTCTCCTATGCCCACTGAAAAGAGTCTTTTGTACCAGATCAGTGGATTTTGGGGGCCTTGCCAAAGATCAGTTTACCATTGATTTGGTTGTCTGTTTCTGTGTTCTCTATTCGATTCCATTGGTCAATACTTCTGTCTTTGCGCCAGTGCCATGCTGTTTTGACCACTGTGGCTTTATAATAAATTTTAAAATCAGGGAATATTAATCCTCCCACTTCATTCATTTTTAGGATGCTTTTAGCTATTCGGGGTTTCTTTCTCTTCCAGATGAATTTGGTAAGTAGCTTTTCCATGTCTTCAAAGTAGGTTGTTGGAATTTTAATTGGTACTGCATTGAATCTGTAGATCAACTTGGGTAGAATTGACATTTTAACTACATTTAATCTTCCTATCCATGAGCATGAAATGTCTTTCCACCTATTTAGATGTTCTTTTATTTCTTTTAACAATGTTTTGTAGTTCTCTATGTACACGTCCTTTACATCCCTAGTTAAGTTCATTCCTAGAGACTTGATTCTATTAGTTGCTCTTGTGAATGGAATTTTTTCCTTAATTGACTCCTCAGTTAGGTCATTGCTCATGTATCCAAATATTACTTATTTTTCACATTCATTTTATATCCCATCACCTTGTTGAATTTGTTTATTATTGACTCAAGTAACTTTGCTATAGATTTCTCAGGATTTTCCAAGTATTATCTGATGTCATCTGCAAATAATGAGATTTTTACTTCTTCCTTTCCAATTTGGATGCCTTTTATTTCTTGTTCCTGCCTAACTGCTCTCGCTAGCACTTCTAGTGCAATGTTGATCAATAGAAGTGACAGAGGGCATCCTTTTCTCATTCCCATTCTTGAGAGGAAAGCTTTCAGCCTCTCACCATTGAGTATATGCTGTCAATGGGTCTTTCACATATACCTTTTATCATGTTGAGGAAGTTACCTTTGATTCCTATCTTTTGAAGTGTTTTTTATCAGAAAAGAATGTTGAATATTGTCGAATGCTTTTTCAGCATCAATCGAGATGATCCTGTTATTTTTTCCCTTTTGATTTGTTAATGTGCTGTATTACGTTAACTGATATTCTTGTGTTGAACCACTCTTGCATTCCTGGTATAAACCCCACTTGGTTGTGGTGTGTAATTCTTTTAATGTGCTGTTGGATTCGATTTGCTAATATTTTGTTGAGAATTTTTGCATTCATGTTCATTAGGGAGATTGTCTGTAGTTTTCCTTTCTTGTAGCATCTTTACCCG
Source organism: Tamandua tetradactyla (assembly GCF_023851605.1). Classification (NCBI taxonomy): domain Eukaryota; kingdom Metazoa; phylum Chordata; class Mammalia; order Pilosa; family Myrmecophagidae; genus Tamandua; species Tamandua tetradactyla. The sequence goes on from NC_135353.1 coordinate 101,065,742, forward strand.
GTTTTCGTGTTAAACTGATGTTAGCTTCATAAAATGAATTAGGTAGTGTTCTTTTTCCCTCAGTTTTTTAGAAAAGCTTGAGCAGGGTTGGAGTTAGTTCTTTTCAGTATATTTGATAAAATTCCCCTGTGAAGCCACTGGCCCTGGGCTTTATTTTGTAAAAAGATTTTTAATGACTATTTGGAATCTCTGTGCTTGTGATTGGTTTGTTGATATCTTCTGTTGCTTCTTGAGTCAGTATAGCTCGTTTGTGTGTTTCCAGGAATTTGTCCATTTCATCTAAGTTGCTTAGTTTGTTGGTTTATAGTTGTTCATCGTATCCTGTTTTGATTTTATTTATTTCTTCAGGATCTGTGGTGATGACCCACCTCTCATTTCTGATTTTGTTTATTTGCATCTTCTCTCTCTTTATTTTTTCTGTCAGCCTTGCTAGTGGCCCATAGATTTTATTGATTTTCTCAGAAAACCAACTTTTGATTTTATTCTTTCTATTGTTCTTTATTCTCCCATTCATTTAACTCTGATTTAATCTTTATTTCTCTTCATCTGTTTGCTTTGGGGTTAATCTGCTGGGGTAATCTGCTATTCTTTCTCAAGTTCTTTCTCAATTTTTGCTCTTTCTTCTTTTTAAATATAGGCATTTAGGGCAACAAATTTTCCTCTCAACACAGCCTTTGCTGAATCCCGTAAGTTCTGATATGTTGTATTCTCGTTTTCATTCGTCTCCAGATGGCTACTGATTTCTCTAGCTATTTCTTCTTTGACCTACTCATTGTTTAAGAATATAATCTCCATTTATTTGTGAATGTTTTTGTTCTTTGATGGTTATTGATTTCCAGCTTCACTCCATTGTGGTCAGAGAAAGTGCTTTGAATCATTTCAATGTTTTTAAATTTTTAAAGACTTGTTTTGTGCCCCAGCATGTGATCTATCCTGGAGAATGTTCCATGAGCACTAGAGAAGAATGTATATCTTGGTGTTTTAGGGTGTAACGAACTATATGTGTCTGCTAGGTCTAATTCATTTCTCAAATTGTTTAACTTCTCTATTTTCTTGTTGATTCTCTGACTGGTTGTTCTGTTTATAGAGCAGAATAGTATATTGATGTTTCCTACTATTATTGTTGAAACATATATTGCTCCCTTCATTTTTGCCAATGTCTGTCTTATGTACTTGGAGCTCCTTGACTGGGAGCATAGACATTTATGATTGCTATTTCTTCTTGGTTAATTGCCTCTTCTACTAATGTATAGTGTCTTTTTACATTTAAAGTCTATTTTATCTGATGTTAGTATAGCTACCCCTACTTCCTTTTGGTAACATGAGCTCCACTCTTAAAAATAGTCTCATGTTATAGTCTATTAGGTTTTAAGTCCTACCCTGCTTTTTCTAGTCTTTCTACCTACCACTTTGCCTTAAAGATTTGAGTCCTACCTATGAGCACCAATCTCTGTGGTTGAAAGCCCTGCTCCCTTCTAATGTTTTTGTGTGATGCCAGCTGTCTGTGTACCTGGTTTGTGGAATGTTTCCAACACTTAAATTTTCTCCATTGCCATGCTTTACTTATTTGCCAATTAAGATACCCTGATGCCTGCTGCTTGGCTGAGTTGAAAGCAACCATATCCTGTTTGTCCCAGTAACCTCAGAGCCTAGTACAATGTCTGCTTCTGTGTTCTTCCTTTTTATCTTGACTAACTGATTAGACATCCTCCCTTGGCCTGTGGATTTGTCCATTCCTTAATTGGCATGTCTAGTTCCAGGTCCAGTTCCTTCCTAGTCTGCCTGGACTGCTGTAGTTAAATCCATTGTGTCATAAATCATGGAAGTTACAAAAGCTGTTTGAGCACCTTCTTTACAGTTCTTTAAGAAAACAGTAGGCAAGTATCTTTCTGAAATAGTTTAAATGATATCCTGTGAAGAAATGTGATATAGTAAATAACATTACAACTCCTCTTCCAGGACTAAGACTGTGTAACATGCAAACTAAAGAGCACATATTTTTAAAAATAAATTCCAAAGTATTTAGTCAGATAAACAAACCTTCAAAGAACCTGTCTGGAATCACTACTCTTAATTACAAAATTTTCCCCTAAACCCATCATTAAAACTCAAAAGGCAATGAGAACCTTCCTATTTCATCTGCGTCCATACTTGTCCTTCTGACTTGTCCTTCCTGATCCTTGTTCTTCCAGAAGCCATTGCCCTCCAATATGTGCATACTATATGATACTCAAGGAATAAATGTCCCAGTTACTTTGAGATCACTCTATCACCAGCTTTCATCTCTTCTACAGTTTAGAATTTTGTTCTGATGATGCATCAATTACTTGGACATCTTGTAGAGTAATTGGAAAGGGAAGAGATAAGAACCTAGAAAGTGAAAGAATGACCTTTTAATCCAAGTATTTGCTTTCACTGAATGCTTGAACTTTCCCGTGTACAATCATGTGCCAAGTCTGGTCAATTCTGTACCTGAAATATTTTTACCAGTTGACTCTTCTTCCATCTTTATATCACTAGCCAAAGCCCTTATTACATCTAAGCCCTTATTACATCTAAGACTATTGAAATCATCTAACTGATTATCATCTCTTTCTCAGTTATCTTCAATGGCTTCCTGTAAATCCAAATTCTTTAGTAGTCAAAGCCCTCCAGAATCTATAAATAAATCCTATTTTATTTCACTTATATGAATGCTTTTTGCCCTCAAATGAAGTACCTACTGCTTCCTAACCATGATTTATGCTTTTCTACCTCTCTACCATTTTACATGCTTCTGTATTGCAAATTCTCTCTTTTCTGCATCCCTACTCTTTAAAATCCCCTTTTCAAAGCCTAATTCCTAATGACAGTCTTAGCTTCCTAAATATTAACCTAGTATTGTCCTTATTCCAAGGCTTCATAACAGTTTTGTTTATAAGTAGGCACTTATGTTCTGCCTATATTTTTGTTATTTGTATACCTGTCTTATAGTCCCCTATTAGACTGCAACCTCCTAGAGGACAGGGACCATGTATTATCTTTGTTTTCCCTGGCATGCAGCATATTTCCTAATGTAGGCACTCATTACATTAAAAAATAGTAACAGATTCTTGGTAACAAGTGACAGTTTGGGAGTGACCACTTACAAGGTAGAAATAATGGCAGGGGAGATGTTGATCATCACCTTCTTCTTTGAATGGAAGTAGGCTTGTAAATCCAGGATTAATGAATAATTAGTCTCATTATTAGACTAATTAAAGGTAGGGGATAACCCCTACCTTTATCATATCCTCTTTAAAAATTAAATCGAAATGGATCAATTAAATATATGCACTAAAACCATAAAACTCTTAGAGGAAAACATAGAGAAAAATCTTTAGGACCTTGTATTAGGCAATGGATTCTTAGCTATGACACCACAATCACAAAGAAAAAAGAAAGACAGGTGAATTGAACTTCATCAAAATAAAAAACTTATGGATCAAAGGACATTATCAATAACGTAAAGAGATTGCCTATAGAATGGGGGAAAATATTTTGAAATCATTTAAATGTTTAAGGTCCAGAATATATATAGAACTCCTACAACTCAGCAATAAAAAGACAAAAAAATCCAATTAAAAATGGACAAGGGACTTGAAAAGACATTTCTCTAAAGAAAATATATAAATGGCCAATAAGCACATGAAAAGATACTCAACATCATAAGCCATTAGGGAGATGCAAATCAAAACCACATTGAGATACCACTTCACACCTACTAGATTGGGTATTATTTAAAAAAAAAAACACACACAGAACAAATGCTGATGATGTTGTAGAGGAATTGGAACCCTTGTTCATTGCTGGTGAGAATGAAAAATGGTACAGCCACTGTGGAAAGCAATATAGTGGTTCCTCAAAACATTGAATTGTCATGATCTGGCAATTCCACTTCTAGGTATATATCCAAAAGAATTGAAAGCAGTTACTCAAAAAGTTACTTGTACACCAATGTTCAAAACAGCATTATTCACAATAGTCAAAAGGTGGAAACAAACCAAATGTCTATCAACAGATTAACAGATAAATAAAATGTGATACTTACATACAATGGCATATGATTCAACCATGAAAAGGCATGACGCTCAAATACATGCTACAGTATTTATGAGCCTTGAAAACATGCTGAGATAGAAGCCAGACACACAAAAAGACAAATATTGTATGATTATATATATATTATATAATATATATTGCCACAATTTTTAAAAAAACTAGAATACACTACTTACATATAAGATTTACTTTTAACAGCTAAGCATATATGTATTTTGGTACTATTATATTTAGAATGTATGCTATGTTCTGATATTTTAGTTAAGAAAACCTAATCATTTTTCTTTAAAAAAAAGTAACAGAGGCTCAGTAAGTCCCTGTCAGTTCGTTTCCTCTGATATAGGAATTTCATTCATTCTTGCTATTTCTGTCCTTGCTGCTATGCAGAATTGGAAATTAATAGTGATCTAAATCTGTGTCTTCTGATAACAGAACTGAGTGAGATTATATTATTTTAAAATCACCCCCACTATTCTTTTCTCTAGCTTAGCACCTTTCTCTTTGGGAAGGGCAACACATTTTATTTGAATTTGCTTTAAAATGAAATACTGAATCATAGATCAGAAGTTGATTTGAGCATTTCAAAAGAATTGGAGAACAGAGTGAGCCACGGTGGCTCAGCAGGCAGAGTTCTGTCCTGCCCTGCCGGAGACCCGGATTCAATTCCTGGTGTCTGCCCATGTTAAAAAAAAAAAAGAAAATTGAAGAACAGATTCCTCTGTATATTTATTAGATTAGTTTACAGATTCATTAGTTCATACATTTGGTAACATTGTTTTGAGATAATGCTATTTTTAGGTGATTTCTTTGATTTATTTTCTAAGTTGTTGAAATATTAAAAATTTTTTATTGTCATTAGCCATTGAGTTCCTCCAATGTATGAGACAGTATTAGGCAATATAGTTTCATAGACCTAAACTCTTGTCTTTGGACAGTTTATAATATCTTAAGCATAGTACCCCAATTTTGCTATATTATTATTATTGAGGATTTTTAAATGTTTGATTTCTACACATTATAAGCTTGAATGGAGTTAAATATGGGGGAAATAATACTGGGTTCTAAGTGTAGAAGCAATTTATCACACCTTGATATAATAGGATTGTGCTGCAAATAATAAAACCTTAATTTTAGTTGAGAAATAGATAATGAATTGTTTTAGTGATAGTCTGTAATGTTATGGTAATACACGATTGGGTACTCTTTAACTCAGTTTAATAATCCCCATCCTCACCTTGCAACTGCAGTTTAGGTACATGGGTGTCATCAGTACTACTATAGATTAATAAAACTAAAGCACAATCTCATACCACACACAATATGACAGTAAGATTTATGACAGCCAAAAAGATGAGACTATTTATAGAATATTTATATCACCTAAAGTAAAAAGAATCATCTCTCATTTCCTGGTTACATACTGGTTTTATTTACCATATAAAGTTCAAATCCCATGCCCTACCATTATAGGACGGAAAATGAACTTGTGATCTGCAGACTGACAGATGTAAAATAGTGATGTTCACTAGATGGCACTGTGGCCCCTGTTTGTACTATATTGTTACTGATTTTGAAGTGATTTTGTAACACTTTCACAGGTATAACCTTTCACACACGAGTCTCTATAATGTAAAAGAAAGTTAGCACTTAAGAAAACATGAGAGGAAAGGTTAATTGTTACTCATTTAATGTTAATTCAAATTAGGTTGCACAATAGAAATATAAAGAATAACAGGAGAAAAGTGGTAGTCTCTGCTGCTCTGGTTCCATCATACCTGAAGTATTGTTGTGTTGGATTAGGGGGCAACACTCTTGAAGAAGGATGTTGAAAAAGCGTGTAAATATCTCATAGATTCAGGAAAAATACCTACCCGGGGAAGGTACTCAGGATGGCAGAGCACTCAAAACCATCTTATTTGAAGAATAATTAAAGGAACTATGGATGTTACACTTGGAAAATGAAAGATTGGAGGGAATTATAGATAGCTTTCATCTTCTGAAATGGTTGCAGTGGAAGAAAATGGAAGATTAGAGGGAATATAGATAGCTTTCTTCTTCTGAAATGATTGCCATAGAGTAAAGGAATTAAGTTTATTCCATGCATATTTCCATAGGTGAGACCTTCAAGGAGTAAAACTTTAGGTCATTATAAGGAAACCTTTTCTAATGATTAGACCTATCCAAAAACTGAAATGGGTTGTCTTAAGATACAGTGTATTCCCTCTTCTTGAAGATAATTTAATCAGATGAATGACTATTTTGTGAGAACATTAGAGAGAAGATTCAAGCATCAGAAGGATTGTTTTACTAATAGAACTTTGAGATCTCTTCCGACCATATTGTTCTAAAATATCAGTGTAACATGATACAATCCAGAAGGGTCAAAGAAGACTTTTTGGAAGACTAAGTTCATAATTCATTGAATTTTAGAACTCGAGGTATCCTTAAACTTGGCTCATTATACTAATTTCTTTTAAAAATCAACTTTATTGAGGTATAATTTATATACAAAAATGTTCCCATTTTACATGTATGATTTGATGATTTTACAGATGCGCGCACTATCACAGTCTAGATACAGAATATTTCCATTACCCCCTAATATTCCCTTTTACCCTTTTCTAGTTAATTTCCACACTCTACTTCCAGCCCTAGGCAATGACTGCTTTGCTTACTATCACTGTAGATTAGATTTATCTTCCCTATAGTGTCTCATAAATGCAATCATGCATTATGTACTTTATCTGGCTTCTTTCACTCAGCATAATGTTTTAGAAAATCATCCATGTTGTTGAATTTATCAGTAGTTTGTTCCTTTTTATTGCTGAGTATACCCATTGAATGAATATACCACAATTTCTTTATCTATTTATCTGTTGATGGATATTTTGATCGTTTCCACATTGAGGCCATTATGAATAAAGCTGTTATGAACATTTAGGTCCAGGTTTTTGTGAAGATATTTGCTTTTATTTCTCTTGGGGAAATATCTAGAAGTCGAGTTGTTGGGTCACATAGTAAATACATTTTTAAATTTATAAGAAACTGCAAAGTTATTTTCCAAAACAATTGTGCCATTTTATATTCCCACCAGGAAAGGATGAAAGTGCCAGTTCATCCACATCATTGCCAATATTTGGTATTGTCAGTCTCTTTTACTTTAACTATTCTAGTAGGTGTGTTGTAGGTTTTAATTTTGATGAAGTCAAGTTATTTTTTTCTTCTTATAGTTTGTGTTTATTGCAAGATTGAAAATATTTTCTCCTATACTTTCTTATAGAAGTTTTATAGTTTTTAGCTTTTATGTTTAGGTCTCTGATCCATCTTAAGTTAACTTTATGTGTGTGCCGTGTGATTAAATACCATCTCAGGAGAAAAAGCATTCAATCTCTCACCATTAAATATGATGTTGGCTGTAGGTTTTTTGTAGGTTTTCTTTGTCAGATTGTAGAACGTCATTTCTGTTACCAGTTTGCTGAGAGATTTTATCATGAATTTTTTTTATATACTATATTGCAGGGGTCACATTTCATTCTTTTTCCATGTGAGTATCCCGTTTTTGCAGCACCATTTGTTGAATTTTTGTTTGTTTGTTTTTTTATTTGTTTGGGAAGTGCGTGGGCCAGGAATCGAACCCAGCTCTCCTGCATGGCAGGCAGGAATTCTACCGCTGTACTACCCTTGCACCTCCCCCCCATGAATTGGTTTTGAGCTTTGTCAAATGCCTTTGCAGCATTTATGAGATGTTTATATGATTTTTCTTCTGTAGTCTGTAAATTTGACTAATTATATTTACTTGTTTTTAAATGTTAATCTACCCTTGCATTCCTGATCATGGTTATTACGCTTATGTATTACTAGATGCAATTTACTAATACTTCATTAAGGGTTTTTGCATCTATGTTCATGAAGGATAGCGTTCTAATTTTCTTAAAATATTTCTTATAATAATTATAATTTTCTTATAATATTTTTGTCTAGTTTTGTTAACAGGGTCATGCTGGCCTCATAAAATGAGTTGTGGAGTTTCCCTCTATCTAGTTTCCTAGCTGCTGAAACAAAGACCATACAATGGGTTCACTTAACAATAGAAATTGATTGGCTCAGTCTCAGGGGCTATATAAGGCTTACTTCTTCCTGGGGTTAGTATCTTCTGGCTGGCCAAAAACTTTTGGTGTTCCTTGGCTTTTCTGTCACACTTGACTGTTCTGTCACACATGGTAGCATCTTCTCCTTTCTCTTCTGGGTTCCGGCTTCTGACTCCTCCCTATGACTTCTTTCTTTTATTCCAATCTCCCTTGCTTATATGGACTTCAGCCATCTTGGATTAAGACTCACCTCTTCAATTTGGGCACACCATAACTAATAATATTTTCAAAGGTCCTATTTATAAATGGGTACATACCCACAGGACTTCGGGTTGGGACCTGAAACGTGCCTTTTATGGGGGACACGATTCAATCCTCAACACTTTCACTTATTTTGTGAAAGATTTTATGTAGGGTTGGTGTTATTTCTTCCTTGAATGCTTGATAGAATTCACCAATGAGAGGGAAGCCTTTAAATGAAAAATTCAGTCTCTTTAATAGATACATTGCTATTCTGATTTTCTTTTTCTTTTACAGTCAGATTTCGTAATTAGTATCTTTCAAGGAATTGTTTATTTCATCTAACTTATCTCATTTATTGATATAAAGTTGTTCCATACTCTTGTGAGAATGATACAGGGAGGAGGGCTGGGGGTACAAATGAAACCAGAAGGAAATATAGAGATAAAGACTGAGCTGGTATAATCTAGGAATACCTAGAGTGTACAGTGATAGTGACTAAATGTACAAATTAAAAAACATTTTGCATGAAGAACAAAAGAATGTCGGTATTGCAGAGTGTTAAAAATAAATAGTAATTCGTATATTAAAATTTTAACTTATGTGTGAGACTAAAGCAAAAAAAATGTTTATTTGGTGCAAAATTTATATTTTGACTAGTGTATTTCCTAATATAATTTGTATGGAAAAGTTTAATTGAACACCATAAGTACATGGAACCTTGAATAGGGCCTGAGATTTTGTAGATTTGTCCAGAGTGATACCCCGATAAATCCCAGAGTGATTTGAACAATGAATAAAAAAGTATTTGCAAAGTCCCCTCAGGGGGACAGCGAGAAAGGGGGAAAATTCAACTCTCCCATTTGTATCTTCTCAATCATGAAAACTCACCTGAGCCTTAATTGTCCAGAGTTTATATAGGACTTCATTATGTATTATGTAGGTATAATTGGTGGAATCAGTGCCCACATGTTTGAATTGCCTCCCTCTCCTTTCTGGAAGGTCAAATTGATAAGATCTGACTCAACACACCAACCCCTAATCACATGGTTGGCCTTTCTGGTCTGACCAGCATCCCTCCTCTCTAAGACTATAAGCCATACCCTATCATCTCCTTAGCATAAACTATTTATATGTCTAAGGGGGACCAACCATGAATAATAAAAGACACACCTATTGCTGGAGATTCAAAGGATATAGAGGTTACTTCTAGGAACCAGGATAAAGACCAGCTAAGTTCTTTATTATATTACATATATGTATTAATTTGAGAGAAATGGACATTTTTACAATTTTGAGTCTTTTGGTAATATACTTTGTATGTCTCCCATCTTATTTGGATCTTCTTTAATGTCTCTCAGTGAACTTTTGAAATTTTTTAATGTAGAGGATTGGTACATATTTTATAAAATTTATTCTAAGTATTTCATATTTGTGGGTACTATATATGGTATCTTTTTCAAAATTTCAGTTCAAATTTTTTCTTGCTGGTTTTAGGCTCCAGGAAAACATTTATTTTAAAAAAAATATCTTTATTATAAAATAAAAACACAAACATGATAAAAAAAACCACAAAATATGTGCTTAATAGTGTTCAACATGAGAAAATCAATGTAATACACCACATTAACAGAATGAAGGAAAAAGTCATGTTATCTCAATTGATGCAGAAAAGGCATTTATCAGCATTCAGCACCCTTTCATGATAAAAACACTCAGAAAACTGGAATAGTAGGTAATTTCCTCAACATCATAAAGCACATATATGAAAAACCCACAGCTAACATTATACTCAATGGTGAAAGACTAAAAACCTTTCCCCTAAAGTCAGAAACAAGACAAAAATACCCATTTTCATCACTGCTATTCAACATTGTACTAGAAGCTCTAGCAAGATCAGTTAGGCAAGGAAAGGAAATAAAAGGCATCCAAATTGGGAATGAAAAAATAGAACTATCTCTATTTGCAGAAGACATGATCCTTTATAGAAAATTCCAAAGGGTCCACGAGAAAATTCCTAGCATGAACATACAAAGGTCAACAAAGTTGCAGGCTACAAAATTAACACTTAAAAATCAATTGTGTTTCTCTACACCTTCAACGAACAATCTGAAATGGAAATTAAAAGAACAATTTAATTCATTGTAATATCTAAAAGAATAAAATACCTAGGAATAAATGGAGGCAAAGGACTTGTTCATTGAAAATTATAAAACATTGCCAAGAGAAATTAAAAAAGACCTAAATAACAAGACTTCTTTAAAGGGTTTTCTTAGACTGATGTACTTTCATTGTGAATAACCTTCAGCCACAGTAACTATGCTGTTGATATTGGTAAAATATAGTAAGGACTTCCTTATAGCTTTTATAAAATAGACCCAATGTTTCTCTTTTCAGGCCAAAGAGGCAGTAACAGAAGCTGAGCAACATGATCATACAAATGTCTTCACACAGTTTTATATGTTCAAGATTGCAGTCTTAGAGGGCAACTCTGACAGAGGTATGAATGTTATTTATGAATTATGTTTAACTGTTTACACAAAGATTAATCTACTTTCAACCATAATAGAAAGAAAATATACTTTATAAAACAATGGGATTTAATATATGTTCAATCCTTCCTGAATAAAGATGACATAACAATGCAAAAAGAAATTATGGACGGTTACATTAAAAAAAAAAAAAAAGAACAGTGGTTACCTATTTTGGGAGTGGAAACTGGCCAGATGTGGGACAAGGATTCAGGGGAAATACTTGTCACTATGTAGTTTTTTTGTACTTCCTGTTGTTTGAACCTTCCTATTAAAAAAATTATGTTAAAAATGGTGGGGGAACATAGGAGATTATATTATGAACCTATGTCAGTTAATAACTGTCTCCACAGAATGGAGGTCTCCTTAAGAGTACCTTATGAGATTTGGGCTTGAAGTGGAGTTTCTCTCCACTAAGTGGAAAGTGTTGGAATTTCACACTTGTCCCTCATTCCATTAGTGCCATGTCCTATTATTAAGCTAAGCTTAGCTTAACTATTGTGTCTGTGCATAAAAATGTATCTTGAATTTGCTACAGCTATAACTAAGCCCTCTCAGCCCTCAGGGTAGCTGAGCAAATCTTTGAGGAGTCTGAGCCCCACATTGTTTACCCTCTGTTAAATAAGTGAGAAACATGAATTAATGGATCAATACAGAATTTATACTGACCCAATGAAGCAACTATTTATGAGCACCTACTATGTGCAAGGGACTATGTCATGCAGTACATAAGAAAAGTAAGATAAATTATTCTGCACTGAAAAAGAAATGTCCCAGGAAAGAATACCTTTATAATAATGAAAGAGAAAGAGTAGTAAATTGGAATCAGCTCTTTGTCAAAGTAAATACTGTTGACATGTCCATCAGCAACGTTTTCATTAGAGACTTCTAGGCATTTGTTTTACTTGACAAACATTGAAGGATATAAGAAATTGATATTCCCAGCAGAAATGGCAAAGATTGTAGATTCCTCTTAAACCTTTTTAATGTCCTATTAAAATAATATTACTTATGTTTTAAACATATTTTATTGATAAAACAACATACAAACATGCAAACATTTCATACATGGTGTACAGTCAATGACTCATAATATCATCTCATAGTTGTGTATTCATCACCATGATCATTTTTTTGAACATTTACATCACTCCAGAAAAAGAAAAAATAAAAAATTCATACGTACCATACCCCTTAACCCTCCCTCTCACTGGGTACTAGTATTTCCATCTACCCAATTTATTTTAGCCTTCCTCCCCCTATTATTTATTTTTATCCATATTTTTTACTTATCTGTCCATACCTTAGATAAAAGAAGCATCAGACACAAGGTTTCCACAATCACACAGTCACATTATAAAAGCTCTGTCATTATACAAAAATCTTTAAGAAAGAAGGCTACTGGAACACAGCTCTACAATTTCAGGTACTTTCCTCTAGTCACTCCAATACACCATAACCTAAAAAGGGATATCTGTATAATGCATAATAACCTCCAGGATAACCTCTCAACTCTGTTTGAAATCTCTCAGCTGCTGATACTTCATTTTGTCTCATTTCTCTCTTCCCCCTTTTGGTCAAGAAGGTTTTCTCGATCCTTGATGCTGGGTCCCAACTCACCTGGAATTTCTGTCCCATGTTGCCAGGGAGACTTACATACACCCCTGGAAGTCATGTCCCACGTAGAAGGGAAGTTAATGAGTTTATTTGCAGAGTTTGGCTTAGATAGAGACACCACATCTGAGCAACAACAGAGGTTTTTCCTGGCGGTGACTCTTAGGCATTAATTTTAAGGAGGCTTAGTTTGCCATTACAGAAATAAATTTCATAAGGGCAAGCCTCAAGATTGAAGGCTTAGCTTACTAAATTGGGAACCCCTATTGCTTGAGAGAACAGCAGGAATTTCCTAGGTGGGGAAGTTTAATACTTCTGTATATTTTTTCTAATCCATACAAGGGACTTTTTTTCATTTTCTGCCACAAAACTCTGAACTGTATCAGGGCATTATTACTTTAACGTATACAGACTATTAAGATCTCATTCCCTATTCGAGGCTCTGTGTAAAACAAAGCTTAATTAGGTTGTTTTAAAAAACTGACCAGACAAGTTAAATTTTATAGTGTGCTACAGAAAATTTGAATTTTGAACAGAATAAACATCTCTTCCTTTGGTCTCACCAGAAGTTAGTCTTAAAATATGGACAATATTATCTTTTACCCTGTATACTGAATTACCATATTCCTAACCGGATCAACTTTATTCATATCTCTAATTGAAGTCTGATCTCTTTTTCAGCTTCTTAAACAGTTGCTATATGGAGTAATGCTGAAATTCAGAGCTGGAGAACTCTTAACTCTGAATCTCAGGGATACCCAAAATTCTAGGAAACTACCAGGTCATATGCAAAGAGCAAAGCATATCTGGATTTAGAAATAACAGTTAAACCTCAGGAGTAAACCTGACTACTGTAAGAGCTACAATCTAAGTCCTAATTTCCTTTTAATCATTTCTAAATGTAGCTATTTTTAGAACTAAAAACATTTGCAATTGACATATACTTGGGTCGTTAATGACGAACCATAGCAAAATTTTGTATTGTTTCACCTTTACGTATTTACCAGAATTATGTTAATTAACAGGTAGAACATAATTTATATACTTGTCTTGCTTCTCTTTTAAAGTCCTTTCAGTTTGTTAAATGCTGCCAGAATACAACATACCAGAAATGGAACGGCTTTTTAAAAGGGAATTTATTATGTTACAAGTTTACAATTCAAAGGCCAAAAAAATGTCCAGACTAAGACATCCCGAAAAGATTCAAGAAAGGTGGATGATTGTCACATGGGAAGGCACATGACTGGCATCTGCTGGTCTTTGTTTCTGGTTCCATTGCTTCCAGCTTCTGATGCCTGTGGTTTCCTCTCTCAGTGTATGTGGGCCTTTATTTAGCTACTCTGGGACACAATTCTGGGTTCTGTTTTGCTTAAGAACTCATGGGAAGGCACATGGTAATGTCTCGCTCTCACTGTCAGCACTCCAAGAATCTCCAAATGTCTGTGTCTCTGTCAGTTCTGAAGAAACTATTCTCCAAGTATCTGAGCTTCCTCCAAAATGTTTCCCCTTTTAAAGGACTCCAGTAAAACTAATCCATACTCACCTTGAATGGGTGGAGTCACATCTCCATCTAATCAAAAGGTTACATCCACAATTGGGTTTGTCACTTCTCCATGGAACCAATCCAGTCAAAAGGTCACACCCACAATTGGATGTGTCACTTCTCCATGGAAACAATCCAATAAAAGTCTCCAACTTAAACTATAAGTCTGCCCCTATAATGTTGGATTAGGAAAGAAAACGTGGCTTTTCTGAGGTACATAACAATTTCAAATCAGCACAAATCCATTTTTGTTGAAGATGAAGTTCTGACTTAAAGGTGATCACAAGTTCTTTTAGAGAAGCATTAGAGGAAACGTAATACCACTGAGAAGTAAATGTGGTTATTTCCATGATCTGTCATCTTCTTAGAAGAATAACTAAAACCATAACTAACAATATCATACTGTTGATTAACATCATGCAAGTCAGTATCGGGGTACAGCAATGACAGTGAGAATATTGTCCAGTCTTTAGGAATTTTATACAGTTTCTAAATACATAATTAAGATTTCACCCATACAAATATAACTAACAAGGATAGAAAATCCTTTTTAATTATTGTAGTATTTCCAAACACTTCCTTTGTAATATGTTAAATTATTTTAATTTTATTAAATTTATTAAATTATTTTAGCACCTCACTTTTACAAATGAAAGAACAAATCCTTTGGATGGACTGTGTAGTGTGTGAAGATATCTCAATAAAAATATTCTTTTAAAGCATAAAAATAAGAACAAACTCTTTGCCACTGTTCTTTTAAAAGTGAGAAGACTTGTCTTCTGAAATAAAGGATAAATCAACACAAACATCACAAGGATATTGTTCTGAAAAGATAACAAAATTTTTATCTTCTAGACAAGTACTCAGATGGTTAAGGAAAAAATTTTATTGCCTTATTGTTAAGAGCAGGCCAACAACTCGTATTATTTTAACAGAGAAAACTAACTTCAGGTTTTTATGAATTTATGGTTTAATACAAAGGCTCTTTAAAAAATATTATAAATAGGCCTATCAAATTTTGGGTCGGAATTTACTATAACAGAATTTACTTTCACACACCTTCTACAACTTTTCTTATCCATTCAAGTCTTGTCTTACATATTAAAACTAGCCATTTTATAGGCTAAGCCTCCTTAAAATTAGGCCTAAGAGTCACCTCCAGAGAACCTCTTTTGTTGCTCAGATGTGGCCTCTCTCTCTAAGCCAACTTGGCAGGTGAACTCACTGCCCTCACTCCTACGTGGGACATGACTCCCAGAGGTATAAACCTCCCTGGCAATGTGGGACAGAAATCCTAGAATGAGCTGGGACTCAGCATCAAGGGATTGAGAAACCTTCTCAGCCAAAAGGGGGAAGAGAGAAATGAGACAAAATAAAGTATCAGTGGGTGAGAGATTTCAAATAGAGTCAAGAGGTTATCCTGGAGGTTATTCTTACATTATATAGATATCCCCTTTTTAGTTTAAGGTGTATTAGAGAGGCTAGAGGGAAGTGCCTGAAAGTGTAGAGCTGTGTTCCAGTAGCCATATTTCATGAAGATGATTGTATGATGACATAGCTGCGTGATTGTGAAAACCTTGTGTCTGATGCTCCTTTTAACTACGTTATGGACAGATGAGTAAAACATATGGATTAAAAATAAATAAATAATAGGGGGAACAAATGTTAAAATAAATTGAATAGATTGAAATACTAGTGATCAATGAAAAGGAGTGGTAAGGAAAAAATATATAGAAAAAATAGGGGGAACACAGGTTAAAATATATTTGGCAGATAGAAATACTAGCAGTCAGTGAGAGGGGAAGGGGTTAGGACTATGGTGTGTATGAATTTTTTCTCTTTATTTCTTTTTCCGGAGTGATGCAAATGTTCTAAGAAATGATCATGGTGATGAATTTGTGATGTGATCATATGTGATGATATTGTGAGTCATTGATTATATACCAAGAATGGAAATGTTCATATGTTAAGAATGTTTGTATTTGTATGTTGTTATGTTTTGTTAATAGAAATTTTTTAAAAACCTTAGCCATTTTACTTTAGAACAAACCATACTCCCTTAGACAAGCTTATCAAATTTTAGTCAGCATTGACTACAATAAACAAAATTCACTTTCACAAACCTATAACTTTCCATATCTATTCAGGTCATTAGTCACAATGACTACAACAAACAAAATTCACCTTCATAAACCTTCTACAACCTTTCATATTCACTCAGGCTGTGTCCTATACATTCTCAAGTGAATGTATCCTACACACTCACTTTTCATTAACAAAGTACATCTTGTATATTTTACATACCTGCATACTTTGAGTTATCAAGAGGATCTTTGACACTGTCTTTAAACATCTTATAAAACATAACTATTTGTAATATGAAGTTTGTCAGAATAACAATTTAATTTCATTAAACACAAACTTAACCATTTTTTTACCATAATAAAGATCTAATAGATAAAATGCTAGCTTATTTTATCAGTAAACTTTTATAAATTTAGGGAGAACATAAGAATAAACTTTGTCACTGCAGTTTGTACAGCTGTGTTTCCTTTTTTATTCCTGCTATTGAAGGTTAAAAAAATCTTTGTTATCATAATATCCTAAAATTATGAGCAACCTTAAAAGTTTATTGACTGTCAAGCTCTGGAAAATTACAATTGTTTAATTTGCCCCAAGCATAAATCTAGGAAATCTTTTCATAGTTCTCAAAGACATATATTTTACTTTCTGAAATTTGGCAGTTAGGTCTTAATGAATTACTCCTCTCCCATGGCTATTTATATTTTAATAATGATTTGTTTTCCATGGTTACCAGTGCAAAGGTATTATTGAAAAAGATTTTAAGTAGGGAATTCTTTTGGAACAAAACATGTCCTATTCTGCATTTCTTCTATGTCTACTATTTCTAATCTCCAGGCCTAGTAGAATGAATTCCAAACCAACCCCACATTTCCCCCATCTTTCTATACCCAACTCTTTCCCTATAGCTGCCTTAGCTGTTTAGGCCCTTAGGTCAAGATAGGTGAGACAGAAAGGATGAGGCCTGGTCTACTGAACTTGGTTTTAAAAGATTTAAATGAGTCCAGTGGCATTTACAACCCCTAAGGTGGTCTTATTGTTGATGAGACTGTCTATGCCCTTCTTTTAATTGTTTCCAATTATTAAATATATTTTGCCTAATGCTAAGTCTTTGCACTTTCCAAGGGTAGTGCTTTGCTGCCTTAGGGAAGTTTTGGAGGGCAATTTCTTTCCAATGTCCAGGTTTGTTTACAATAATTACAAAATCCAAGGCTTTGAACCCTGGTGCCTAGGGGTTTTTTTTTTTCCTTTTTCTCTGGAACTCCAGCAATTTAAATAGAGTTCTTTAAGAATTTTTTGTTAATTTGCTATCACCATCTGGAGGTATGAAAATATACATTAAACAAGCAGACAGACACAAATAGGAAGTTAATCACCCAAAAATAGAAACAGAGAACTATACTTTTGAGAGGGAAAAATAAAGGATTGAATAAACATCATCTAATCCCATTTCTGCATTCTTTTGCAGTACAACTCTAACTGTAATACAGTACCCTTTTCTATAGAGCCATTTTCAGGCTGTTTCTTTCCTGATTCTATATCATTTTGAGGCCAGACTGTATACTGAAATAAGCTATGTTTTGTTGTTCGTTTTATATGTTCATAACTAAAGTCCCTTTTAGTAACCAGTCAGTAACCAATTAGAAACACGCTAACTAACTAATCGAATCAGATACTTAGTTCTTACTACATATTTAAGGAACACACCAATTAATAAGTAGACTGAACACACCAATTAACAATTAAACTGGCATTGAAAACTTACCATACCTAAGTACACACCAGTTAGCAGTTAAACTGGCATGCATAAATACCAATTAATTGTTGGATTACTTATTTTCCAAGAGTATATTCAACAGGCAAAATCAGGCCAGGGTCTAGAGCCCCTTATAGACAAACACAGGTCAGGGCCTCAAACCCTGTACAGTATGGTACCCAGAAAACAGAAAGGTGTTAGAGGTCAGAGCAGGGGAAATCATTCTGGAATTGAGAGCCAGGGCCTCAAGCCAAGGTCTCAGGGGACTCAAACCTCGATACTAACTTCCTGATCCACTTTTACTTGATGACTCACTCACCCAGTCAGATGTCCAGTCTTAGAACTGGAAAATGTTTATCTCTTTGAAGCTGTTGAAGACACCAAGGGTTTTGAGTGCCATCAGAGTAAGGAAAATCCCGTTGGCTGAGCTTCTAAACTAAAGGAGTCTAGTGGTCATACAGTGCTCAATTCCTGTGTTTACCTGTTGTGCTGGTTTGAAACTATCATGTACACCAGAAAAGCCATGTTTTAATCTTGATCCAATCTGTGGGGCCAGACCTATTGTTGAGGGTGGGAAACTTTAATTGGATTGTTTCCATGGAGATATGACACACCCAGTTACAGGTATGAACTTTTGGTTAGATTACTTCCATGGAGATTTGACACACCCAATTGTGGGTTTGGCCTTTTGATTAGATAGAGTTGTGATTCTACTCATTCAAGGTGAGTCTTTATTAGTTTACTAGAGTCCTTTAAAAGGGGAAGCATTTTGGAGAAACCACAGATGCAGATGCTTGGAGAGCAGAAGCAACAGAGCCAACATGAAACCCAGACGTCTGGAGATGTAGGGCCCAGAAGAGATCACTATGTTCCTTCCCATAAGATGCTAAGCAAGACAGAACCTGGAGAAAGCCCAAGGAACCCAAGAAATGAAACCCTGCCCTGGAGAATCAAAGTGAGGAACCCCTACAGGAAACAGAGGCTGAAAGCAGTGGAGCCCAGTAGCAAGGGACCAGTATATACTAGCTAGGAGCCTTCCCAGCTGACAGACATGTTCTGGATAGCATTAGCCTTACTTGAGTGAAGGTAACCTCTTGTTGGTGCCTTAATTTACTAATATACCTGTCCTACTGGGGCTCTAGAACTTCAGGCATCCAGACTCCTTAGAAATCTTTGTCCCATCTGGGTCACCAAATTGATGCTGATCAAAAGTAGTGGTTTGGGTGGGCCATGGTGGCTCAGCAGACAGAGTTCTCACCTGCCATGCCAGAGACCTGGGTTTGTTTCCTGGTGCCTGCCCATGTTAAAAAAAAAAAAAAAAGTGGTGGCTTCCCGGGGCTGGAAGGGTAGTTCAGTGGTAGAATTCTCACCTGCCATGTTAGGAGACCCAGGTTAGCTTCTCAGCCCATGCACTTCTCCCCCCCGCCAAAATTCAACAAATGGTGCTGCAATAACGGGATAGTCACCTGGAAAAGAATGAAATGTGAGCCCCACCATACAGCATTAAAAAAAAAAAAAAAAAAGAACAGTGGGTTCCTGATATTTATAGCAGTATTTTTTACATTTGCCAAGAGATGAAAACAGCCCAAATGTCCAAGAACAGACTAGTGGCTAAACAAGCTGTAGTATATACACATAACAGAATATTACACAGCTGTAAGACAAAATAAAGTCATGAAGCATGTAACAACATGGCTGAACCTTGAAGACATTATGCTGAATGAAATTAGCCAGAAACAAAAGAACAAATACTGTAGAGTCTGACTAATATGAACCAAAATTAATGAGTAAACTTTGAGAGTTAAAGTTAGAACAGAGTATATCAGGAGATAGAGGATAGAGATTGGGCATTTGGTGCTGAAGGAGTACAGAATGTGCAACAGGACTGATTGTAAAAATTCAGAAATGGATAGTACAACACTATCTGATGGTAGCACAATAATATAAGTACCCTGAATGAAGCTGAATGTGAGTATGGTTGAAGGAGAAGGACTGAGGGCATGTAGGGTACCAGAAGGAAAGATAGAAGATAAAGACTTAGGTGTGTAACTTTAGGAATGCCTAGTGTAGACAATAATGGTGATTAAATGTACAAATATAAAACTGTTTTTGCATGAGTGAGAACAAATGAATGTCAGTATTGCAATGTGTTGAAAATGAGATGGTATACAGGAAAAAATACAGTCAATACAAGCTTGGGTCTATAGTCAACAGCACCATTGTAACATGTTTCCACTGAATGTAACAAAGGCATTATGCCAAAACTAAACTGTCATATTTTTTCTTTGTGGAAAAAAGGAAATATCTTCATATAGATTATGGTAGTGAAGGCATTGCTATTTACTTAGGTTGGATTGTATGATGTGCAAATAAAACTGTTTAAAGATGAACAGAGAGAAAAAAGTGATAAAGAAAATGTGGAAAAAGAGATGTACCTATTCACTGTTGGTAGGGAAGCTGAGAGGTGCAACCTCTCCAGAGGCAATGTGGTGGTTCCACAGGAGGCTAGGGGTGGTGTTGCCATATAATCCTGCAACCCCTCTGCTAAGTACATGCCTGCAGGCACTGAGAATGGTGACACGAATGAACATTTGCATACTGGGTTTTAGGCTGGCAGTGTTCACTATTTGCAGTGGATAGAGGTGGCCTAAGGGTACAAGGCCTGAGGAATGGAAGGGGGAATTGTGGTGTATACACAGAATGGACTACTGAACGGCCACAGGAAGGAATGAAGTTGTGAGGCATGCAAATAGGTGAATGAACCTTAAGGACATCATGTTGAATGAAATGTCAGAAACAAAAAGACAAATATTATCATGCCTGACTCTTATAGACTAACTACAATATACGGACTCAGAGAATTGAAGTTGAGACCATAGGTTATTAGGTTGGGGCCTATTATAAAGACTCCTAGATTGTAAGCTTTTACAGCATTCACATATATTCAGGAGTTCGAACTGTTATTTCTAAATTCTGAGCTACTGAGCTACTTGTGTATAACCTGGTTATTCCCTGAAACTTCGGGTGTTTATGTGACACCAGAGACTCAGAGTTAGAGCTCTGAAGCTATGAAAGTCAGCATTACCCCATATAGCAATTATTTAAAAAGCTGAAAAAGTGATTCAACTTCGACTAGAGATATGAATGAAGCTGATCTGGATAGGAGTTTTTTCTTTTGGTTTCTTTTTTTGGTAATGAATACACAACTATGTGATGACATTGTGAGCCACTGATTGTATCTATGGATAGAATGTATGTGTGTGAAGATTTCTCAATAAAAAATATTTTTTTAAGAAGAGCAGTGGGTTCTCTGATACACTCAAATGAACAGTTCCTGAGGCACCATGGTTTCAAAGAGAGAAAAAATTTATTGCTAGGCACAAAGCAGGATATCAGGTGGCCTTCTGGCCCAGAAGTCTGTCTCCATGAACTTTAGTAATTCTGATAGTTTTATATTATCAAAAGATTGGAAGATTTTAGGATAATGAGCACAGTGACTCAAGATGATGAGATTAGAAATGATCTAATCCTTGAGCATGTGCAGATTGATTACATTCTTTGTCACAGAACATATGTAAGAAAATGGCAGCTTTATTATGATGATAGGCGTGGTTTTTAGTATTATACTGAGGTGTATTTCACTTATAGGTTAAAGTTTAAGCTACTGCACATGTCAAGCGGGCCCATTTTGGTTAGATCCTGCTTCATTTACCAAGATAGCTTTGGAATTGGAGTGGGTTCATTCTGAGCTGACTCAAGGCCCTTCATTATTAAACATTAGGGGCTATCTTTAGTGATCGCACAACCCCTAAAGTTGAAAAACCAGGTAAAGGAGTACAAGTGAGAGTCATTCACAAGGTTTTTACAATCACAAGGGCACAAGATAAAGGCTATATGGTTATACAGTCATCAAAGATCAAGATCACTAGATTACAGTTGAGCAATGAGTGGAACAGAAATCCGGGGATGAGCCAGGACCTGGCTTCAAGGGATTGAGAAAACGTTCTTTACCAAAAGGGGAAGAGAGAAATGAGAAAAAATAAAGTGTCAGTGGCTGAGAGATTTCAGAGTCTAGAGGTTATCCTGCAGGTTATTCTTACGCATTATATAGATATCCCTTTTTAGGTTATGGTGTATTGAAGTGGCTAGAGGGAAGTACTTGAAACTGTAGAGCCGTGTGATGTGAAAACCTTATGTCTGATGCTCCTTTTAACTAAGGTATGGGCAGATGAGTAAAAAATATGGATAAAAAATAAATAATAGGAGAGAGAAAGGTTAAAATAAATTGGGTAGATGGAAATACTAGTGGACAATGAGAGGGAGGGGTGAGAGGTATGGCATGTATGAATTTTTTCTTTTTCTGGAGTGATGCGAATGCTCAAAAAAATGATCATGGTGATTAATATACAACTATGTGACAATATTGTTAGCCATTGACTAGACACCATGTATGAAATGTTTGTATGTTAAGTTTTATCAATAAAAATATTTTTAAAATATCCTTCTTTGTCATTGTTAGTAATCTCTGTTCTGAAATTTATAAAGTCCACTTTGCCTGATATTAATATAGCCACTCTAGCTTTCTTTTGATTACTTCTAGCATGGTATAGATATTTTTCCAACCTTTTTCTTTTACCCTATTTGTGTCTTTATACTTAAAGAATGTTTCTTCTAGGTATGATATGATATGAAAAAAAATGCTTTTTTTATCCACTATACGTATTTTGGTGGGATGATTCACACCAGTTATATTTAATATGATTATTGATATTGTTAGGTTTAAATTTAGCATCCAGTAATTTGTATTTTATTTGTCTCTTCTGTTATTTGTTCCTTTTTTCATCCTTTTCTGCTTCCTTTTGGATTAATTAAATAATATTATGATTACATTTATCTTCTTTTTTGGCATTATCTGTAACTTTTTGTTATTTCTTAATTTTAGTTTTTACTTAAGATTTTTGGTACACATATGCTTCCATTTTCTTTATTTAATTCTGTATTATATTCCATTTTATAGATGTGCTGAAATTGATTTAGCCCATCCCTTACTGATGAAATTTTGGTTGGTTCCTTATTTTCTCTTACCAATATTGCTGGATGAACATCCTTTTATGTATTTGTATACTTTTATAAATATATCTATTGGATAAATTCATAAGGGTGCATTTGCTCAATTGGACATTTTTTGGACATTCAAATCTTCCTTAGCAGTCTACCAATTTATATGACTTTATGAAAAAAGCGCAATATTTTATATATATTAATGCTCTTACAGTAACATCCAAATTCAGTGTGCTGTAATTAAACACAGATAGCTATTAACTTTGATAAGCTTATCTCATTTTAGAATTGATTGTTTTTCAGCGTTGCAGGCAATCACTACTCTAGAGAATTTATTGACAGCTGGAAAGTCCGAAGATAGTATTCTACTTACAGATAGAAGCTCACCTGCCATGCTTCTCAGTTTGGCTGCCCAGTTTGCTTTAGAGGTAATTCATATGTTTGTACCTACTAGACTTTTACTTCTTTTCCATTTTGAAAGACAATTAATAGAATCATCATCATTTAAGCACAGAAGAGACCTTCCATTACTCTCTTTGGCCTCATATTTTCACCCTGAGCTTGGTTGCAGAATTTGTTTTTTTTCTCTTCATTGCCTTCTAATGCAGACTAAAATAAGTAAAAAAAAAAAAAAAAAAAAAAGATGTGGCAACCTAATTTGTTCCTAAAAGAACAGTAAAAAATAAATAGAGCAAAACACTAATTTTCATAAGAAATTCCAGATTTAAAAGCCATACTGTGCAAATAAATGGATGTCTGTTTGAAGGTTATCCTTTTCATGAATTTAAACATAATAGTTTAAATCTCTGTGGGCCTTTTTAGTTCATAACCACAGAATATTCTTAATTTAGAAATAGTAAATATTTGCATACCCTGCTTTTTACTTACGAAATTCTGTTATTAATATATAAGGTTATGACGAGCATAGTAACAGCTGTGGAGCTTTTGGACTAGGTTCTAGACCTAGGTTTGAGTACTGGCCCTACTACTTAATAACAATTTAATTTCTTTGAATATTAACTTCATCATTTTCAAAGTAAGGATAATAATACCTACCTCCAGGATTTTTGTGAAAGGTTAATTGAGAAGATAACTGAAAATGTGATTTGTTAGCTGTGAAGCTTGGTTTACAAGTACAGGGTTCTGTTCTTATTATTACATTTCTGTGCTTTATACTTTTGTTTTGTTCTCCTTAATCTCTTAATGTAAACTACAGCTTGAAATGAGTCTTTTTCACATTATTAATTAAAGTAGAAAAGAGATATAGGACCACACAGTCACAGAGAAAAATCAACAGCTAACTTTCTAGTACAACCTAGCCAAAGCAAAGCCTGCAAGAGTCTGGAAAATCATCAAAAAGCATCTCTTGGGGGATTGGAGAATGAATTTTGTGAAGGGATTTAAAGATAACGTAGCTTACTTTAAGGGAAAACAGTGTTTTACCTGCTTAATATCCCACTCTCACTACCCATGTCTAGATTCTTATCTCCTCAAGACTAGATTATTGCCATAGTCTCCCATCAGGTTCTGCCTCTGATTTCTCCCCGTCCTGCTCTTCAATCATAATCATAATTATTTTCCTAAAACGATACTTTACATAGATTCCATCAGCATTGGCTTATTGTTTAGACAATAAAACCTATGTGCAATCTGGCCACAGCATCTCTTCTACTTTAACTCATTCTCCTCCCTATATCATCATCTTCATATTAGCCATTACATTAGGCCTAAAATCTGGAGTGTTAGAGACATAAACCCTCTATCACTCCAGCCAAAAAAACAGCACCTCTCAAACAAGCCAAGCACATTCTTTTTTTTATTTCTTGTTGATACCATCCCATCCTTTTAAAAATGTTCTTACGTATCTAAATGCTACTTTTTTCAAAGCCTATCCTTAGGTTTCCCTCTACTGTAGAAGCTTCCCAACTCAATTCCAGTCCTCAGCGCTGTCTTCCTTCTCTGAATTTCAGTAATTCACAATATCTGTGTTAGTTACATTGTCTTTATTATGTATACTGCATTTTTAAAAAATT
The DNA here is from genome assembly GCF_023851605.1 of Tamandua tetradactyla. Taxonomy (NCBI): domain Eukaryota; kingdom Metazoa; phylum Chordata; class Mammalia; order Pilosa; family Myrmecophagidae; genus Tamandua; species Tamandua tetradactyla. The sequence continues at coordinate 101,090,770 of NC_135353.1, forward strand.
TTTTATTAATTAAAAAAATTACAAGAAACACAAACATTCCCAACACATACACTCAGCAATTCACAATGTCATCACATAGTTGCATATTCATCATCATGATCATTTCCCAGAACATTAGCATCAATTCAGAAAAAGAAATGAAAAGACAACAGAAAAATATAACAAACAGAAAAAAAAAATTTACATGCCATACCCCTTACTGATCCCGTTCATTGATCACTAGCATTTCAAACTAAATTCATTTTAACATTTGTTCCCCCTATTATTTATTTTTATTCCATATGTTCCTCTCATCTGTTGACAAGGTAGATAAAAGGAGCATCAGACACAAGGTTTTCACAATCACACAGTCACATTGTGAAAGCTATATCACTATACAATCATCATCAAGAAACGTGGATACCAGAACACAGCTCTACATTTTCAGGCAGTTCCCTCCAGCCTCTCCATTACATCTTGGATAACAAGGTGATATCTACTTAATGCATAAGAATAACCTCCAGCATAACCTCTCAACTCTGTTTGGAATCTCTCAGCCATTGACACTTTGTCTCATTTCACTCTTCCCCCTTTTGGTTGAGAAGGTTTTCTCAATCCCTTGATGCTGGGTCTCAGCTCATTCTAGAGTTTTTCTCAGTCCCTTGATGCTGAATCTCAGCTCATTCTGGGATTTCTGTCCCACGCTGCCAGGAAGATCCACATCCCTGGTAGTCATGCCTCACGTAGACAGGGGGAGGGTGGTGAGTCTGCTTGCTGTGTTGGCTGGAGAGAGAGGCCACATCTGAGCAACAAAAGAGGTTCTCTTGGGGGTGACTCTTAGGCCTAATTTTAAGTAGGCTTGACCTATCCCCTGTGGGGTTAAGTTTCATATGAACAAACCCCAAGACGGGGGGCTCAGCCTATAGCTTTGGTTGTCCACACTGCTTGTGAGAATATCAAGAGTTCAACTTGGGGAAGTTGAGTTTTCCCCCATTCTCATCATTCCCCAAAGGGGACTTTGCAAATACTTTTCCACTCACTGATCAAATCACTCTGGGATTCATCAGGGCATCACCTGGACAAACCAACAAAATCTCATGTCCTATACAAAGTTCCATGTATTTAAGGTGTTCAGTCAACTATCTACATAAGTTATATTAGGAGATGTACTAGTCAAAGTGTAGATTTGTACCAAATAAACATTTTTTGCTTTAGTCTCACACATTAGTTGAAATTTTAAAATATTAAGTACCATCTATTTTCAGCACACTGCAGTAATGACATTCTTTTATTCTTCCTCATGCAAAAACATTTTTTTAATTTGTACATTTAGTCACTATCATTATACACTCTAGGCATTCCTAGATTACACCATCTCAGTCTTTCTCGTCTATCTTTCTTTGTGATTTCATTTATGCCCCAGCCCTCCTCCCTCTATTATTCTCATATGCAGCTTCATTCAGTGTTTTAACATAATTGTATTACAGTTAGGTAATATTGTGCTGTCCATTTCTGAGTTTTTATATTCAGTCCTGTTGCACAATCTGTATCCTTTCAGCTCCAATTACCCAATATCTTGCCCTATTTCTATCTCCTGATGGTCTCTGTTAGCAAGGAAATATTCCAAGTTTATTCAGTGATGTCAGTTCATATCAGTGAGACCATACAGTATTTGTCCTTTTGTTTCTGGCTAATCACACTTAGCATAATATCCTCAAGGTCCATTCATGTTGTTACATACTTCATAACTTTATTCTGTCTTACAGCTGCATAATATTCCATCTTATGTAAATGTCACAGTTTGTTTAGCCAACTGTCTGTTGATGAACATTTTGGCTGTTTCCATCTCTTGGTAATTGTTAATAATGCTGCTATAAACATTGGTGTGTAAATGTCCATTTGTGTCCTTGGCCTCGTGTCCTTTGAGTAGAGACAGCATATAAATGGGTCCTGTTTTTTAATCCATTCTGCCAGACTATGTCTTTTGATTGGAGAGTTTAATCTATTAACATTCAGTGTTATTACTGCATGGGTAGTACTTTCTTCTACTATTTTGCCTTCTGGATTTTATATGTCATATCTAATTTTCCTTCTTTTTACCTTTACTCATAGTCTTCCTTTCTACACTCTTCTCCACACCTCTCTATTCTGTCTTTGTATCTGTCTCTAGTATTCCCTTTAGTATTTTGTGCAGAGGTGGTCTCTTGGTCACAAATTCTCTCAGTGATTTTTTTGTCTGAAAATGTTTTAATTTCTCCCTCATTTTTGCTGGATATAGAATTCTTGGTTGACAGTTTTTCTCTTTTAATAATTTAAATATATTATCCCACTGTCTTCTCGCCTCCATGGTTTCTGCTGAGAGATCTGCACATAGTCTTATGGGCTTCCCTTGTATGTGATGGATTGCTTTTCTCTTGCTGCTTTCAAGAGTCTCTCTTTCTTTTTGACTTCTGACATCCTGATTAGTAAATGTCTTGGAGTATGCCTATTTGGATCTATTCTGTTTGGGGTACACTGCACTTCTTGGATCTGTAAATTTAAGTCTTTCATAAGAGTTGGGAAATTTTCAGTGATAATTTCCTCCATTAGTTTTTCTCCTCCTTTTCCCTTCTCTTCTCCTTCTGGGACACCCACAACACGTATATTTGTGCGCTTCATATTGTCTTTAAATTCCCTGAATCCCTGCTCATATTTTTCCATTTTTTTCCCATAGTTTCTGTTTCTTGTCGAATTTCAGATGTTCCATCCTCCAGTTCAGAAATCCTATGTTCTGTCTCTCGAAATCTACCAGTAGGTTTCCATTGTTTTTTTCATCTCTTCTGCCTTGTCTTTCATTCCCATAAGTTCTGTGATTTGTTTTTTCAGACTTTCAGTTTCTTCTTTTTGTTCTTTCCTTGCCTTCTTTATGTCCTCCCTCAATTCATTGATTTGGTTTTTGATGAGGTTTTCCATGTCTGTTCGTACATTCTGAATTAATTGTTTCAGCTCCTGTATGTCATTTGAATTGTTGGTTTTTTCCTTTGACTGGGCCATATCTTCAATTTTCCTAGTGTGATTTGTTATTTTTTGCTGGTGTCTAGGCATTTAATTACCTTAATTAGTTTATTCTGGAGATTGCTTTCACTTCTTTTATCTAGGGTTTTCTTGATGAATGAATTTGTTGTCTATCTGTTCTTTGACATTCCGTTCAGCTTTATCTGGACCTTTAGCTTAAGTTTTGTTTAACAGAGGAGAGTTTTTCAGTTCTTGTTTTCTTGTGTCTTGCCCTGCTTGTGTGGTGCCTTTCCCCACACACACACTTAGGAGGGTCTACTTAGATATTATAGACCCCAGCCCATTTTTCCCAGACCAAACTGGCCTCCTATCAGGAGGAAAGAGTCACCTGTGTCGGTTTTCCCTGAGGGTGAGACCCAGCAGGTTGAAAGACTTCCCTGTGAAGTCTCTGGACTCTGTTTTTCTTATCCTGCCCAGTATGTGGTGCTTGTCTGCCTGCAGGTCCCTCCAGCACAAGATGATGCGGTACCTTTAACTTTGGCAGTCTCTCCCTGCTGGGGGTGTGGTGGAGACAGAGGAGAGGTTGTAGGCTGGTTTTAATGGCTTCAAATTACCAAGCCCTGGGGTCTGAATTCCTTGATGGAGGGATTCCACCTGGGTGGGGCTTCACCCCTCCCCTGGGGAAGGCTCAGGCTCCAGACAAGCCCCCAAAAGAGCTCACTTCTGCCTATGCCTGGGGCAGTTGCAGCCTGAAAAGTCCTGCCGCTGTATCCAGAGGCAGTCAAGCCTTTGTAGATACACAGCCACAAAAACCTCTGTTTCCTTCTTTTTTTTCCCCCTTTTTCTGTCAGTCCTGCCCCCTTTGGCGCCGGGGCAAAAATGAGCAACCTCCACTTTGATCAGGTTCACCTAAGCTGGGGGCCTATTTTTAGTAGTCAGAATTTGTTAATTAGTTCCACAATTGGTGTTTGATTGTGCCCAGTCCCTGCTGCTGGTAAAGTCCTTTCCTTTCCCCTCTGGGAAGCGGCCTGTGGGGGAGGGGCACTGGCTGCTGCAGCTTTGGGAACTCACGGTTCTGGGGGGTGCTCGCAGCGGGTCCAGCTGGTCCAAACTGGGATATGCTGTGTGTCTTGTCACTGACGTGGCCCCAGGAGCTGTTCTGTACTGTTTCTGGTTATATAGTAGTTCTGGTGGACGAACTAAAATGTGCATGTTGTTAAGCCGCCATCTTGACCCGGAAGTCCCAGAGTGTATACTGCATTTATTGGTAATGTATGGCTTGTCTGGGCAAATTGACTTGTGAAATCCTTGAGGACCGTTCTCTAGCACCTAGCCAAAATTGATGTGCATTGTGATGTTAATGAGTAGAGTAGAGTAATAGAACTCTTGGAGGAGGAAAACAATTTGGCAGATACATATACAAAATTTATTTGTTCAGGATGGGGGAGGTGGAGGAAATGAGAGAATTTCTGTAGTGGGGAACCCAAAAGTAAATATCCTTTTTTTTATTCATGGTGGGGGTCACATTTCATTCTTTTTCCATGTGCCCATCCCTTTATTACAGCACCATTTGCTGAATGTTTTTTCATTTGTTTTTGGTTTTTTTTTTCTTTCTTTTGTTTTCTTGTTTGTTTTTGGGAAGTTCATGGGCCGGGAATCAAACTCAGGTCTCCTGCATGGCAGGTGAGAATTCTACCACTGAAGTACCCTTGCACCCCCCAAAAGTAAATATCTTTTTAAAGGAAGGTTTATAAATTTAAGTTTGTTATAGAAAACTGAAGTGAGTCAATGGAAGAATTATGGAATCATAGTTTTGGGCAGGAAGGTGGTTTTAGTGGAGGATAAAGAATCAAAATGAAAAGCTAACGTAATTTAAATAAGAAGGAAAAATGCATGGATGAACCAAACCCTGGGAAATGAAAATATAGCTATAAAAGATCAAGTGTAGAATCCGGTGTTCATTCTCTACAATTGCTTTAAAAAGGTATTTCAAGTGCTAATGAGGACATTAGCAAATATATATTGAGCATCTACTATGTGCCAGGCACTGTTCTATGCACTTGGGATAAATAGGTAAAGTAAACACAATAGACAAAAGCTCTTTGCCTTCTTAGAGCCTATGTTCAAGCAGTATGATATAAGGTAATAAGCAGTAAGCATAATTATATAATATATTAAAGATTGATAGATGATTTAGAAAATAGAACTAGAATAAAAGGGGTCAGGAGTGGGAGTGGTTGGGGTTGGTGTGAGTTGCTGTTTTAAATTGCATGATGTGGATAAGCCTCATTGAGAAGATGACATTTGTGCACACAAGGATGGTGAGGAAGTTACCCCTCTGGATATTTGGGAGGAAGAATATTCCAGGAAGAGGTAACAGCCAATGGCAAAGATCATAAGGGAGATACTGGGAACAGCAAGGAACCCTGTGTTTCTGGAATAGAGTAAATAAAGGGTGGGATTAGTAATAGACGAAGTCAGAGAAGTAATGGAGAGCCTGGATCATGTAGGTTCTTATAGGCCACAGATAGAACTTTGATTTTTATTATGAATGAAATGGGGAATCATTAAAGGGTTTATAGCAGAGGAGTGACATGATTTGACTTTCATTTTAACAAAAATACTTTGGCCATTATGTTGAGAATAGACTGTAAAAAGACAAAGGTAGAAGTAAAGAAACCTGTTAGGAAGTTTTGGAAATAATCCAGGCAAAAAATGATGGTGATTCAGACCAGGAAGAGGACAATGGAAGTAAGTGATAAATGGATGGATTCTACATTTTATTAGATTGATGAGATTTATAAGAGAAAAGAACCTGGATCATCAGATGGGAGGAAATCAGGAGTTCAATTTTGGGCATGTTGTAGTTGGTATATCTATGAGACTGTCCAAATAGAGATCCAAGTAGGCAGCTGGATACATGAGCCTGGAGTTTGGGAAAGGTGTCTGAGCTAAAGAGAAAAGTTTAAGAGTCATTAATATATGGATGGTTTATAAAGCCATGAGACTGGATGAAATCACCAAGAGAGTGTATATGAAGTAGAGAAGAGGACCAGAGACTGAACTCAAGGCCTGTTAATATTAATAGTTTGGGGAGAAGAGAAGAAATCAGCAAAGAAGAATAAGAGGAGCAGTCCATGAAATAGGAAAATATCAAGAATAATATGGTGTCCAGGAAGCCGTGTGTTTCAAGGAGGAAAGAGTAATCAGCTGTGTTTAATGGTTCTCATAGATCAAATACAATGAGTACTGAGAATTTACCATTGCATTTTACAAAAAAGGTCATTGATGACCTTGACAAAAGTAGTTTTAGTAGAGTGATGGGGCAAAAGTCTGACTACATAGTTCAAGTGAGAATCAGAGGAAAGAAATTGGAGACAGTAAGTATAGACATAAGTATAGGCATCTCTTTAACAGAGTTGTAACAAAGGGGAAAAAAATGGGGGTGTGCACAGGTAGTTCAGTTATAGAATTCTCACCTGCCATGCTGGAGACCCGGGCCTGTTTCCCAACCCATGTACTTCAGCAACAACAACAACAAACACTCAACAAATGGTGCTGCAATAATAGGATATTCACATGGAAAAAGAATGATATGTGACCCCCACCTACAGCATACAAAAAAGAAAAAAGTGAGACAGTGGGGTCAAGAGTTTTTGTTTCTGCCATCTGGGTAGATGTAATGGTGGGAATCTGTGGACGATCACTGCCTGATTGCTTCAATTTTCTCAATGAAATCAGAAGCAAGGTTATTACCTGTGCATAATAAAGAGAGAGGAGGTATTCGAGGGTGAGGAGATAGGAGAAGGTATAAAATAATCATCCAGGAAAGTAAATAACTAGGGAGATACAGTATGATTGCCTGGTAGTATTAAGGCCCATTTGATGAAGTTTTAAAGTAAGGCAGGTAGTTGAATAGAGTTTGTTTTCCCAGGCACATTCAGCTGCATGAAAATCGGTAGAATTGGATTTTACCAGGCTTGTGGTTTTGTGAAATGAATACAGTAAAACAGGAGAGGGGAAGGAAAATGAAGGGATATGGGAATGTTAATTAATCTCCATGGAATTTAAACAGGTATGGAGGAGGATATTAAGGGGGTGAGATCCAGTGAAGAATTGGTAGGATCAGTGGATTGGAGGTCCTACTGTGATGAAGGATTACTGAAGTTAGGGTAATATGAGAGTGAGTTCAAAAGGTAGGAGGTGGTGGTCAGAGTGTGAAACATATGAAATTGAAAGCAGGGCTGAGACTCGGGTGAGGCAGATGAGGCATCTAGGACACAAAACTAAAGGAAACACTCACTCAGGGTCATGCAAGTGTACCATAGGTGTCTCACTCACCTTACCTTAGTCCCGGACCTGACTGAAAGTATGGAAGGATTACAATTATTAATAATGACAAAATCTAATGAATGCCTGTGGGAGTGAATAGCTAAGGTAGAGGATCAATTAATTGGTGGCGTGGAATTCAAAGAACTAGGAGGGCAGGATATCGGGGGGATCGTTTATCTATATATTGAAAATGCCAACAATTAAGATAGGAGTAGTTTTAGAGAAAATAACCATGAACAGTAGATAACTCATCAAGAAATGAAAGAGAATAGCCTGGGAGCTGGTAGATCACAGCAACAATGAGAAATAGTGGGTGATGCTTAATGACTAGAAATTCAAAATTGAGGATTTTGGGGGAGGAGTAAAGGAATAATTTTTAAATGGCAATGAAGAGCAAAAGGATACCTATTCCACCTCCAGGCCTAGGGGTAGAAGGGCAGTGAGATCAAGAACCACCACCACTTGAGAGGGCTTCAATGAAAGTAGTATCTTTGACCTCGATTTCTATTAGAGCAAAAAGGTAAAGGAAACATTCAGGAAAGTTTGCTCATATAGGAGATTTTGTTGATATTGGACTGAATTTCAGAGGGTATAGTGGAAGGATTGGAGGAGTTGGGGAGAGATGGAAAAAGAGAACAAAAAAGGGAATGTACAGATCCTTATGGGGATTAGAGTGCTGGAAAGGACAGTGACCTGAGAGTCTGGAGTTCTTTTGGTGACCATTAATCAACAGGAATAAAGAACACAATAGGATTAGTCCTACTGGGATTCAACACAGTGTTGGCGGAGCTGTAAATATTTGTGGATAGAGAGGAGTGGCTTTCTGGGACTAATATAAAGCTGTTCTGTCTTTATATCTTCATTCTCCCATCTTGCAGTAGCACTTTTGCAAGTACAGAATGAACATTTTTTTTATTTTCCTTGATGTACAGAAATATAGATAACATTTTGCTAATATCACTTTGAGATATAAATTTAACATTTTAGAATATATTTCTTCTTTTCAGCATGGACAACAAACTGTGGCAGGAAAAGCTTTGGAATATTTAGCTCAACATTCTGAAGATCCACAACAAGTCCTTACAGCTTTAAAGTAAGTTTTCCTTCCGGTGTAGGTGAAAGAATCGCTGAAATAGTGCTGATTAGATCAGGCTGAGTCATTGTCTGCTATACCAACTGTTAACCCACATGCTCAAAGTAAAAAAAATAAGAAATTGAGCCTGATCTTCTCCCCTTCTCCCTTTCTATGAAGGAAATGCTTTGTCAAAAGGGAGCTATTACATACAGTAATGAAGGGATGAGGGTGAGGTTGGGGCATGGTATATCCCAAAGGTGTGACTGAGAAAATGTTAGTGGTAAAATAGGAAACTATAAGGGTTCTATATAGTTGTTCTCCTGTTCAACTACAAGTGAGGCCATACTTCTAAAGGGAAATGAAATCACAGAAAAGGATAATTGCTTGCCTTTAGTTAAGTAAATATCTAAAATCATTCAGGACAGATGGCTGTTTTTTACTTTTAAAGATTTTTAGGGTTTGAAACTTTACAAACTATATTATTTTTTCAGTTTTTTCGTTATGCTGCCGGGTCTCTTCAGAGAATAGTCACCCTGGTTTACATGGAATCCAAAGACCAGTTCTAGGTTCCTTTATACAAAGAAAAATATAAACTTTTCATCATGCCTGATGTTCTAGAAGATGATTTGGGGCAATGATACAAACTATGGAACCATTTAAGAATTTATAAGCAGCACTTTTTTTAAAAAACTTTTTTATTAAATTCTTCTTCCAAAATTACAAAATTGGCATGTTTTCATTGCAGTCATTAAAACAATACAAAGATAGATAAATAAAATAAATCTCTTCCTTACCCCCCCTTTTTTTTTCATTTCTGCCTCCAGTAATCAAGGTTTATAACCTGAAATAGATTCTTCCACATGTTTCTTCCTGAGCATCACTTTCTATATTATTTTTTCATACAGGTGCTTCTTCCGTCTTGTTCTACCCCAAATTACTGAAATGCCGGAATCTGAAAATAAGTAAGCTGTTTCAACAGAAATTATATATTTGCCATTAGAAAAATTATAGTAACTTTCAGTATAAATCTTATATTAAGAGATGTATAGTGTAGTGGGCAAGATTACTCTGGAGTCAGTCTTACTGAGTTTATATCCTCACTCTGCTACTTATTAGATATGTAATCTTGGGCAAGTTTCTTTTGTTTTTTTTTAATTTTAACATTTATTCCCCCATTGTTTATTTTTTACCCATATTTTTTACTCATCTGTCCATACTGTAGATAAAAGGAGCATCAGACACAAGGTTTTCACAATCACACAGTCACATTGAAAAAGCTATATCTTTATTAAGTCATCTTCAAGAAACATGGTTACTGGAACACAGCTCTACAATTTCAGGCACTTCCCTCTAGCCATTCTAATACACCTTAAACTAGAAAGAGGATATGTATATAATGCTAAGAATGACCTCCAGGATAACCTCTAGACTCTGAAATCTCTCAACCACTGACACTTTATTCTGACTTATTTCCCTCTTCCCCCTTTTGGTCAAGAAGGTTTTCCTAATCCCTTCATGCGAAGTCCCATCTCATTGTGGGATTTCTTTCCCACATTGCCAGGGAGATTTACACCCCTGGGAGTCATGTCCCATGTAGTCAGGGAGGGCAGTGAGTTCAAACCCGAGCTGGCCTAGACAGAGAGACCACATCTGAGCAACAAAAGAGGTTCTCTGGGGGTGACTCTTAGGCCTAATTTTAAGTAGGCTTATCCTATCCTTTGTGGGAATAAGTTTCATATGAACAGACCCCAAGATTGAGGGCTCAGCCTACTGATTTGGTTGTCCCCACTACTTGCAAGAATATCAGGAATTCTCCAAATGGGAGAAGTTGAATTTTCCCCTTTTTTCATTGGACAAGTTTCTTAACTTACCCTGGACTTCAGTTTCCCCATCTGTAAAATGATAGTAAAAATAGGACCTACATCATGGGGTTGTTGTGGTGGCTCAGTGAGTTAATGCATGTAAAACACTTAAAAGAGCATCAGACACTTAGTAAGCACTCAGTAATGTTAGCTGATTATGAAATGATATCTGTTTCTCTCTTTCTTAACAAGAGACTTAAATATAGACTTGTCTCTAACTTTCCCACAGAACATATAACCTTCATGGCTTGTTGGTTCTGATTCTTTAATGGTTCAGCTGGGAGTATTCAAATATGTTTCTGCTCAGTTTCTATGTCATAGGGTACCAAAAACTTAATTCCTGAAAGAATTGGGAAACCAATTTTTTTCATTCAGAAAACTCACAACCTCCAGATAATTTGAAAGAAAATTCTATTCAAGATCTTGATTAGGGATACCTTTTAGAATAAAACTACCAATATCACCTTTCTCTACATTCCATACTTGCAGAAGAACTCTGTAATAGTATATCTCTACTTCACTTTTGCTTTATATATTTGCACCTGGAGATGATATATTTTTAAAATTAAATTATTTGGGAAATATCTGAGATTGAAGATTAAAGGGATGACTTACAACTCTTTTTGCATAACACAGATTTTACCCAAGTAGATATGAAAGTGCATTCATCAATTTTGCCACTTCTTGACAGGCTCTATGAACCCATTAGAAGGGAATTCAAATAAACAAAAAAAAATGAAAAAGATATTAATGAGAAAATTGGAAATTTGATATTAAGGAATTACTATTTTTTAGGTGTGATGATGTTAGTGTGGTTGCTTTTTTTTTTTTTAAAGAGTCTTTATCTTGTAACAAAGTACTACACTAATGCAAAATGTTAGTAATGGAGAAAGCTCTGTGTGGGGGTGGGGCAGGGTGGGATACATGAGAACTCTAGCTTCTGAATGATTTTTCTGTAAACCTACTACTGCTCTAATTAAAAAAAACAGAAATAAAGAATCCTTATCCTTTAGAGACTGAAATATTTATAGATGAAATGATATGATGTCTGGGATTTGCTTCAAAATAATATGAGAGAAAAATAATATGGGAGGGGAAGAAGTGTGAGTGGAGGTAGCAATAAATAAGATTCTTGAGTTAATTATTGAACTGGGTAATGGGTACTTGGGTTTCATTAAACAATTATGTCAACATTTGGAGGTCTTTGAAATTTTCCACAGTAATTTTTTTTCTTTTAAAGGAAATTCAGAGGCCAAACCTCATTAGCCACTAGATTGAAAGAGCTCCTTGAGGGCTGAGACTATTTGTATTTATCTTTATGTCTTTGGAACCTAGGATGGTATCTTATACATAATAATCACTGTATTTATTTAAATGACTAATATCAGTTAAGAAGATTTTTAATACTGGACTTATAAGGTGCCTAATATTCCATGTAATTGTGGCATACAGTCAAACCCCATCATTCAAACCATTTAGGGATTAAAAATAATGACAGGCAAACAGCAGGCAGGCTTTTCATTCTCAAAGCCTTTCTGGACTCACTGATTTTGAAACTAAGTGAGGAGCATGAATGAATCAACTGTCCTCATGATTGGAGGGCAAACTCCTGGGCTCAGTCATGCACATGCCCTTGCCAGGCTGGACAGTGTGCAGATTGTATTTTCCAAAATTGGCCACAACAATAGCACCTGTCTCACATATTTTACTCCTCTTTCAAGAGGAAGAGTGTATGTCCCCTCCCCTTGAAACTGGGTGGGTAGTAAAAAAACATTTTTGGGGTAGGGGAGAGGGAGAAAATCCTGTTTGAATTAATGACAAATTTAAATTACAGAATATTTTTAAGTCACTTTTATTATTTTCAAGTGAATATAAGAATAAAGAACATCTACTAGTAGTGCTTTCAAGGTAGAAGTCAGGACCCGATTTAGCAAATAGATTAGACTAATTTATAAGGAAAATAAAAGGGTGTTCAATGGGAAGAGTCAAGAGTCAATACAAGTTCTAGTTTTAGCTATTTCACTAACTTCTGGTTTACTTGGGCAATGGCAAGATATTTAACTTCTCCACACTTTATTTCCTTACCATAAAATTTTTAAATTTTTAAATTTTTAAATTTTAGAAAGGATCATTCTAAAGTTCCTTTCTGTTCTAAAAATCCTGATTCTGAATTAGCAGTATCTACCTAAGTACTAACAGCTTGTGTGTTAAAATCTTAAAAGCAATTGTCTCTTAAATAGATTTCACATCCCTTTCCATGTCCCCATTCTTATTTGTAATATTTATGTACATTAATGAAACCTTCCTAAATTATTTTATAGAGAATCACTGAATTAAATAGTGAAGTCAATTAAGTTTAGCCCAGTTGAAGTTCAAATTAATAAAATTTGCCCTATGAAATGACTTTAATTTATAAACTAAACTTTTGAGATTTATCCCTGAGAAAGTTTTTCTTCAAGCACAGTCTGTATTAAATAATATTAGAACCCCTCTTGGTAAGGCCAATCCTATATTATGATCTACCCTACTTCCTGTAAACTGAATTTGTTAATACTTACATATTCGTTTGTTTAAAAAACACTGGCCTTTTTCCTCTGTTAAAATTTAAATACTCCTTGAAGAAGTCTGACAGAAGGTTAAGAGACCTGGATAGTAGTTTTGATGTTGTCACTAACTGGATAAGCTGTCCCCCATCTCCAGGTCTGTTTCCTCATCTGTAAAAAGAGAGGTTTGAACTTCATAAGTGCTTTTTAAAACTGCATTCCTCAGAACCCTGCAGATTCTGTGGCATTACTTCAAGACTCCAGGAAGATGAGGCTCCAGGCTTCCATTCACCCCATTCAATCAATGTAGCTCTACTGTCATCTTTTCTTGTATATTATAATTTAATAAAAATTTTATTTCAAAACGGTTCCAAATCCACTCCCAAAAAAAAAACAGTGGGGGTAGAATGAGGGGTCTTAATAATCACAGAGATCAATTCCTCCTTTAAACTTCTTTTATCATGAAATATAAAATCCTATCAGTCATTGAAATCCTTTGCTGAGAGCATATGTAAAAGGGTGGGGAAGAGAAAAAAAATATGAGGGCACTGGGATGAGAAACCAGATCCTGCAGTAGGGGAAAAGAAGTGTTGAAATGATAGATTAGAGGTTTAAATAACAAACTTCGTGATTTTGCATTTTCTTGGCCCAAGCCATGGGCACAAATAGGAGCTCTTTTTGGTTCTTTGCTATGGTAAAGCTTTGAAAGAGTTGGAAAACACGTTTCTTTATTTTGTAGGAAGAAAGAAATGGATAGACTTTTGATTTGCTTGAATACAGGTAAATATCTGTAAATACTCCTTCATCTTGCTTCTATCCTCTTAAATTTTCCAAGTACATTGAACACCCTGACTCAGACATCAGGCTCTGTATTAACATTTGCCACAGGTGTCTACCTTGGTTTCTTCATTTACAAGCTGACAAAAGTTTATCATCACTAGCACTCATCTCCAAGTGTGATTTCAGCTCTATTTGTATTCCAATTCATTTGAAAGATATTTCCCTCTCTCCCTACCTCCCTTTCTACTTCTTCCCTCCCACCTTCCTTCCTTCCTTCCTGTCACTTAATCCTAACCTAAGAATTGAGTAGGTGAACAAAGATCAAGATGAATAAAAATGTTCTCAATCTTGCTAGATTTTCGGGCCCACTGAATGAAATTCATATTGTTTACTTTCTATTTTGAAGCTATACATATATCTACCCAAGTCTGTGTCATCTCCCCTATCTACTGTCAATTCTTTCCTGTCCGTTTCTTTCCAACTAACCTCCTAGCTACATTCTATTTCTTTTTCTAACACCATAATTTCTTCATGGTGTCTCTTTTTGCCTAAATAGTACTTCCTATTTCTCCTGCCCTTGTGCCTCTTTTCTTATGTCCAAAACACACCAAAAAGTCCACATCTTAGAAACTCTATTCCATTTGTTGCAGTAATTCAATTTTATGCCTCAAAGAATACCTAGCTACCTGGTATTAAGCATAACAAAGTAGCTTTAGGAGCTAAAGCTTTTCAAAAGTGAAAAACTTGGCTGGTTTTTGTCTCATTTCCCAAAGGGCATATGGATAGGTAATAAATGCTGATGAAGACTGCAAGTTCTGGTTCTGTACTTTGCTAAGTACACTGTAGTAGCTCAGTAAATGTTATGCCAACCTTATTGATACTCTTCCAATTCTCAATCTGCATTTCAGCCTTTTAAATGATTGTTCCTATTCTTTATTTCCTTACACATAAATCAAATCTTTCTACCTCAGGTGATGAATGATTGCACTAATCAAAATTATAACTCTCTCCAAAGACCTGTTTGTTCCCCAAAATTTGTGTTAACAGCTTCTTGAAGCTTGGTAATGCTTTTTCCATTTTAATTACTTTTGGTATCCACCCATGCACAAAGAGGATAAAAAAAACTTTCTAAATTCATACTCCTGTGTGACTGGTTTTCAAGCAGGATTAATAACTTTGCTAGAGCATAAAGTGAAAGTCTTTGTTACGAAATTTTCCTTTTGTTTGATGCAGCACTCCTGAAATTTGCTCAGTCTTTTGATGGAGAAACTTCGAGTTTGGAGTCAAAAGTTAATGAAGCTCATTGGTTTCGAAAAATAGGTAAAAGGAAATTCTGTGGCTATGGGAAACATTGTGGGGTGGTGAAACCAGGCAGATATGAGTTCATATTCTGGGTTTGTCATTTGTAGCTATTATCACACAGGTAACTTGCTTAATCTGAATTTCGTGATTTATAAAATGGAAACAAGTATATATACATCATAGGATTAATAAGGGTTTAAAATGAAACAGTATATGTATCTAGCACATAGTCCATACTAATTACATATTATTAATTTTCTTCATTTTCTATATATTTCTGAGAATAAAATGAGGATCAATTGTAACTTCAGGTCCCCAAATTTATGCTTCTAAACTTGGTTTAAGCTGTCCAATTTATCTCTAAATATGATTCACCAAAAATGAACTACATGAAAAAAATGGATGAATATAACAAACAAAATGTTGAGCAAAAGAAGCCAGACATTGAAGAGTATATACAGTATTATTCCATCTCGCTACAGTAAAAAAACAGTCAAAGCTAATTTATAGTCTTAGAAGTCAGAACAGTAGATACTTTGAAGCAAGGGTTACACTAGAAGAGGATAGAGGGGTCTTCTGGGTTGCTCCTAATGATCAAACTCTTTCTTGATCTGGGTGCTGGTCTTGTGAAAATTCATGAAGCTATGCAATTATGAGTTGTGCCATTTACTTTATGTAGATTCTAGTTCAATAAAAAATACATAAATTGTGGAGGTAATTACTACAGTGATAAATAAGCAAAAGCAATTAAGCAACAATATCACCAAGTGAACTGGTTCTGTATGGACTCTCCCCGCTTGACAGTTTTTCTGGGGCTCTATTCTATGAGAACAGGGAACAAAGAAATCTGCCTTCTAAGAAACTTAGGCAAATAATGGAAAATAACACACATTTATACTATAGAAAGCTTTAATGACTTTGATCTTTTGAAAGTTTGAAAGGTTATTTTCCAGTGCTCCTTTCATTGAATTTGAATTTTGATTTTCAAAGGTGAAGATCATGCTGAGTGTTGCCTCATGGGGGCATCCACTTCTCCTTGGGAGATGTAGATTTTTCCAGCAATTTTCTCCAACCCTTAATTCTAGAGTTCCCTGTTCTTTGCTGAATTTCAGCTTCCTTTCACCACTTCCAGTTGGTGAGCTCCTTGGTGATCCTCATTTTTAAATAGATTTGTGCCAACTAAAAATTCCTATTGTATGTCTCCAGTAGTTTTTTTTTCTACAAATCAATGTATTTTTTTCCTTCGAAATAAATACAAACCAGTTTGAAAGGTAGGGGGGTCTATGGGAAGGGGAAGGAGATTGGGGACAAGCCCTTCTAATTTTCTTCTAGTTCAGCACTATTTCCATTGGTCATTAGCCTAGAATTAAAGCTTAGAAGTGATAGGAGTCTAAATTGAACTGGGAAAAAACTGAAGTTTATTTTTTAGTTCCCAAGAAATCTATTATTAATATATTAATATTAAAGATGTAGATGGTATAGGTTATAATGGTATAGACTAAACAGTAGATTTTTATAATTATAGTATTTCATGTTAACTTTCAGCTTGGAACTTGGGTGTGCAATCTGATAAGAACCCAGTGGCAATGAGAGAGTTTTTCATGCTTTCTTACAAGGTAAGTTACTTCTAATAAGTATCTCATGCATGGATCACAAAGATATAACCATTAGTTTATAGTCAAGAGTTAAATTGACTCTTGACCTAGGAACTTTTAATACATGTCTAAGCAGGAATGATCTAAGAAGAATTTGATCCCTATAGAATATGTGTGAATATGGGGCAGGTTTCCCTATACCAAAATACCACACACACCCATCATGGAGCCTAAAATTCTACCATTAGGGATTTATTCCTTTGCAGAGACATTTCAATCTACCAGAGACCTATGTATATTAAAATCTAGGTATATTTAGGAGGGGAAGAATCTAAGCAGTTGTCAATTACCAACACATTGGGAAGAGTTATGGGTATAAGTCAATAGGAATATAGAATAAGTGTCTGAGGACAAGCAGGGGCTGAAAAGGAAGATAAGAAGCTTGGATCTACTTTATAACTTTTCTTACACCAGGTCCTGTATATCAGAATGTGTGAACTTGTTACTCAATTATGAACATTTTAAAATAATTATAAACCCCCAAGGTAGAGGTTAAACCCTAAAAGACAATCAGGTATTGATGGGGGAATAAAGGGGGAGGGATAAAGAATATCTCTCATATATATTCAGAAAAACAGTCTAATATGCTGAGATAGATTAAATATTAAAAGTTTTAGAGATGGAAAGAAATGAGATTATCTAGCATAACCTCCTTACCTTACATATGAGTAACCCAAGGCCTAGAGAGAGTGAATGTCTTAAAATGTTATTGATTCAGTGATGGTGACGATTATGATCACTAAATGTTTTGGAAGATTAAGAAATAATCTTTGAGAATTTAGGTATAATTGCCCTTTAATTTACATGAAATAACGTAGTTTTAGTTTTGATGTTTGTGATAGCACTAGTAGGATTGGTATGTAAGTATCACAAGTAGTCTAGGATTTCATTGTAGTAGAAAGGTAGGTGTTTTACTCTAAAGCTAGAGGACAAGGTTTAGTGATAAGGTTATGCCTAATACCTAACAAGATTTGACATTGTCTCTTTCTACCATGCAATATATGTACCATACAATACATGTACTAATTTCAATTACAATACATGTAGTAAGCTCTAGTCAATACAGAGGAATAAATTTGCCAGGGGAAAAAAACCACTTGGAAATTACAACATAAACTACAAAGTAAATCACTAGATAGAAATACAGAGGGAAATGTCACTGGGAAAGATAGGAAAACTGTGAAGAAATGAAGCTTTTTATCTCTAGGAAGGTGCTATAAACAATGGAAAGTAATATAAAATTAAAACTGTAAGTCACTGTTATAGTTTGTATCATTTTTAAGGTGAAATGTGCTTTTCCAGCTGAATTTTGCATTTCAAATAGGAGGTTGCTGATTTTCATTCTGATTGTTTGTTTTCACCTGGCAGAAGTCTCACTATTCATTGATGTTCTGGTTATTTCTTATCAGCTGTCCCAGTTTTGTCCTTCTGATCAAATAGTTCTGATTGCACAGAAAACATGTTTACTCATGGCAGCTGCAATTGATCTAGAGCAAGGGAGAAAGGCTTCAACAACTTTGGAACAGGTAATGTGCAGCCTTCACATTTAAAACAAGAATCCCATGTGCTATTTGATACCTTTCCCTTCTTTGGTGCTGTCCTTTCTCATTCCCTTTAGAGAATCATTCCTCTATTCCAGCAGAATCTTTTTTTTATTTTTATTTTTAAATTTTTTATTGTATAGTATAACATTTATACAAAGCAACGAAATAGAAAATCAATAGTTTTCAAAGCACTCTTCAACAAGTACTTACAGGACAAATCCCAGAGTTTGACATAGGCTACCATATGATCCTCTCCGATTTTTCCTTCTAACTACTCCAGAATATAGGAGGCTAAAGGGCTTAAATATTTTTTTATCATCACAATCAACTTTTTTTCCTTCTTTTTTTGTGAAAAATAACATATAAATAAAAAAGCAATAAATTTCAAAGCACAGCACCACAGTTAGTTGTAGAACATATTTCAGACTTTGACATGTGTTATAATTTCAAAATTTTAGGTTTTTACTTCTAGCTGTTCTAAAATACTGGAGACTAAAAGAGATAGCAATTTAATGATTCAGTATTCATATTCAGTTGTTAGGTCCTGTCTTCTTTGTATGATCCACCATCAACTTTGATCTTTCCTACCTCTTTTTAGAGCTGTTTGGGCTATGGCAATTCTAAATTTCTGATACTGGAAGAGTCTGTCACTAATATGGGGTAGGGAGATGGAACTATCTGATGTTCTGGAGAGGCTGGGCTAGGTTTCAGGACTTATCTGGACCAGGGACCCATCTGGAGGTTGTAGGTTTCTGGAAAGTTACTCCAGTGCATGGAACTCTTATGGAGTCTTATATATTGCCCTAGGTGTTCTTCAGGATTAGCTTGAATGCTCCTGGTTGGGGGTTGGCAGGTTTTGATATATAGCAATGTCTAACTGAAGCTTGCATAAGAGCAACCTCCAGAGTAGGCTCTTGATTCTATTTGAACTCTCTCTGCCACTGATACTTTATTAATTACACGTCTTTTCCCCCTTTTGGGCAGATGTAATTGTTGATCCCATGGTGTCAGGTCTAGATTCATCCTTAGGAGTCATCTCCCACATCACCAAGGAGACTTTCACCCCTGGATGTCATGTCCCATATAGGAGGGATAACAATGATTTCACCTGTGGAGTTGGGCTTAGAGAGACTGAGGCCACTTATGAGCAACAACAGAGGTCCTCCAGAAGTATCCCTTTTTATTTTAATTTATTTTTTCTTTGTTAATTTTTTAATTTTTAAAAAATATAACAAGAAACAAACACATTCTTAACATATGATCATTCCGTTCTATGTATATAATCAGTAATTCACAATATCATCACATAGTTATATATTCATCATCATGATCATTTCTTAGAACATTTGCATCAATTCAGAAAAAGAAATAAAAATAAAACAAAAAAAGCATACATACCATCCCCCTTACCCTCCCTTTAATTGATCACTAGCATTTAAAACTACTAAATTTATTTTAACATTTGTTCCCCCTATTATTTATTTTTATTCCATATGTTTTACTCATCTATCAATAAGGTAGATAAAAACCTTCAGACACAAGGTTTTCGCAATCACACAGTCACATTGCAAAAGCTATATCATTATGCAATCATCTTGAAGAAACATGGCTACTGGAGATAGGGGGCCAAGATGGCGGCTTAGTAAGGTACGTGAGTCTTAGTTCCTCCTCCAAAGCAACTACTAGGTGAACTGAAACAGTGCAGAACAGCTCCCGGGGCCACGGAAGGGAATGGACACACAGCGTACCCCAGTCTGGACTGGTTAGTCTGACTGCGAGACTCGGCTGCGGTGAGATCCCCAAACGGCGCGCGATTTCCCGAGCAGCGGCAGCTGTGGCGGCCGGAGCTCCTCCCTCCCTCCTTCCCAGGCCAGCTGAGAGTCTCGGAGAGGCAAGTTTCCCAAGACGAGGCGCCCGGCGCCCCTCTTTTGCAGGCGGCTTCCTGGTCCGGCTACGAGTCTCAGATCAGAGGGCTACCCAAGCCGCGGTGGCCCTCCCCCGCGGGCGGATTCCTGGTCCGGTGGCGAATTCCCCGGGCCCACCGCAGCCGGCGACCAGCCACAGGGTCCCCTCAAGCCGCGGCAGCAGACGCCCCCACCACGTGCGGCCCCCCGAACCAACGGAGAGAATTGGATTGGAAATCCCCGCCACGGAGATCGGTGACCAGGGGGATCCCTTCCAAACACGTGAGACAAATGTGTGTTAAGAGCGCCACCTACTCGGCAGGATAAGAAAAACAGAACCCAGAGATTTCACAGAAAAATCTTACAACCTTGTTGGGTCCGACACCCAGGGAAATCTAACTAAATGCCCAGATGCCAGCAGCAGAAGATAACGGTCCACGCTCAGAAGATTGAGAATATGGCCCAGTCAAAGGAACAAACCAATAGTTCAAATGAGATACAAGAGCTGAGACAACTAATGCTGAATATACGAACAGAAATGGAAAACCTCTTCAAAAATGAAATCGATAAATTGAGGGAGGACATGAAGAAGACATGGGCTGAACATAAAGAAGAAATAGAAAAACTGAAAAAACAAATCACAGAACTTATGGAAGTGAAGGACAAAGTAGAAAAGATGGAAAAAACAATGCATGCCTACAATGATAGATTTAAAGAGACAGAAGATAGAATTAGTGATTTGGAGGATGGAACATCTGAATTCCAAAAAGAAACAGAAACTATTGGGAAAAGAATGGAAAAATTTGAACAGGGTATCAGGGAACTTAAGGACAATATGAACCGCACAAATATACGTGTTGTGGGTGTCCCAGAAGGAGAAGAGAAGGGAAAAGGAGGAGAAAAACTAATGGAAGAAATTATCACTGAAAATTTCCCAACTCTTATGAAAGACCTAAAATTACAGATCCAAGAAGTGCAGCGCACCCCAAAGAGATTAGACCCAAATAGGCGTTCTCCAAGACACTTACTAGTTAGAATGTCAGAGGTCAAAGAGAAAGAGAGGATCTTGAAAGCAGCAAGAGAAAAACAATCCATCACATACAAGGGAAACCCAATAAGACTATGTGTAGATTTCTCAGCAGAAACCATGGAAGCTAGAAGACAGTGGGATGATATATTTAAATTACTAAGAGTGAAAAACTGCCAACCAAGACTTCTATATCCAGCAAAATTGTCCTTCAAAAATAAGGGAGAAATTAAAACATTTTCAGACAAAAAGTCACTGAGAGAATTTGTGACCAAGAGACCAACTCTGCAAGAAATACTAAAGGGAGCACTAGAGTCAGATATGAAAAGACAGAAGAGAGAGGTATGGAGAAGAGTGTAGAAAGAAGGAATATCAGATATGATATATATAATACAAAAGACAAAATGTTAGAGGAAAATATTATCCAAACAGTAATAACTCTAAATGTTAATGGACTGAATTCCCCAATCAAAAGACATAGATTGGCAGAATGGATTAAAAAACAGGATCCTTCTATATGCTGTCTACAGGAAACACATCTTAGACCGAAAGATAAACATAGGTTGAAAGTGAAAGGTTGGGAAAAGATATTTCATGCAAATAACAACCAGAAAAGAGCAGGAGTGGCTATACTAATATCCAACAAATTAGACTTCAAATGTAAACAGTTAAAAGAGACAAAGAAGGACACTCTCTACTAATAAAAGGAACAATTAAACAAGAAGACATAACAATCATAAATATTTACGCACCGAACCAGAATGCCCCAAAATATGTGAGGAATACACTGCAAACACTGAAAAGGGAAACAGACTCATATACCATAATAGTTGGAGACTTCAACTCACCACTCTCATCAATGGACAGAACATCTAGACAGAGGATCAATAAAGAAATAGAGAATCTGAATATTACTATAAATGAGCTAGACTTAACAGACATTTATAGGACATTACATCCCACAACAGCAGGATACACCTTTTTCTCAAGTGCTCATGGATCATTCTCAAAGATAGACCATATGCTGGGTCACAAAGCAAGTCTTAACAAATTTAAAAAGATTGAAATCATACACAACACTTTCTCGGATCATAAAGGAATGAAGTTGCAAATAATAGGCGGAGTGCCAGAAAATTCACAAATACGTGGAGGCTCAACAACACACTCCTAAACAACAAGTGGGTCGAAGAAGAAATTGCTAGAGAAATTAGCAAATACCTCGAGGCGAATGAAAATGAAAACACAACATATCAAAACTTATGGGACGCAGCAAAGGCAGTGCTAAGAGGGAAATTTATTGCCCTAAATGCCTATATCAGAAAAGAAGAAAAGGCAAAAATGCAGGAATTAACTGTCCACTTGGAAGAACTGGAGAAAGAACAGCAAACTAATCCCAAAGCAAGCAAAAGGAAAGAAATAACAAAGATTAGAGCAGAAATAAATGAAAACAATAGAGAAAATCAATAAGGCCAGAAGTTGGTTCTATGAGAAAATCAATAAGATTGATGGGCCCTTAGCAAGATTGATAAAAAGAAGAAGAGAGAGGATGCAAATAAATAAGATCAGAAATGGAAGAGGAGACATAACTACTGACCTCACAGAAATAAAGGGGGTAATAACAGGATACTATGAACAACTTTACGCTAATAAATACAACAATTTAGAGGAAATGGACGGGTTCCTGGAAAGACATGAACAACCAACTTTGACTCAGGAAGACATAGATGACCTCAACAAACCAATCACAAGTAAAGAAATTGAATTAGTCATTCAAAAGCTTCCTAAAAAGAAAAGTCCAGGACCAGATGGCTTCACATCTGAATTCTATCAAACATTCCAGAAAGAATTAGTACCAACTCTCCTCAAACTCTTCAAAAAAATCGAAGCGGAGGGAAAGCTACCTAATTCATTCTATGAAGCCAACATCACCCTCATACCAAAACCAGGCAAAGATATTACAAAAAAAGAAAACTACAGGCCAATCTCTCTAATGAATATAGATGCAAAAATCCTCAATAAAATTCTAGCAAATCGTATCCAACAACACATTAAAAGAATTATACACCATGACCAAGTAGGATTCATCCCAGGTATGCAAGGATGGTTCAACATAAGAAAATCAATTAATGTAATACACCATATCAACAAATCAAAGCAGAAAAATCACATGATCATCTCAATTGATGCAGAGAAGGCATTTGACAAGATTCAACATCCTTTCCTGTTGAAAACACTTCAAAGGATAGGAATACAAGGGATCTTCCTTAAAATGATAGAGGGAATATATGAAAAACCCACAGCTAATATCATCCTCAATGGGGAAAAATTGAAAACTTTCCCCCTAAGATCAGGAACAAGACAAGGATGTCCACTATCACCACTATTATTCAACATTGTGTTGGAGGTTCTAGCCAGAGCAATTAGACAAGAAAAAGAAATACAAGGCATCAAAATTGGAAAGGAAGAAGTAAAACTATCACTGTTTGCAGACGATATGATACTATACATCGAAAACCCGGAAAAATCCACAACAAAACTACTAGAGCTAATAAATGAGTACAGCAAAGTAGCAGGTTACAATATCAACATTCAAAAATCTGTAACATTTTTATACACTAGCAATGACCAAGCGGAGGGGGAAATCAAGAAACGAATCCCATTTACAATTGCAACTAAAAGAATAAAATACCTAGGAATAAATTTAACTAAAGAGACAAAAAACCTATATAAAGAAAACTACAAAAAACTGCTAAAAGAAATCACAGAAGACCTAAATAGATGGAAGGGCATACCGTGTTCATGGATTGGAAGGCTAAATATAGTTAAGATGTCAATCCTACCTAAATTGATTTACAGATTCAATGCAATACCAATCAAAATCCCAACAACTTATTTTTCAGAAATAGAAAAACCAATAAGCAAATTTATCTGGAAGGGCAGGGTGCCCCGAATTGCTAAAAACATCTTGAGGAAAAAAAACGAAGCTGGAGGTCTCGCACTGCCTGACTTTAAGGCATATTATGAAGCCACAGTGGTCAAAACAGCATGGTATTGGCATAAAGATAGATATATCGACCAATGGAATCGAATAGAGTGCTCAGATATAGACCCTCTCATCTATGGACATTTGATCTTTGATAAGGCAGTCAAGCCAACTCACCTGGGACAGAAGAGTCTCTTCAATAAATGGTGCCTAGGGAACTGGATATCCATATGCAAATGAATGAAAGAGGACCCGTATCTCACACCCTATACAAAAGTTAACTCAAAATGGATCAAAGATCTAAACATTATGTCTAAGACCATAAAACAGTTAGAGGAAAATGTAGGGAGATATCTTATGAATCTTACAATTGGAGGCAGTTTTATGGACCTTAAACCTAAAGCAAGAGCACTGAGGAAGGAAATAAATAAATGGGAACTCCTCAAAATTAAACACTTTTGTGCATCAAAGAACTTCATCAAGAAAGTAGAAAGACAGCCTACACAATGGGAAACAATATTTGGAAACGACATATCAGATAAAGGTCTAGTATCCAGAATTTATAAAGAGATTGTTCAACTCAACAACAAAAAGACAGCCAACCCAATTACAAAATGGGAAAAAGACTTGAATAGACACCTCTCAGAGGAGGAAATACAAATGGCCAAAAGGTACATGAAGAGATGCTCAGTGTCCCTGGCCATTAGAGAAATGCAAATCAAAACCACAATGAGATATCATCTCACACCCACCAGAATGGCCATTATCAACAAAACAGAAAATGACAAGTGCTGGAGAGGATGCGGTGAAAGAGGCACACTTATCCACTGTTGGTGGAATGTCAAATGGTGCAACCACTGTGGAAGGCAGTTTGGCGGTTCCTCAAAAAGCTGAATATAGAATTGCCATACGACCCAGCAATACCATTGCTGGGAATCTACTCAAAGGCATTAAGGGCAAAAACTCAAACGGACATTTGCACACCAATGTTTATAGCAGCGTTATTTACAATTGCAAAGAGATGGAAACAGCCAAAATGTCCATCAACAGACGAGTAGCTAAACAAACTGTGGTATATACATACGATGGAATATTATGCAGCTTTAAGACAGGATAAAATTATGAAGCATGTAATAACATGGATGGACCTAGAGAACATTATGCTGAGTGAGTCTAGCCAAAAACTAAAAGACAAATACTGTATGGTCCCAATGATGTGAATCGACATTCGAGAATAAACTTGGAATATGTCATTGGTAACAGAGTTCAGCAGGAGTTAGAAACAGGGTAAGATAATGGGTAATTGGAGCTGATGGGATACAGACTGTGAAACAGGACTAGATACAAAAACTCAAAAATGGACAGCACAATAATACCTAATTGTAAAGTAATCATGTTAAAACACTGAATGAAGCTGCATCCGAGCTATAGGTTTTTGTTTTGTTTTGTTTTGTTTTGTTTTGTTTTGTTTTGTTTTGTTCTTACTATTATTACTTTTATTTTTTTTCTCTATATTTACATTCTATATCTTTTTCGGTTGTGTTGTTAGTTCTTCTAAACCGATGCAAATGTACTAAGAAACGATGATCATGCATCTATGTGATGAAGTTAAAAATTACTGATTACATATGTAGAATGGTATGATTTCTAAATGTTGGGTTAATTTCTTTTTTTCTGTTAATTAATAAAAAAAATTAAAAAAAAAAAAAGAAACATGGCTACTGGAACACAGCACTACATTTTCTAGTAGTTCCCTCCAGCCTCTCCATTACATTTTACCTAACAAGGTGATATCTATTTAATGCATAAGAATAACTTCCAGGATAGCATCTCAACTCTGTTTGGAATCTCTCAGCCATTGACTCTTTATTTTGTCTCATTTAGCTCTTCCCCCTTTTGGTCAAGAAGGTTTTCTCAATCCCTTGATGCTGAGTCCCAGCTCATTCTAGGATTTCTGTTCCACGTTACCAGGAAGGTTCACACCCCTGGGAGTCATATCCCACTTAAGAGGGCAAGGACGGTGAATTTGCTTGTTGTCTTGGCTGGGAGAGAGGCCACATCTGAGCAACAAAAGAGGTTCTCTTGGGGGTGACTCATAGACCTAATTTTAAGTAGGCTTAACCTATCCTTTGCGGGGTTAAGTTTCATATGAAAAAAACCCCAGGATTGGGGGCTTCGCCTATTGCTTTGGTTGTCCCCATTGCTTGTGAGAATATCACAAATTCTCCACTTGGGGAAGTTGAATTTTCCCCCTTTCTCACCAGTTCCCCAAGGGGACTTTGCAAATACTTTTTTATTCACTGTTCAAATAACTCTGGGATTTATCGGGGCATCTCTCTACACCAGCAGAATCTTGATTTCAGACATCTGTAATGACTTATTCCTTCCTAAGCAAAGGTCACATTTGGTTTGACCTCTTCTATTTAAAAATTTTTTTTATTAGACAAGATACACATTCTCAGAAAAACCACACAGAAAATATGAAATTCCCATATATAGCCCCCCTCATACAGTTTTCCCTAACATTTTGCATTAGTGTGGTACCATTGATGCAACATCATTATTATCATAATTATGCTATTAACTAGTCCATAGTTTACATTAGGATCCACTCTTGTGTTGTACAATCCTATGTTTTTTTTTAATTCTAGTAACAAATATATAACCTTAAGTTCGCCCTTTTAACCATATTCAGATATATAATTCAGTGCTGTTAATTACATCCACAGTGTTGTGCTACTATCACCACCATCCATTACCAAAATTTTTTTGTCACCCCAAGCAGAAATTCTGTACCAATTAATTGGCCTCTTTTAAGAAGATTGAATCTCTTCTTTTAAAATCCCTCTTCTATGGACCACTCTTTCCTAATCTGCTTTTAAATATTCTTTTTTATCTCTTGTTTTTTTAATTAAGAAATCTTCACAGATATACATTCTATACATGGTATACCAGCAATGGTTCATAATATCATCACACAGTTGTGTATTCATTACCATTATCATTTTTTAGAACATTATCATCACTCCAGAAAAAGGATTAAAAAGAAAAAACTGATACATATCATACAGCTTAACCCTCCCTTTCATTGACCACTAGTGTTTCCATCTACCCAATTTATTTTACCCTTTGTCCCCCCTATTATTTATTTATTTATTTATATCCATATTTTTTACTCATCTGTCCATACCCTGGATATAAGGAGCATCAGGCACAAGGTTTTCACAATCACACAGTCACACTGTAAATGTTATGTCTTCATACAGTCGTCTTTAAGAATCTAGGCTACTGGAACACAGCTCAACAGTTTCAGGTACTTCCCTCTAGCCACTCCAATATGCCATAAACTGCAAAGGAAGATCTATGTCATGCATAAGAATATTCTCCAGGATAATGTCTCAACTCTGTTTGAAATCTCTCAGCCACTGAAACTTTGTTTTGGGTCATTTCTCCCCACCCCCGCTTTTGGTCAAAAAGCCTTTCTCAATCTCTTGATGCTGGATCCCAGCTTATCTAGGGCTTTCTGTCCCACGTTGCCAGGGAGATTTACACTCCTGGGAGTCACATAGGAGGGAGGGGAGTGAGTTCAACAGCTGAGTTGGCTGAGAGAGAGATGCCACAGCTAAGCAACAAAAGAGGTTCTCTGAGGTTGATTCTTAGGTATAACTTTAAGTAGGCTTAGCCTATCCTTTGCAGGAATAAGTTTCATAGGGACAAACCCCAAGATCAAGGGCTTAGCCTGTTGATGTTGTTGTCCCCACTGCTTGCGAGAATATTAGAAATTCTCCAAATAGAGAAGTTGGATATTTCCTCCTTTCTCCCCAGTCCCCCAAGGGGGCTTTGCAAATACTTCTATATTTACTGCCCAAATCACTCTGTGATTTATCGGGGCATCACACTAACCTGGACAAACCAACAAAATCTAATGCCCTATGCAAGGTTTAAATATTCTTTATCTTTGTTGTCTTCTTGTGATTATATATGATCCCTAAGACTTTTCCCTCTGCTTTTATTTTCTTTCACACATTTTCTAAAGAAGAATTCATTTATTTCCACAGCTTTGATAGCCATCTGAAAATAAGGATTTACTTATCTTGTTTTTCTTCATACCATTGCATTTGCTTTCTTTGGCCCACATTTTATGCTGCTGTTCTTAAATGTCTCATGTCTCATCATTATTGCAATTTTAGCAAAATAAGGTAAAATTCCTTACCATTGCTAAATTCCACTATCAGCTTCTCCAACTTTGCCCCTTTTAGAAGATAACATCTCAGTCTTCCATACACCAAATGATTGGTTGCCTTTAGTTCTTTACCTTCCTTCTTTCATTCTAATAAAATTGTCTCTAAGTCACACCACCAGCATTTCTTGTATAATTTTAAGATCTAGATCCTCTCTCCTTGTTTTCTCTAACCTGGAAAAAGAAAAGTTCCTAATTTCTCATACTTCCCAGCATTTCTTCTTTTCAACTAGTATGAAATCCTTTTCACTGTTTATTCTCTTCCTCCTCAAGCTCTTCTTTCATATTAATCCTTAGATTTGGAGCAAATTCTCACCAGATCTCTTCCAAATTATTTCCCTATCTTTCCCTTCCCTTGTTGAATTCAACTCAAAAACATTTGAGTACCAAGTGTTCTGGTAGATCTGGGGGGATAGAGAGATTAAGAGGGGACTCTTAAAAAGCTTTCTTTTAAGAAGCCTTTCCATTGTAAAAAGAGATGAGAAAAGAATTTACTTGACCCAGAGTAAACCAAAAAGCAACCATTCTGCTTCTTAACAAGGGTAATTTTATTCTCAGTAGGGATTATTGCTTTACTAAAAAAATACTAATAACATATTATTTTTATATGTGCTTTTAACTTTTTAAAAGTTTTTTCTTTTCAGTTGGTTGTTCTAAGTTTGATCAATTTTGTATCTCCGTGAAGAGAGATCAAATTGAAATGGGTGAAATTTCACAAACACTTAAGTACAGTCCTTAAATTTTTTGTTTGTTTCTAACAACTGTTTTTTTTTTCTGTGTTCTTTTTCTTGTACACTTCTGTGTTCCCTCAGAATTCTAACCTAGTAACCCTTCTAAGTCTTCTTTACTTTTGAAAGCATATCTATTTAGGTAATTTGAGCACTTTCAATTTCTGCCTTTCACCTCCTGGGTATGGTCCCAATGACTTAGACCAAGTACTCTCTGACTCTCTGACTGAAGAATTGTTGAGTTCCTTTATAAACATCTGCTCCTTGTTCTCTAACCCCCCATAAATTCAGATATTTCCGAATAATAAGATAATGAAGGAATATGGATAGACCATATAATCTTAACCTCCATCGTCTCAACCTTCTGGAGATGAATTAGAGAAAGTGAAAGATGGTTTAAAAATATAGTCATTGTAATATATCAAGGACCCACATTTTCTTAGAGAAGAATTGGGTAAAGTACTACTGGCTAGTCAAATATGGCCTATACCCTGTTTTTATACAGCCTGAGAGTTTTGAGAATGATTTTTACATTTATAAAGGGTTGCAAATGAAAACAATATTTGATAGCGAGTACACATGGCTGAGAAAGCCTAAAATACTTTTTTACTCTCTGGCCTTTTACAGGAAAAAGTGTCCCAACCCCTGTATTAGATTATTCTGTTAATAGATTTATTGAGTTCTAACTCACATGCCATACAATTCACCAATTTAATGTGTTCAATTCACAGAGTTGTGAACTTATCAACACAGTCTAATTTTAGAACATTTTCATCGACATGAAAAGAACCCCCTTACCTTTTAGCATTCAGTCTTCATCCCCACCATTAGCCCCAGCCAACTACTAATCTATTTTCTTTCCTTATGAATTGTCTATTCTGAACAATTCAGATAAATGTAGTCTTATGTGACTGGTCCTTGTATAATTTTTTATAATGTTTTCAAAGTTCATCAGTGTTGTAGTGTGTATCAAAACTTCATTCTTTTTATGGCCATATACCCCTCCATTATATGGATAGATGGCATTTATTTATCCATTCATCAGTTGATGGACATTTGTGTTGTTTCTCCTTTTTTTATTATTATGGATAATGCTGTAATTAACATTCATGTACAAGTTTTTGCGTGGATGTATGTTTTCATTTCTCTTGAGTATATACCCTGAAGAGGAATTGCTGGGACATATGCTAACTCTGTCTTTAACCTTTTGAGGAAGTGCCAGACCATTTGCCAAAGCAAAGTCAGTAATTTCTTTTCCCTACTTCTTCCCCTGTGTTGGGTTGCACTTTTCATGTTTCTTTGCATATTTCATAAAATTTTTTAAAAACTGGACATTTTAGATAACATATTGTAGCATCTTTGGATACTGATCTGCCCCTCAGGCTCATTGTTGTTATTGTTTGCTTGTTTATTTGTTTAATGACTTGACTGGGCTTGTTCAGTGAATTCTACTTCCCCCTCAATGTATAGCCCCTGATGTCACTCCTCAGTGGCTTCTCAGAAGACATAGCTTTGGGCACAGTCATGCAGACGCATTGCCCCCATGAGATGGCAGTCCTTTCTTTGACTGGTTCTTTCCATGATCTTTCTGTTAAGCTTTGTCTCTTGATATCACACCAGTGTCAGTCTTGACTAATTGCTAGGTGATTACACTGGGAATTTTTTGTTTTGTTTTTGTATGTTTTGGTTTTTTTAACTATGCTTTACAGTTTGATCCAATTGAATTTAGGCACCTTTGAAGGGGTAGGTCTTCTTAGCTGTCTCTTTCCTTGATTATCTCTGTAAACGTCTAGCTGTTCTAACTTTTTGTTTGTTGTTATTATGAAGCTACCAACCTCCTCTTAATTACTCACCATCAAAATCTCCATTATTTTTGATAGTGCCCTTAGAGTTAAACTTCTCCAAGCTCTGTTGCAAATAATGCCAGCCTCCTTAGGGAAAGCTATAGAGGTCTCTGTTCTAATGTCCTGCCTCTCTGGGTAAAAACTCTGCATTGTTGTTTGGGAGCTGGGGTTAGGGACAGTGACCTACTTCTTTCAGGGTGACATCCCAGCTCTCCAGGTGGAGTTCTGGGCAGGCATGTAATCTTGGTTTGCTTTCCACAGCATGGAAACTTTGTTCTATGACAATCTGGGGCAAAGGTGATCAAGGCTCAGTATTCTCAGCCTGCTGTACCTGGGGTTGAATTTCTGCCCTATGAAAGGGGACTTGGTGGAAAGAGGGAGCTCTTTATCATTGAAACTAATTCACTGCATTTTTGACAAATAGACTGAATTGCTGAATCGTGCTCTTGAGCAGATCCATAAGTGCAAAGACATCTGGACTCTCCTGAAAGAAACAGGTACATTGGGAATTGGAAATTTAGTAATACTGTTATGAAGGGGGTCTAAAATCTGAATAACCTAAATCTTTTAGTCGGTATTTTTGCCTATCATATCTGTTTTTTACTCTTGGTCAAATGACTGCTTGAATTAAAAATATTTTTATCTTGCTTTTTATGAAAGGATATTATTGAATATAAAATTAAGATCATTATTGTTGAAATAACATTATTGCTCTTAGGTCACTAGATTTAATGTCTAATTTAATCAGACCTTACCTCTGGATAAATATAGGCTTCCAAACCACAATGAAGATATCAAATACTGCTAACATTTTGTTATGAAGTAATCAAAATAGTAGTAAACTTTTAAAATTTATATAATAGTTTGCTACTGTTTCCTCAATAAGGATGCTATTTGCTTTTTGGGGGGGAGTACATGGTCCAGGAATCAAACCCAGGTCTCCCACATGGAAGGCAAGCATTCTTCCATTGAACCACCCATGCACCCAATGCTATTTGCTTTTAACTAACATATATTTAAGCAATATATATGTACCTTCTCTGTGTTGCATAGAAAATATTCGGGAAGGAAAGGTAAGGTCAAAACTGTAAATACTGACTGCCTCTAGGAAATATGTTGAAAGCAGGGTGACAGCTGATTTTTTTTACTTCATACAGTTCTGTACTTTTACAAAAAGCATATATTACTTTTATAATAAAATACTTTACAAGAAAAATCCCACCATCACATTGCTTCAAGGGATGTGAAATTCATTTATACTTTTATAGTGCCCAACTTTTTGCTGTAAATTGTGCTGGATTGGTTATTATATTAGCCAGAAAATATTTATTTGGTACCTACTTTGTGACAGATGCTATAAGCTAATAGAAATATAACAGTTTCTTTGTTTGTGTTGGCTAGCATTTTCCAGATAATGTTAAGTAATAATGATTATAGTATATATTCTTATTTCGTTCCAGTTTTAAGTCTGCTTTTACCTTTTTAAGGATGATATTGGCTTTTAGGTTTAGATAGGTTTCTTTTCTTAACTTTTTTTGTTATATAATATATCATATATACAAAGCAAAACAAGAAAAAAAGCATTGATTTTCAAAGCACACTTCAACAAGTAGTTACGCAACAGATCCCAGAGTTTGTCATGGACTGCCATACAATCCTCTCAGATTTTTCCTTCTAGTTGCTCAAAAACACTAGAGGCTAGAAGGAATATTAATATAGTGATTCAGCAGCCATACCATTTGTTAAATCCCATTTTCTCTGTTATACCTCCTCCTTCTTTAATCCTTCTCCCAACCTATAAGGATCTCTGGGGAATGCCTGCTCTGACTTTTTCATGTTGAGGAGTGTCCACACTGGAGGATGGGGGATGTAATTAACTGGCAATCCTGGAGAGGCTGGTTCCTCTAGATTTCAGGATTTATTTGAGCTAGGAACCCTCTTGGAATTATATGTTCCAGGAAGGCAAACCTAGTGTGTGAAACTTTTCTAAAGTCTCAGTTCAAGCCCTAGGTGTTCTTAAGGGTCAATAGGAGTGATGTTCATTGGGGTTTGGCAAACCCTGGCAATTAGTACTATCTGACACTTGCACAAGAACAGCCTCTTTACTCCATTTGATCTCTCATGGCCACTGATGCCTTATTTTATTACACTTTTTCCTCCTTTTGGTCAGGAAGGCATTTTCAATCCTATGATGCCAGTGCCAGACTCATCCCCAGGAGTCATGCCCCACGTTGTCAGGGAGATTTTCAACCCTGAATGGCTTGTACCATGTAGGGGGGAGGGCAACAATTTTCCTTGCAGAGTTCATCTTAGAGAGAGAGAGGCCACATCTGAGCAACAAAGAGGCTTTCTGGAAACAACTCTTAGGCCTCCTTATGATTAGTCTTAGCTTCTCCCCTATGGAACTAAGTTCATAAAAGCAAGCCTCAAAATCTAAGTCTTGACCTATTTTCTTGGGCCTATTTTCCTGGGAGTCTTAAGTGGTTGGGAGGGTATCTGGGGTTTCCCAGTTGGGAAAGTTTAATAGTTCCACATATATATTTTCCCCTTCAGTTCCTCAAGAGACTCTACTAATACTTTTTTTTAACTTTTTTATTGTATAATATTACATACGTACAAGGCAAAGAAATAAAGAAGCAATAGTTTTCAGAATACTCTTTGACAAGTGGTTACAGGACAGATCCCAGAGTTTGTCATGGACTACCATATGATCCTCCCAGATTTTTCCTTCTAGCTGCCCCAGAATATAGGAGGCTAGAAGTCATAAATACTTTTTTATCATCACAATCGACTTTTCTTTCTTTTTTTGTGAAACATGACATAAATACAAAAAAAAGCAATACATTTCAAAGCACAGCACCTGTGCTGGTTTGAAGGGATGTATGTCTCCTAGAAAAGCCATGTTTTAATCTAAATCTCATTTCATAAAGGCAGAATAATCCCTATTCAATACTGTATGTTTGAAACTGTAATCAGATCATCTCCCTGGAGATGTGATTTAATCAAGAGTGGTTGTTAAACTGGATTAGGTGATGACTTGTCTCCACCCATTTGGGTGGGTCTTGATTAGTTTCTGAAGTCCTATAAAAGAGGAAACATTTTGTTGAAGAATGGGAGTGATTCAGAGAGAGGAGAGCAGAATGACATAGCCACAAGAAGCAGAGTCCACCAGCCAGTGACCTTTGGAGATGAAGAAGGAACATGCCTCCTGGGGAGCTTCATGAAACAGGAAACCAGGAGAAGAAGCTAGCAGATGACACCGTGCTCGCCATGTGCCCTTCCAGATGAGAGAGGAACCCTGACTATGTTCACCATGTGCCTTTCCAGATGAGAGAGAAACTGACTGTGTTCACCATGTGCCCTTCTCACTTCAGAAAGAAACCATGAACTTCATCGACCTTCTTGAACCAAGGTATCTTTCCCTGGATGCCTTTGATTGGACATTTCAATAGATTGGTTTTAATTGCGACATTTTCTCAGCCTTAGAACTGTAAACTAGCAACTTATTAAATTCCCCTTTTTAAAACCATTCCATTTCTGGTATGTTGCATTCTGACAGCTAGCAAACTAGAACAACATCCCAGAGTATATTAAGATAATCAAAAAGTATTGGCAAAGTCCCTTGAGGGATGGGAGAAAAATTTAGGAACTATTAAACTTTACCACCAGGGAAACCCTGGATACTGTGCCAAACCTTAGGGACACCCAAATCAATAGGCCAAGCCCTTGACCTTAAGACTTGCTCTTGTGAAGCTTATGTATGTAGCAGAGAAGCTTAACCTACCTATCGTTATGCATAAGGGTCACCTCCAGAGGACCTCTTTTGCTGCTCAGATATGGCCGTTTCTGGTATATTGCATTCCAGCAGCTAGCAAACTAGAACAGCACCACAGTTAATTGTAGAACATATTTCAGAATTTTACATGGGTTACAATGCCACAATTTTAGGTTTTTACTTCTAGCTTCTCTAAGATTCTGGAGACTAAAAGAAATATCAATTTAATGATTCAGCAATCATATTCATTTGTTAAATCCTATCTTCTCTGTATAAGTCCACCATCACCTTTGATCTTTCTCTCCCTCTCTTTAGCAGTGTTTAGGCTATGGCCATTCTAACATTTTCATGTTGGAAAGGTCTGTCAATAATATAGGGTAGGGAGATGGAACTATCTAATGTTCTAGAGAGGCTGGGCCCTTTAGGTTTCAGGACTTATCTGGTCCAGGGACCTATCTGGAGGTTGTAGGTTTCTGGAAAGTTGCTCTAGTGCCTGGAACCCTTGTGGAATGTTATATATTGCCCTAGGTATTCTTCAGGATTGGCTGGAATGATCCTGGTTGGGGTTTGGCAAGTTATGGTACATAGCAATGTCCAACTGAAGCTTGCATAAGAGCAACCTCCAGAGTAGCCTCTCGACTCTGAACTCTCTCTGCCACTGCTACTTTATTAGTTGTACTTCTTTTCCCCCTTTTGGTCAGGATGGAATTGTTGATCCCAAGGTGCCAGGGCCAGGCTCATCCCTGGGAGTTATCTCCCATGCCACCAGGGAGACTTTCACCCCTGGATATCGTGTCCCATGTAGTAGGGAGGGTAATGATTTCACTTGCAGAGTTGGGCTTAAAGTGAGGCCACATCTGAGCAACAAAAGAGATCCTCCAGAAGTAACTCTTAGGCATACCCATAGGTAGGCTAAGCTTTTCTGCTAGCTATATAAGCTTCACAAGAGTAAGTCTCAAGATTAAGGGCATGGCCTACTGATTTGGGTATCCCTATAGTTTGACACAGTATCAGGGGATTCCCTGATGGTAAAGTTTAATAGTTCCATATTTTTTCTCCCATCCCTCAAGGGAGTTTGCTAATACTTTTTTTTTTTTACATGGCAGGCACTGCCAATACTTTTTGCTTATCTGTTTAACATACTCTAGGATGTATCCAGGCATTACATTAAGCTATACAGGATTAAAGGACCTCTTTCTTATTTTGGGCTCCCTGTGTTTCTGTTATTCAAATGAGCTGTACAAATAGGTTGAGTTAGATTATGTGCTACAGAAAATTTCAGTTCCAGACCAAATAAACCTTTCGTCCTTTGATCTCAAAGAGTATGTGTGGTTCTAAAATATAGACAATGTCTTCCTTACCTCTGTGTTCTGAATTACTTTGACCCCAACCTGATTGGCTTCATTCTTATCTCTAAATAAGATATCCAGAAATAATAATTACCACTCTGGACTAAATGTGTCTGCTATAAAAGCTTACAATCTAGGCCCCTGTTTTCTTATAAGCATTTTCTAAAGGAGACCATACCATTGTTATTCTTTTGTTTCTGGCTTTCTACTAATACTTTTTAATTATCAGCCCACCATAGTCTGAGATATATCCTAGCACTACATCAAGCCATAGAGAATTACAAGGTCTCATTCCCATTCTGGACTCCAGGAATCCAGGCTGTCAAATGATTCAGACTATGTGTTACAAAAAATTTAACTTCTAGGCATAATAAATCTCTCTGCCTTTGATCTCATACAGCAGCTGAAGATCTAGAGTACATACACTATTGTTTTGTACCCTGCGTTCTAATTTACCTTAGACTCAGCCAGATTGGCTTCGTTTTAAACTCTGAGGCCTAATCTCTTTCTTGGTTACTTAAACTGTTATTATATATAGCTATGCTAACTTTCTGGACTGCAGCATTCTATTTCTGGGACCCAGGTGTCACAGACATACACAAAGTTCCAGAGAAATACCAGCTGATACACATATAGCTCAATGTCTCAGAATCCAGAAATACATCCACAACTTCAGACCAAATGTAGCTGCTATAAGGGCCCACAATTCAGGCTCTCATTTTTTATAAATATATTCTGAGAGAGACCTTAGCATATTTGATCTTTGGTTTCTGGCCTATTCTGCAGTCCATTGTCTCCAAGGTTTATTCAGTTGGTCATGTGCCCCTCAATGTCCCTCGTTTTTGTAGCTACACACAATTCCATCATATAAATGTATCATCATTCGCCATTGTACTTCCCAGTTACTGTATCATTCAGCTCCCTTTATCCATTGGGCATCATGAATAATGTCCAAAATAAACAAATTGTGTCTTACAGTATCTTTGTTTGGTTTTGCAATCAGCAGCACTGTCAATTTTAGACAATTTTCATTGGTCTGTAATGACAAAGAACCGGCAAACATAATGTCACCAACTATCGAATCAAACTACCCCTTATCACTTGTCCCTCCCTCCCCCACCACCAGTTATTTGCTCCTGGTAGTGCTATGCTATTGTTGATGTTTTCCTGTTAACTGTTGGCCATAGCATGCATTTTTAGTTTTCCTCCTAGATCCCTCTACTATTGAT
This sequence comes from Tamandua tetradactyla, assembly GCF_023851605.1. Taxonomy (NCBI): domain Eukaryota; kingdom Metazoa; phylum Chordata; class Mammalia; order Pilosa; family Myrmecophagidae; genus Tamandua; species Tamandua tetradactyla. The sequence continues at coordinate 101,127,915 of NC_135353.1, forward strand.
TCTTTGTCCACTATCGAACCATTGAAATAGTTCATGTGAGAACTTATTTATAATGATAAATTTCATCATTGGGATACATGGCACTATATATTCCCTTTCAATTACATTCATCTTCAATATGGCAGTGTTACTTATAAACCTGCTAATTAGTTATCATCACTTCTATCTGTTCCCTTGGATTTAGATTCAGCCTCTTTGGGTAGCCTTTCCTCTGTCTCTAGTTTTTGTCTACCTCTAGGTCTGCTATTTTCTACAATATAACCTCTAAGATTACCTTTATCAAAGCCATAATAACAAAATCATATGGTATCTTTCCTTTTGTGACTGACTTACTTCGCTCAGCATTATGTCCTCAAGGTTCATGCATGCTGTCATAATGTTCCAGGACATCATTTCATCTTACTGCTGCATAATATTCCATCGTATGTATATACCACATTTTGTTTATCTACTCCTCTGGTGATGGATTGTTTCCATCTCTTGGAAATTGTGAATAGGGCCACTATGAACATCGGTATGCAAATGTCTGTTCGTGTCACTGCCCTCAGCTCCTCTGGGTATATACTGAGTATTGGTCTTGCCGGGTCATAGGGCAACTCAATATTTATTTTTTTTAGGAATCACCAAACTGTCTTCCACAGCAGGTGCACCATTATACATTCCCACCAACAGTGAATAAAGGTTCCTATTTCTCCACATCCTCTCCAACATTTGTAGTTGTCCATTTGTTTAATAGCCATTCCGTATAGGTGTGAGGTGATATCTCATTGCCATCTTAATTTGCATTTCCCTTATACCTAATGAAAATGTGCTTTTTAGCCATCTGTATTTACTCTTCTGAATAGTGTCTATTCATATCATCTGCCCATTTGATAATTGGGTTGTTTGTTCTTTTGTTGTTGAGCTGCATAGTTTCTTTATGTACACAGAATTTCAAACCTTTATCTCTTACGTTGCTTGCAAATATTTTCTCCCATTGAGTTGGCTGCCTCTTCACCTTTTTTACAAAGTACTATGAGGCACAGAAGCTCTTGATCTTAAGGAGTTCCCATTTGTCTATTTTTTCTTTTGCTACTGGTGCTTTAGGTGTAAAGTTTAAGAAGCTTCCTCCTATTATTACATCTTGAAGTTGTTTCCTTGCATTTTCTTCTAAAAGTTTTCTTGTACTGGCTCTTACATTTATGTCTTTAATCTATTTTGAGTTGATTTTTGTATAGAGTGTAAGGTAGGGATCCTCCTTCATTCTTTCGGCTGTTGATATCCAATTCTCCCATGCCTATTTGTTGGAAAGACTTAGGTAGATTTCTTTTGTATTAAATGTCTACCTCTTCTTTGTATTAAATATCCACCTCTTCCTGTGTTAATAAGAGTTATTTTTAAATCAGTGGATATTGAATTGAATTACATGCCTTTTCAGCTTCTGTGGAAATAATTATATAATTTTTCTAGTTTGATCTATTAACCTATTGCATTGTAAGAGTGCAGTTCCTAAAATTAAGTCAGCGTTACATTCCTGGAATAAACCCTATTTGGTCATGGTGTGTTATTATTTTAATATGCTGATAAATTGTTTCCTAATATTTAGAAATTGTTGGCCTGTCATTTTCTTTTGTATGTATGTGTGATACCTTTCACAGAATTTAGTATCAACTTTGTAAAAATAATGTGGAAGCTTTCCTTTTTTCTATTTTCTGGAAAACTTCTGTTCCTTAAACGTTTGGTAGCATTCTTTTGTGAAACTGACTAGGCCTGCTCTTTTTTTTTTATGGGGGAGGGGTAATGCACATAACACATATTTAACTCTTTGACAGCTAATTTAGATTTCTCAGAACCACACACTGGGAAGATCATTTATGTGTAAGTGATTTATGAAAGAACTGTACCCAGGAAAAACCAGTGAGAGATTGCAGGCAGTAAAATAGGTAAGAGAAAGAAGCCACCCAAAAGTGGTACTTTATCAGGCAGAGTTTTCATAAGAGTGGCTTCAGTTATTGTGAACCATTGATTGTACACTTTGGATGATTACATGGTATGTGCATATATAATATATACTGTTTTAGTTTGAAAGCTGCCGGAATGCGATATACCAGGAACAGAATGGCTTTTAAAAAGCGAAATGTATTAAGTTCCAAGTTTACAGTTCTAAGGTCATGAAAATGTCCCAATTAAGACACCAACAAGAGGTTACCTTCACTCAAGAAAGGCCGATAACTTTTGAGGTTTCTTTTTCAGCTGGGAGGACACATGGGAGCATCTGCTAGCTTTCTCTCCTGGCTTCTTGTTTCATGAAGCTCACCCAGGGGCATTTTCCTTCTTCATCTCCAAAGTTCTCTGGCTCTGTGGGCTCTGCTGGTTCTGGTTTGCTCTAAAGCTTTTTCCAAAATAGTTCCCTCCTAAAGGACTCTAGTAAGCCATCCCACTTTGAGTGGGTAGTGACACATCTCCATGGAAACCATTTAATCAAAAGTTACTACCCACAATTAGGTGGGTTATATCTCCATGAAAGCAATCAGAAAGGTCTCCGTCAGTAATATTGAATGACGATTAAAGGACATGGCTTTTCTGGGGTACATAATAGCTTCAAACTGGTACATATATCAATAAAAAAATAAAGTATATTTTAAAAAAAAACAGTGGCTTCAGTTTAATCCTGTTGTGGTACTACTGAGTGTAACTTAACCTTATAGATCGTCCCCACTCAAGATAGAAACATGGGCTTTCACTTTCTACACCAGTCAGTGATTGCCAAAGAGGAGCACAATGAGGAGAACATAAACTCCAAGGCAATTCGGGCTCTCTGCATATGTAGGCAGAGTGGCTTCAATATCTGAAAGCAGTCCTTATAGGAAAAGACCAAGATAAGGGCATTTGGAAAAACAAAAACATAACCAAAGCCAATGGGAGAGGGATCTAATGGGATCTGAGTGGGGCATTAACAGAGTCTTCTCTAATAACTTTCTTTTTTTTTTTTTTTTTTCGCATGGGCAGGTACCGGGAATCAAACCCGGATCTCTGAAATGGCAGGCGGGAAATCTGCCTGCTGAGCCACTGTGGCCCAACCAAACAACTTTCTTTTAATTTTTCTATTGTAATTGATTTGATTTGCTTTTCTGCCTCTTAAGGAATCAGCTTGGTAAATGGTATTTTCTTAGAAAATATCCCTTTAATCCAGCTTTTCAATTATATTTTCATAGGGTAATTTCAGTTTCCTTTTTGTGGTTATTAATTTCATTTTTCAAAAAATATTTGTACTTTCTCCTTATGTTCAGTATTTTTTTTGTATGCTGTATGGCAGGGGTCACATTTCATTCTTTTTCCATGTGAATATCCCGTTATTACAGCACCATTGTTGAAGTTTTGTTTGCTTTTTGTTGTTGTTGTTGGTTTGTTTGTTTTGGGGAAGTACATGAATCGGGAATTGAACCTAGGTCTTCCACATGGCAGGCAAGAATTCTACCACTGAACTACCCTCACACCCCCATTTTCTCCCTTTTTATTGCTTTTTCCAAAACTAGTATCACTTGGATTTACTTGTTCTACATTTTTATGTTTTCTAATTCATTAAATTCTGCTCTTATCTTTATTTAATTCTTTCCTTCTGTTTTCTTGGTTTTATTTTGTTTTCTGTTTGTAATTTCCGAGTTAGATGCTTAATTAACTTACTTGTATTTTTTTGTTATATTACTTAGAGTTATGTTAGTTGCAGTAATAAATGCTCACCCAACTTTTCGTGGCTTACTACAATAATAGAAGTTTTTTGGTGGGATTGGCTCTGCCAGCTTCATTCAATATATGGCTTCCACGTTTGCCGTTTATAGCAACATCCTCATGGCAGAACAGGAAATAGCGTGGAAAATAGTGTATGCTTTTATGGGTCAGACTGGAGCCATCACTTTCATTTACATTCCATTGACTAGAACTCATTCTTATGCTCAACTCCAACTGCAAATGAAAGCTAGAGAAAAGAAATGGATTTTTTTGGTGGACAATTAGAATTCTGACATCTTCTGTTAATAAAGGTCATGAATTTTGCTATGTGCACTGCTTTAGCTGTAGTCTATAGATTCTGATATCTGGTATTTTCATTATCACTATTTTCTAGATGTTCTGTAGTTTCAGTTTTTAAAAATGTCCAGATGCTAATATTTTGTTGTTATTCCCTGATTTCATTCTTAATTTATATTTTGTTATGCTGTGATCAGATAATATTGTATGTAGTATTTTTATGTCTTGAAAATTATTCAGGTTTTCCTTCTGATCAATTTTGTAAATGTTCAGAGAGTACATGGGAAAAAAGATGAGATTTCTGTTTTCAGAGTTTAGGGTATCTTTCAGGGTATGGTGTATATTTCCATTAAATCTGCTTTAGTATGTTATTTGGGTCCTCTATAGCCTTGTTTTTTTGTTTTTGACATCATTATTCCTTTAAGCTATCATGGATTGAGAGTGGTAAGTTAAATTTTAAGTGTTTATGTTCCTCTGTATAATTCCTATGGTTTTTGCTTTGCTTTTGTTTTTGTTTTGTGTGTGTGTTGCAGGTATTTGTAACTTATATTTTCATAGTGGATTTCATTTATTTATTTTATTCAATGCATTTTTTAACTTTTTTATTGTATAATATAACATATATACAAAGCAAAAAAAGAAAAAAGCAATAGTTATCAAAGCACTCTTCAAAACGACGTTACAGGACAGATCCCAAAGTTTGTCATGGGCCACCAAATGATCCTCTCAGATTTTTCCTTCTAGCTACTCCAGAATGTAGGATGCTAGAAGAAATAAATATTTTTTTATCATCACAATCAACTATTTTTTCTTCTTTGTGAAAAATAACATATATACCAAAAAGCAATAAATTTCAAAGGACAGCACCACAATCTATTGTAGACCACAAGTTAGACTTTGGCATGGGTTACAATTCCACAATTTTAGATCTTTACTTCTAGCTGCTCTAAGATAATGGAGACTAAAAGAGGTATCAATTTAATGATTCAGTAACCATATTCATTTATTAAATCCCATCTTCTCTCTGTATAATTCCACTATCACCTTTCATCTTTCTATCCCTCTCTTTAGCAATGTTTGGGCTATGGCCATTTTAACTTTTTCATGTTGGAAGGGTCTGTCAATAATATGGGTTAGGGAGATGGAACTATCTGATGTTCTAGAGAGGCTGGGTCCTTTAGATTTCAGGACTTATCTGGTCCAGAGATCCATCTGGAGGTGGTAGGTTTCTGAAAAGTTACTTTAGTGCATGGAACCTTGTGCAATCTTATGTATTGCCCTAGGTATTCTTTAGGATTGGCTGGAATGGTCCTGGTTGGGGTTTGGCAAGTTATGATACGTAGCAATGTCTAATGAAGCTTGCATAAGAGCAACCTCCAGAGTAGCCTCTCGAATCTATTTGAACTTTCTCTGCCACTGATACTTTATTAGTTACACTTCTTTTCCCCCTTTTGGTCAGGGTGGAATTGTTGATCCCACAGTGCCAGGGCCAGACTCATCCCTGGGAGTCATCGCCCATGCCACCAGAGAGACGTTCACCCCTGGATATCATGTCCCACGTAGGGGAGAAGGCAATGATTTCACTTGCAGAGTTGGGCTTAGAGAGAGTGAGGCCATATCTGAGCAACAAAAGAGATCCTCCAGAAGTAACTCTTAGGCATACCTATAGGTAGGCTAAGCTTCTCTGCTACCTAGATAAGCTTCATAAGTGTAAGCCTCAAGATCAAGGACTTGGCTTACGATTTGGATGTCCCTAAAGTTCGACACTGTATCATGGGTTTCCCTGATGGTAAAGTTCAATAATTCCATATTTTTTCTCCCATCCCTCAAGGGATTTTGCCAATACATTTTGATTATCTGCTTAATATACTTTAGGCTGTATCCAGACATTACATTAAGCTATATAGGATTAAGGGACCTCTTCCTAAATTTCAGCTCCCTGTGTTTCAGCTGTTAAAATGAGCTATACAGACAGGTTGAGTTAGATTATGTGCTATAGAAACTTTAAGTTCCAGACCAAATAAATCTTTCTTTCTTTGGTCTCAAAGAGTATTTGTGGTTCTAAAATATAGACAATGTCTTCCTTACCCCTGTGCTCTGAATTACTTTAACCCTGACCTGCTCAGCTTCATTCTTATCTCTAAATTCCAGGTTATTTATATATATAAAACATCCTCTCAAAATCCAGAAATAATAATTACCACCCCAGACTAAATGTGTCTGATATAAGAGCTTATAATCTAGGCCCCTGTTTTTTTATAAGCGTTTTCTAAATGAGACCATACATTTGCTCCTTCGTTTTTGGCTTCTTTTGAGTCACCAAATGTCCCACAAGTTCATTCACAGTGTTGCATGCCTCACAACTTCATTCCTTTTTCTAGCAGCACAATATTCAGTTATATGTATACACCATCGTTCGCCAATCTATTTCTCAGTCAGTGCATCCTTCAGCCATCTGCATTCATCAGGCATCATGTATAATGCCGAAAGTCCACAGTCCATCAATACTCTAAATTTTAGATAATTTCATTGTTCCTACGAAAAAGATAACCACTAAACATACCCTGACCAGATAGGAAATCAAAACCTGCTCTTAACGCTTGTCCCTCCCTCCATTATTTACCTCTGCTGTTGCTGTGGTAGTGCTGATGTTTTCCTGTTAAACATTGCCCATAGGGCCACGGTGGCTCAGCAGGCAAGAATGCTTGCCTGCCATGCCAGAGGACCCGGGTTTTAATTCTCAGTGCCTGCCCATGTAAAAAAAAAAAAAACAAACATAGCCCATAGCATGCAATGATAGTTTTCCCTCTGTACCCTGCACTTAAACACTCTTTGTATACAAGTCATAACTTTGAAGTAGTCCTTGAAAGAATTAATTTACATTTCTAGTGTTAATCAGTGGGACACATAGGTCTATACAACCTCTTTCAATCTTGTTCATCTTCAATATGATAATATTGCTTATAGACCCACTAGAGAACTGTCTTCACTTCTATCTGTTCCCTTACATTGTAGTTCAACCTCATTAGCTATCCATTCACCCATCTCTAGCTTCTATGTATCTCTAAGTCCCCTATATTCTGTATTATAAGCCTCTGATTTTACTTTTACCATGGTCATAAAAGTGGAATCATACAGTATCTATCTTTTTGTGTCTGGCTTATTTCACTCAGCATTATGTCCTCAAGGTTTATCCATCTTGTCATGTGCTTCAAAAGTCCTTTCTTCTTACTGCTGCATAATATTCCATAGTATGTGTATACCACATTTTGTTCCTCCACTCATCTGTTAATGGGCATTTGGTTTGTTTCCATCTTTTGATGATTCTAAATAATGTTGCTATGAACATCAGTGTGCAAATGTCTGTTCATGTCATTGCTTTCAGGTCTTTTGGGTCTATACCAAGTAGTGCTATTGCTGGGTCATAAGGCAATTTGATACTTAGTTTCCTAAGGAACTGCCAAACTGTCTTCCTTAGTGGCTGTACCATTGTACATTCCCACCAGCAGTGCGTAAGTGTCCCAATTCCTCCACATCCTCTCCAACATTTGCAGTTTCCTGTTTGTTTAATAGCAGCCATTCTTATTGGTGTGATGTGGTATCTCATTGTAGTCTTGATATCCTTTTCCCTTATAGCCAATAAAAATGAACATCTCTTCATGTACTTTTGAACCATCTGTATTTGTTCTTCAGAAAAATGCCTATTCATATCTTCAGCCCATTTTGTAATTGGGTTGTTTGTTCTTTTGTTGTTGAGTTGTATGAGTTCTTTATGTATACAGGATATCAAACCTTTGTCCAATATGTGATTTCCAAATATCTACTCCCATTTACTGAAAAGACTATTTCATCCCAGTTCAGTGGATTTGGAGGCCTTGTCAAAAATTAGTTGACCATAGATTAGGTGGTCTATTTCTATACTCTCTATTTGATTCCATTGGTCAATGCTTCTATATTTGTTACAGTACCATGATGTTTTGACCACTGTGGCTTTATAATAGATTTTAAAGTCAGAGAGTGTTTATCCTCCAACTTTGTTCTATTTTAGGATGCTTTTAGCTTCCAGATGACTTTAGTAACTAGCATTTCCAAGTTTGCAAGTAGGTTGTTAGAATTTTTATTGGTACTGCATTGAGTCTGCAGATCAATTTGGGTAGGAGTGGCATCTTATCTATATTTAGACGTCCTATCCATGAGCAGGGAATGTCTTTCCACCTATTTAGATCTTCTTTGATTTCTTTTATCACTGTTATGTGGTTTTCTGTGTACAAGTCCTTTACATCCCTAGTTAAGTTCATTTCTAAGTACATAATTCTTTTACTTGCTATTTTGAATGGAATTCTTTCCTTAACTGACTCCTCAGTTAGGCCATTGCCTAACTAACGTTACTAATTTTTGCACATTAATTTTATATCCTGCCACCTTGCTGAATTTGTTTATTAGCTCAGGTAACTTTGCTGTATATTTCTCAGGATTTTCCAGGTATATTATCATGTCATCTGCAAATAACAAAAGTTTTATTTCTTCCTTTCCAATTTGGATGCCTTTTATTTCTTTGTAATGCCTGATTGCTATAGCTAGAACTTCTAGCACAATGTTGAATAACAGTGGTAACAGTGGGCATCCTTGTCTCGTTCCTGATCTTAGGGAGAAAGTTTTCGGTCTTTCTCCATGGAGTACTATGCTGGACATCAGTTTTTCATATATGCCCGTTATCATATTGCGGTAGTTACCTTTGATTCCTATCTTTTGAAGTATTTATATCAGAAAAGGATGTTGAATTTCGTTGAATGCTTTTTCAGTATCAGGCAAAATGATCATGTTATTTTTCCCTTTCGACTTGTTCATGTGCAGTATTACATTAATTGATTGTCTTGTGTTAACCCATGCTTGCATTCCCAGTATAAACCCCACTTGGTCATGGTGTATAATTCTTTTAATATGTTGTTGGATTCAATTTGCTAATATTTTATTGAGAATTTTTGCATCTAAGTTCATTAGGGAGATTGGCCTGCAATTTTCCTTTCTTATAGCATCTTTACCCAGTTTTGGTATTAGAATGATATTAGCTTTGTAAAATGAGTTAGGTAGAGTTCCTTTTTCCTCAATTTTTTGGAAACATTTGAGTAGGATTGATGTTAGTTCTTTTTGGAATTTTTGATAAAGTTCCCCTGTGAAGCCATCTGGCCCTGGGCTTTTTTTTCTTTGTAGGAAGATTTTTGATGACTGATTGAATCTCTTTGTGATTGGTTTGTTGAGATCTTCTATTTCTTCCTGAGTTAGTACAACTTACTTGTGTGTTTCCAGGAATTTGTCCATTTCATGTAAGTTGTCTAGTTTTTTGGCATATTGTTGTTCATAGTATCCTCTTATGATTTGTTTTATTTTCCTGAGGGTTTGTGGTAACACACCCCTCCTCATTTCTGATTTTGTTTATTTGCATCCTCTCTATTTTTCTTTGTCAGTCTTGCTAGTGGCCCATCAATTTTGTTGATTTTCTCAAAGAACCAACTTTTGGTTTTAATGTTTCTTTCTGTTATTCTTTTGTTCTCCCATTCATTTAACTCTGCTTTAATCTTTGTTATTTCTCTTCTATTTGCTTTGGAGTTAGGTTGCTGTTCTTTCTCAAGTTCCTCCAGGTGAGCAGTTAAGTCCTTGATTTTTGCTCTTTCTTGTTTTTTAATATAGGCAGTTTGGGCAATAAATTTCCCTCTCAGCATGGCCTTTGCCACGTCCCATAAGTTCTAATATGTGGTATTCTCATTTTCATTCTTCTCCATATAGCTACTGATTTCTCTAGCAGTTTCTTCCTTGACCCACTGGTTGTTTAAGAGTGTGTTATTTAATCTCCATATATTTGTGAGTATGCTTGGTTTTTGGTCATTATTGATATCCAGCTTCATTCCATTGTGATCAGAGAAAGTGCTTTGAATAATTTCATTGTTTTTAAATTCATAAAGACCTGTTTTGTGCCCCAGCATGTGATCTATTCTGGAGAATGTTTCATGAGCACTAGAGAAGAATGTATATCCTGGTGTTTTGGGGTGTAATGACCTATGCATGTCTGTTAGTCTCACTCATTTATCAAGTTCTTTAACTCCTCTATTTCCTTTTTGTTTTATTTTGCTAGCTACCAGAATGCAATATGCTAGAAACAGAATGGCTTTTTAAAGGGGGGAATTTAATAAGTTGCTGAGTATGTGTTCCAATTAAAACAAGTCTATAGAAATGTCCAATCTAAGGCATATAGGAAAAGATACCTTGGTTCCAGAAAGCTGATGAAGTTCATGGTTTCTCTCTTATCTGGAAAGGCGAACACAGTGTCATCTGCTAGCTTCCTTTCCAGCTCCCTGGCAGGCGTTTTCCTTCTTCATCTCCAAAAGTCACTGTCTGGTAGACTCCCTGCTTCGTGGTGCTGCCGCATTCTGCTCTCTTGGAATCTCGTGGCTTTCTCTCTTGTTGTTCTCTAGCTTTTTCCAAAGTGCTTCTTCTTTTAAAGGATTCAAGTAAAAGCAATGAAGACCCATCTGGAATGGGTGGAGACATGCCTCCACCTAATCCAGTCTAACACCCACTCTTGAGTGAGTCACATCTCCATGGAGATAATCTAATTAAAATTTACAACATAAGGTACTGAATAGGGATTAGAAGAAACCGTTGTTCCCAGATTGATTAGGATTAAAGCATGGCTTTTCTAGGGTACATAAATCTTTTCAAGCCAGCACACTTGTTGATCTTCTGTCTGGTTGTTTTATCTTTAGAGGAGAGTGGTATATTGAAGTCTGCTACTATTATTGTTGAAACATTTATCGCTCCCATCAGTTTTGCCAATCTCTGTCTCATGTACTTTGGAGCTCTTTAATTGGGAGCATAAACATTTATAATTGTTATATCTTCTTGGTGAATTGACCCTTTAATTAGTATATAGTGTCCTTCTTTGTATCTTTTGATATCTTTACATTTAAAGTCTGTTTTGTCCCCTATTAGTATAGCTAGTCCTGCTTTCTTTTGGTTACAGCTTGTGTGGAATATCTTTTTCCATCCTTTCACTTGCAATCTTTTTGTATTTTGTATCTAAGATGAATCTCTTATAAGCAACATATAGCTGGATTATATTTCTTAATCCATTCTGCCAATCTGTATCTTTTAATTGGTAAGTTTAGTCTGTTAACATTCAAAGTTATTACTGAAAAGGCATTTCTTGAATCTACCATCTTATCTTTTGGATTTTATTTGTCTGATCTATATATTCTTTTCCCTCTTTTTCTTTTTGTCCTTCAAGTTCCCTTACTGGTACTCTTCAATTCTGTGTCCTCCTCCAGACCTCCCTCTCTGGTCTTTTTTTTTTTCTAGCCATCAGAACTCCCCTTATATTTCATATAGGGCTGGTCTTTCGTTGACAAATTCTTTCAGGATTTGTTTGTCTGTGAAAATTTTAATCTCTTCCTCAGTTTGCAAGTACAGTTTGGCTGGGTACAGAATTCTTGGCTGGAAGTCTTTCTCTTTCAGGATCTTAAATATATCATTCCGCTGCCTTCTTGCCTCCATGGTGCCAGTTGAGTAGTCTGAACTCAGTCTTGTGTGGTTTCCCTTGAATGTAATAGATTTTTTTTCTCTTGCCACTTTCAGAATTTTCTGCTTCTCTTCAACATTTGACAGACTGATTAATATGCTTCTTGGGGAAGGCCTATTTGGATGTATTGTATTTCGAGTTTGTTCAGCTTCTTTGACTTGTATATTTATGTCCTTTATATGGGTTGGGAAGTTTTCCCCCATTATATCCTCAACTACTCTTCTTAGCCCTTTACCCCTCTCTTCTCCTTCTGAGACACCAATGATTCTTATATTGGTGTGCTTTGTTTTGCCCATCATTTCCCTGACATCCAATTCAAATTTTTTCCGTCTTTTTTTTCTTTTTTTTTTTTTTTACCATTTGCTGTTTTGAGTGTTGGAAATCAGTTATCCTGCCCTCTGTATCACTTATCCTTTCTTCTGTCTCTTCAAATCTGGTGTTGTGTGTCTCTAGTATGTTTTTTATTTGGTCAATAGCATCTTTAATCTCTGTGATATTTGCTATTTTTCTATTTATTCTTTTAAGTTCCTCTTTATGTTCTTTTAGTATCTTTTTGATCTACTTTATATCATTAGCCATTCCACTTATTTTATTCACTAGTTATATGAACATCCTTAACTAGTTGTTCTAGCATCTGTGTCTCCTCTGATGTTTTAATTTGGTCCTTAGGCAGGGCTGTATCTGTCTGCATTGTGATATATTTAGTGATCTTCTGTTGTTTTCTCCACATGTAAACATCTTGATTGATTTACTTCGTGCTTTGATTTCCTTCAGTAATCTAAAGCATTGTGTTTGCAGGGTGGATGTGGGGCAGGATGCAGGGCATGTGGCAGGGCAGAGCAGTGCAGTGGTGTGTAGCAGAGCACTGCGGTGATGCATTGCAGTGCAGGCATAGGCACAGGTTGGGGATGCTTCGCTGGTGCCTGTGAACATGGGCACCCATCGGCCGGGGAGGGTGTGGTTGTGCGGGTGCATGGGTCTGGGGGGGGGGCGTGGTCCTGGTATTTGCTGGTCTAGGGCATGAGCCCTTTGTGTGCATGCACAGAGCAATGGCAGTGGGTCAGCATTATGCCTGCATTGGCTGGGGGCAGATGTGACCCAGCTGCACTTCCCAAAGCTGGGGGGCTGTGACTGGGGGTCTTGCACATGCATGGGTCTAGGTGTGCCATAAACTGATGCACCTCTGTGGAGAGCTCAGGGGGGCAGGGTGGGACTATGCGACTGTATGGGCTGGGGGTGGGTGTAGCCTGGGAATGGAGGTAAGTGCCTGCAGCCTTTATGTACTGGCGACTGCCTGTAGGGAGCAGGGAGGGGGGCAGTCGTGCTTGGGAGGGGCACAGGAGAGGTGGGTTGGGCTACACTTGGGGTGGGGGTGGGGATTGATGAGATGGGGGCGCTTGGAGCGTGGGGAGTTCGGGTGGGTGACAAGGTTCAGGGGTATGGGGTGTGTTGCAGGTCACCACGCTGCTCTGGTGAAGGTATCACATTTAAGAATACGGCTTGGCTTGCTTTCTAGTCCCCCTCTCCCCATTCGGGTACTCCTGAGGGCTCTGGGCTTCCACGTTAAGCTCCCGTTCTCTGCTTCTCAGTTCCTCAGCTTTTGCAACCAGAGCTGCCCCATTCCATGTGCATGGGGGGTCCACACTACCGGCCTGAGGTTTCTTGGCTCCAGACCTGATGATATGGAGAGTAACAGCATCAGAACCAGGACTTGCCTCTCAGAGTGCTTGTAATTCTGCTCTGCTGAGTCCACAGAGCCTTGGGCAGTCATCCCATTGGAGCGTCACCAAATCGTTTCTAGACAAAGGCCATCGATTTTTTTTTTTTTTGCTGATGAGCTTAATGACCACTTCCTCTTAATGCTTTTTTTGTATATAGGTGTTTGTAGCTTATATTTTCCTTGTGATTTACACTTTTTTTCTTATTTAATTCTTTTCCCCCTATATTTAACCTTTTCTGATAGTAAGATCACAACTCATACTTTTTCTTTTTCTTCTTCATTTTTACATTTTCATGGTATTTGCCCATCATTTTATTTTGGCCTCTTTAAAATAACTTTGATATAGGTATGTTCTTTTATACAGCCTTGAGTTGTATGTTAGATTTTACCTTGTGATACTCCTTTTGACATTTATTGTTGCTGTAGAGAAGTCTGAAGCCATCTGTTTTTCCCCTGTCTTATAAGAAACAGTCTTTTCGCATGGCTGACCCAAAGATTTTTATCTTTGAAGTCTGGTAATTTTGTGGTATTTCTGCTGTAAAGTATAACCTATATTTATGAAAATGTTCTCATTATACAAAATAATATGCTAAATATAACAAGGCTTCACTAAAACTGGTACAACCACGCATTACGATCTTTTCAGATGTGATATAAGAGGAAGTATATCACTTCACCCATGAATTATTTTTGCCAAAAAAATTGAACCGAATCTAATCAGGACTCCAAATCAAGCCAACAGTTTACAAAAAATATAGGGGACAGAAGAATATTTTGAATGACATTTCTAGGATAGAAACAGCCAAATCCAGAATGTGGGAAGTTCTATGGGACAAATGACCTAGTTCTCCAACAAAACAAATGATATAGAAGGTAAGGAGTGGGTAAACCCATAGAGCAAAATAAACCTAAGAGACATATTGAACAAATACAATATGTAGACCTTTGTATACTAATTCAAATAAAGCAATTGTGAAAACACATTTTTTAGACAATGGGAAAAACTGTGTATGGAATAGAGTGAAATGACATGTCTAAGATTGACTTAAAATGCTCGAGAAAAAAAAGTAGAGGGAGTAATAGATGAAGCAAGAATAGCAGAAATTAATGATTGTTGAAGCTGGGTTTAGGTATATAGAAGTTTATTGTAGTATCCTCTCTATTTACAGTGTGTCTGAAATTTTCCATAATAAAACAGTTAAAAAGAAACAGGGCTTATGGAAAATATAGGGTTGGAGCAGATCACTCAAAATCTTTTGTAGCTTTGTAACTAAAGCACTAAGAAAAAACAAAAAAAATTGTAATGAAAAATAGACTGGTTAGAAGTGACATGTTAAATTTCTAATAAATAAATACTATAGCAGATCAAGAATTTTGACATTTCTTTCTTAAATATTTTTATTGAGATATATCCATACACAATACAGTCCATCCAAAGCATACAATCAGTGGCTCACAATACCATCACATAGTTGTATATTCATTCATTGTGATCATTTCTAGAGCATTTGCATCACCCCAGAAAAAGAAATAAAAAGACAACAGAAAAAAACATACATCCCATACTCCTTACCCCTCCCTCTAATATTGCAATCTGCCCAATTTTTTCAACCCTTATCCCTCCCTATTATTTATTTATTTTTGTCATTATTTTTTTACTCATCTGCCCATACCCTGGATAAAGGGAACATTAGACCCAAGGTTTTCACAATCACACAGTGAGTGACATTGTAAAAGCTATATAGTTAAATGATCATCTTCAAGAATCAAGGCAACTGGAAGACAATTTCAGGTAGTTCCCTCTAGCCACTCCAGTATACCATAAACTAAAAAAGGATATCTATATAATGCATAAGAATAACCTACAGGATAATCTCTCAACTCTGTTTGAAATCTCTGAGCCACTGAAGCTTTATTTTTTCTCATTTCTCTCTTCTCCCTTTTGATCAAGAAGGCTTTGTCAAGAATTTCAAAGTTGATTGCAGAAGTTTTGCAAAATAGAGTTTTCTGAGGAACCCATGTAAAAGGATATGTTTTTGAGGTCCATAATCAGGTTTTAGTTGGTTGAGGTCATACCCATTCTTAAATAATTATTGTAGACTTAGGTTACTGTCTTTTCTTTCCAGTTCATTTCTGCATTGATATTTTAACTTTTGTTTAGTCAAAGTTTGACATAAAGTGCAGCGTATCTAGGAACTTGAGTATTTCTGTGGAATCGGGAAATGTGTGTTATCACTGGTTAATGTGTGTTCCTTTTAAACAGAGGTAAATTTGAATTTGAAAATCAAGGAATTTGAGCCTCTTTCTTTAAAAACAACATGATATCCAGCTTTTAGTGTTCCTTTCCTCCCATATTTGTGACATCTTCCTCTTATCCTTAAGAATTGAATATTTAAGCATACAGATCTTAATATCTTCAAGCAAAATGTATTATCTGTAGAAGAATAATTACAAAAGTTTATTGGACAGTCAAGGGTCTATAACTCCTATTTGACCTAACTAAAATCTGGGTTCTATCAAAGGTGAGGTATATCTGTCCTCACCTTTGGCTGAGAATGGAGTTGTATGTTCAGTTGTAAGTAGCCGACTCAGACTATCTAAGGTGCACATTGTTGCCTGACAGTGGGAAGATAAGGGATGGAGACCTGTTTTAAATGGACCATTGTGGCACCCAGTAGTATCCAATTCCAAAGAGGGAACATATACTGAGAAATTTATAAGGAAGGATCTGGTTAGAAATTGTTCAGTATGTTTCAAAAATGAACTTAATCCTTGCATACTTCTCTCCACCACCTCCCCTTTCCCAAACCACCCCAAATAACAAAGTGGTATAATATTTGAGTTTGGGATATATGATTTCCATTGTTACCTTAATTATCTTGTAATTTGGATATTGCTTTTTGCCAAAATTACATCATTTAAAGGATGGCCTGAATTTAAATCTGATAACTTTT
This sequence comes from Tamandua tetradactyla, assembly GCF_023851605.1. Classification (NCBI taxonomy): domain Eukaryota; kingdom Metazoa; phylum Chordata; class Mammalia; order Pilosa; family Myrmecophagidae; genus Tamandua; species Tamandua tetradactyla. Next base: position 101,144,167 of record NC_135353.1, read on the forward strand.
TGAGGTAGAATATTGGGAACTTCAGAAAATTGCAGACATTTGGAATTTGTTTTATCTGAGGTTGCATTTGTCAAGCTTCGGCAGCATTTCTTTTAAACATGATGACCCCTAATTTACCCAACTGTCAGAACTCAGTGAAGCAAAGAATTGAAGATAAAATGTTGATTTAAAGATTGTCTCCCCTAAATTTCTCATCCCTGTCTCTGAGATGGAATTTTGGAAGGCATTTATATAAAAGATTAATCTGACTGCTGTTATTTTTCATTTACATTTACTTGCATCGCTAGACTTGGTTTTATGGAAAAAGAAACTTCTTATTTCTGTTACATTGTATTTCATCTGTCTGATTTCTTTGACAGATTAAGAGGATCTGGGTCATACAAGATGCTTTTTTCCTTAATAAGTGCCATATGCAAATTAAATCAGCTCATTATTAGTTTGAACTTTTTTCCCTGATGAATAATTGTTCATTGTACAAGGAAAAAAAAAACAGAAGGCTTTCTCAATCCCATGATGCTGGGTCCTGGTTTATCACCGGGAGACATGTCCCACATTCTCAGGGATATTTACTCCCCTGGGAGTCATGTCCCACACAGGGGGAGGGTAGTGAGCTCACCTGCCAAGTTGGCTTAGAAAAAGAGGCCACAGCTGAGCAACAAAAGAGATTCTCTGGGGTTGACTCTCAGTAATAATTATAAATAGGTTTTAGCTTCTCCTTTGAAGGAATAAGTTTCGTAGGGGGAGCCCGAAAATCAAGGGCTCAGCTTATTCATTTGGTTGTTCCCACTGCTTGTGAGACTATCAGGAATCCCCCAGATAGAGAAGTTTAATATTTTCTCCTCCCTTCCCAGTCCCCCAGGTGGGCTTTACAAACACTTTTTCATTCTCTGCCAAAATCACTGTAGGATGCATCAGGGCATCACACTAACCTATACAAATCAAAAAGATCTCACTCATTATTCAAGATTCCATGTAAAAATTATGGTGTTAGAATAAACTGAAGACACAAGTCAGATTAGATAATGCACTACCAAAAATGCAAATTTTGCACGAGATAAACATCCATTCCTTTGGTCTCACACAGAAGTTGAAGTTTTAAAATAGTCCATATCATCTTTTGCCCTGTATTCCGATTTACCTCAGTCCTATCCAGATCAGCTGCACTCATATCTCTATTCGAAGTCTGATCACTTTTTTTTTTAACATTTTTAACAGTTGCTGTATGTGTTAATACTCACTTTTATAGCTTCAGAGCTCCAACTCTGAGTCTCAGGTGTCATACAAATACCCAAAGTTCCAGGGAATGACCAAGTTATACACAAATCATTCAGCATCTCAGAATTTAGCAATAACAGTTACAACTCCGGAATTGATGAGACTGCTGTAAAAGCTTACAATCTGGGAACCTTTACAATAGGCTCCAACCTGATAACCCATGCTCTGAACTTCAGTTCTCCAAGTTTGTATATTATGGTTAGTCCACATGAATGAGGCATGATAATATTTGTCTTTTTGTTTCTGGTATTTGATTCAATAAACTCTCCTCAAGGTTCATTCACCTATTTGCATGCCTAACAATTTCATTCCTTCTTACAGCCACTCAGTAGTCCATTGTATGTATACACTACAGTTGGCCCTTCCATTCCCCATCTGATGCACCCTTAGGCCATGTGCCGGTTTGAAGCCGTTATGTACCCCAGAAAACTGTGTTTTAATCCTGATCCAATCTTTTGGGGGCAGCCATTTCTTTTAATCCTGATTCAATATCGCAGGACAGTAACTTTTGATTAGATTATCTCCAGGGAGATACAACATCCCCAATTGCAGATGTGATCTTTTGATTAGATGGAGATGTGATTCCGCCCATTCCTGGTAGGTCTTGATTAGTTTACTGGAGTCCTTTAAAAGCAGAAACATTTTGAAGAAACCTCAAATGCAGAGGTTTGGAGTTGAATGGCCCAGCAGACGTCACCATGTGCCTCCCATGAAATACTAAACAAGCCAGAGTCCAGAGTTGTGCCCTGGAGGAATTAAATGAAGACCCACAGCCAAATAAGGAACGCTCACAGGGAATAGAGGCTGAAAGCTGCTTGAAACCAGAATCCAAAGACCCCATCAGATGCCAGCCACATGGATTCCTAGCTCACAGAGGTGTTTCAGACCCATCGGCCTTTCTTGAATTAAGGTATCTTTCCCTGGATGTCTTAGTTGGGACATTTTTATAAGGCTTACAACTGTAAACTTGTAGCTTATTAAATTCCCTTTTAAAAATATTTTTATTGACAAATCTTCAGACATGTACAGTCCATACATGGTATACAATCAGTGGTTCACAGTATCATCATACAGTTATGTATTCATCACATGGACATTTGCATCATTCCAGAAAAAGAAATAAAAAGAAAAAAGAAAAAAACTCATACATCCCATAACTGTTACTCTGCCTCTCGTTGACCACTAGTATTTAAATCTACTCAATTTATTTTACCCCTTATCCCTCTATTCTTTATTTTTATCTATATTTTTAAACTCATTTGTCCATACCCTGGATAAAAGGAGCATTAGATACAAGGTTTTACAATCACGTTGTATAAGCTATATCGTTATATAGTCATGTTCAAGAAACAAGGCTGCTGGAACACAGTTCAACAGTTTCAAGTACTTTCCTCCAGCCACTCCAATACACCATAAACTAAAAAGAAAAACTGCCAACCAAGTATTCTATACCCAGCAAAACTGTCCTTCAAAAATGAAGGGAAGATTAAATATTTTCAGATGAACAATCACTGAGTGAATTTGTAGCTAAGAGAACAGCTCTACAAGAATACTACAGGGAGCAATACAGGCAGATTGGAAAAACCAGTAGAGAGAGGTCTGGAGAATAGTGTAGAAATGAAGAGTATCAGTAAAGTTAAAAGAGAAAAAATTAAATATGCCTTATAAAATCCAAAAGAGAAATGGTAGAAGAAAGTATTGCCTTTACAGTAATAACATGAAATGTTAATGGATTAAATCCCCAATCAAAAGATATAGACTGGCAGAATGAATTAAAAAACAGGACTCATGTATATGCCATCTACATGAGACTCATTTTAGACCCAAGGACAAAAAATAACCTTTGAAAGTAAAAGGTTAGAAAAAGATATTTCATGCAAACAACAATCAGAAAAGAGCAGGAGTAGCTATACTAATATCTGACAAATTGGACGTCAAATGTAAAACAATTGAAAGAGACAAACGAAGGGCACTATATGTTAATAAAGGGAACAATTCAACAAGAAAATATGACAATCATAAATATTTATGCACCGAGTCAGAGTGCTCCAAAATACATGAGGCAAGCGCTGACAACACTGAAGGGGGAGAAGTAGACACCTCTACTATAAATAGTTACAGACTTCAATTCCCCACTCATTAAATTTAAAAGAAAGCTATTCCAAAAAAAAAAATAAGCTATTCTATTTCTGGTATATTGCATTATGGCAGCTTACCATACTAACTCAGGCAACGTCCATCCATTACAAATCATAAACACTGCCACCATAAATACCACTCTGCAAATGTCCATTCATGTCCCCATTCGCAGTTCTTCCAAGTATATACTTTGCAATGAGGTTGCAGGATCAAATGGCAGCCCAACCCCTTGTGTCTGTGGAATCAACACACTGCCCTCCAGATGGGCTGCACCACTCTGCTCTCCTGCCAACTATGAATAGGTACATCTCTTCCTCCACATGTTCTCCAGCTCTTGTATATTTCTGTTCATTTTTTTAAACTTTTTTTAAACTGAGAAATGTAACATATATGCAAAAAAGCAATAAATTTCCAAGTACATATTAATAAGTAGTTATAGAGAGAGTGCCAAGATGGCAGCTTGGCAAGGTGTGGGATTTAGTTTGTCCTCCAGAACAGCTACTAAATAGCCAGGAATGGTACAGAACAGCTGAGGCCATGTCAGTGACCAGACACACAACATACCCCAGTCTGGATCAGCTGGACCAGCTGCAAGCCCCCCCAGAATCTTGAGTGCCCCAAGCCGTGGCAGCTGGCACCCCTCCCCCACAGGCTGCTTCCCAGAGGGAAAGGAAAGGATTTTACTAGCGTCAGGGGCTGACTGCAATTAAGTGCCAATTGTGGAATTAATTAACAAATTCTGACTGCTAAAAAAAATAGGCCCCCAGCTCAGCTGAACCTCATCAAAGCAGAGGTTGCTGACTTTTGCCCTGGCGCTGAGGAGGTAGGGCTGACAGAAGAGGAAAAAAAGAAACAGATGTTTTGGATCAGATAGCACATAATATTTGAAAGGGTCTGGGCCCTGAGGAAAGGAGGGGGCACATAGGATCTGAAGGTACACAAAGCAACATACCAATTTATGCCCTTGATTGGCAAACTCAAGGAACGGGGTCCTGCTCTGAGAAGGATTTTTCTCCTTTTCTTTTGTGGCTTTGTTTCTACAAAAGCTTGACTGCCTTTGGATACAGCAGCAGGGCTTCACATACTGCAACTGCCCCAGGCATAGACAGAAACAAGCTTGTTGGAGAGCTTGTCTGGAGACTGTGCCTTCCTCAGGAGAGGAGTGGGGCCCAGCTCAGGTGGATTCCCTCCCTCAAGGAATTCAGACCCCAGGGTTTGGAAAATTGAAGCAATTAAACCCAGCCTACAACCTCTCCTCTTCACCATGCCCCTAGCAGGGAGAGTCTGCTGAAGTTAAATGTACCACATCACCTTATGCTGGTGGGACCAGCAGGCAGAAAAGTACCACATACTGGGCAGGATACGAAAAACACAGAGTCCAGAGACTTCATAGGAAAGTCTCTAACCTGCTGGGTCTCACCCTCAGGGAAAACCGATACAGTTGAATCTTTCCTCCTGACAGGAGGCCAGTTTGGTCTGGGAAAATCTGGCTGGGGTCTATAATACCTAAGTAGACCCTCCTAAGTAGGGGGGTTCACCATACAGGGAGGGCAATAAACAAGAAAACAAGAACTGAAAATTTCTGATCTGTTAAACAAAACATAAGTTAGTGGTCCAGAATAAGCTGAACTGAATGTCAAAGAACATATAGACAACAAAGTCATCCAGCAAGAAAATCCTAGGTAAAAGAAGTGAAAACAATCTCCAGGATGAACTAATTAAGATAATAAAATGCCTAGACACCAGCAAAAAATAACAAATCACACTAGGAAAATTGAGATATGGCCCAGTCAAAGGAACAAACCAACAATTCAAATGAGATACAGGAGTTGAAACAATTAATTCAGAATGTTTGAACAGACATGGAAAACCTCATCAAAAATCAAATCAATGTATTCTCACAAGCAGTGTGGAAAACCAAAGCTATAGGCTGAGCCTACAATCTTGGGGTTTGTTCCTATGAAACTTAACCCCACAAAGGATAGTTCAGGCCTACTTAAAATGAGGCCTAAGAGTCACCTCCAAGAGAACCTCTTTGGTTGCTCAGATGTGGCCTCTTTCTCCAGCCAACACAACAAGCAATCTCACCACCCTCCCCCTGTGTACATGGGACATCACTCCCAGGACTGTGGACCTTCCTGGCAACATGGGACAGAAATCCTAGAATGAGCTGAGACTCAACATCAAGGGATTGAGAAAACCTTCTCGACCAAAAGGGGGAAGAACGAAATGAAACAAAATAAAGTATCAGTGGCTGAGAGATTCCAAACAGAGTGGATAGGTTATCCTGGAAGTTATTCTTATGCATTAAATAGATATCACCTTGTTAGTCAAGATGTAATGGAGAAGCTGGAGGAAACTGCCTGAAAATGTAGAGCTGTATTCCAGTAGCCATGTTTCTTGAAGATGATTGTATAATGATATAGCTTTCACAATGTGACTGTGTGATTGTGAAAACCTTGTGTCTGATACTCCTTTTATCTACCTTATCAACAGACGAGTAAAACATATGGAATAAAAATAAATAATAGGGGGAACAAATGTTAAATAAATTTAGTTTGAAATGCTAGTGATCAATGAAAGGGAAGGGTAAGGGGTATGGTATGTATGATTTTTTTTCTGTTGTCTTTTTATTTCTTTTTCTGAATTGATGCAAATGTTCCAAGAAATGATCATGATGATGAATATGCAACTATGTGATGATATTGTGAATTACTTGTTATACATGTAGAATGAAATGATCAAAAGTTAAGAATGTTTGCGTTTGTTTGGTGTTTTTTGTATTTTAATAAAAAATTATTAAAATTTTGAGAAATCAAATCAATAAATTGAGGAAGAATATAAAGAATGCAAGGAATGAACAAAAAGAAGAAATCAAAAGTCTGAAAAAACAAATCACAGAACTTATGGGAATGAAAGGCACAGTAGAAGAGATGAAAGAAACAATGGAAACCTACAATGTCAGATTTCAAGAGGCAGAAGATAGAACCAATGAACTGGAGGACGGAACATCTGAAGTCCAATAAGCAAAAGAAAGTATAGGGAAAAGAATGGAAAAACATGACCAGGGACTCAGGGAATTGAATGGCAACATGAAGCATGCAAATATATGTGTTGTAGGTTGCCCAGAAGAAGAAAAGGGGAAAGGAGGAGAAAAACTAATGGAGAAAATTATCACTGAAAATTTCCTAACTCTTTTGAAAAACTTAAAATTACAGATCCAAGAAGTGCAGCATATCCCAAAGAGAATAGATCCAAATAGATGTACTCCAAGACATTAATCAGAATGTCAGATGTTAAGGAGAAAGAGAGAATCTTGAACATGGCAAGAGAAAAGCAATCCATCACATACAAGGGAAGCCCAATAAGACTGTGTAGATTTCTCAGTGGAAACCATGGAGGTGAGAAGATAGTAGGATGATATATTTAAATTACTAAAAGAGACAAACTGCCAACCAATAATTCTATATCCAGAAAAATTGTCCTTCAAAAATGAGGGAGAAAGTAAAACATTTTCAGGCAAAAAAAAAGTCACTGAGAGAATTTGTGACCAAGAGACCGGCTCTGCAAGAAATACTAAAGGGAGCACTAGAGGCAAATATGAAAAGACAGGAGAGAGAGATGTGAAGAAGAGTGTAGAAATGAAGACTATCAATAAAGGTAAAAAGAAAAATTAGATATAACATATAAAATCCAGAAGACAAAATGGTAGAAGAAAGTACTACCTGTACAGTAATAACACTAAATGTTAACGGATAAAACTCCCCAATCAAAAGACTTAGACTGGCAGAATGGATTAAAAAACAGGACCCATCTGTATGCTGTCTACAGGAAACACATTTTAGACCCAAAGATAAACATGGGTTGAAAGTGAAAGGTTGGGAAAAGACATTTCATGCAAGTAACAACCAGAAAAGAGCAGGAGTAGCTATATTAATATCCAACAAATTAGACTTCAAATGTAAAACAGTTAAAAGAGGGAAGGCCACTATGTATGAATAAAAGGAACAATTCAACAAGAAGACATAACAGTCATAAATATTTATGCACTGAGCCAGAATGCTCCAAAATACATGAAGCAAACACTGAAAACACTGAAAAGAGAAATAGACACATCTACCATAATAGTTGGAGACTTCAATTCCCCACTCTCATCAATGGACAGAACATTTAGACAGAGGATGAATAAAGATACAAAGAATTTGAATAATACAATAAATGAGCTAGATTTAACAGACATTTATAATAAGTAGTTATACAATGGATTTTAAACGTTGGGATGTTACAGTTCCTTGATTTTTCATTTTTTCTTCTAGCTGCTCCAAGACACTAGAGACCAAAAAAATACCAATATATTGATTCAGCAGTCATACTCATTTTCTTAATCCTATCTTCTCTGTTATACTCCTCCTCCTCTATTTTTTCCTTTTTGTGTGAAAAATAACATATATTAAAAAAGCAATAAATTTCAAAGTACATCACAACAATTAGCTGTAGAAAAGATTTCAGACTTTGGTATGATTACAATTCCACAATATTAGGTTTTTGCTTCTAGTTGCTTTAAGTTACTGGGGATTAAAAGTAATGTCATACTAAAGGTGAAAATGATTGAAAGGAATTATATAGAGTCATGTATCCCACCAATTAACACTAAAAATATGAATAAGTTCTTGCATTAACTACTGAAAATGTATGAGTGTTGTATAAAGAGTGTATAATTTTAGGGTATGGGGGTGGGAAACTGCTATTGCATGCAATATGCAATATGGGCTATGTTTATCAGAAAAACATCAACATTACCACAGCAATACCAGGGTTACATAATGGTGGGGAGGGACAAGTGTTAGGTGGAGGTTTGGACTTTCTGTTTCATAAGGATGTGTTCACTGGCTATCTGTTCTTTTTTTAACTTTTTTAATTGTATAGTATAACATATATACAAACAAAGAAATAAAAAAGCGATAGTTTCCAAAGCACTCTTCAGCAAGTAGTTATAGGACAGATCCCAGAGTTTGTCATGGGATACCATACAATCCTCTCATATTTTTCCTTCTAGCTGCAACAGAATATAGGAGGCTAGAAGGTTTAAATATGTTTTCTCCTCACAACCGACTTTTTTCCTTCTTTTTTTTGTGAAAAACAGCATATATACAAAAAAGCTATTAATTTCAATGCATAACACCACACTTAGTTGTAGAACATATTTCAGGCTTTGACATGGGTTACAATTTCAGGCTTTTACTTCTGGCTGCTCTAAGATACTGGAGACTAAAGATATCAATTTAATGATTCAGCATTCATATTCATTTGTTAAATCCTATCTTCTCTGTATAATTCCAGCATCATCTTTGATCTTTCCATTCCTCTCTTTAGGGGTGTTTGGGCTATGGCAATTCTAAATTTTTGATATTGGAAAGGTCTCTCACTAATATGGGGTAAGGAGATGGAACTATCTGATGTTCTGGAGATGCTGGGCTAGGTTTGAGGACTCATCTGGACCAGGGACCCATCTGGAGGCTGTAGGTTTCTGGAAACTTACTCTAGTGCATGGAACCCTTGTGGAATCTTATGTATTGCCCTAAGTGTTCTTTAGGATTGGCTGGAATGGTTCTGGTTGGGATGTGGCAGGTTATGATAGGTAGCAATGTCTAACTGAAGCTTGTATAAGAGCAACCTCCAGAGTAGCCTCTCAACTGTATTTGAACTCTCTCTGCCACTGATATTTTATTAGTTACACTTCTTTTCCCCTTTTGGTCAGGATGTAATTGTTGATCCCATGGTGCCAGGTCTGGATTCATACCTGGGAGTCATCTCCTTCATCACCAGGCAGACTTTCACCCCTGGATGTCATATCCCACGTGGGGGGGGGGGGGACAATGGTTTCACTTGCAGAGTTGGGATTAGAGAGACTGAGGCCACATCTGAGCAACAAAAGATATCCTCCAGAAGTAACTCTTAGCATGCCTATAGGTAGTCTAAGCTTCTCCACTACCTACATAAGCTTCACAAGAGTAAACATCATGATCGAGGGCATAGCCTATTGATTTGGATGTCCCTAAAGTTTGACACAGTATCAGGGGATTCCCTGATGGTAAAGTTTAATAGTTCCATATTCTTTCTCCCATCCCTAAGGGGACTATGCCAAAACCTTTTGATTATCTGCTTAATACACTCTAAGATTATATTATATTATTGTATCTAGGCATTGTAATAATCTCTACAGGATTAAAGGACTTCTTTCTTATTCTGGGCTCCCTGCGTTTCAATTGTTCAAACTATACAGATAGGTTGAGTTAGATTATGCACTACAGAAAATTTCAGATTCAAACCAAATAAACCTTTCTTCTGTTGGGCTCAAAGAGTATGTGTGGTTCTAAACCATAGACACTGTCTTCCTTACCCCTATGTTTTGAATTACTTTAACCCCAACTTGTTTGGCTTCGTTCTCATCTCTTAACATTAGGTTATATATATAAAACAGCCTCTCAAAATCCAGAAATAATAAGTACTACTCCGGACATAATGTGTGTGCTCTAAAAGCTAGGCCCATGTTTTCTTATAAGCATTTTCTAAAGGTGACCATACCATTCGTGTTCTTTTTTTTTCTGGCTTATTTTATCTCACCAAACATCACACGTATTCATTCACATCATTGCATGCCTCACGACTTTGTTCCATTTTGTAGAAGCACAACCTTAATTTATAAGTATACACCATCATTTGCCAATCAGCTTCTCAGTCAGTCTGTCCTTCAGCCCCCTGCATTCATTGGGCATCATGTATAGGGCCCAAAGTCCACAGTCCATCAACATTCTCAATTTTAGATAATTTCATTGTCTCAAGAGAAAGAAAACCAATAAACACACCCTCGCCAAATAGGAAATCTAAACCTCCTCTTAACACTTGTCCCTCCTCCCATTATTTACCTCTGCTGTTGCTGTGGTAGCAGTGATGGTTTCCTTTTGAACGTAGTTCATAGCATGCAATAGCAGTTTTCCCCCTGTACCCTGGATTTAAACACTCTTTGTACAAGAATCATATCTTTGAAGTTATTCTTGTGAGAACTAATTCATATTTCTAGTGGGCATCAGTGAGACACATAGGTCTATACAACCACTTTCAATCTGGTTCATCTTCAATATGGTAGTATTACTTATAGACCCACTAGAGAACCACCTTCACTCCTATCTATTCCCTTACATTGGAGTTCAACCTCATTAGCTAATGGTTCACCCAAATTTAGCTTCTGTGTATCTCTAAGTCCCCTATGTTCTGTATTATAAGCCTCTGATTACACCTTTATGCTGGTCATAAAAGTGGAATCATACAGTATCTATCCTTTTGTGTCTAGCTAATTGCACTCAGCATTATGTCCTCAAGTCTCTTCCATCTTGTCATGTACTTGAGGATGTCATTTTGTATATGCCACATTTTCATAATTCACTTGTCTGTTATGGGCATTTGGTTTGTTTCCATCTTTGGGTGATTGTGAATAATCTGCTGTGAACATCAGTGTGCAAATGTCTGTGTCATTGCTTTCAACTCTTCTGGGTATATACCAAGAAGAGTTTTTGTGTCATAGGGCAACTTGATATCTAGTTTCCTAAGGAACTGCCAAACAGTCTTCTATACTAGCTGCACCATTATTCATTCCCACAAGCAGTGTGTAACTGTCCCAGTTTCTCCACATCCTCTCCAACCTTTATAGTTTCCTGTTTGTTTAATAGCAGCCATTCTTATAGGTGTGCGGTGGTATCTCTTTGTAGTCTTGATCTGCATTTCCCTTATAGCTAATGAAAATGAGCATCTCTTTATGTGCCTTTTTAAATTTATTTTTTATTGTCAAACCAAAACAACATAAAACATGAACACTCTTAACATACAAACATTCCATGCATGGTGTACAATCAGTGGCTCACAGCATCATCACATAGTAGTATATTCATCACCATAAATATTTGCATCACTCCAGAAAAAGAAATAAAAAGAAAAAACAAAAAATTCATACATACCATACTCCTTACCCCTCCCTCTCATTGATCACTAGTATTTCTATCTACTCAATATATTTTGACCTTTGTTCCCTCTATTTTTTCTATACTGCTTACCACTTCCTTTCATTGTTCACTAGTATTTCAATCTACTCAGTTTATTTTGACATTTGTTCCCCCTATTATTTATTTTTAATCCATATTTTTTACTCATCTGTCAATATTATACATAAAAGGAGCATCAGACACAAGGTTTTCACGGTCACATAGTTACATTGCAAAAGCTATATCATACATTCATTTTCAAGAAACATGGCTACTGGAACACAGCTCTAAAGTTTAATGCACTTCCCTCTAGCCTCTGTAATAAACCTTAAATTAAAGAAGGATATCTATAAAATGTGTAAGAATAACCTCCAGGATAAGCTCTCAACTCTGAAATCTCTCAGCCTCTGACACTTCATTTTGTCTCATTTCTCTCTTCCCCCTTTTGGTTGAGAAGGTTATCCCAATCCCTTGATGCTCAGTCCCAGCTCATTCTAGGATTTCTGTCCCACGTTGCCAGTGAGGTTTATACCCCTGGAAGTCATATCCCATGTAGAGAGGGGGAGGGTGGTGAGTTTGCTTGCCTTGTTGGCTGAGAGAGAGAGATAGGCCACATCTGAGCAACAAAAGATGTTCTCTGGGGGTTACTCTTAGACCTAACTTTAAATACACCTAGCCTATCATTTGTGGGTGTAAGTTTCATATGAACAAACCCCAAGATTGAGGTCTTGGCCTATTGATTTGGTTATCCCCACTGGTTGCAAGAATATCAAGAATTCCCCAAATAAGGAAGTTGAATTTTCCCCCTTTCTCGCCGTTCCCCCAAGGGGACTTTGAAAATACTTTTTTTTTTCACTATTCAAATCACTCTGGGTTTTATCAGGGCATCACTCTGGACAAACCTACAAAATCTCAGGCCCTATTAAACGTTCCATGTACTTATGGTGTTCAATTAAACTGTCCATATAAGTTATATTAGGAAATGCAGTAGTAGAAATATAAATTTTTCACCATATAAACATTTTTTTGTTTTAGTCTCACACATAAATAAACATCTTAAAATATTTTTTTAGTTAGGGTTCTCTAGAGAAACAGAATCAACAGGGAACACTCACAAATATAAAATTTGTAAAAGTGTCTCACGTGACCACAGGAATGCAGAGTCCAAAATCCGCAGGGCAGGCTGTGAAGCCGACAATTCTGATGGAGGGTCTGGACAAACTCCACAGGAGAGGCTCGCCAGTCGAAGCAGGAAGGAAGAGAGCCTGTCGCTTCTGAATCCTCCTTAAAAGGTTTCCAGTGATTAAATTGAGCATCAATCATTGCAGAAGATACGCCCCTTGGCTGATTACAAATGGAATCAGCTGTGGATGCAGCTGACCTGATCATGATCTAATTCTATGAAATGTCCTCATTGCAACAGATTGGCCAGCAATTGCCCAACCAGACACACAGGTACCACCACTTGGCCAAGTTGACACATGAAGCTGACCATGACAAATATGAATTACCATCTATTTTCAACCCCCTGCAGTATTGACATTCCTTTGTTCTTCCTCATGAAAAAACATTTTTTCTCAAAAACATTTTTTAATTTGTAAATTTAGTCACTATCATTGTACACTCTAGGCATTCCTAGATTATACCATCTCAGTCTTTATTGTCTATCTTTCTTTCTGGTTTCATTTGTGCCCCCAGCCCTCCTCCCTCTATCATTCTCACATCCAGCTTCATTCAGTGTCCTAACATTGTGCTACAGTTAGGTATTATTGTGCTATCCATTTTTAAATTTTTGCAGTCAGTCCTGTTGTACAATCTGTATCCCTTCAGCTCCAATTTACCAAAATCTGCCCTATTTCTATCTCCTGGTGGCCTCTGTTCTGAAATTCTGTTCTGAGATTCTCCACATTCAATCACTAATGTTAGTTCATATCAGTGAGACCATACAGTATTTGTTCTTTTGTTTCTGGCTAATCTCACTCAGCATAATGTCCTCAAGGTCCATCCATGTTTTTACATGCTTCATAACTTTATTCTGTCTTACAGCTGCATAATATTTCATCATATGTATGTACCACAGCTTGTTTAGCCACTCGTCTGTTGATGGGCATTTGGGCTATTCCCATCTCTTGGCAATTGTAAATAATGCTGCTATTAATATTAGTGTGCAAATGTCCATTTGTTTCCTTGCCCTCATGTCCTCTGAGTAGATATCTAACAATGGAATTGCTGGGTCATATGGCAGTTTCATACTTAGCTTCCTGAGGAACTGCCAAACTGCCTTCCACAGCAGTTGTACCATTTTACATTTGCACCAGTAGTGGATAAGTGTGTCTCTTTCTCCGTGTCCTCTCTAACACTTGTCATTTTCTGTTTTATTGATGATGGCCATTCTGGTGGGCGTGAGATGATATCTCATTGTGATTTTTATTTGCATTTCCCTAATAAAGCCAGGGAAGTTGAGCATCTTTTCATGTGCCTTTTAGCCATTTGTATTTCCTCTTCTGAGAAGTGTCTGTTCATGTTGTTTACCCATTTTGTAATTGGGTTGTTTGTGTTTTCTTGTTGAGTTGAACAATCTCTTTATATATTCTGGGTACTAGACCTTATCTGATATATCATTTAAAAATATTGTCCCCCATTGTGTAGGCTGTCTTTTTACTTTCTTGACCAAATTCTTTGATGCATAAAAGTGTTTTATTTTGGGGAGTTCCCATTTTTCTCTTTCTTTCTTCAATGCTCACGCTGTGGGTATAAGATCTAGGAAACCGCCTCTTATTATAAGATTTTTAAGATATTTCCCTACATTTTATTCTAAAGGTTTTATAGTCTTGCATCTAATGTTTAGGTCTTTGATCCCTTTTGAGTTAAGTTTTGTATAGGGTGTGAGATATGGATCCTCTTTCACTTGATAAAAAGATGTATCCTGCTGTTGTGCAGTGTAATGTTCTATAAATATTAAGTCTAGCTCATTTATTGCATTATTCAAATTCTCTGTTTCTTTATTGATCCTCTGTCTAGATGTTCTGTCCATTGATGAGAGCCGGGAATTGAAGTCTCCAACTATTATGATACATGTGCCTATTTCTATTTTCAGTATTTGCCTTATATATTTTGGAGCACTCTGGCTCAGTGCATTAACATTTATGATTGTTATGTCTTCTTGTTGAATTGTTCCTTTTATTAATACATAGTGTCCTTCTTTGTCTCTTTTAATTGTTTTACATTTGAAGTCTAATTTGGTGGATATTAGTGTAGCTACTCCTGCTCTTTTCTGATTGTTATTTGCATGAAATATCTTTTGCCAACCTTTCACTTTCAACCAATGTTTATCCTTGGGTCTAAAATGCATCTGTAGACAGCATATAGATGGGACCTGTTTTTTAATCTATTATGCCAGTCTATGTCTTTTGATTGGGACGTTTAATCCATTAGCATTCACTGTTATTACTGTAAGGGCAATACTTTCTTCTTTCATTTTGCTTTTTGCATTTTATATGTTGTGTGTTTCTCTAGAGAAACAGAATCAATCAAATATATCTGTAAATATAAAACTTTTTAAAGTGTCCCACGTAACCATGGTTACATAGAGTCCAAAAATCCGTAGGGCAGGCTGTGAAGCTGATGGCTCTGATATAGTATATGGAAGAACTCCACAGGAGAGGCTCTCCAGTGGAAGCAGGAAGAGAAGAGAGCCTGTCTCTTTTGAATCCTCCTTAAAAGGCTTCCAGTTATTAGATTAAGCATCACTCATTGCAGAACACACTCCCCTTGGCTGATTATAAATGGAATCTGCTGTGGATGCAGCCGACATGATCCATGATTTAATTCTATGAAATATCCTCATAGCAACAGACAGGCCAGCACTTGCCCAACCAGACAAACAGGTACCACCACCTGGGCAAGTTGACACATGAACCTGACCATGACATATGTCATATCTAATTTTTCTTCTTTTTACCTTTACTGATAGTCTTCATTTCTACACTGTTCTCCATACCTCTCTCTCCTGTCTTCTTATCTATCTCTATTGCTCCCTTTAATATTTTTTGCAGAGCCAGTCTCTTGCTCACAAATTCTCTCAGTGATTTTTTTGTCAGAAAATGTTTTAATTTCTCCCTCATTTTTGAAGGACAATTTTGCTGGATAAAGAATTCTTGGTCAGCAGTTTTTCTCTTTTAGTAACTTAAATATATCATCCCACTGTCTTCTCGCTTCCATGGTTTCTGCTGAGAAATCCACACATAGTCTTATTGGGCTTCCCTTGTATGTGATAGATGGCATTTCTCTTGCTGCTTTCAAAATTCTCTCTTTCTCTTTGACATCTGACATTTTAATTATTAAGTGTCTTGGAGTATGTCTATTTGGACCTATTCTGTTTGGGGTATGCTGCACTTCTTGGATCTGTAATTTTAAGTTTTTCATAAGAGTTGGGAAATTTTCAGTGATAATTCCCTCCTTTTCCTATCTCTTCTCCTTCTGGGACACCCATAACACACATATTCATGCGCTTCATGTTATCATTCCGTTCCCTCAGTCCCTGCTCATATTTTTCCATTCTTTTCCCTATATTTTCTTTTGCTTGTCGGATTTCAGATGTCCTATCTTCCAGTTTATTAATCCTATCTTCTGCCTCTTGAAATCTTACTTTGTAGGTTTCCATTCTTTTTTTTCCTTCTCTTCTACTGTGCATTCATTCTCATAATTTCAGTGATTTGTTTTTTCAGACTTTCGATTTCTTCTTTTTGTTCATCCCTTGCCTTCTTTATATCCTCCCTCAATTCATTGATTTGATTTTTGATGAGATTTTCCATGTCTTTTCAAACATCTTGAATTAATTGTTTCAACCCTTGTATCTCATTTGAATTGTTGATTTGTTCCTTTGACTGGGCCATATCTTCAATCTTCCTAGTGTAATTTGTTATTTTTTGCTGGCGTCTAGACATTTAATTTCCTTAATTAGTTTATTCTGGAGATGTTTTTACTTTTTTTACGTGGATTTTCTTGCTGGGTGACTTTGTTGTCTATCTGTTCTTTGACATTCAGTTCCGCTTATTCTAGACCTCTATCTTAGGTTTTATTTAACAGATCAGAATTTTTCAGTTCTTGTTTTCTTGTTTCTTGCTCTACTTCTATGATGCCTTTCCCCCCACCCATTAAGAGGGTCTACTTAGGTAGTATAGACCCCAGTCAGATTTTCCCAGAGGAGACTGGCCTCTTCTCAGAAAGTAAGAGTCACCTGTTTCACTTTTCCCTGAGGGTGAGACCCAGCAGATTGAAAGACTTTCCTGTGAAGCCTCTAGACTCTGTTTTTCCTATCCTGCCCAGTATGTAGTGCTTGTCTGCCTGCAGGTCCAACCAGCATAAAGTGATGTGGTACCTTTAACTTCAGCAGACTCTCCTTGCTGGGGGCGTGATTGAGACAGAGGAGATTGTATGCTGGCTTTAATCACTTCAGTTTTGCAGACCCTGGGGTTTGAATTCATTGAAGGAAGGATTCCACCTTCCCCACCCCTCTCCTGGGGAAGGTACACCCTCCAAGTAATTGCTTCCTTTCACCGCAGAGTCTCTTTGTCTCTCAGACAAGCTTAATTCTCCCCTTGCCTGGGACAGTTGGAGCCTGAGAAACCTTGCTGTTGTATCCAAAGATCAGTCAAGCCATAGAAAAGCAGCCTTTTCAGAAAAAATCCTTTCCAGAGCAGGACAATCATTCCTTGGGTTTGCCCATCAAGAGCTTAAGTTGGTATGTTCCTCTGTGTATCTCCAGGTCCTGTGTGACCCCTCCTTTCCTTCAGGGCCCAGACCCTTTCAAGTATTCTGTGCTATCTGATCAAAAAAAAAACCCTCTGTGTTGTTTTTTTTTTTTCTTTTTCCATCAGTGCTGCCCAACTGTGCCAGGGCAAAAACCAGAAACCTCAGCTTTTACTTGAGGTTCAGCTGAGTTGGGGGTCTATTTTTAGTAGTCAGAATTTGTTAATTCCACAATTGATGCTTGGTTGAGCTCGCCCCTGCTGCTAGTAATGTCTCTTTCCATTCCCCTCTGGGAAGCAGCCTGTGGGGGAGGGGTGCCACCCTCCATGACTGAGGGGGCTTACAGTTCTGGGTGGGACCACAGCTGGTCCAGCTTATCCAGACTGGCGTATGCTGTGTATATGGTCACTGATGTTGCCCCAGCAGTTGTTCTGTACTGTTCCTGGCTATTTACTAGCTGCTGCGGAGGACGAACTAAATTCCGCACCTCACTAAGCCACCATCTTGGACCCTCCTCTTATGTGCTTTCAAGCCATCTGTATTTGCTCTTCAGAAAAATGCCTATTCATATCTTTAGCCCATTTTATAATTGGGTTGTTTGTTCTTTTCTGGTTGAGATATATGATTTCTTTGTATATACAGAAAATCAAACCTTTGTCCTTTATGTGATTTCCAAATATTTTGTCCCATTGAATTGGCTGCCTCTTGACCTTTTTGAGAAAGTCTTTTGAGGTGCAGAAGCAGTTGATTTTGAGGAGTTCCCATTTATCTGTTTTTTCTTTTGTTGCTTGGGCTTTGTGTGTAAAATTTAAGAAGCTACCTCCTATTACTAGGTCTTGAAGATGTTTCCCTACATTTTCTTCTAGAAGCTTAACGGTGCTAGTTCTTATATTTAGGTGTCTGATCCATTTTGGGTTAATCTTTATGTAGAGTATAAGATAGGGGTCTTCTTTCGTTCTTTCAGCTATTGATATCCTGTTCTTCCCATGCTCAATTATTGAAAAGACTATTTTTTCCCAGTTCAGAGGATTTGAGGATGTTGTCAAAAATCAGTTGACCATATTTCTACACTCTTGATTCAATTCCATTGGTCAATGTCTCTATCTTTGTGCCAGTACCATGCTGTTTTGACCACTGTGGCTTTATAATAGGTTTTAAAGTCAGGGAGTGTTAATCCTCCCACTTCATTGTCCTTTTTTAGGATGCTTTTATTTATTCAGGGTCTTTTTCCCTTCCAGATGAATTTGGTAATTAGCTTTTCCAAATCTTCAAAGTAGGTTGTCATAATCTTGATTGGTACTGTGTTGAATCTGTAGATCAATTTGGGGAGAACTGGCATCTTAACTATATTTAGCCTTCCTATCCATGAGCAGGGAATGTCTTTCCACCTATTTAGATCTCCTTTGATTTCCTTTAGCAATGTTATGTAGTTTTCTGTGTACAAGTCCTTTACGTCCCTAGTTAAATTCATTCCTAAGTGCTTGATTCTTTTCGTTTATCTGTTCATTCTTGAACAGTTTTATTCAAACATTGTACAATCCAACCTGAGTAAAATATCAGCGATTCCCAATATAATTACATAGCCATGCCTTTGCTACCACAATGTACATGAGGACATTATGGACATTATGTATGCAAAGAATTACAAACCCCTCACCCATATTCCCAACTTATTGACGTTATGCTTTGATATATTGCCTTTGTTACATTCAATGGATGCATATTACAGTGTTACAGATAACTATAGATCCTAGCTTGCATTGACTGTATTTTTCCTGTATACTATCCCATTTTCAGTGCCTTGCAATGTTAATATCCATTTGTTCTCGCTCATGTAAATCATTCTTTTATTTGTACATTTGATCACTTAAAGACTAAGTTATACCATCTCAGTCTTTATCTTCTGTCTTTCCTTCTGGTGTCATGACTGCTCTAGCCCTTCTCCCTCAAATATACTCACATCACTCAGTGTACTTAAATTATTGTGCTACCATCAGAGAGTATTGTGGTGTCCATTTCTGAATCTTTACAATCAGTTATGTTGCACATTATGTATTCCTTCAGCACCAAATGCCCAATAGCTACCCTCAATCTCCTAATAACCTGGGTTCTTGACATGTGTTCTTAACTTGAACTCTCGAAGTTCACTCACCAATGTTAGTTCATGTTGGTGAGACCATGTAATATCTGTCCTTTTGTTTCTGGCTAATCTTAATGTCCTCAAGTTTCATCCATGTTGTTACATATTTCATGACTTTATTCTGTCTTACTGCTGCATAATATTCCACTGTATGTATATTCCACAGCTTGTTTAGTCATTCATCTGTCGATGGACATTTGAGCTGTTTCCATCTCTTGGCATTCATGTATAATGCTTCCATTAACATTGGTATGCAAATGTCTGTTTGTTTCCTGGTCTTCAGTTCATCTGAATATATACCTAGGAATGGGATTGCTGGAGCATATGGCAATTCTATATTTAACATCCTGAGGAACTGCCAAATTGCTTTATAGAGCGGTTGTACCATTTTACATTCCCAGCAACAGTGGATAAGTGTGCCTCTTTCTCCACATCCTCTCTAGTACTTGTTGGTTTTTTGTTTTTTTTTTTCATAATGGCCATTCTACTGCGTGTGAAATGATATCTCATTGTAGTTTTGATTTGCATTTCCCTAATAGCTAGTGAAGTTGAGCATATTTTCATATGACTTTTTACCATTTGTATTTCCACTTCTGAAAAATGTCTGTTCATGTCTTTTGCCCATTTTTTAATTAGGTTGTTTGCCTTTTTGTTTTTCAGTTATAGAATCTCTTCATATATTCTGGATATTAAACCCTTATCTGATATATGTTTCCAGATACCATCTCCCACTGCATAAGTTGCCTTATTACCTTCCTTAAAAAGTTCTTTGATGCACAAAAGTGTTTAATTTTTGAGGAGATCCCATTTATCTATTTCTTTTCTCATTGTTCACACTTTTGGTGTAATGGCTAGGAAACCATCTCCTAGCAAAAGATTTATAAGATATTTCCCTACATTTCTTCTAAAAGTTTTATGGTCTTAGCTCTAATGTTTAGGTCTTTGATCAATTTTGAATTGATTTTTGTATAGGGTGTGAGCAATGGATCCTCTTTCATTCTTTTGAATATGAATGTCTAGTTCTCCAAGCAACATGTATTATAAGAGACTGCTCTGTCCCAGTTGGGTTGGCTTGACTGCGTTATCAAAGATGAATTATCCATGGATGAGGAGGTCTATTTCTGAACACTCATTTTGATTCCATTGTTCGGTATCTGTTTATGACAGTACCATACTGTTTTGACCACTGTAGCTTTGCAATATGCTTTAATTTCAGGTAGTGTGAGACCTCTCACTTCATTTTTCCTTCTGAAGATAATGTTAGCTATTCAGGGCAATCTCCCTTCCAAATAAATTTGGTTAAATATTTTATTCTTTTGGTTGCTATTTTAAATGGAATTTTTTTCTTGATTTCTTCCTCAGATTGCTCATTACTAGTGTATAGAATAATTACTGATTTGGGGGTATTTATCTTGTACCCTGTCACTTTGCTGTACTCATTTATTAGCTCTAATAGCTTTGCTGTGCATTTGGGGGATTTTTGACATGTAGTACAATTGTGGTCTATCAAAGCCAGAATGCAACATACCAGAGATGGGTTGGCTATTAATAAGGGGATCTATTTAGTTAAAAATTTATTGTTCCTCAGAAGAAAGGCAACTAACTTTCATCTGAAGTTCTCTGTTACGTGGAAAGGCATATGGTGAAGTCTTCTGGCCTTCTCTTCTGGCTTCTGGGTTCCAGTGGCTTTACCTAGGGTGATTCCTTTCTATATCTCCAAATGTCTGGGCTAAGCTGTGAGTGCTGAGCTGCTTGGGCTGTGCTGTACTGAGCTCTCTTCTGACCTCTCTTTTAAGCCTCCAGGTAATTAAGTTAAACCTCATTTATTGTGGAAGGCACTCCCTTTAACTGGCCTCAAATGTAATGAGCCACAGATGAATTTCACACATTTATGATTTAAGACCACAAAAACCCAACAGTGGGCATCATCACCTGAACAAGTTGACACCTGACCCTAACTACCACAAGTATAATTTCATCTGAAAACAGGGAGAGGTTTACTTCAATGTTTTTTAATTGCTTGAGCAGGATTAGTACTGATTCTTTCTTGAATGCTTGGTAAAATTCACATGTGAAGCCATCTGGTCCTGGACTTTTCTCTTTTTTTTTTTGAAGCTTCTTGATTACTATAATTCACTCTCTTTACTTGTGACTGGTTTGTTGGGGTCATCTATTTCTTCTCAATTCAGTGTTGGTTGTTCATGCTTTTTTTTTTTTTTACTTTTTTTTTTATTAATTAACGGAAAAAAACAAATTAACCCAACATTTAGAAATCATATCATTCTACATATGCAATCAGTAATTCTTAACATCATCACATAGATGCATGATCATCATTTCTTAGTACATTTGCATCAGTTTAGAAGAACTAGCAACACAACAGAAAAAGATATAGAATGTTAATATAGAGAAAAGAAATAAAAGTAATAATAATAGTATAAAAAAAAAAACCTAGAGCTCAGATGCAGCTTCATTCAGTGTTTTAACATGATTACTTTACAATTAGGTATTATTGTGCTGTCCATTTTTGAGTTTTTGTATCTAGTCCTGTTGCACAGTCTGTATCCCTTCAGCTCCAATTACCCATTATCTTACCCTGTTTCTAACTCCTGCTGGACTCTGTTACCAATGATATATTCCAAGTTTATTCTCGAATGTCGGTTCACATCAGTGGAACCATACAGTATTTGTCCTTTAGTTTTTGGCTAGACTCACTCAGCATAATGTTCTCTAGGTCCATCCATGTTATTACATGCTTCATAAGTTTATTCTGTCTTAAAGCTGCATAATATTCCATCGTATGTATATACCACAGTTTGTTTAGCCACTCATCTGTTGATGGACATTTTGGCTGTTTCCATCTCTTTGCAATTGTAAATAACGCTGCTATAAACATTGGTGTGCAAATGTTCGTTTGTGTCTTTGCCCTTAAGTCTTTTGAGTAGATACCTAGCAATGGTATTGCTGGGTCGTATGGCAATTCTATATTCAGTGTTTTGAGGAACCGCCAAACTGCCTTCCACAGTGGTTGCACCATTTGACATTCGCACCAACAGTGGATAAGTGTGCCTCTTTCTCCGCATCCTCTCCAGCACTTGTCATTTTCTGTTTTGTTGATAATGGCCATTCTGGTGAGTGTGAGATGATATCTCATTGTGGTTTTGATTTGCATTTCTCTAATGGCCAGGGACATTGAGCATCTCTTCATGTGCCTTTTGGCCATTTGTATTTCCTCTTCTGGTAGGTGTCTGTTCAAGTCTTTTTCCCATTTTGTAATTGGGTTGGCTGTCTTATTGTTGTTGAGTTGAACAATCTCTTTATAAATTCTGGATACTAGACCTTTATCTGATATGTCATTTCCAAATATTGTCTCCCATTGTGTAGGCTGTCTTTCTACTTTCTTGATGAAGTTCTTTGATGCACAAAAGTGTTTAATTTTGAGGAGCTCCCATTTATTTATTTCCTTCTTCAGTGCTCTTGCTTTAGGTTTAAGGTCCATAAAACCGCCTCCAATTGTAAGTTTCATAAGATATCTCCCTACATTTTCCTCTAACTGTTTCATGGTCTTAGACCTAATGTTTAGATCTTTGATCCATTTTGAGTTAACTTTTGTATAGGGTGTGAGATACGGGTCTTCTTTCATTCTTTTGCATATGGATATCCAGTTCTCTAGGCACCATTTATTGAAGAGACTGTTCTGTCCCAGGTGAGTTGGCTTGACTGCCTTATCAAAGATCAAATGTCCATAGATGAGAGGGTCTATATCTGAGCACTCTATTCGATTCCATTGGTCGATATATCTATCTTTATGCCAATACCATGCTGTTTTGACCACTGTGGCTTCATAATATGCCTTAAAGTCAGGCAGTGCGAGACCTCCAGCTTTGTTTTTTTTCCTCAAGATGTTTTTAACAATTTGGGGCACCCTGCCCTTCCAGATAAATTTGCTTATTGGTTTTTCTATTTCTGAAAAATAAGTTGTTGGGATTTTGATTGGTATTGCATTGAATCTGTAAATCAATTTAGGTAGGATTGACATCTTAACTATATTTAGTCTTCCAATCCATGAACACGGTATGCCCTTCCATCTATTTAGGTCTTCTGTGACTTCTTTTAACAGTTTTTTGTAGTTTTCTTTATATAGGTTTTTTGTCTCTTTAGTTAAATTTATTCCTAGGTATTTTATTCTTTTAGTTGCAATTGTAAATGGGATTCGTTTCTTGATTTTGTTCATGCTTTTTTAAGCAGTTGACCATTTCATCTATGTTATCTAGTTTATTAGCATATAGTTGTTCATAGTATCTTCTCATTACCTCTTTTATTTCTGCAGGGTCAGTGGTTATGTTCCCTCTCCCATTTCTGATTCATTTATTTGCATCCTCTTTTTTTGTCAGCCTAGCTTAAGGGATCATTGATTTTGTTATTTTCTCAAAGAACCAACATCTGGTTTTGTTTTATTTTGTCTATTGTTTTGATATTCTCAATTTCATTTATTTCAGCTTTAATCTTTGTTATTTCTTTCCTTCTGTTTCCTTTGGGGTTAGTTTTCTGTTCTTTCTGCAGTTCTTCCAGGTAAAGAGTTAATTCCTTGGTTTTTTTTCTCTTTTTTAATATAGGCGTTTAGTACAGTAAATTTCCCTCTCAACACCACCTTTGCTGCCTCCCATAAGTTTTTCTTTCAAATAGAGAAAAAGTTTATTACTAGGCACATAGTAGGAGAGTAGATGGCCTATCTGCCCAAAATCTATCTCCCCTAACTGCAGTAATTCTGATAGTTTTATTAGAGTAAAATGGGCAGTGTTTAGGATAATAAACACAGTTCCCCTCAGTTGATGTCATTAGAGGTGATTTAATTATTGAGCATACATAGATTGATTACATGCTTATTCACAGAACGTACATAAGAAAATGCAGAATGATATATAGTTAAAGTCTAAGCTACTGTGCATTTCAGGTGAGCCCATTTTGGTTAGATCCAGTCTGTTATCAAGATAACTTTGGCCTCATGATGAGTTAGTTATGGACTAACTAAGACCCTTCATTAATAAACATTAGGTGCTGTCTTTACTAATTACAAGACACTAAAGTTGAAAAACTGGATAACTGGGTACAAATGAAGGTTAGTCTCAGAGTTTTTATAATCTCAGGGGCAGAATATAAAGGCTATATGATCATTATCAGAGATCAAGACAGCTGGATTGCAATTTAGATTTCAGGTGTTTCCCTCTGTCTACTCCAGTGTATCAGAAATCAAAAAGGAATATCTATATAATGATTCAATTATCAAAATCATCTCTTAAAACCTAATTTTTCGGTTATAATTTCTCCCTCTCATTTAATAATTATCTTTGAACCTTGAGGGATACAATTCTTTTAAATGCTTCCAGGCTGAAAAGAGCCATTGTTGTTAAGGGGCAAAGGGATGATATGATGAAACTGGTTGTTGTTCTTGGAGAGTTCGGTATTTCTGGGTTTCAGAGCTTCACTGGCATTGGAACAGTTTGGACATTTTAAGACTCTGAAAAACAAACTCAGTAAGTAAAATTTTATAGAGCCTGGGATATTTTTCAGGATTTCCAGGAATACTGTTGGTTGGGGGTTGCCATTCTGTGGCAGTTTGCAATATCTGGTTGAAATTTGTGTAAGAGTAACCTCCAGAATGACCTCTCAACTCAATTTGAAATCTCTTACCCATTGAAACTCTTGTTTCTTTTTCCCCCTTTTGGTAAACTAATCCACAATGTCAGGGCCAGGCTTATCCCTGGGACCCATGCCCCACGATACCAGGGCCAGGTATGTCCCATGATGCCAGGGCCAGATATGTCCCACAATGCCAGGGCCAGGCTTACACACCTGGAAATTATGTCGCACATATAGGGGAAGGTCAGAGTTTGGCTTGGAGATAAACCACACTTGAGTAACAGCAGAGATTTTCTGGAGATGACTCTTGGGCAGTGATTATAAGTAGGTTCAGTTTGCTATTACAAAAATAAGTTTCACAAGGGCAAGACACAAGATTGAGACCTTGTGGTTCCTGAGGAAGCTGAGTATAGAACTGCTATATGATCCAACAATCCCATTACAAGGTATATATTCAGAGGACCTGAGGGCAAGGACACAATTGGACATTTGCACACCAATGTTTATAGCTCATTATTTACAATTGCCAAAATATGGAAACAGCCCAAATGTCCATCAATGGATTAGTGGCTAAACAAGCTGTGGTATATGCATACAATGGAATATTATACAGCTGTAAGATAGAATAAAATCATGAAACATCTAGCAATGTAGATGAACCTTGAAGACATTATGCTGAGTGAAATTAGCCAGAAACAAAAGGACAAATGCTGTATGGTCTAATTAATATGAACTAACAGTAATGAGCAAACTTAGAGAATTGAAGTTAAGAACACAGGTTATCACGAGATAGAAAAAGGGTAGAAATTGGGCAATTGGTGCTGAAGGAATACAGTGTTCAACAGGACTGATTATAAAAATTCTGATTGTACATAACAATATAAGTGTTGAATGAAACTGAATGTGAGTATGATTGAGGGAGAAGGGCTGGGGGCATGTATGAAACCAGAAGGAAAGATAAAGGATAAAGACTGAGAGAGTGTAACTTCAGAATGCCTAGAGTGGACAATGACGGTGATTAAATATGCAAATAAAAAATGTTTTTGTATAAAGGAGAACAAATGAATGTCAATATTGCAGGGTGTTGAAAATAGATAATATACAGGAAAAAGTACAATCAATGCAAGCTAGGGTCTATAGGCAACAGTAACATTGTAATATGCTTCCACTGAATGTAGCAAAGGCATTATGCCAAAACTAAATATCAACAGTTGGGGTATTGAGAAAGGGTTATGGATTCTTTGAGGAAGAAAAGGAAATGTCTTCAGATAAAGTATGGTGGCAACCAGCAGTGTGGACAACCAAAGTTATAGGCTGAGCCCCCAGTCTTGGGGTTTGTTCATATGAAACTTAACCCCACAAAGGATAGGTCAAGCCTACTTAAAATTAGGCCTAAGAGTCACCCCCAAGAGAACCTCTTTTGTTACTCAGATGTGGCCTTTCTCTCCAGCCAGCAAAACAAGCAAACTCACCACCCTCCCCCTGTCTGTGCGGGACATGACGCCCAGGCATGTAGACCTTCCTGGCAACGTGGGACAGAAATCCTAGAATGAGCAGAGACTCAGCATCAAGGGATTGAGAAAACCTTCTCAAGCAAAAGAGGGAAGAGTGAAATGAGACAAAATAAAGTATCAATGGCTGAGAGATTCCAAACAGAGTCTAGAGGTTATCCTGGAGGTTATTCTTACACATTAAGTAGATATTACCTTGTTATTCAAGATGTAGTGGAGAGGCTGGAGGGAACTGCCTGAAAATGTAGAGCTGTGTTCCAGTAGCCATGTTTCTTGACGATGATTGTATAATGATATAGCTTTCACAGTGTGACTGTGTGATTGTGAAAACCTTGTGTCTGAAGCTCCTTTTATCTACCTTGTCAACAGATGAGTAGAACATATGGAATAAAAATAAATAATAGGGGGAACAAATGTTAAAATAAATTTAGTTTGAAATGCTAGTGATCAATGAAAGCGAGGGGTAATGGGTGTGGTATATATAATTTTTTTTCTGTTTTCATTTTATTTCTTTTTCTGAATTGATGCAAATGTTCCAAGAAATGATCATGATGATGAATATGCAATTATGTGGTGATATTGTGAATTACTGATTATATATGTAGAATGGAATGAGCATATGTTAAGAACATTTGTGTTTCTTTCTTGTCATTTTTTTTTAATTTAAAAATTAATAAAAAAAGAAATGCTAGTGATCAGTGAAAGGGAGGGGTACGGGATAAGGTATGTATGAATTTTCTTCTGTTTTCTTTTTATTTCTTTTTCTGAATTGATGCAAATGTTCTAAGAAATGATCATGATATACAACTATGTGATGATTACTGATTATACATGTAGAATGGAATGATCATATGGTAACAGTGTTTGTGTTTGTATGTTGGTATGTTTAATAAAAAAGAAAAAATGATTTTCTACCAAAAACAAAAAATGTATGGTGGCGAAGGCATGTGTTCTAGCTTGCTAGCTGCCAGAATGCAATATACCAGAAACAGAATGGCTTTTAAAATGGGGAATTTATTAAGTTGCTAATTTATAGTTCTAATGCCATGAAAATGTCCCAATTAAAGCATGTCTATAAAAATGTCCAAATTAAAGCATGAGCAAGAGATTACCTTCACTCAAGAAAGGCTGATGAAGGTCAGGCTTTCTCTCTCAACTGGAAAGGCACGTGGCAAACATGGCAGCATCTGTTAGCTTTCTCTCCAGGCTTCTTGTTTCATGAAGCTCTCCAGGGGGCATGTTCCTTCTTCATCTCCAAAGGTCTCTGGTTGCATGGGCTCTGGCTCTTGTCATTCTGATGGATCTGCTCTCTCAGAATCTCAAGGCTTTTCCAAAATGCTTCCTCTTTTAAAGAATTCCAGTAAACCAATAAAGACCCACCAGGAATGGGTAGAGTCACATCTCTGTGAAGATAATCTAATCAAGTCTCCAACATACAGTACTGAATAAGATTTAAAGAAACTGCTGTCTTCATAATATTGGATTAGGGTCCTAGGTTGTAAGCTCTTACAGCAGTCACATATATTCAGGAGTTATAACTGTTATTTCTAAGTTCTGAAATACTGAGCTGTTTATAACCTGGTCATTCTCAGAAACTTTGGGTATTTATGTGACACCTAAGACTCAGAATTAGAGCTCTGAAGCTATGAAAGTCAGCAGTACCCCATACAGGAGCTGTTTAAAAAGTCGAAAAGGACATCTGACTTCAAATAGAGATATGAATGAAGCTGATCTTGTTAGGACTAAGGTAAATCAGAATGCACAGTAAATGATGATATTGTCCATATTTTAAAACTTCAACTTCTGGGTGAGACCAAAGGGAGAGATGTTTATTTGGTGCAAAATTTATATTTTGTGTAGCACTTTACCTAATTTAACTTGTATGGTCAGTTTAGTTGGACACCATAAGCCCATGGAATCTTGAATAGAATGTAAGACTTTGCTGGTTTGTCCAGGTTAGTATGATTTCCGATATATCCCAGAGTAATTTGGGCAGTGAATAATGAAGTATTTGCAGGGTCCCCTTGGGACACTGGGGAGAAAGGAGGAACTATTCAACTTCCCCATTTGGAAAATTTCTGATGTTCTCACAAGCAGTGGAGACAACCAAATCAGTAGGCCGAGCTCTCAATCTTGGGGTGTGCCCACATAGGGGGAAAGGCAATGAGTTCACCTTCTGAGTTGGCTTAGAAAGAGAGGCCACATCTGAGCACAAAAGAGATTCTCTGTGGGTGACTTCTAGGTATAATTATAAGTAGGCTTATCTTCTCCTTTGAAATTAATAAGCTTCATGGGGTGAACCTCAAAACTAAGGGCTCACTCCCCCTCTACATGAGACATGACTCCCAGGGGTGTAAATCTCCCTGGCAATGTGGGACAGAAAGCCTGGGATGAGCCAGAACATGGCATCAAGGGATTGAGAAAGCCTTCTTGACCAAAAGGGGGAAGAGAGAAATGAGAAAAAATAGTGCCAGTGGTTGAGAGTTTTCCAACAGAGTCTAGAGGTTATCCTGGATGTTATTCTTACATATTATATAGATATCCCTTTTTTAGTTTATATTGTATTGGAGTAGCTGGAGGGAAGTACTGAAACTGTAGAGCTGTGTTCTAGTAGCCTTGTTTCTTGAAGATGATTGTATGATGATATAGCTTTTACAATGTGACTGTGTGAATGTGAAAACCTGTGTGTCTGATGCTCCTTTTATCTAGGGTATGGATAGATAAGTAAAAAGTATGGATATAAAATAAATAAGTAATAGGGGGAACAAAGGTTAAATTACATTGAGTAGATGGAAATACTAGTGGTCAATGAGAAGAAGGAGTAAGCAGTATTGTATGTATGAGTTTTTTCTTTTTTTATTTCTTTTTCTGGAATGGTGCAGATGTTCAAAAAAATGATCCTGGTGATGAATACAAATTATATGATGAAAAAATAAAAAGATTAAGGGCTCAGCCTATTGAATTAGTTGTCCCACTGCTTGTGAGAATATCAAGAATTCCCCAGATGGAGAAGTTAAATATGTCCTCCTTTCTCCCCAGTCCCCCAAGGGAACTTTGCAAATATTTTTTATTCTCTGACCAAATTACTCTGGGATACAGTGGGGCATCATACTAACCTGTACAAACCAACAAGATCTCATACTCTATTCAAGATTCCATGTAATTATTGTGTTCAACTAAACTGACCATACAAGTTAAATTAAATAATGTGCTATCCAAAATATAAATTTTTCACCAAATAAACCTCTCTCCCTTTGGTCCCACACAGAAGCTGAAGTTTGAAAATATGGGCCTTATCATCCTTTACCCAGCATTCTGATTTACCTTAGTCCTGTCCAGATCAGCTTCATTCATATCTCTAGTTGAAGTCTGATCACTTTTTCAGCTTTCTTAACAGTTGCTGAATGCAGTAATGCTGAATTTCATAGCTTCAGTGTTCTATCTCTGAGTCTTAGGTGTCACTTAAATACCCAAAGTTTCAGGGAATGACAAAATTATATATAAATATCTCAACATCTCAGAATTTAGAAATAACAGTTACAGCTCCAGGATAGATGTGACTGCTATAAGAGCTCACAATCTAGGAACCTTTACAGTAGGCCCTACCCTAATAACCCATACTCTCAACTTCAATTATCGGAGTTTGTGTATTATAGTTAGTCTATATGAGTGAGGCATAATAATATTTGCCTGTTTGTTTCTGATATTTCATTCAGCGTACTGTCCTTAAGGTTCATTCACCTAGTTGCGTTCCTTACAACTTCATTCCTTCTGGCAGCTGCTCAGTAGTCCATTGTATGTAAACACCATAGTACCCCCTTCTATTCCTCATTTGTTATACTCTGGCCACCTCCATCCATTGAATCGTAAACACTGCCACCATATAAACACCAGTGTGCAAATGTCCATTCGTGACCCCACTCTCAGTTCCTCCAGGTATATACCTAGCAACAAGGTTGCAAGATCATATGGCAGTTCTACCCCTTGTCTCCTTAGATGAACCTTGAAGAGCTATTTGGAATTTAATTTGGGGAAGACAATATCTAAAGAGTTTTAGAGGCAATTTGGGTACTTGACTAAGACAGGATCATCGATGGCTAAGAAACAATACTTGGTTGCTTATCTATCTCACTACAATTATGGCTTATGTAGACAATTCCACTTCAGCCCTTTCTCCTCTACTTCTCCAAACCAAGCCAAATCTAGCAAATTCCCTTTACCACCCTGTGCACTCTGTTCTTGTTGTAGGGAAGGATTTATACCTCAGGATGTGCTACCCATATTAGAGTGGTGTGTTTTGCTGCCTTTTCTGATTCCAGTTTTATTTTGAAGCAATATATGTGTATTATGTGTGCATATACACTACACTATAAACCCCTTGAGTTTACTTTTGCTTACCATTGCATACTCAATGTCTAATGGATCATTAATAACTACTTAGCTAATGAATAATGAAATATTTATATATAAAGACATGGAAGGATACACATCAAACTTTATATTTCCTGCCTCTGGAAAAAGGGAATAGTGAATTAAGGGGGCTTTGACTTTAAATTTTATTTCTGTGTTGTTGAATTTTTCAAGAACATATAGTACTTTAATAATTAAAATGAAAAATACTTTTAGAAAAAATGAAGCTGGCTTGTTAAAGGTTTATATTTCTTAAGGTTGGGTATTTCCAATGAAATGATGCATAAAATTATGAACCCAGCCTGTGTATAATATAAATAAATCATTAAGCTACCAACTGAAAATACACAAATTAAGGGAAAGTACAAAGTTGGTAAATCATAAACTACTAGGAGGAAATTAGAAAATGCCATCCTTTTAAAAATCTATTCAAAATCAGAATTAATTAAGAACTATAAACAGTGACTGAAATGTTGGCACTATGGAAATTGGCCTTTACAAAAGCATAAACCCTGACATGACATTTATACTAGTAACCTAGGAAAGCAGCTCATCACATTCATTCAGCAAAGTCTTTATTAAAGTCTTAGGTGCTGTTAGGTGCCGTGGAAATATAAGTAAATGTATGACTTTCTCTGTCCTTATGAAATTTACAGTGAAGCACAGAAGTTAGAAACATAATTACACATATACAAGGCAAAAATGAAATAATTTCACTGGTAGAGATATAGAATGTTTTGGAGCCACAAAAGAAGCAATGATATATTTTCATTCTAAAAGTTGATATTTGAACTTACTCTTGAAGTGTTAGGATTTTAAAGGTTAGAAAAGGAAGTAGACAGCTTTAAAAATAGAGGAAACCAAATAAAGTAAAGCCAGGAAACTAAGAAAATATTGTTTGTTTGGGGGATTGTCTTTTATTCAGAGGTTATAATGTGGGAGGGGCTATGTCGGACATAACTCCCAGGGGTGTAAATCTCCCTGGCAACATGGGACAGGACTCCCAGAATGAGCCAGGATCTAGCATCAAGGGATTGTGAAAGCCTTCTCAATCAAAAGGGGGAAGAAAGAAATGAGACAAAATAAAATTTCAGTGGCTGAGATTTCAAACAGAATTGAGAGGTTATCCTGGAGGTTGTTCTTATGCATTATATAAATATCCCTTTTTAGTTTATGGTGTATTGAAGTGGCTAGAGGGAAGTACCTGAAACTGTTGCGCTGTGTTCCAGTAGCCTTGATTCTTGAAGATGATTATACTGATATAGCTTGTACAGTGTGACTGTGTGATTGTGAAAACCTTGTGTCTGATGCTCCTTTTATCTAGATTATAGACAGATGAGTAAAAAATATGGATAAAAAATAAATACTAGGGGGACAAAGGTTGAAATAAACTGGGTAGATGGAAATGCTGGTGGTCAAAGAGAGGAAGGGGAAAGGGGTGTGGTATATATGTTTTTTTTCTTTTTGTTTCTTTTTCTGGAGTGATGCAGATGTTCTAAAAATGATCATGGTGATGAAAACACAACCATGTGATGATATTGTGAGCCACTGATTGTACACCATGTATGGAATGTTTGTGTGTTAAGATATATCAATAAAAATATATTTTTTAAAAAAGTCTTAGTGGATATGGTAAACAAGGCAAACCTCCCAGGAGCTTTAGAACAAAGCCCAGCATGGGCACTCTGCCAGCAGAAAGACAATAGAGCTGGCAAGGCAGAGAATTGTCTGTGTTTTTATATGTTATGATCTCCCGAGCCCAGAACTGGAAAGGTCATTCTAATTTATCCAAATGCAGAAGATAAAAGCTACCATTTAACAAGTTTTGTGTTCGAATTTGAAATGTTTTTCATTTGTTCAGTTTTGCACACCACACTAGAATTACTTATTCCTTCAGCAAGCAGGTTCATCCCTCCATTGGCTTAATAACTAGCCATCAGTCATGGGTTGCTTTTGGCCCAGAGATTAGTATTCAATGGATAAGAAATTCTTAGAGACAATAGTTCTGAGATCAGCCAAGAGAAATGGCAATTTTAGCTAATCCCCAGGCATATTAAACAAAATGACAAAACCTGAGTAGATTCTCTAGTGTACATTTTGGGCCAAGACTTAGGCCAAAGAAATAGAAGAATCTGAAATTTAGAATTGTTTTCTCCCCAAAGAAAATTATCTGGCAATACCCAAGAGTCTCTGATAAAAGTTGCTCCTAGAAATCTTACTTTGGAGAACATTCCATTTAAATTATGCTTTACAGGCAACATAAGTTTACCCTAATGATACAAAGCAAAGGAAAGCCCTAATAACAATGAGTAGGAACTTTGATACAGGGCTGTTGAATCATTGAATAAAAATCGTAGGGGCCCCAGATTGAGGAGACAAGTTTATGTGGCGATATATACTATTCCTTCTTCCAGGAGCCTGACCTGAATAGGAATCTCATTCAAGATGCCTTCTGGGTGGGCCATGGTGGCTCAGCAGGCAGAGTTCTTGCCTGCCATGCAGGATACCCGGGTTTGATTCCTGGTGCCTGCCCATGCAAAAGAAAAAAAAAGATGCCTTCTGTGCTGGTTTGAAATGATGTATGTAGCCTACAAAAGCCATGTTTTAATCCTAATCCTATTTTGTAAAGGCAGCCATTTCTTCTAATCCCTATTCAGTATTGTATGTCTGAAACTGTAATTAGATCATCTCCTGGAGATGTGATTTAATCAAGAGTGGTTGTTAAGCTGGATTATATAGAGGTATGTCTCCATCCATTTGGGTGGGTCTTGATTAGTTTCTGAAGTCCTGTAAAAGAGGAAAC
The DNA here is from genome assembly GCF_023851605.1 of Tamandua tetradactyla. Taxonomy (NCBI): domain Eukaryota; kingdom Metazoa; phylum Chordata; class Mammalia; order Pilosa; family Myrmecophagidae; genus Tamandua; species Tamandua tetradactyla. Next base: position 101,177,872 of record NC_135353.1, read on the forward strand.
ATTTTAGAGAGGGAGAGGTTCAGGAAAAGCAGAGCAGAACGACATAGCCATGAGAAACAGCCAGCGACCTTTGGAAATGAAGAAGGACAGTGTCTCCCGGGGAGCTTTCTGAAAGGAAGCCAGGAGAGGAAGCTAGGAGATGATGTCGTGTTCACCACATGCCTTTCCAGAAGAGAGAGAAATCCTGAACCTGTTCGCAATGTACCTTCTCACTTGAGAAAGAAACCCTGAACTTCATCAGCCTTCTTGAACCAAGGTATCTTTCCCTGGATGCCTTAGATCAAACATTTCTATAAACTTGTTTAATTAGGACATTTTCTCGGCCTCAGAACTATAAACTAACAACTTATTAAATTCCTCTTTTAAAAGCTATTCCGTTTCTGGTATGTTGCATTCTGGCAGCTAGCAAACTAGAATACCTTCTTTCTCTTGAAGCATGTAACACCATGGATGGATCTTGAGGACATTATGCTGAGTGAAATTAGCCAGAAACAAAAGGAAAAATAATGTATGGTCTCATTGATATGAACTAACATTAATGAGTGAACTTGGAGAAATTCGAATAAGAACAGAAGTTATCAGGAGATAGAAGTAGGATAGAGATTGGGTAATTAGTACTGAAGGAATACAGATTGTGCTACAGGACTGATTGTAAAAATTCAGAAATGGTTAACACCATCCCACCTGATCATAGCACAATAATGTAAGTATGCTGAATGTGAGTGTGATAGAGGGAGAATGGCTGAGGGCACGTATGATTCCAGAAGGAAAGATAGAGGATAAAGACTGAGATAGTATAATTTAGGAATGCCTAGAATGTACAATGATGGTGATTAAATGTATAAATTAAAAAATATTTTTGCATGTAATAGAACAAAGGAATGTCAGTATTTCAGAGTGTTGAAAATAGATGGTATATGGGAAAAAGTTCAATCGATGTAAGCTAGGGTCAATAGTCAACAATAACATTGTAATATGCTTCCACTGAATGTAACAAAGGCATTATGCCAAAACTAAATGTCAGCAGGTGAGGGGGATTGGGAAACTGGTATGGATTCTTTGTGGGAGAAAGGAAAATGTCTTCAGATAGAGTATGGTGGAGAAGGCATGTCTACACCCTTAGGCTGGATTATATGATGTGTGAATAAAACTGTTTAGAAAAAAAAAGATGCCTTCCTTCCCGTAAGTACATAGAATCTTGAATAGGGTGTGAGGTTTTGTTGGTTTATCCAGGTTAGCATGATGCTCCAATATATCCCAGAGTAATTTGCGCAGTGAATAAAGAAATATTTGCAAAGTTCCCTTGGAGGACTGGGGAAAAAGGAAGAAATATCCAACTTCCTCATTTGGAGAATTTCTGATATTCTTGCAGTAGTGGGGACAACCAAATCAGTAGCTGAGCCTTCAATCTTGGGGCTTGCCGCTATGAAACTTATTCCTGGAAAGGATAGGCTAAGCCTACTTAAAATTAGGCCTAAGGGTCACCCCCAGAGAACCTCTTTTGTTGCTCAGATGTGGCCTCTCTCCCTAAGCCAACTTGACAGGTGAACTCACTGTCCTCCACCCCCTATACATGGGACGTGACTCCCAGAGGTGAAAATCTCCCTGGCATCATGGGACAGAAATCCCGTGATGAGCCAGGACCTGGCATCAAGGGATTAAGAAAGCCTTTTTAACCAAAAAGGGAAAGAGAAAAATGAGACAAAATAAAGTTTCAGTGGCTGAGGGATTTCAAACAGAGTTGAGAGGGTATCCTGGTATTTATTCTTATGCATTATATAGATTTCCTTTTTTAGTTTCTGTTGTATTGGAGTGGCTGGAGGAAAGTACCTGAAACTGTTGAGTTGTATTCCAGTACCTTGATTCTTAAAGGTGATTGTATAAAGATATAACTTTTACAGTGTGACTGTGTGATTGTGAAAATCTTGTGTCTGATGCTCTTTTTATCCAGGGTATGGACAGATGAGTAAAAAATATGGATAAATAAATAAATAAATGATAGGGAGGACAAAGGGTAAAATAAATTGGGTAGATGGAAATACTAGTGGTCAATGAGAAGGAGAAGTCAGGGGAATGGTATGTATGAGTTGTTGTTTTTTTTTTCTTTTCTTTTTATTTATTTTCCTGGAGTGATGCAAATGTTCTAAAAAATGATCATGGTGATTACTACACAGCTATGTGATGATATTGTGAACGATTGTACACCATGTATGGAGTGTATGTGTATGATGATTTCTCAATAAAAATATTAAAAACAAACAAAAAAGATACCTTGTTTCTAAGATATATCCCATTGTGATTTGCTTTCATAAAAATACAGATATGCATCTGGAAATTTTTCTGTGCAATTTTCTTGGCACAATATCTTCTGATCAAAGTTTGATGTGTGCTTTACTCACCACAAACATTCATTATTAATCTCTAGAAGTTTTCGCAGACTTTAACTTTACCCCACCCTTAATTGATTCATATATAGACTATACACATCAACCATAAAATCTACATTCTTTTCAAATGCACTTTTTTATTTATGACAAGTGCACTTTTAATATTTGCCGAAATAGATCATATACTGAGCCAAAAAAAATGTTTCTCAACAAATTTCAAATGCTTGAAATCATAGAAAGTATGTTCTCTGAACAAAGTAGAATTAAGCTAGAAATCAACAATATAAAGATAATTAGAAAACCTTCCAAAGTTTGGAAAGTTAAAAGATACACCTCTGAATAGCTCATCAATCAAATAAGAAATCAAAATGAAAATGTGTAATAGACTGAACTTAGCAAAAATATAAATTTGAAATCAAAACTTCTTAGATAGCTAAAATAAAGGAAAATATGTAGGTTTAATTGGACATATTAGGGAAAAAATGAATGGTAAATTAGTGATCCAACCTTCCAACTGAAGAATCTAGGAATCTAGGAAGAGGCACTGTGATGTCATCAATATCGTGTTGCAAGACATGCCCTAAAAAAGTGGGAAAAAAGCCTCCCCAGAGATTTAGTGAATAAAAGGACCCTTGCTTAGAATTCTGAAGAATGGTAGAGACAGGAGAAGGATTCCACAGTACTGAATCAAAGTAACAGGAAAATATCCGGAAGGAGAATTCCATCCCAGACCTCAAGTCTGTTCCCATTTCCGTCATCCTTACTTGGTCCCACATAGCTTGGGAGTTTCACAGAGGCAACACAGCCTGGGAACTCTGTCCTTCCACCACAGAGACTGTAGAGCCACTCAAAGCAGCGAGTTAGAACTTCACACATACCCAGGCACAAGGACAAGAAGTCTGCAGAGACACAGAGTGGAACACAAGCTGCTGAGGAGTGCTACATAGAGCAAGACCCCTGGTGGGGGCAGACCATGACAGAAATGCTGGCAAGAAGTATTCTGCCCTCATTAAATCCAGTTTCAGATCACTGGACTGCCTTCAGGCAAAACGAACTTTTCTGGTGACCCACCTTTCTGAATTGACCCCATATGGCTCCCTGGTATGGAATAACAGGGAAGAAACTGGAGGCAGAAAAGCCACACAGAAAAAAAAGGGGGTGTGTGGTTAAACTGAGTTACTATAAAATATAATGAGTCCCAGAACAGAAAGAGTATAAGGAAAACAGGACACTGAGTAAGGGGAAGAATTTAAACAAATCATAGGACCTGGGGAGTAAAGTCTGCACAAAAATGAACAGAACAGAACAAGATTCCCAGAGAAGGAAGAGTGGAAAGGAAGCTTTCTCTGGAGGGTAAAACAACTGTACAAAAGTACAATCTTAAAAACTGCATAGCATATCCAGGGCAAAAAAATCAGAAGAAAAAGAGCTGAGAAAAATCTAAATTATTAGACATGGGCTATTGTAAAGGTCGAGGATAAGTTAGACCAAGCATCAACAATAAAACCTAGAGAGAGAGAGAGAAATGGGCTTTCAGAATAGTCATCAAGATAATCAGATGCTGGAATTTGAGGTCAAGAGGAGGGGCCAAGGTGGCGGCTTAGCATTGTGCTCATTTTAGTTTGTCCTCCAGAGCGACTACTAAATAACCAGAAACAGTACAGAGAGCTCCTGGGGCCACAACAGTGACCGGACGCACAGCGTACCCCAGTCTGGACCAGCTGGACCGGCTGCAAGACTCCCCAGAACCGTGAGTTCCCCAAGGCATGGCGGACGGTGCTCCTCCCCCACAGACTGCTTCCCCGAGGGGAAAGGAAAGAGATTTTAACAGCAGCGGGGGCTGAGCCCAACCAAACACCAATTGTGACATTAATTAACAAGTTCTGTCTACTAAAAATAGGCCCCCAGCTCAGGTGATTCTGGTCAAAGCGGAGGTCGCTCACTGGGCTAATGGAAAAAGAAAAACAGAAAAGAAACAGAGGTTTTCTGGCTGTGTTTCTACGCAGGCTTGACTGCCTATGGATTAAGTGGCAGGACTTCTCAGCTGCAACTGCCCAGGCATAGGCAGAAACAAGCTCGTTTCAGGGCTTGTCTGGAGCCTGTGCCTTCCCCAGGGGAGGGATGAAGCCCAACTCAGGGGGAATCCCTCTGTCAAGGAATTCAGATACCAGAGCTTGGTAATTTGAAGCCATTAAGGCACTCAAGCCAACTCACCTGGAACAGAACAGCCTCTTCAATAAATGGTGCCTAGAGAACTGGATAGCCAAATGCAAAAAAAAAACAAAAAAAAACAAAGAGGACCCATATCTCACACCCTATACAAAAGTTAACTCAAAATGGATCAGATACCTAAACATTAGGTCTAAGACACTAAACCAGTTAGAGGAAAATATCTTATAAATCTTATACTTGGAGGCAGTTTTAAACACCTTACACACAAAGCAAGAGCACTGAAGAAAGAAAGAAATGAATGGGAACTCCTCAAAATTAAACACTTTGTGCATCAAAAAACTTCATCAAGAAAGTAAAAAGACAGCCTACACAATGAGAGACAATATTTGGAAATGACATATCAGATAAAGGTCTAGTATCCAGAATTTATAAAGACATTGTTCAACTCAACAACAAAAAAACAGCCAATCCAATTACAGAATGGGCAAAAGACTTGAACAGACACTTCTCAGAAGAGGAAATACAAATGGCCAGAGGGCACATGAAGAGATGCTCAACATCCCTGGCCATTATAGAAATGCAAATCAAAACCACAATGAAATATCATCTCCCATCCACCAGAATGGCCATTATCAACAAAACAGAAAATGACAAGTGCTAGAGAGGATGTAGAGAAAGAGGCACACTGATTCACTGTTGGTGGGAATGTCAAATGGTGCAACCGCTGTTGAAGGCAGTTTGGCAGTTCCTCAAAAAGCTGAATATAGAATTGCCATATGACCCAGCAATACCATTACTAGGTATCTACTCAAAGAACATAAGGGCAAGACACAAACAGACATTTTCACACCAATGTTTATAGCAGCATTATTTACGATTGCAAAGAGATGGAAACAGCCAAAATGTCCATCAACAGATGAGTAGCTAAACAAACTCTGGTATATACATACAATGGAATATTATGCAGCTTTAGGACAGAATAAAGTGATGAAGTATGTAACAACATGGATGGACCTTGAGGACATTATGCTCAGTGAGATTAGCCAAAAATTAAAGGACAAATACTGTGTGATCTCACTGATATGAACTGACATTAGTAAATAAACTTGAAATATTTCATTGGTAACAGAGACCATCAAGAGATAGAAGTGCAACAGGACTGAAAATAAAAACTCAGAAATGGACAGCACAATACTACCTGACTGTAATACAATTATGTTAAAACATTGAATGAAGCTGCATGTCAGAATGACAAAGGGAGGAGGGCTGGGGGCACAAATGAAATCAGAAAGAAAGATAGATGATAAAGATTGAGATGGTATAATCTAGGAATCCCTAGAGTGTATAATAACAGTGATTAAATGTACACATTTTTAAAATGTTTTTGCATGAGGAAGAACAAAGGAATGTCATTACTGCAGGGTGTTGAAAGTAGATGGTAATTAGTATTTTAAAATTTCACCTTATGTGTGAGACTAAGGCAAAAAATGTTTATTTGGTACAAAATTTATATTTTGACTAGTGCATTTCCTAATATAACTTATGTAGATAGCTTGATTGAACACCATAAGTAGTTGGAATTTGGGTAGGATGTGAGATTTTGTTGGTTTGTCCAGAGTGATGTCCCGATGAATCCCAGAGTGATTCGATCAGTGAGTGGAAAAGTATTAGTTAAGTCTCATGTGGGGAATGGTGAAAACGGGGAGAAATTCAACTTCCCCAAGTTGAATTCTTAATATTCTCACAAGCAGTGTGGACAACCAAAGCTATAGGCTGAGGCCCCAGTCTTGGGGTTTTTTCATATAAAACTTAACCCCAAAAAGGATAGGTCAAGTCTACTTAAAATCTAGGCCTAAGAGTCACTCCCAAGAGAGCCTCTTTTGTTGCTCAGATGTGGCCTCTCTCTCCAGCCAACACAACAAGCAATCTCACTACCCTCCCCCTGTCTGCATGGGACATGACTCCCAGGGATGTGGACCTTCCTGGCAACGTGGGACAGAGATCCTAGAGTGAGCTAGACTCAGCATCAAGGGATTGAGAAAACTCCTAGAATGAGCTGAGACTCAACATCAAGGGATTGAGAAAACCTTCTCGACCAAAAGGGGGAAGAGAGAAATGACAAAGCATCAGTGGCTGAGATATCAAATAGAATTTAGAGGTTATCCTGGAGGTTATTCTTAGGCATTACATAGATATCACCTTGTTATTCAAGATGTAGTGGAGAGGCTGGAGGAAACTGCCTGAAAATGTAGAGCTGTGTTCCAGTAGCCATGTTTCTTGAAGATGATTGTATAATGATATAGCTTTCACACTGTGACTGTGTGATTGTGACAACCTTGTGTCTAATGCTCCTTTTATCTACCTTGTCAACAGACCAGTAAAACATATGGAATAAAAATAAATAATAGGGAAAACAAATGTTAAAATAAATTTAGATTGAAAGCTAGTGATCAATGAAATGGAGGGGTAAGGGGTATGGTATGTAGGAATTTTTTTGTTTTCTTTTTATTTCTTTTTCTGAATAGATGCAAATGTTCCAAGAAATGATCATGATGATGAATGTGCAACTATGTGATGATATTGTGAATTACTGATTATATATGTAGAACAGAATGATCAAAAGTTAAGAATGTTTGTGTTTGGTGGTTTTGTGTTTTTTTTTTGTATTTTAAAAAAAATTTAAAAATTAAAAGAAAACTCCCTCTTCCATTAGTGCTTACTCCAAGTTTATCTATGCTTCAGGCATGTTTTCAGCAGTTTTAATTTGTTAATTAATTCCACAGTTGGTGCTTGATTGAGCTACCTTCCTTGCTCTTAGTAAGGTCAGTTTCTTTTTCCCTCAAGAACCAGCCTGCTGTGCCTGTGGAGGAAGGGCACCAGCCTTTGCAGCTTGGAAGACTTACAGTTCTGTGTGGGGTCTCAGCCATTCCCCCCATTCCAGACTGATGTACAATGTGTGTCTAGTAACTGGACTGGATTGTTAATATCCCCCCAACAATTGTTCTATTCACCTCACTGCACCACCATCTTACCTGCCATGACTCCTTCTGCTTGTTTTAGGCATAATTTGCTCTTCTTTTTTCAGTGTCCTTAGATCAGAATTTCAGTTATTGACTTGAGTTCTTTCTATATGCGTTTATAGCTATAAATTTTCCTCTAAGCACTGCTTTAGTTACACTCCATATTTTGGTATAGTGTGTCTTCATTTTCATTCATCTCAAAGTATTTTTAAATTTATTTTTTGACTTTTCCTTTCACCTTTTGGTTAAGAGTGTTTTGTTTGATTTCCATATATCTATGAGTTTCCTAAATCCATTTTTGTTATTGATTTCTAATTTTATTCCATTGTCTTAGGAGAACATAGTTCATGTTATTTCTATACTTTTAAATGTTTCTGAGGTTTGTTTATGGCCTAATATATGGTCTATCCTGGAAAAGGTTCCATGTGAACTTGAGAAGAATATATATTCTGCTGTTGTTGGGTAAAGTGATTTATAGATGTCTATTAGGTCTAGTTGGTTTATACTGTTGTTCGAGACTTCTAAATCCCTGTTGATCTTCTGCCTAGTTGTTCTAAGTGTAATTCATTTTTATGAAGTTAGGAACACACAACCCTATTAATAATTGCATTAAATTTAATGGCTTACATTGCCCTACCCCCCATGTGGGACATGATATCCAGGGGTGAAAATCTCCCTCACGGCTTGGGAGATGACTCCCAGGGATGAGCCTGGCCCTGGCACCATGGGATCAACAATGCCATCCTGACCAAAAGGGGTAAAAGAAGTGTAACAAATAAGGTATCAGTGTCTGGGAGAGTTCAAATAGAGTCAAGAGGCTACTCTGTAGGTCATGCTTACACAAGCTTCAGTCAGACATTGCTACCTATCATAGCTGGCCAAACCCCAACCAAATCCATTCCTTCCAATCCTAAAAAACACCCATGGCATTATGTAAGATTCTACAAAGGTTCCATGCACTAGAGTAACTCTTCAGAAATCTGCAGCCTCCAATTGAATTTCTGGACCAGATAAGCCTTGAAATGCACAGGGACCAGCCTCTCCAGAACATCAAATCGCTCCATCCTCCTATGTCATATTACTGACAGCCCCTTTCAACATGAAAAAGTTAGAATGGGCATAGCCTATATACTCCTAAAGAGTGAGAGAATGCTAAAGGGTGATGGTGGAGTTATACAGAGAAGGTAGGGTTTAACAAACAAGTATGATTGCTGAATCATTATATTGATTTCTTATATCCTCCAGTATCTTAGAGCACCTAGAAGTAAAAACCTAAAATTGTGGAATTGTAACTCATACCAAACTCTGAAATCTGTTCTACAAGTAATTGTTGTGATGTTCTTTGAAATTTATTGCTTTTTTTGTATATATGTTATTTTTCATGAAAAAGGGGAAAAAAGTCAATTGTGATGATAGATGAGAATTCTATAGCTCTTAAACGTATAAGAAATTCCAATTAATAAATATTTTCCTCTTATCTTAAAAAAGAAATTTAATGGCCTAAACCAGAAGTTTAAAAAGATTTTCTTAAAGGGCCAGATATCAAATATTTAGGCTTGCAGGCCATATATTTTCTATCACAATTACTCAGCTCTACAATTTTAACAGGAATATAGTCATCAACCATACTTAAATAAATGGTTGTGATTGTGTTCCAATAAAACTTTATTTACGAAATAGGTAGCTGAACCATGAATGGTTGGTCATTTGTTGATCTCTTGTCAAAATATACCAATTAAAAGCCTCAATTTGTCAGATTGGTAAAATATAAGAAATCGATAAGTTAAAAGTAACAATGGGAAAAGATATACCATGCAAACACCCATCAAGAGAAAGCTTCAGTGGGTATTTTAATATCAGGCAAAACTGACTTTAGGTCAAGGAGGATTACTCTAGATAAAGAGGGACATAATGATAAAGTAGTCAATTGAACATGATAAGTAACAGTCCTAAACGTGTTTGCTTCAAAATACATGAAGTAAAAATTGTTAGAACTGAAAGGAAGAATGGACAAATCCACAATTATAGTTAGGAGACTTCAATATTCCTCTTTCATTAATCAGTAGGTTAAGTGGAAAGACTCTCAATAAAGATAAGGAAGACATGAAAAAACAGTATCAATCAACTTGATTTAATTAACATTTATAGAAAACTATACCCAAAAAACAGAAGAATATACTTTTTTTTTCAAATGCATATAGAACTTTCACCAAGGTAGACCCAAACAAATCTCAAAAAAAGTTAAAAGTATTGAATACATATAGAGTATGTTCTGTGACCATTAGGGAATTAAACTATAAATACTACAAAGGTGTCTATAAAATCCTCCCAAAGATTAAGAAATTAAGCAGCGTACTTGTAAATAACCCATGGGTTAAAAAAGAAGGCATGGGGGATGTTAGATATATTTTCAATTGATTAAAAATGAAAGTACAACGTATAAAAATTTGGAGGATGCAGTTAAAGCTATTAGTGGAAAATTGATAGCATTAAACACTTCTATGAGAAAAAGGTCTCAAGCTAAACTTTCACCTCAGTAAACAAGGGGAAAAATCACAAATTAAACTCAGAAAAGCAGCAGGAAACAAATAATAAAGATAAGGACAGAAATCAATAAAATATAAAACAGAAAACATAGATAAAAATCAATGAAGCCTATGAAACTTAATCCCACAAAGGATAGGCTAAGCCTACTTAAAATTGGGCCTAAGAGTCACCCCGAAGAGAACCTCTTCTGTTGCTCAGATGTGGCCTCTCTCTCTCGGCTGACACAACAAGCAAACTTACTGCCCTCCCCCTCTTTATGTGGGACATGACTCCCAGGGGTGTGGACCTTCCTGGAAATGTGGGACAGAAATCCTAGAATGAGCTGGAACTCAGCATCAAGGGATTGAGAAAATCTTCTCAACCAAAAGGGGGAAGAATGAAATGAGACAAAATAAAGTGTCAGTGGCTGAGAGATTCCAGAGTCGAGAGGTTATCCTGGAGGTTATTCTTACGCATTAAATAGATATCACCTTGTTAATCAAGCTGTAATGGAGAGGTTGGAGGGAACTGCCTGAAAATGTGGAGCTGTGTTCTGGTGGCCATGTTTCTTGAAGATAATTGTATGATGATATGGCTGTCGCAGTGTGACTGTGTGGTTGTGAGAGCCTTGTGTCTGATATTCCTTTTGTCTACCTTATTGATGGACAAGTAAAACGTATGGATTAAAAATAAATAAATAGGAGGAGGGGCCAAAATGGCAGCTTAGCAATGTGTGTGTTTTAGTTTGTCCTCCAGAACAACTACTAAATAACCAGAAACAGTACAGAACAGCTCCCGAAGCCACGTCAGTGACCAAACACACAGCATACCCCAGTCTGGAACGGCTGGACCGGCTGCAGGCCTCCCCAAAACCATGAGTTCCCCAAGCCGCGGCGGCTGGCACCAGGTGCCCCTCCCCCACAGGCAGCTTCCCAGAGGGAAAGGAAAGAGACTCTAAACCTGGTCAAGGCAGAGTTCGCTCATTGGGCTCACAGAAAAAGAGGAAAGGGGAGGAAACGGAGGCTTTAGTGGCTGTGTTTCTACGGAGACTTGGCAGCCTCTGGATTCAGCTGGTAGACTTCTCAGACTGCGACTACCCCAGGCATAGGCAGAAACGGGCAGAAACAGGGCTGTCTCCCACCTGTGCTTTCCCCAGGGTAGGGGTGAAGCCCAACTCAGGTGGAATCCCTTTCTCAAGGAATTCAGACCCCAGGTCTTGGCAATTTGAAACCATTAAAACCAGCCTACAACCTCTCCTCTGTCTCCACCATGCCCCCAGCAGGGAGAGTCTTCCAAAGTTAAAAGTGCCACAACATCTTTTGCTGGTGGGACCCGCAGGCAGACAAGCGCCACATACTGGGCAGGATAAGAAAAACAGAGCCCAGAGGCTTCACAGGAAAGTCTTTAAACCTGCTGGGTCTCACCCTCAGGGAAAACTGATGCAGGTGACTCCTTCCCCCTGATAGGAGGCCAGTTTAGTCCGGGAAAACCCGGCTCGAGTCTATAATACCTACGCAGACCCTCCTAAGGGTGGGGAGGGAAAAGGCACTATACAAGCAGGGCAAGAAACAAGAAAACGAGAACTGAAAAATTATACTCTGTTAAACAAAACCTAAGCTAGATGTCCTGAAAAAGCTGAACTAAAGGTCAAAGAACAGATAGACAACAAATTCATCCAGCAAGAAAACCCTAGGTAAGAGAAGTGAAAGCAATCTCCAGAATAAACTAATTAAGGTAATTAAATGTCTAGACGCCAGCAAAAAAATAACAGATCACACCAGGAAAATTGAAGATATGGCCCAATCAAAGAAACAAACCAATAGTTCAAATGAGATACAAGAGCTGAAACAACGAATTCAGAATGTATGAACAGACATGGAAAACCTCATCAAAAACCAAATCAATGAATTGAGGGAGGATATGAAGAAGGCAAGGAGTGAACAAAAAGAAGAAATGGAAAGTCTGAAAAAACAAATCACGGAACTTATGGGGATGAAAGGTACAGTAGAAGAGATGAAAAAAGCAATGGAAACCTACAATGGTAGATTTCAAGAGACAGAGGTTAGGATTAGTGAACTGGAGGACGGAACATCTGAAATCCGACAAGACAGAGAAACTATAGGGAAAAAAATGGAAAAATATGAGCAGGGGCTCAGGGAACTGAATGATAATATGAAGTGCACAAATATACGTGTTTTGGGTGTCCCAGAAGAAGAAGAGAAGGGAAAAGTAGGAGAAAAACTAATGGAAGAAATTATCACTGAAAATTTCCCAACTCTTATGAAAGACCTAAAATTACATATCCAAGAAGTGCAGCATACCCCAAAGAAAATAAATCCAAATAGATGTTCTCAAAGACACTTACTAGTCAGAATGTCAGAGGTCAAAGAGAAAGAGAGGATCTTGAAAGCAGCAAGAGAAAAGCAATCCATCACATACAAGGGAAACCCAATAAGACTATGTGTAGATTTCGCAGCAGAAACCATGGAGGCAAGAAGACAGTGGAATGATATATTTAAATTACTAAAAGAGAAAAACTGCCAACCAAGAATTGTATACCCAGCAAAATTGTCCTTCAAAAATGAGGGAGAAATTAGAACATTTTCAGACAAAAAATCACTGAGAGAATTTGTGACCAAGAGACCAGCTCTGCAAGAAACACTAAAGGGAGCACTAGAGACAGATACGAAAAGACAGAAGAGAGAGGTGTGGAGAAGAGTGTAGAAAGAAGGAAAATTAGATATGACATATAAAATACAATAGGCAAAATGGTAGAGGAAAGTACTACCCAAACGGTAATAACACTAAATGTTAATGGATTGAACTCCCCAATCAAAAGACATAGACTGGCAGAATGGATTAAAAGACAGGATCCTTCTTTATGTTGCCTACAGGAAACATATCTTAGACCAAAAGATAAACATAGGTTGAAAGTGAAAGGTTGGGAAAAGATATTTCATGCAAATAACAACCAGAAAAGAGCAGGAGTAGCTATACTAATATCCAACAAATTAGACTTCAAATGTAAAACAGTAAAAAGAGACAAAGAAGGATACTAAGTATTAATAAAAGGAACAATTCAACATGAAGACATAACAATCATAAATATTTATGCACCAAACCAGAATGCCCCAAAATACATGAGGCAAACACTGAAAAGGGAAATAGACACATCTACCATAATAGTTGGAGACTTCAATTCACCACTCTCATCAATGGACAGAACATCTAGACAGAGGATCAATAAAGAAACAGAGAATTTGAATAATGCAATAAATGAGCTAGACTTAACAGACATTTATAGGACATTACACCCCACAACAGCAGGATACACCTTTTTCTCAAGTGCTCATGGATCATTCTCAAAGATAGACCATATGCTGGGTCACAAAGCAAGTCTCAACAAATTTAAAAAGATTGAAATCATACAAAACACTTTCTCAGATCATAAGGGAATGAAGTTGGAAATCAATAATAGGCAAAGCCCCAGAAAATTCACAAATATGTGGAGGCTCAACAACGAGTGGGTCAAGGAAGAAATTACAGGAGAAATCAGTAAATATCTCAAGGCAAATGAAAATGAAATCACAACATATCAAAACTTATGGGATGCAGCAGAGGCAGTGCTAAAATGGAAATTTATTGCCCTAAATGCCTATATCAAAAAAGAAGAAAGGGCAAAAATTCGGGAATTAACTGTCCACTTGGAAGAACTGGAGAAAGAACACCAAACTAACCCCAAAGCAAGCAAAAGGAAAGAAATAACAAAGATTAGAGCAGAAATAAATGAAATTGAGAACATGAAAACAATTGAGAAAATCAATAAAACCAGAAGTTGGTTCTATGAGAAAATCAGTAAGATTGATGGGCCCTTAGCAAGATTGACAAAAAGAAGAAGAGAGAGGATGCAAATAAATAAGATCAGAAATGGAAGAGGAAACTTAACCACTGACCCCACAGAAATAAAGGAGGTAATAACAGGATACTATGAACAACTTTATGCCAATAAATACAACAATGTAGATGAAATGCACAACTTCCTAAAAAGGCATGAACAACCAACTTTGACCCAAGATGAAATAGATGACTTCAACAAACCAATCACAAGTAAAGAAATTGAATCTGTCATTAAAAAGTTTCCCAACAAGAAAAGTCCAGGACCAGACGGCTTCATATGTGAATTCTATCAAACATTCCAGAAAGAATTAGTACCAATCCTGCTCAAACTCTTCAAAAAAATAGAAGTGGAGGGAAAGCTACCTAATTCATTCTATGAAGCCAACATCACCCTCATACCAAAACCAGGCAAAGATATTACAAAAAAAGAAAACGAACACCAATCTCTCTAGTGACTATAGATACAAAAATCCTCAACAAGATACTTGCAAATCGAATCCAGCAACACATTAAAAGAATTATACATCATGACCAAGTAGGATTCATCCCAGGTATGCAAGGATGGTTCAACATAAGAAAATCAATGTAATACACCATATCAACAAATCAAAGCAGAAAACTCACATGATCATCTCGATTGATGGAGAGAAGGCATTTGACAATATTCAACATCCTTTCCTGTTGAAAACACTTCAAAGGATAGGAATAGAAAGGAACTTCCTTAAAATGATAAAGGGAATATATGAAAACCCCACAGCTAATATCGTCCTCAATGGGGAAAAACTGAAAATTTTCCCCCTAAAATCAGGAACAAGATAAGGATGTCCACTATCACCACTGTTATTCAACATTGTGTTGGAAGTTCTAGCCAGAGCAATTAGACAAGAAAAAGAAATACAAGGCATCAAAATTGGAAAGGAAGAAGTAAAGCTCTCACTGTTTGCAGATGATATGATACTATATGTCGAAAACCCTGAAAAATCCACAGCAGAACTACTAGAGCTAATAAACGAGTACAGGGAAGTGGCAGGTTACAAGATCAACATTCAAAAATCTGTAGTGTTTCTATACTCTACTAATGAACAATCTGTGGGGGAAATCAATAAACGAATTCCATTTACAATTGCAACTAAAAGAATAAAATACTTAGGAATAAATTTAACTAAAGAGACAAAAGACCTATACAAAGAAAACTACAAGAAACTGTTAAAAGAAATCACAGAAGACCTAAATAGATGGAAGGGCATACCGTGTTTATGGATTGGAAGACTAAATATAGTTAAGATGTCAATTCTACCTAAATTGATTTACAGATTCAATGCAATACCAATCAAAATACCAACAACTTGCTTTTCAGAAATAGAGAAACCAATAAGCAAATTTATCTGGAAGCAAATTCGGTGCCGCGAATTGCTAAAAGTATCTTGAGGAAAAACAACGAAGCTGGAGGTCTCACGCTGCCTAACTTTAAGGCATATTATGAAGCTACAGTGTTCAAAACAGTATCATACTGGCATAAAAATAGATGTGGAATCGAATAGAGTGTTCAGATATAGATCCTCTCATCTATGGACATTTGATCTTTGATAACGCAGTCAAACCAACACAAACCTGGGACAGAACAGTCTCTTCAATAAATGGTGCCTAGAGAACTGGATATCCATATGCAAAAGAATGAAAGAGGACCCGTATCTGACACCCTATACAAAAGTTAACTCAAAATGGATCAAAGATCTAAACATCAGATGTAAGACCATAAAACAGTTAGAGGAAAATGTAGGGAAATATCTTATAAATCTTATAATTGGAGGCAGTTTTATAGACTTTACACCTAAAGCAAGAGCACTGAAGAAAGAAATAAATGGGAACTCCTAAATATTAAACACTTTTGTGCATCAAAGAACTTCATCAAGAAAGTAAAAAGACAGCCTACACAAAGGAAGACAATATTTGGAAACGACATATCAGATAAAGGTCTAGTATCCAGAATTTATAAAGAGATTGTTCAACTCAACAACGAAAGGACAGCAATCCAATTACAAAATGGGAAAAAGACTTGAATAGACAACTCTCAGAAGAGGAAATACAAATGGCCAGAGGGCACATGAAGAGATGCTCAACGTCCCTGGCCATTAGAGAAATGCAAATCAAAACCACAATGAGATATCATCTCACACCCACCAGAATGGCCATTATCAACAAAACAGAAAATGACAGTGCTAGAGAGGATGTGGAGAAAGAGGTACACTTATTCACTGTTGGTGGGAGTGTCAAATGGTGCAATCACTGTGGAAGGCAGTTTGGCGGTTCCTCAAAAAGCTGAATATAGTACTGCCATATGACCCAGCAATACCATTGCTAGGTATCTACTCAGAGGACATAAAGGCAAAGACACAAACGGACACTTGCACACCAATGTTTATAGCAGCATTATTTACAATTGCAAGGAGATGGAAACAGCCAAAATGCCCATCAACAGACGAGTGGCTAAACAAACTGTGGTATATACATACAATGGAATGTTATGAAGCTTTAGGACAGAATAAAGTGATGAAGTATGTAACAACATGGATGGACCTAGAGAACATTATGCTGAGTAAAGACTAGCCAAAAACTAAAGAACAAATACTGTATGGTCTCATTGATATGAACTGACATTAGTGAATAAACTTGGAATATTTTGTTCATAACAGAGACCATCAGAAGATAGAAATAGGGTAAGATATTGGGTAATTGGAGCTGAAGGGATACATACTTGCAACAGGACTGGATACAAAAATTCAGAAATGGACAGCACAATACTACCTAACTAATATAATTATATTAAAACACTGAATGAAGCTGCATGTGAGAATGATAGAGGGAGGAGGGCTGAGGACATAAATGAAATCAGAAAGAAAGATAGATGTTAAAGATTGAGATGGTATAATCTAGGAATGCCTAGAGTGTATAATAATAGTGAAATGTACAAGGTACAATTTTAAAAATGTTTTTGCATGAGGAAGAACAAAGGAACGTCATTATTGCAGGGTGCTGAAAATATATGGTAATTAATATTTTAAAATGTCACCTTCTGTGAGAGACTAAAGCAAAAAATGTTTATTAGTTACAAAATTTATATTTTGACTAGTGTATTTCCAAATATAACTTATGTAGATAGTTTGATTTAACGCCATAAGTATTTGGAATCTCAGGTAAGACATGAGATTTTGTTGGTTTGTCCAGAGTGATGCCCCGATGAATCCAAGAGTGATTCGATCAGTGAGTGGAAAAGTATCTGCAAACCCCGTTCGGGGAGTGGTGAGAATGGGGAGAAATTCAACTTCCCCAAGTTGAATTCTTGATGTTCTCACAAGCAGTGTGGAAAACCAAAGCTATAGGCAGAGCCCACAGTCTTAGGGTTTGTTCATATGAAACTTAACCCCGCAAACAATAGGTCAAGTCTACTTAAAATTTAGGCCTAAGAGTCACCCCCAAGAGAGTCTCTTTTGTTGCTCAGATGTGGCCCCTCTCTCCAGCCAACACAAAGAGCAGTCTCACCACCCTACCCGTCTCTACTTGGGACATGACTCGCAGGGGTGTGGACCTTCCTGGCAATGTGGGACAGAGATCTTGGAATGAACGGTGACTCAGCATCATGGGATTGAGAAAAACCCTAGAATGAGCTGAGACTTAGCATCAAGGGATTGAGAAAACCTTCTCGACCAAAAGGGGGAAGAGGGAAATGAGACAAAGTGGCAATGGCTGAGAGATTCCAAACAGAGTCGAGAGGTTATCCTGGAGGTTATTCTTATGCATCAAGTGGATATCATCTTGTTATTCAAGATGTAACGGAGAGGCTGGAGGGAACTGCCTGAAAATGTAGAGCTGTGTTCCAGTAGCCATGTTTCTTGAGGATGATTGAATAATGATACAGCTGTCACAATGTGACTGTGTGATTGTGAAAACCTTGTGTCTGATGCTCCTTTTATCTACCTTGTCAACAAAGGAGTAGAACGTATGGAATAAAAATAAATAATGGGGGAACAAATGCTAAAATAAATTTAATTTAAATGCTAGTGATCAATGAAAGCGAGGGGTAAGGGGTATTATAGGTATAATCTTTTTTTTTCTTTCCTGTGTTCGTTTTATTTCTTTTTCTATTGTCTTTTTATTTCTTTTTTGGAATTAATGCAAATGTTCTAAGAAATGATGAATATGCAACTAAGTGATGATATTGTGAATTACTGATTATGTATGTTGTTTTATTTTGTTTCTTTATTTTTTAATTAATAAATTTTAAAAAAAATTTTTAATTCAAAATAAATAAATGAATAAATAATAGGGGGAACAAATGTTAACATAAATTTAGTAGATTGAAATGCTGGTGATCGGTGAAAGGGGAGGGGTAAGGGGTATGATATGTATGAATTTTTTTGTCTTTTTGTTGTGTTTTCTGAATTGATGCAGATGTTCTAGAAAATGATTATGATAAATATACAACTATGTGATGATATTGTGAGTTATTGATTATATAACAAGAACGGAATGATCATATGATAAGAATGTTTGTGTTTGTATGTGGTTATGTATCATAAATAAAAAATAAATTAATTAAAAAAGAAAGGGAGGGGTAATGGGTATGTTATGTATGAGTATTTTTCTGTTGTCTTTTTATTTCTTTTTCTGAATTGGTGCAAATGTTCTAAGAAATGATCATGATGATGAATATGCAACTATGTGATGATATTGTGAATTACTGATTATATATGTAGAACAGAATGACAAAAAAAATCAATGGAGCCAAAACTCGATTCTTTGAGATCTATAAAATTGATATTCCTGTAGCCAGACTGATCAAGAAAGAAAGAGAAACAACACAAATTAGTATCAAGAATGAAAAGGGGGTATTACTACAAATCCTTCAGAAACTTAAAAAGTTAATAAAGGGGCTGCTGGCAGCAAGTGGAGGGGGGAGCTGGGTTATTGTCCTGTAAAAGGAGAGGCTGTGGCTTGTCAGGATTTGAGTAAGGCAGTGGCCCTAGGAGCAGCATGACTCCGAGGCAGACAGACCGAGCAGGTCACTGACTGGCAGGAGCAGGCCTGGGTCCCGGGACTGCAGAAGCCCCAGGCACCCAAGTCCCTACCATAGCCAAGCTGATATGAGTGCAGGACCCCTGGAGGCACTGGAAGACAAGCCCAAGCTGGCGCTGGCCTGCAGATGCCTCCCACCTCAAGCCAATCTGTGCAGATTTGCTACTTCTTGTGCCACCAGAAACACAAAGGTTGGGAAGAAGGTCCTTCCCAAAATGGACTGGTGTTGCAAGTTGAAAAGCTACCACTGATTTCATGCCAAAGTTTGTCAAGAATCTTCCAGGTGAGATGCCTCTTTGTGTCTGCCACAGTTGCCAGAAGAGCATGAGGAAGATGAAAGGCCACAGGTAAAAAACATACAGTGGCAATCTCCTTGTCTCACACATCCTGCAAATCAGTCTTGTGGGGGTGA
Source organism: Tamandua tetradactyla (assembly GCF_023851605.1). NCBI lineage: Eukaryota > Metazoa > Chordata > Mammalia > Pilosa > Myrmecophagidae > Tamandua > Tamandua tetradactyla. The sequence continues at coordinate 101,197,359 of NC_135353.1, forward strand.
CTCTCATTCATTTTCATTATACTGTTCATCGTCCTCTTTCTCATCCTTCTCCTAGCATGGGGATTCAAGGGACTGGGATTCCAGCTCCTTCCTGTGGGCACATAAGCTCTCAGGCTTCTGAAACTCCCCACATTCCAGTGGGGCCTGCCAGGCAGCTCATTTGGGAGTCCTCCTGCTATACTCGGTGAGGCTTTCCCCATCTCAGAGCACCCTGGCATTCAGATCTCACTGCCTCCAACCCTCAACAACCCCACCTGCCCCCACCCTAACCAGCCTCTCTGATCTCATCTTTCCCTGGATCTTTTGGCTCCCTGCCCCACCCACACCTCCTGCCCACCACCCCAGCAGCACCTTTCCATACCCAGGCTTCAGAGTGCTTTGTTGCTGCTGCTGTCCACCTCCCACATACACATGTCAGAGCCCCCACCTGTCCTGCACCACCATGCTGCTTCTGAAGATGCCTCCAACATTCTTGGGGTGTAGCCTCCCCTTTAATGGACACTGCAGTGGGCCTCTCCTCCCACCACAAAGCTCTCAACAACTTCCAAGCACTCACAGCAGGAAACCCAGGTACATGAGGCACAAGTTTATGCACAATGTCCTGTCATGCCAGCTGCCCCAGCCCTATGTGACAGAGAAGGGGCTGGGCAAGGAAAAGAATAGCATTTCAGAGCATGGCTCCTGCACCTCATTCTCCACCCACTAGAGAGATGACAAGTTCTGTGACTGTTGCTACTGTGAGTTCTTTGGCCACAATGCAGCAAAGGAGAAGATCCAGTTGACAGCAGGAGCCCTGATGCAGGCGAATCAATGTCTCTAGAAGCTGGGAGCCGAGGACTGCCAGGGAGATGCTCTTGGAGTGGCCTGATGGGGAACCGGATAGGATCAACAGCTTCCTCAGCAACCATCTGCAGGAGATAAAGAATACTTCAAGAACTCTATCCGTGTCAGCTTCAGCATATGTGAACTAAACATGGATGGCAACAACTTCTATAAGGAAGGGCCTACTGAGACTGAGCCCCAGAGTATACCTGACTCAAACCTCCATGGCTCCTCAGACCAGTGGATTGACACCTTGACCTGTCCCCTTTGACTTTGGGTTCCTCCAGAGCCATATGTTACAAGTTCCAGATGAGCCAGCCCTACCACAGGCAGAATAAGAGGACTCTACCCACCACGAGGTAAGGGGTCCCCATTCTGGCATCATTCCAAAAAATGGGCTGGTGAGGACACCCAACATCATGCCCAACCTGTCCCTGGTAATCTGGGTCAAGACACCCAAGCTGGGCAACCCTAGCTCTGAGGAGCCAAGCCTGAAGGAGATCCCCATTTGCAAGCGGAGCTACCTGAGCCTATGGCTTCAGGTAGAAAGCAGGGAAAGGGCAAGAGACAGGGTAGTCAGGCATGAAGAGCTAGGCAAGCCCAGACTCTTGGCCCCTGGCCAACCTACTGGAACCCAGTACCAGGGGTCAGACCCCTGACTCCAAGCAGCCAGGCAAGGCCTCAGAGACTTCCAAAGTACGTTGCTGTGCTGAGGCTGGCCAGAATCAGGCTAGATTGGCAGTCCCAAAACTGAGAAAGGAGAAGGGCAGCTCCTGGTGAAACTGGCCAGTGTGGCCTTGGGAACAGGAGTCTGTGCAGCTCCTGAGCCCAGTCAGGCCACAGAGATTGCCGCAGCCATGGAGCTACAACAGGCAGAACATGGATGGGGTAGAGATGAATGAGACTGACCAGGAAGTGGAGTATTTCAAGAGGTTCTGTTTGATCCCAGAGTAATTTGGGCAGAGAATAAGAAATTATTTGTAAAGTCCCCTTGGGAGACTGGGAAGAAAGGAGGTAATATCAAACTTCCCATCTGGAGAATTCCTGATATTCTTACAAGTAGTGGGGATAACTAATTCAATAGGCTAAGCCCTCCATCTTGGGGTTCATGCCTATGAAACTTATCCCTGCAAAGGAAAAGCTAAGCCTACTGATAATTATGCCAAAGAGTCACCCCCAGAGAACCTCTTTTGTTGCTCAGATGTGGCCTCTGTCTCTAAGCCAAGTAGGCAGGTGAACTCATTGCCCTTCTCCCTATGTGGGATATGATTCCCAGAGGTATAAATCTCCCTCACAATGTGGAACAGGATTCCCAAGGTTGAGCTGGAACCCAACATCATGGAATTGAGAAAGCCTTCTTGACCAAAAGGGGAAGAGAAAAATGAAACAAAATAAAGTTAAAGAGGTTGTCCTGGAGGTTATTCTTATGCATTATATAGATATCCATTTTTAGTTTATGGTGTATTGGAGTGGCTAGAGGGAGGTACCTGAAACTGTTGAACTGTATTCCAGTAGCCTTGATTCTTGAAGACAATTATATAATGATACAGATTTTTTTTTAAATGTGATAATGTGATTGTGTAAAGCTTGTGTCTCATGATCCTTTTATCCAGGATATGGACAGATGAATGAAAAAAGAAAGACGACAAATAAATAAATAATGTAGGAGTGGATATGGGGTAAGAAAAATTGGGTGGATAGAAATACTAGTAGTCAATGAGAGGGAGGGTTAAGGGGTATGGGATGTATGAGTTTTTCCTTTTTTCTTTTTCTTTTTTTTTCTGGAGTGATACAAATGTTCTAAAAATGATCATGATGAATACCATGTGATGATATTGTGAGCCATTGATTGTATATGTTGCACGGACTGTATGTGTATGAAGATATTGCAATAAAAATTTATTTAAAAAAAAAAGAGGTTCAGGGCTTGCCACATTGGCTCAGCAGGCAGAGTTCTTACCTGCCATGCCAGAGACCTGGGTTCGATTCCTGGTGCCTGCCCATGCAAAATAAAAGGAGGTTCTGTTTGGATTCTACAAAGCAAATTCATCAGAAAGTTCCTGTGAACTAGACCAACTTCAGCCTAACAAAACCATTTCCAGTACAGCTCAGTGAGCACGTGCCAGTTCGAGCCCATTTGGAGTACCCTGAGGTCCTGATCAGCTGAAGATGTAGTTTCTTCTTCTCCTGCCCCACCCACCTGCCCAAAACTCTCCTTGCTCTCCACCATCCCAGAAAAATCAAAGCCAAATGGATGCCGTGCCATGCTGACCTCAACAGAGCCACTGCCTGGTGCTATGTAGCCTTCACACAAAGAGCCCTGGGTCTGGGCTGATCTGTGGTACAGGGGCTGTGGTACTACTGGCCCAACACTGCTCTCTTTTCTTTTTGTTTTGTTTTCAGTTCTTTATTTTTGATACTGTGTGATCTTTCATATGGAAAGATAAAGCAACATTTGGACACAGAGAGAAAAAGATAATAAGGGAATATTATTAACAACTTTATGCCCATTAATTTGAAAGCTTAGATGAACAGATTCCTTGAAAGCTACAAACTACCAAAGTTCTCTCAAGAAGAAATAGATAACCCAAATATTCCTAAACCTATTAAATAAGTTAAATTCATAGTTAAAATCTTCTAACAAAGAAAACTTCACTGACTAATTTTGCCAAATTTTAAAGAACAAATAATACCAATTTTATGCAAATTCTTCTGGAAATATAGATGAGAAGGGTACACTTCCCAGGTCATTTTATGTGGTCACTGTTAACCTGATACCAAAGCCAGAAAGTTAATACAAGAAAAGAAAACTATAGGCCAATATCCTTCATCAACATAGATGCAGAAATCCTCAACAAAAATATATAGCAAACTGAATTTACTAATATATTAAAATGATAATATATTATAACCAAGAGGTTTATCATAGGAATGTAAGGTTATTTCAACATTGTAAACTCAATCATATAATATCCCTATATCAACAGTTTAAAGAAGAAAAACCATATGATCGTCTCATTAGACAGAAGAATTATTTGACAAGATTTAACATCTATTCATGATTTAAAATTCTCAGCAAACCAGGAATAAAATGGAAGTTAATGTGATAAAGAGTCCCTGTGAAAATAAAGCCTATACCTGATATCATAGTTAATGGTAAAAGAGTGCATGCTTTACCCAAAAATCAGGAACAACACAAGGATGTCTACTCTCACCAATCCTATTCATCATCGTGCTGGAGGTCCTAACCAGTGCAATAAGGCAAGCAAAAGAAAGGGAAAAAAGACACGTAGAGTGAAAAAGAATAAATAAAAGTATCTCTATTTGTAGATGACGCAATTGTCTACCTAGAAAATTCAACATTCTCTACATAAAAGAGTCACTGAAACTAATGACTTTAGCAGATTGCAGAATCATGGTCAATATGCAAAAATCTATTGTATATCTGTTTACTTGCAACGAATTTGAAGACCAGGCAAAACCTTCAATAATGATAAAAGTCAAAATGATTGTTACCTCTTGTACAGTGGTATTGACTAGATAGAATCTTCTGGACTGTTGGAAGTGTTATATACATCATCTGGGTAGTGTTTACATGGGTTTAAACATATGTAGAAATTTATTAAGCTCTTTAAGATTAGTGCACTTTATTAAGTTTACATATTCATGCTATCCATCAAAATTTTAAAAACTTCAGTCCACCGATGGTGAATGGAAACTGTATCACATAGTGTATTAGTCAAGGTTCTCTAGAGAAACAGAATCAACATCTGTAAATATGAGAATTTATAAAAGTGTCACACGCAACTGTGGGATGCACAAAATCCAAATTCCACAGGGCAGGCCACAGCAGTGAAGGTTTTCCGTGAATTCCGCAAGAGAGGCTGGCTGAAGTACAGACAGAAATTCTCTCTTCTGACTGCTGAAATCATCACCTCTCCTTTAGAAGTCTTCAACTGATTGAATTAAATACAGCTGATTGGATTCTCTCATTGCAGAAGACACTCCCCTTAGCTGATCATAGATGTAATCAGCCAAAGGTGCGATTATCTGACTGATGATTTAATAAACCAACTTTCTGGTTTATTAACCTGCCACAAAATATCAAAGTTATGGTTAGGCTAGTGCTTGCTTGACCAGACAGCTGGGCACCTGGTGAAGTTGACACACAAACCTAACCAATACACCTAGTATATATATCAAGTGCATGGCACTTGATATAGAATTTTGCTAATGTGGATACCCTAGGTATACTGTTGGCAGACTAAATGAAACCGTTTAGAAGCACTTATTTACTTTCCTTAAGGTAAAGCTATGTTTAATTTATGCAGTATTGTATTTTCTGGTTAGCTCAGCCGTCAGAGCGAGCATGGACCTAGAAAAAGTTCATAGGAGGCAAGTAGCAATTGGATTTGAATTAGACTTCTTAATTATAACAGCAGGACTTCTTCAGGCAATAAAAACATGGCAATAACTTCAGGAAGTGTAGGCGATACTAGTGAATGAATTATAGGGTGCTCAAAGTATTGATGATCTTATAGATTTAAAATTCTAAAACATTTATCACAGAGGTCAGGATAACTTTCATATTAAAAGTAAAATTTATTTTCATCAACAGGAAAACCTCCCCTGTAAAAGGATTAGAACAAGAGAGAATAATGAAATGTAATCACAGAGCATGTTGCATTTTTGCCTTTTAGGGGACTTTACATCTGATCCATGTGAGACACTGCTTCTGCTGTACGAGTTTGAAGTTAAAGCCAAAATGAATGATCCATCACTGGACAGCTTCCTGGAGTCAGTGTGGGAACTGCCTTATTTAGAAAGCAAAACATTTGAAATAATTGCATGTAAGAGCTGTATTTATGCTTTTGTAAGATCTTACTACTTGTTTCTTCTCTTTACTATTACTACTTTCATGTGGGAAACAATCATACACACCTCTGCACCCCTAGAACTCTTTGTTTTCCCCTCTCTAATGACATTTTTAGACTTTTGTATTATGGTCATTTATGTATTTATCTTTTTCTTTCTCTAAGCTTATTCGCCCCATAGGGCCATAAAAAATCATTACTTATATTTGTTTGGTAGAAACTAGCAAAGTGCATTGCTCGTAATAGGTGCTCATGGAACTTAATTACATCACTAAACAATTGGGGGAGCTCAAACTTCAGAAAGTTAGTTTTGCTAAGCTCCCTAGAAATGATAATCAACCACTCACTGATGAAAGGTATGAGAAGGAATCTTAGCAATTTATTGAACTGTTCAGAGAAATATTGGTAATTTTTTTAACATAACTGCTACACTTGAATTTCTGGTTGAGCTAGTAAGTGGAACTTGGCTACCCAGAGTCTTTTGGGGAATGTACTGCAGGAAATTGCCTAATTATCTTCCCTTTTCATCTCTCATCTTCTGGAGAAGCATAAATGTGGTTAATAAATGTATTAGGTACCCCAAGTGCACAAGAGTCATTTTTGCCATTTCTTGGTCTTGCCAAAAAAGAATTCCAAGACTATAGCACAGATGGTATATACTTTATGGACATGTAATAGTGGCCTCTGCTCCTCACATAATAGTACTCCAATTCTAGAGACCTGTGAATTGCATCTGAAAATTTCAGGTTTCATTATCTCTGACACTCAATCTCATGTAGAGTGTTTCCTGTGTTTTAATAGTCAACAAAAAACAGTGTATTGTAGTATAAATCTGTTTTTGATTAGTGCCCTTTTACTGATCTGCTCTCTGTTTCCTTCTTAGTGTGCCCCTCCTTGACTTAGATCATTGCTTAAGATTCTTAAGGTCATTGTTTCTTCTATACAACTATGTGCAAGGTCACAGAAACAGTAGGTTCCCTATTGATATTTGTTAAAGAAAGGATATACCTGGCAATCCTACCATGTTACTCTGCCCAGAAAGTAGAAGCTATCTCTGAAAGGTGTCTGTGGATTGTCATTTTATAAAATTTGTTTTGTTATTGTTAATCTGTTTCAAACCAGTTTAGTTAGTGAAAGCAAATTGTAGCCTGGGATGAAAACTGTGATGCATAAGATTATGATGTTTAAAAACTTTTTTCTTCCCTTCCTATAGCATTAGCAATGGAAATGCCTGCACATTATCCTTCCATTGCCCTAAAGGCCTTGAAAAAGGCTTTACTGCTCCTGAAAAACAAAGACCCAATTGATGTTTCGAAGTACAGGTTAGTAAATGTAATTTGGCACCTAATCTGAGCATTTTAATAGCCAAAGGAGCGATAGTTATTGCACCATCCATCATCAATCATTCTCAACTAGCCTGACTTTAAAGATGATTGGGGAGGGGCCATGAACACACAGGGGTCTGGGAGTTGGGGACAGGCAGGATAGGAGAGGCCTGTGTGTTCCCACCCTCTGGGCTGCAGCTTGAGGGTACAGGGACTCTGCAGGCCTTGAGAACTGCGGAGCTGGATATTGCCATGGTGGCAGTCACCAAGATATCATGGCACCCCCAGTACCAGAGCTCCGAGTTACACTACATTTTTGGCAAACCAGCCAGCAAGGAGGACTGGTGCCCTTTACCTGCAGCATCCATGACAGTCATTTTTCTATGAACCCCAACTTCATTGCCTTTGTGATAGAACGTGCCTTTGGAGGAAACTTCCTTGTCATTCCCCTGTACCAGTTGAGAAAGTTGGCCCTCACTACTCAAAGGTTTGTGGAAACAGAGGGAACATCTTAGACATCAAGTGGAACTGTTTCAATGACTTTGAGATGGCCTCCTATTCTGAAAATGCATTCTTAATATCTAGGATACCCAAATGCTGCTGCTGGCAAGGAACCTCCTGGCCTGCAGGAAAGAGCTGGTGGGCCACACCCCCAGAGTGGGCCTGCTAGAGTGGCACCCCACAGCCACCAACATCCTCTTCAGTTCCAGCTACAACTACAAGGTGATGGTCTAAAATGTAGCTACAAAGGACTCTGTAATCATGAGCCCTATGAGGACAATCAACTGTCACCAAGAAGTGATCCTCTCCATGTCCTTCAACATCAAAAGCAGCCTGCTGGCCACTGCCTGCAAGGACCACGAGATTTGGATTCTCAAACCCTGATCAGGACTGTCCTCCAGGAAGCCAGTTACAAAGGGCATTGGGCCAATAAGTTGCTGTTTCTGGGGAGCCTGAAGAAGCTGCTGTTCACAGGCACATCCTCATGGAACAGCTAGCAGGTGGCCCTGTGGGACTAGGACAACCTCTCGGTGCCTCTCACAGAGGAAGTTCTGGATGGCTCCTCAGGTGTGCTGTTCTTCTACAATATGGACATCAACATACTATACATGGTGGGGAAGGAAGATGGGAACATCTGCTGTTACTGATACTACAAGGTGAGTACCAAGAAGTCACACCTGGACTACCTGATTAAATACTGCTCCTATTACCTGCAAAAGGATGTCAGTGTAGGCCAAAGAGAGACCTTGACATGTCCTCCTGTGACATCTTCAACTTCTTCAAGCTGGTCACAACCAAAACCTTCATTGAGCCTGTGCCCATGATTGTGTCCTGGCTATCAGAATCCTACCATGAAGACATGGGCTCAGCCTTCTCTGGCGACTCAGGAGTGGCTCAGTGGGATGAATAGAGGGCCAGTCCTAGTGTCCCTTAGGCCCAACTCCTAGCTGCTAAGTCCCTGGCCTGAGCCTACAGAGAGGCCCATCTCCAACTCAACAGAAAAACTTGGCCCAGAGGACAACCAGAGGCACCTGTCCCTGCTAGAGGAGAAGGCATCAAGGTGAACTGCAGGACACACTGGAGGAGAAGAAAACTTGGTTCACAAACAGCTTTGACATCTACAGATGTCCCTCACCAAAGACAGAATGAGCTGCTGCAGATATTCTGCCAGCAGCAGGAAGAGATCTTAAAGCTCCAGAAGCTGGTGATTCAGTGTGAAGTCTAGGCCAAATAGCTGGAACTGGAGATCAAAAACATGTCAATGGACTCAGGAAGGTTTTAAGCCCTTTGTCCTCACTCTCAGGGACACCACTTGGTTCTGTGCCGAAGTCTAGAACCAACTCACCAGTTACTGAGAATAACCACTATTTCTATATTTTTTACCAGAAAACAAAATTCTCAGTCGCTGGAAAAGATTCCAGTGGGACAGGTTGCCATTTTTCTATTTGCCTTTTTCAACAGTTTCTGAATTGACCATTTTTAGATGATACATTGCTTTCTTTTTATTTCTGGTTGGTTTTTGTTTTTTGGGTTTTTTTTCTTTTTTTGGCTCCACAGTGAGGTTTAATTTCTCAAGGAGAAAGAACATTCTAAAAGTTAGAGCTGGAAGGACCTAGGAGGTAAACCTGCTTGTGATTTTCAAAAGGTGGCCCATAATAAATGAGAAGGCTAAGCAGGAGGCCCATGCACCCACACATACACACACATACACACACACACACACACATACACACACTCGCACTTTATTCTTTCTACTCTTCCATCTGTTTTATATATATGGGGCTTCTATGGAATACATAATTATGCTACTTAAGAAAAAGAGCAGTTTGAAAACCAATGATCTGGTCCAGAGAGGGGCAAGTGACTCAAAGTCACCAGAGTATTTATGGCAGGGCTGGGCTGAGATCCTGGTCACTTGGATCTGTCTGCTGAGCTCCTGATTTGCTTGGTGTCTCTCTGGAAAGTCCTTCCCTTCTGGTCTCAGTTTCCCTATCTGACCCTGGAAGGAACTACCCTGTGCAGGATCTGGCACCTGAGACAAGAAACCTTAGTCTTGACTGAAGAAAGCTACATGTAGGGTGATAATCTGGGTTTTCTGCAGAAACTCATCTACCTTAGCTCTAAAAGAATTGTTCTTCCTAGAACAAAGCTTGAGATTATATCATAGAGGGAAATGGAGCCAGAAATCGATCTTTGTTTTTTAATATGAAACAAGGTCTGAAACAGTTTTGATGATTGTTTTATCATTATTTTTTAAATTTCTTGCACCTTTATAAAAAATAAAAGTGGGAAAAAAAAGATAATTGGAGAATGCTCCTGGCCTAAAAAGCCCTCAGAACAGCTCCCTATTGAGAGTTGCAGTACACATCAAGGAATATTTAGCAGCATCAAGGAGTCAGGTTTTCCCAAAGGAAAAAAAAATGGGGGGGAAAGTTGCTTTTTGTGTGTGTCTGTGTATAATAAAACTATTAAGTACCTTTCTTTTCTTTCTTTTATCATGAAATATTTCAAATGTACAGAATAGTACAGAGGTTGATATAACAAACATCAATGTATCCACCACCTAAATTGAACAGATGTTAATGTTTTATCATGTTTGACTAATTTTTTTTCTAAACAACTTTTTTTAAAGATCAATAACTGCTGTACATAATATAAAAAAAATATTTATTGGAGATTTTTTATGTTTTCTAAGCTCAAGCATGGGAAGAATTGATGTCAGGTGTTTTTTCTCTGGAAAATGTCACTACAGTCTTACTGTTCTGGTATATGAGAGACAGCTGTCCTGGAATTATTTATTCCCAATCAAAATCCAAACACACATGCCCATTTGAGGATGTAACGGTTGTTTGAAAGTGCCTTTAAATGGAACTATAGTAACCAGCCACAACTCCTTAGGGCAAGACTGAAAAAGAGTGAAAGACAACCATAGGTATGATTAAAGGAAAAATTGGTTAGCTCCTTGTACATCTTCAAATATCTGTCTTCTGAGGTTGAATGCCAGTTAGAATTGAAGGAAGAGCAGAAGTATTTTGAGACTCTTAGTCTGGGATAAGATCCAAATTCTTTTCTTATCTTTGCCATAAAGCCAATGATCTCTTTCCTTATGGAGTGAGTTTTTTCTTTATTTCCAGCAAATATATACACAACTTGATTAATCTCTCAGTGCCAGATGGGGCAACAGATCCTGAGCTCTGTCCCCTGGAAGAAGTATGGAGCTATTTTGAAGATGCCCTGAGCTTTATTAGCCACACAGTAAGTCAAACAGTGATATTAAACTTTAAGTTAATTTTAAAGAATTGAACTGACTCATATATTAGAAATTACATACAGTAATGCTTTCTGATGTGTTTTGCAGTAACTGAATTCATATTGCAATGTAGTTATATGGTACAAAATTTCCCTGAGTTTATGGAATATAAATAATTAAAAGTAGAAATTTTCTAACACAAGTATACTATGGCTTTGTTCAAAAGGGCAGTGCCACCTAGTATTTTGAAATATTTTGTATTCTTAAAGCCTAGTAGAGTTGTTATGTCCCCTGTGACAGTATGAACTTTTGAACGGCTTGCTATTCCTGCCATTTCTGAGACAAGTGATAGAGTAGAAGGAGCACTGAAGAACTATATTTTAGTCCCTCCTCTGGTGATTTTTCTTCTTTTCGATGCAGTGATTTAAAAAAAAAAATCCACAGGAGGCTAGGGATGGGGTTGCCATATGATCCTCAACCCAGTGCTACGTATATACCTGGAGGAACTGAGTATGTGAACACAAATGAACATTTACACACTAGTGTTTACAGCAGCAGTACTCGTGATTCGCAATGAATTGAGGTGGCCTGAGGGTACAAAGACTGAGGGAAGAAAGGGGTAACTGTGGTGTATACATAGAACAGACTACCGAGTGGCCACAAGAAGGAATGAAGCTGTGAAACACGCAACTAGGTGAATGAACCTTAAGGACTATATGTTGAATGAAATGTCAGAAATGAAAAGACAAATATTAATATGCCTCTCTCATGTGGACTAACTATAAATATACAGACTCGGTGAATTGAAGTCAAGAGCATAGGTTATCAGATTGGGGCCTATTATAAAAGGCCTTAGACTGTAAGCTCTTACAGCAGTCACATATTATTTAGGAGTTGTAATTATTATTTCTAAAGTCTGAGATGCTGAGCTTTTGTTTATAACCTGGTGATTCCCAGAAACTTCAGTTATTTATGTGACACCTGAGACTCGGATTTAGAGCTCTTAAACTATGAAAGTCAGCGTTACCCCATACAGGAACTGTTTTTAAAAATGAAAAAGGGATCAAACTTCAACTAGAGATATGAATGAAGCTGATCTGGATAGGACTAAGGTAAATTAGAATATAGGGTAAAGGATGATATGGTCCATATTTTTAAACTTCAACTTCTGTATGAGATCAAAGGGAGAGATCTTTATTTGGTGCAAAATTTATATTTTGGGTAGCATGTTACCTAATTTAATTTGTATGGTCAGTTTAGTTGAACACCATAAATACATGGAATCATGAGTAGGAAATAAGAGTTTGTTGATTTCTCCAGGTTAGTGTGATGCCCTGATATCTCCCAGAGTAATTTGGGCAGTGAATAAAGAAGTATTTTCAAAATCCCCTTGGGGGACTGGGGAGAAAGGAGGAAATAGTCAACTTCCCTATTTGGAAAAATCCTGATATTTTCACAAGCAGTGGGGACAACCAAATCAATAGACCGAGTCCTTGATCTTGGGGTCGTCCCTATGAAACTTATTCCTGCAAAGGATAGGCTAAGCGTACTTAAAATTATGCCTAAGAGTCACCCCCAAAGAACCTCTGTTGTTTCTCGGATGTGGCCCCTTTCTCTCTCAAAGCCAACTCAGCAGGTGAACTCACTCTCTTCCCCCATTATGTGGGATATAACTCCCAGGAGTGTAAATCTCCCTGGCAACATGGGACAGAAATCCAGGGACGAGTCAGGACCCAGAATTCTGGGATTGAGAAAGCCTTCTTGACCAAAACGAGGAAGAGAGAAATGAGACAAAGTTTCAATGGCTGAGAGATTTCAAGCAGAGTTGAAAGGTTGTGCTGGAGGTTGCTCTTATGCATTATATAGATATCCCTTTTGGTTTGTGGTATACTGGAGTGGCTGGAGGGAAGTACCTGAAACTGTTGAGCTGTATTCCAGTAGCCTTGATTCTTGAAGATGATTGTATAATGACATAACTTTTGCAATGTGACTGTGTGATTGTGAAAACCTCGTGTTTGATGCTCCTTTTATCCAGGGTATGGATAGACAAATAGAAAAATAAGGATAAGATAGATAGATAGATAGATAGATAGATAGATAGATAGATAGATAGATAGATAGATAGATATAGATAGATAGGATAAGGGGTAAAATAAATTTGGTAGATTGAAATACCAGTGGTCAGTGAGAGGGAGGGAAAAGGTGTATGGGACATATGAGGTTTTTATTCTTTTTTTATTTGTTTTTCTGGAGTGATACAAATGTTCTAAAAATGTTCATGGTGATGAATACATGACTACATGATGATGTTGTGAGCCATTGGTTGTATACTTTGGATGGACTGTATGTGTCGTGAAGATTTCTCAATAAAAGTATTTTTAAAAACAGCTTTATTGAAGTATAATTTACATACCATAAAATTCACCTGTTGCATGTGTACAATTTAAAGATTTTTAGTAAATTTATAGAGTTGTGCAATCATCATCACAATCCAGGTTTAGAACATTTCTTCGACCCCAAAAAGTTTTCCTCTTGCCTGTTTGCCCCCTGTTCCCATGTTCAGCCCCAGACAACCCGTGATCCGCTTTCTATCTCTGTAGATTTTCTTTTTCTGGACATTTAACATAAATAGAATCATATAGTATATTGTCTCTTGTGCCTGATTTCTTTGTTTAGCATGTTTTTGAGGTTCATCCATGTTGTGGGATGTTTCGGTATTTTGTTCCTTTATTGTTGACTAGTATTCCATTGTTTGGATATATCACATTTTGTTTATCCATTCATCAGTTTGTCAGTTCTAACATTTTAGCTATTGTCAGCAATGCTATACTGAATATTTGTGTACAGTTTTTAGTGTGGACATGTGCATTTTCAGTTCTCATGAGTACATACCTAGAAGTGGAATTGCTGGGTCATATGGTAACTCTATGTTTAATTTTTTGAGGAGCTGCAAACTATTTTCCAAAACAGCTGCCCCATTTTATGTTCCTACCAACAGTATATGACTGTTTAACTGTTCCTACCAATAGTTTCTCAACATCCTTGTCAACACTCATTATTGTCCATCTTTTTTGTTATAGCCATCCTAGTGGGTGCTGAATAGTAGTTCACTGTGGTTTGGATTTGTATTTTCTAGATGGCTGATAAGTTGGTCATCTTTTCATGTGCTTATTGACTATATGTCTTCTTTGGGAAAATTATTCAGTTCTTTTGTTCAGTTTTAAAACTGGATTGTCTTCTTATTACTAAGTTGTAAGAGTTATTTATATATTCTGGATACAAGTTCTTTATCAGGTATATGATCTGTAAATATTTTCTCCCAGTCTCCGGCTTGTGTTTTCATTTCCTTGATGGCATCATTTGAAAAGGTGATGTTTCAAATTTTGACGAAATCTAATTTATTAATTTGTTTCTTTTTTGGGTCATGCTTTTGGTGTCATAATTAAGAAATCTTTAACCCAAATTCATGAAAATTTTCCCTCTATTTTATTGTAGAAGTTTTATAATTTTTTGTCGTACATTTAGGTCTGTGATCCATTTTGAGATCATTTTTGTGTACAGTGCAATGTTAAGGTCTAAAGTGGTTTTTTGTTCTTTGTTTTTGCATATGGATATACCTCCTCTGCTGTTTGACTGCAGTTTTCTCAGTTGTAAAATGGGAATAATACCTGCTTTGACTTTCTCACACTGGGATTGTGAGACTTAATTGAATAATATATATGTTGTAAACTTTAATACCCTATATATTTGCAAGTTAGTGTTATTATAAAGTAGTGGTAAAACATTAAGAAGATTAAATGGCTTGCTTAAAGTCACATAGAAAGTCATTATTTGAGTCCATGTTGGTATTTAAGGGTCCTGATTCTGCTCTGGGCTCAACTGCTTCTTCACATGAAAATATTTGCAAATCAGAATAGGTGGTAGAACAGGATAGCTGGGCGACAACTTGGTACAAAGTAGCATTGACCTATAGAAGCCCAGAATTCTCCTGGAGTTGTATGATTATAACCTGTGTGAACTTAATAAAAAAAAAAAAACAGTATTGAACGTTTTGGATATATGTTGCTTTCTTTGGGAAGAAGAGAAAATTCCATTTCTGAGCTTTGAACCTCACCTGGACCTTCAGGTGCATTTACCATTGTCACTAATATAAACTAAAATTAGACTGTACAGTAACTCCAGATTGAGCAATTCCTGTGTTTTCTGTAATAAGGCCAGAACTTCTCTGAGCATCTTGTTTTTGCTGCTTATATTCTAATGCATTACAGTTATCTTTCTTGGGCTGCCTGTGAAAGCATAATGCTTTTCTGTTTTTATGATGAGTTCCCATTCAATGAATTGAGGAAGAAGAAAAAAAAGGCAAGGAATGAACAAAAAGAAGAAATTGAAAGTCTGAAAATACAAATCACAGAACTTGTGGGAATGAAAGGCACAGTAGAGGAGATGAAAAAACAATGGAAACCTACAATGTCAGATGTCAAGAGGCAGAAGATAGGATTAGTGAACTGGAAGACAGGACATCTGAAATCCAACAAGCAAAAGAAAATATAGGGAAAAGAATGGAGAAATATAAGCAGGGACTCAGGGAATTGAATGACAACATGAAGCGCACAAATATATGTATTGTGGGTGTCCCAGAAGGAGAAGAGAAGGGAAAAGGAGGAGAAAAACTAATGGAGGAAATTATCACTGAAAATTTCCCAACTCTTATGAAAGACTTAAAATTACAGATCCAAGAAGTGCAGCGTACCCCAAACAGAATAGATCCAAATAAACGTACTCCAAGACACTTACTAATCAGAATGCCAGATGTCAAAGAGAAAGAGAGAATCTTGAAAGCAGCAAGAGAAAAGCAATCCATCACATACAAGGGAAGCTCAATAAGAGTATGCATAGATTTCTCAGCAGAAACCATGAAGGCAAGAAGACAGTGGGATGATATATTTGAGATACTAAAAGAGAAAAACTGCCAACCAAGAATTCTATATCCTATATTTGTAACCAAGAGACTGGCTTTGCAAGAAATACTAAAGGGAGTAAGTACTAGAGACAGATAGGAAAAGACAGGAGAGAGAGGTGTGGAGAAGAGTATAGAAATGAAGACTATCAATAAAGATAAAAAGAAGAAAAATTAAATGTGACATATAAAATACAAAAGACAAAATGGTAAAAGAAAGTACTACCTGTACAGTAATAACACTAAATGTCAATGGATTAAACTCCCCAATCAAAAGACATAGAGTGGCATAATGTATTTAAAAAACAGGACCCATCCATAATGCTGTCTACAGAAGGTGCATCTGTGGTAGTTAGGTTCAGGTGTCAACTTGGCCAGGTGAAGGCACCTAGCTCTATTGCTGTGGATGTGACCCAATGGCATGTGAACCTCATCTGTGTCTGATTACACCTGCAGTTGACTAGGAGCTGTGCCTTATGCAATAAATGATGTTTAATTTAATTGGCTGGAAGCTTAAATTAGAGGGGTCAATGTATCACAGCCCAAGCAGCTCAGCATACCTCATCTCAGCACTCATACCTCAGCCCAGGCCTTTGGAGATGCAGAAAGGAATCACCACAGGGAAAGTTGTTGGAACCCAGAGGCCTGGAGAGAAGGCAGCGGAGATCACCCTGTGCCTTCCCACATAAGAAAGAACCTCAGTTGAAAGTTAGCTGCCTTTCCTCTGAAGAACTACACGTTTTTAAGGAAATAAATCCCCTTTTATTAAAAGCCAATCCTTCTCTGGTGTGTTGCATTCCCACCACTACCAAACTAAAACAGCATCTTAAACCCAAGGATAAACATAGGTTGAATGTGAAAGGCTGGTAAAAGATATTTCATGCAAACAACAATCAGAAAACACCAGGAATAGCTATACAAATATCCAACAAATTAGACTTCAAATGTAAAACAGTTAAAAGAGACATATAAGGACACCATATATTAATAAAAGGAACAATTCAACAAGAAGACATAACTATTTATGCACTGAGCCAGAGTGCTCCAAAAAACGTGAGGCAAACACTGAAAACAAGGAAAAGAGAAATAGGCACATCTGCCATAATAGTTGAAGACTTCAATTCCCCACTCTCATCAATGGACAGAACATCTAGACAGAGGATCAATAAAGAAACAAGAGAATTTGAATAATACAATAAATGAGCTAGACTTAACAGACATTTATAGAACATTTCACCCCAGAAGAGCAGGATACACCTGTTTCTCAAGTGCTCATGGATCATTCTCAAGGATAGACCATATTCTGGGTCACAAAGCAAGTCTCAATAAATTTAAAAAGATTGAACTCATACAAAACACTTTCTCAGATCATAAAGCAATGAGTTGTAAATCAATAATAGCCAGAGGTCCAGAAATATTCACAAATAAATGGAGGCTCAAAAACAGTGAGTCAAGGAAGAAGTTACAAGAGAAATCAGTAAATATCTCGAGGCAAATGAAAATGAAAACACAACATATCAAAACTTATGGGACACAGCAAAGGCAGTGCTAAGAGGGAAATTTATTGCCCTAAATACCTATATCATGATTGCATGTGTAGAATGGTATGATCTCTAAATTTTGGGTTAATTTCTTTTTTTCCGTTAATTAAAAAAAAAAAAAAAAGAGAAGGGATAATTGGAGATGAAGGGATACAGACTGTACAACGGGACTGGATATAAAAACTCAGAAATGGACAGCACAATACTACCCAATTGTAATGCAATTATGTTAAAACACTGAATGAAGCTGCATGTGAGGTATAGGTTTTTTGTTTTTGTTTTTTTTGTTTTTTTCTTTCTATTATTGTTTTAATTCTTATTCTGTTGTCTTTTTATTTCTTTTTCTAAATCGATGCAAATGTACTAAGAAATGATGAATATGCAACTATGTGATGTTATTAAGAATTACTGATTGTACATGTAGATTGGAATGATTTCTAATTGTTTTGTTAATTCTTTTTTTAATTAATAAAAAAAAAAGAAAAAAAAAAAGAAAGTGAGGGTCCTACACCCCTTGGCTCCCAGTCAAGTAATATCCAAGCCCATCTAACCCCATCCAATCACTGAGTTGCAGAAGCTAAATTCTTGGCAACTGTGGCCAAGAGAACAGGTACCTCCCTTCTTCCAACCAGCCCCTGTTCATAGGATGGAAGATCTACACCCAGGCGTGGCAAACTGAGAATGTTGGTGCCTTGATCACCCTAACCCCTATTTACTCATAGGTCAGAGGTTCCACATCCAGAGAAGCAAGCCAAAACCAGAGACTAGTACACCACCCATCATCCTGCTCTTAAAGCAGGGATGTCAGCTGACTTCCTGGAAGATGGCGGCTTAGTAAGACGCGCGGATCTTAGTTTCTTCTCCAGGACACCTACTAGGGGAGTAGAAACGATACAGAAAGCGCCCAAAGCCACAACAGAGATAAAAAAGACAGCGTACCCCATCCTGGAACGGCTGGCTGGCTGAGAGAAGCAGCTCGGGTGAGATCGCCGAGGCGCGCGGGCCTTACCGGGCGGGGTGGCAAGCGGCCGGAGTTACTCCCTTCCCCCTTCCCGGGCCGGCTGGGAGAATTGGAGAGGCGGTCCCCTGAAACAAAGACGGCTGGCGCCCACACCACGCGCAGCCCCCGGACCAACTGAGAGAATTGGATCGGAAACCCCCAGGCCGCGGAGAACGGTGACGGGTGGGGGAGGCCCCTTCCAAACCCGTGACTCCCGGGGAACGTGCACTCTCTCGGGCGGGCCGCTGCCGCTGGCGCCCTCCCGCCACGCTTGTTGCCCAGGGCCGACTAGGAAATTCGGACGGGCTCTTTCCCTGGCTGCGGCGACCAGCAACCCTCCCTGCGTTCGGACCCCGGGCCGGCTCAAGCCGTTTCGGCTAGCGAACCCCCCGGACGGCGAGAGTTTTCCAAAGTTTAAGGTCCCACAGCACCTTTTCCTGGTGGGACCCGCAGACAAACGTGTGCCACGAGCGCCACCTACTGGGCAGGATAAGAAAAACAGAACCCAGAGATTTCACAGAAAAATATTACAACCTTGCTGGGTCCAACACCAAGAGAAATCTGAATAAATGCCCAGACGCCAGCAGCAGAAGATAACTGTCCACGCTCAAAAGATTGAGAATATGGCCCAGTCAAAGGAACAAACCAATAGCTCAAATGAGACACAAGAGCTGAGACAACTAATCCTGAATATACGAACAGAAATGGAAAACCTCTTCAAAAATGAAATCGATAAATTGAGGGAGGACATGAAGAGGACATGGGCTGAACATAAAGAAGAAATAGAAAAACTGAAAAAAATCGCAGAACTTATGGAAGTGAAGGATAAAGTAGCAAACATAGAAAAAATAATGGATAGCTACAATGATAGATTTAAAGAGACAGAAGATAGAATTAGTGATTTGGAGGATGGAACATCTGAATCCCAAAAAGAAACAGAAACTATCGGGAAAAGAATGGAAAAATTTGAACAGGGTATCAGGGAACTCAAGGACAATATGAACCGCACAAATATACGTGTTGTGGGTGTCCCAGAAGGAGAAGAGAAGGGAAAAGGAGGAGAAAAACTAATGGAAGAAATTTTCACTGAAAATTTCCCAACTCTTATGAAAGACCTAAAATTACAGATCCAAGAAGTGCAGCGCACCCCAAAGAGATTAGACCCAAATAGGCGTTCTCCAAGACACTTACTAGTTAGAATGTCAGAGGTCAAAGAGAAAGAGAAGATCTTGAAAGCAGCAAGAGAAAAACAATCCATTACATACAAGGGAAACCCAATAAGACTTTGTGTAGATTTCTCAGCAGAAACCATGGAAGCTAGAAGACAGTGGGATGATATATTTAAAATACTAAAAGAGAAAAACTGCCAACCAAGACTCCTATATCCAGCAAAATTATCCTTCAAAAATGAGGGAGAAATTAAAACATTCTCAGACAAAAAGTCACTGAAAGAATTTGTGACCAAGAGACCAGCTCTGCAAGAAATACTAAAGGGAGCACTAGAGTCAGATACAAAAAGACAGAAGAGAGAGATATGGAAAAGAGTGTAGAAAGAAGGAAAATCAGATATGATATATATAATACAAAAGGCAAAATGTTAGAGGAAAATATTATCCAAACAGTAATAACACTAAATGTCAATGGACTGAATTCCCCAATCAAAAGACATAGATTGGCAGAATGGATTAAAAAACAGGATCCTTCTATATGCTGTCTACAGGAAACACATCTTAGACCCAAAGATAAACATAGGTTGAAAGTGAAAGGTTGGGAAAAGATATTTCATGCAAATAACAACCAGAAAAGAGCAGGAGTGGCTATACTAATATCCAACAAATTAGACTTCAAATGTAAAACAGTTAAAAGAGACAAAGAAGGACACTATATACTAATAAAAGGAACAATTAAACAAGAAGACATAACAATCATAAATATTTACGCACCGAATCAGAATGCCCCAAAATACGTGAGGAATATACTGCAAACACTGAAAAGGGAAATAGACTCATATACCATAATAGTTGGAGACTTCAACTCACCACTCTCATCAAGGGACAGAACATCTAGACAGAGGATCAACAAAGAAATAGAGAATCTGAATATTACTATAAATGAACTAGACTTAATAGACATTTATAGGACATTACATCCCACAACAGCAGGATACACCTTTTTCTCAAGTGCTCATGGATCATTCTCAAAGATAGACCATATGCTGGGTCACAAAGCAAGTCTTAACAAATTTAAAAAGATTGAAATCTTACACAACACTTTCTCGGACCATAAAGGAATGATGTTGGAAATCAATAATAGGCAGAGTGCCAGAAAATTCACAAATACGTGGAGGCTCAACAACACACTCCTAAACAACGACTGGGTCAAAGAAGAAATTGCAAGAGAAATTAGCAAATACCTCGAGGTGAATGAAAATGAAAACACAACATATCAAAACTTATGGGACGCAGCAAAGGCAGTGCTAAGAGGGAAATTTATTGCTCTAAATGCCTATATCAGAAAAGAAGAAAAGGCAAAAATTCAGGAATTAACTATCCATTTGGAAGAACTGGAGAAAGAACAGCAAGCTAACCCCAAAGCAAGCAAAAGGAAAGAAATAACAAAGATTAGAGCACAAATAAATGAAATTGAAAACATGAAAACAATAGAGAAAATCAATAAGGCCAGAAGTTGGTTCTATGAGAAAATCAATAAGATTGATGGGCCCTTAGCAAGATTGACAAAAAGAAGAAGAGAGAGGATGCAAATAAATAAGATCAGAAATGGAAGAGGAGACATAACTACTGACCTCACAGAAATAAAGGAGGTAATAACAGGATACTATGAACAACTTTACGCTAATAAACACAACAATTTAGAGGAAATGGACGGGTTCCTGGAAAGACATGAACAACCAACTTTGACTCAAGAAGACATAGATGACCTCAACAAACCAATCACAAGTAAAGAAATTGAATTAGTCATTCAAAAGCTTCCTAAAAAGAAAAGTCCAGGACCAGATGGCTTCACATGTGAATTCTACCAAACGTTCCAGAAAGAATTAGTACCAATTCTCTTCAAACTCTTCAAAAAAATCGAAGTGGAGGGAAAACTATACCTAATTCATTCTATGAAGCCAACATCACCCTCATACCAAAACCAGGCAAAGATATTACAAAAAAAGAAAACTACAGACCAATCTCTCTAATGAATACAGATGCAAAAATCCTCAATAAAATTCTAGCAAATCGTATCCAACAACACATTAAAAGAATTATACATCATGACCAAGTAGGATTCATCCCAGGTATGCAAGGATGGTTCAACATAAGAAAATCAATTAATGTAATACACCATATCAACAAATCAAAGCAGAAAAATCACATGATCATCTCAATTGATGCAGAGAAGGCATTCGACAAGATTCAACATCCTTTCCTGTTGAAAACACTTCAAAAGATAGGGATACAAGGGAACTTCCTTAAAATGATAGAGGGAATATATGAAAAACCCACAGCTAATATCATCCTCAATGGGGAAAAATTGAAAACTTTCCCCCTAAGATCAGGAACAAGACAAGGATGTCCACTATCACCACTATTATTCAACATTGTGTTGGAGGTTCTAGCCAGAGCAATTAGACAAGAAAAAGAAATACAAGGCATCAAAATTGGAAAGGAAGAAGTAAAACTATCACTGTTTGCAGACGATATGATACTATACGTCGAAAACCCGGAAAAATCCACAACAAAACTACTAGAGCTAATAAATGAGTACAGCAAAGTAGCAGGTTACAAGATCAACATTCAAAAATCTGTAGCATTTCTATACACTAGTAAGGAACAAGCTGAGGGGGAAATCAAGAAACGAATCCCATTCACAATTGCAACTAAAAGAATAAAATACCTAGGAATAAATTTAACTAAAGAGACAAAAAACCTATATAAAGAAAACTACAAAAAACTGCTAAAAGAAATCACAGAAGACCTAAATAGATGGAAGGGCATACCGTGTTCATGGATTGGAAGACTAAATATAGTTAAGATGTCAATCCTACCTAAATTGATTTACAGATTCAATGCAATACCAATCAAAATCCCAACAACTTATTTTTCAGAAATAGAAAAACCAATAAGCAAATTTATCTGGAAGGGCAGGGTGCCCCGAATTGCTAAAAACATCTTGAGGAAAAAAAACGAAGCTGGAGGTCTCGCGCTGCCTGACTTTAAGGCATATTATGAAGCCACAGTGGTCAAAACAGCATGGTATTGGCATAAAGATAGATATATCGACCAATGGAATCGAATAGAGTGCTCAGATATAGACCCTCTCATCTATGGACATTTGATCTTTGATAAGGCAGTCAAGCCAACTCACCTGGGACAGAACAGTCTCTTCAATAAATGGTGCCTAGAGAACTGGATATCCATATGCAAAAGAATGAAAGAAGACCCATCTCTCACACCCTATACAAAAGTTAACTCAAAATGGATCAAAGATCTAAACATTAGGTCTAAGACCATAAAACAGTTAGAGGAAAATGTAGGGAGATATCTTATGGATCTTACAACTGGAGGCGGTTTTATGGACCTTAAACCTAAAGCAAGAGCACTGAAGAAGGAAATAAATAAATGGGAACTCCTCAAAATTAAACACTTTTGTGCATCAAAGAACTTCATCAAGAAAGTAGAAAGACAGCCTTCACAATGGGAGACAATATTTGGAAATGATATATCAGATAAAGGTCTAGTATCCAGAATTTATAAAGAGATTGTTCATCTCAACAACAAAAAGACAGCCAACCCAATTACAAAATGGGAAAAAGACTTGAACAGACACCTCTCAGAAGAGGAAATACGGATGGCCAAGAGGCACATGAAGAGATGCTCGATGTCCCTGGCCATTAGAGAAATGCAAATCAAAACCACAATGAGATATCATCTCACACTCACCAGAATGGCCATTATCAACAAAACAGAAAATGACAAGTGCTGGAGAGGATGCGGAGAAAGAGGCACACTTATCCACTGTTGGTGGAAATGTCAAAGGGTGCAACCACTGTGGAAGGCAGTTTGGCGGTTCCTCAAAAAGCTGAATATAGAATTGCCATACGACCCAGCAATACCAATGCTAGGTATCTACTCAAAGGACTTAAGGGCAAAGACACAAACGGACATTTGCACACCAATGTTTATAGCAGCATTATTTACAATTGGAAAGAGATGGAAACAGCCAAAATCTCCATCAACAGAAGAGTGGCTAAACAAACTGTGGTATATACATACGATGGAATATTATGCAGCTTTAAGACAAGATAAACTTATGAACCATGTAATAACATGGATGGACCTAGAGAATATTATGCTGAGTGAATCCAGCCAAAAACTAAAGGACAAATACTGTATGGTCCCACTGATGTGAACGGACATTCGAGAATAAACTTGAAATATGTCATTGGTAACAGAGTTCAGCAGGAGTTAGAAACAGGGTAAGACAATGGGTAATTGAAGCTGAAGGGATACAGACTGTGCAACAGGACTAGATACAAAAACTCAAAAATGGACAGCACAATAATACCTAATTGTAAAGTAATCATGTTAAAACACTGAATGAAGCTGCATCTGAGCTATAGGTTTTTGTTTTGTTTTGTGTTGTTTTGTTTTGATTTTACTATTATTACTTTTATTTTTTTCTCTATATTAACATTCTATATCTTTTTCGGTTATGTTGCTAGTTCTTCTAAACCAATGCAAATGTACTAAGAAATGATGATCATGCAGCTATGTGATGATGTTAAGAATTAATGATTGCATGTGTAGAATGGTATGATCTCTAAATGTTGGGTTAATTTCTTTTTTTCTGTTAATTAAAAAAAAAAAAGAGAAGGGATAATTGGAGATGAAGGGATACAGACTGTACAACGGGACTGGATATAAAAACTCAGAAATGGACAGCACAATACTACCCAATTGTAATGCAATTATGTTAAAACACTGAATGAAGCTGCATGTGAGGTATAGGTTTTTTGCTTTTGTTTTTTTTGTTTTTTTTTTCTTTCTATTATTGTTTTAATTCTTATTCTGTTGTCTTTTTATTTCTTTTTCTAAATCGATGCAAATGTACTAAGAAATGATGAATATGCAACTATGTGATGTTATTAAGAATTACTGATTGTACATGTACATTGAAATGATTTCTAATTGTTTTGTTAATTCTTTTTTTAATTAATAAAAAAAAAATACACACAAAAAAAAAGCAGGGATGTCAGAGAGAAGGGGGGTACCCTGAAATTCTGGAGTAGGGTCTCAGGGATTTTTATCAGTATGAGAGGCATCCATAAGAACAAAGAGTTTTAACACTCCCCAAATGAACTGACTCTACTTGAAAGAAGTGTTGGGGTAAGATCAAGCCTAAGGGCCCTCATGAAAACAAGGATGTTTTCTTGTAGGTAAGAGGAGGATGATAGCTCTATTTAACAAGCTAAACCACAGGCCAGATAGTTTACCAGACAGATTAAAGGACAGAGACAACTAAGACAAACTCTTCTGGGGTCTGAAAAAAACCTAAAAGATTACCCCTGAAAACTATAACACATCATTGAAAGAAATTAAAGGAAACCTAAGTAAATTGAAAAATCCCATGATCACGGATTGGAAGAGTTAGTTATTAAGATGGTTCTATTCCCCAATTTGATCTACAGATTCAGTGCAATCTCCATCTAAATTCGATCTGGGTTCTTTGCAGGAACTGACACACTGATCCTAAAATTCATATGGGAATGCATAGGACCCAGTTGCCAAAACAGTCATGAAAAATGAAGTCAGAGGACTCACTTCCCAATTTCAAAACTTTACTACACAGCTAGAGTAATCAAGAAAATAAGTTACTTACAGTATACAAAAAAAATTAAAAAGTAAAAAAGTATATTACTGTTCTAGTCTGCTAGCTGCTGGAATGCAACACACCAGAGATGAATTGGCTTTTAATAAAAGTGGATTTATTTTGCTAGTTCTTCAAAGGAAAGGCAGCTAACTTTCATCTGAGGTCCTTTCTTATGTGGGAAGGCTCAGGGTAATCTCTGCTGGCCTTTTCTCCAGGCCTCCAGGTTCCAACAACTTTCCCTGGGGTGATTCCTTTCTGCATCTCCAAAGGCCTGGGCTGAGCTGTGAGTGCTGAGATGAGGTATGCCGAACTGCTTGGGCTGTGCTATGTTGCGCTCTCTCATTTAAGCACCAGCCAATTAAGTCAAACGTCGTTCATTGCAGCAGGCACGCCTCCTAGCCAACTGCAGATGTAATGAGCAACAGATGAGGTTCACGTACCATTGGCTCATGTTCACAGCAACAAAATTAGGTGCCTTCACCTGGCCAAGTTGACAACTGAATCTAACTACCACATGTCCACCCCTTGTCAACTTGGCAACTACACGCATCACCTTAAACAATATTAAGGTGCAAAAAATTCTCTTCTGGTTGTGGACCTGTGAATCTCAAAACAAGTTGTCTGGTGCCAATAGGCAAAGAAGGGACAGTTACAGGATACAGGTTTTCATTTCCATAGGGAGAAATTGGAAGAAACACAGATGTAAAACCTGCAGGGCAAGCACCATGGGATTTCAAAGTCTGAAAGTCATTTATCTTTCAGCTTTAGAAAGTGCAGTCCCACCTTTTCCAAGGGCCTATGCAGTGGGCCGCCTCTTTCCAAATCAACCTTGGGGGAACATTGAGGAGACCACCTTTTTCTCGGCTCCACTCTCTCCAGGCATCAAGGCCACCCCTGTGCTCTCTGCCATCTCTGGGGCACACGCACAACCCCTCCATGTGGTGGCAACCAGGCTCTCCCCAGTCCTCCATGGAGCGTGCTCTACCTTCTCCAAGGCCTGAGGCTGCATACCTCTTCCACTGCAACAAGGTGGGAGATTCATCCTCACCCTTCAGGTTAAACTTGCCCTCTCCATATATATGGGTGGGTCCACTTTCCTGGCCAAGTTTTCTTGGCTTCAGACCTGAGCGTCCATGGTTCTCACTCTGCAAACTCCAATTTTTTTCCCTTTTGGTTCTCCCTTGTCAAGATTGGCAGTGGTTCTGTTTACAGCAATGGTCTCTTCAAGTACTCCAGGACATCGCCATCATTCTCTTCACAGTTCCTCCAAAATCTTCTTAGCCATCCAAAAAAACCATTCCAACATATCTGGTATTTGCAAACTGCAGCAGTACCCCACTCTCCGGGACCAAATCTGTTCTAGTTTGCTAGTGGCCAGAATGCAACACACCAGAGACGGATTGGCTTTTAATAAAAGGGGATTTATTTTGCTAGTTCTTCAGAGGAAAGGCAGCTAACTTTCATCCAAGGTTCTTTCTTATGTGGGAAGGCTCAGGGTAATCTCTGCTGGCCTTCTCTCCAGGCCTCTGGGTTCCAACAACTTTCCCCCGAGTGATTCCTTTCAGCATTTCCAAGGGCCTGGGCTGAGCTGTGAGTGCTGAGATGAGGTATGCTGAGCTGCTTGGGCTGTGCTATGTTGCGCTCTCTCATTTAAGCACCAGCCAATTAAGTCAAACGTCATTCATTGCAGCAGGCACACTTCCTAGCCGACTGCAGATGTAATGAGCAACAGATGAGGTTCATGTACCATTGGCTCATGTTCACAGCAACAAAACTAGGTGCCTTCACCTGGCCAAGTTGACAGCTGAATCTAACTACCACAATTACTGACATGAGGGTAGACATGTAGATTAATGAAATAAAATTGAGTCCATAAATATAACCTCACATTTACAGGCAATTTTTTTATTGTGAAAAAATAACATTTATACAAAAAAGCAATAAATTTCAAAGTACAGTACAACAATTAGTTGTATAACAGATTTCAGAAGTTTGTGTGGGTTATAGTTCTGCAATTTTAGGTTTTTCAATATAATGATTCAGTAGTCACACTTATTTGTTAAATCCTATCTTTTCTGTTATAACTCCACCTCCTCATTTAATTTTCCTCCTAATCTTTTAAGGGTGTTTGGGCTATACCCATTCTAAATTTTTCATCTTGAAAAAGGCTTTTGATAATATGGGATGGGAGGATGGAACTAGCTGATGTTCTGGAGAGGCTGGCCCCTCTTGGTTTCAGGACTTATCTGGCCTAGGAACCCATCTGGATGTTGTAAGTTTCTCGGAAGTAATCATAGTACATGGAACCTTTGTAGAATCTCAGATAAAGCCCTAGGTGTTCTTCTAGGGTTGGCAGGAATGGTTTTGGTTGGGGTTTGGCAAACCATGGTAAACAGCAATATCTAGGTGAACCTTCTGTAAGAGTAACCTTCAGAATAGCCTCTCAACTCTATTTAAACTCTCTCAGCCACTGATACCTTATTTGTTTTATACTTCTTTTCCCCCCTTTGGTCAGGAAGGCAGTGTCGATCCCATGGTGCCAGGGCCAGGCTCATCCCTGGGAGTCATATCCCACAATGCCAGGGAGACTTTCGTTCCTGGATATCATGTCCCACACAGCAGGGAGGGTAATGAAATTGCTTGCAGAATTGGGCTTAGAGAGAGAGAGGCTACATATTAACAATAAAAGAGGTCTTCTGGAAGTACTTGTTAGGCATAACTATAGGTAGGATTAGCTTTTCTGCTACATAAAAATGCTTCACAAGAGCAAGCCTCAAGATCAAGGGCTTGCATATGATCCAGCAATACCATTGTTAGGTATCTATTCAAAGGACATGAGGGCAAGGACACAAATGGACATTTGCACACCAGTGTTTATAGCAGCCTTATTTACAATTGCCAAGAGATGGAAACAGCCCAAATGCCCATCAACAGATGAATGGTGAAACAAGCTGTGGTATATACATACAATAGAATATTATGCAGCTGTAAGACAGAATAAAGTCATGAAGCATGTAACAATGTGGATGGACCTTGAGGACGTTATGCTGAGTGAAATTAACCAGAAACACAAGGACAAGTACTGTGTGGTCTCACTGATATGAACTAACATTAATGAGGGAACTTGGAGAATTTCAGTTAAGAATGCAGGTTATAAGGAGCATGGCATGTATGAATTTTTTCTTTTTTCTTTTTTATTTCTTTTGCTGGAGAGATGCAAATGTTCAAAAAAATTGATCATGGTGATAATAGACAGCTACTTGATGATATTGTGAGCCATTGATTTTAACCATATCAAGAATGTATGTCAAGAATGTTTGTATGTTTGTTTGTTGTTTACAATAAAAATATTTTAAAAAAAGAACACAGGTTTTTAGGAGATAGAAATAGGGTAGAAATTGGGTAATTGGTGCTGAAGGGATATAGATTACACAACAGGACTAATTGTAAAAATTCAGAAATGGATAGCACGATACTACCTGATTGTAGCACAATAATGTAAGTACACTGAATGAAGCTGAATGTGAGAATGATAGAGGGAGAGGGGCTGGGGGCACATATGAAACCAGAAGGAAAGATAGGCAATAAAGACTGAGATGGTATAGTTTAGTAATGCCTAGAGTGTGCAATGATAGTGACTGAATGTACAAATTAAAAAATGTTTTGCATGAGGAAGAACAAAGGAATGTCAATATTGCAGGGTGTTGAAAATAGATGGTCATTCATATTTTAAAACTTCAAGTTCTGTGTGAAACTAAAGCAAATGTTTATTTGGTGCAAAATTTATATTTTGACTAGTGCATTTCCTAATTTAACTTTTATGGACAGTTTAATTGAGTACTATAAGTACATGGAACCTTGAATAGGGCATGAAATTTTGTTGGTTTGTCCAGGTAGGTGTGATGCCCCGATAAATCCCAGAGTGATATGAACAGTGAATAAAGAAGTATTTGCAAAGTCCCCTTGTGGGAGTGGGAAGAAGGGGGAAAATTCAACTTCCCCATTTGGAGAATTCCTGATATTCTTGCAACCAGTGGGGATTACCAAATCAATAGGCCAAGCCCTCAGTCTTGGGGTTTGCCCCTATGAAATTTATCCCTGCAAAGGATAGGCTAAGCCTACTTAAAATTAGGCCTATGAGTCACCCCCAGAGAACCTCTTTCGTTGCTCAGATGTGGCCTCTCTCTCTCAGCCTACATGGCAAGCGAACTCACTGCCCTCCCCCCTCTACGTGGGACATGACTCCCAGGGGTGTAAACCTCCCTGGCAATGTGGGACAGAAATCCTAGGATGAGCTGAGACTAGGCATCAAGGGATTGAGAAAACCTTCTCGACCAAAAGGGGGAGGAGCAAAATGAAACAAAATAAAGTGTCAGTGACTGAGAGATTTCAGAGTCTAAGGTTATCCTGGAGGTTATATTCTTATGCATTATATAGATATCACCTTTTTAGTTTAAGGTGTATTAGAGAGGCTAGAGGGAAGTGCCTGAAGCTGTAGAGCTGTGTTCTAGTAGCCATGTTTCTTGAAGATGATTGTACAATGATATAGCTTTCACAATGTGACTGTGTGATTGTGAAAACCTTGTGTCTGATGTTCCTTTTATTTGCAGTATAGACAGAGAAGTAAAAAATATGGATTAAAAGCAAATAAATAATAGGGAAATAAAGAATGTTGGTATGTCTGTTCGTGGTTTATAATAAAAAATTTTTTTTAAAGTAGATGTTTATCAAGTGGACAAGGATGGGAGTGGTATTTCAGGCAGAGTGACTGGAACCTTCTCTAACTGTGCAAACCTAATGTTCATTTCTTGCATTGAACTAGGGCACCATTTTTCTTTGTCACTCTTACTAGCCCTTAACCACATACCTTGTCTGGTCCTTTTAATATGTTCATGCCTCATCTCCCCAAAGGCCTATGTGCTCCTATAGGATAAGAACTCTGTCTCATCCCTCTTACCCCCTTATTGTTTGTTTATCATAGTGTTTTGTACATACTAATTTTTTATCAATCTAAATAACATCTGAGGCCATGTGACTGACACAAGAAACTGGAGCTCAAGTCTTCTGTTTAATTTCCCCCTTCAAGGGTCTGAGGTCTGTTGTGTAGATGAAGGGCTTTAACATGGAATGAGCACATGAATGCACCCTTTGTGGTCCATTTCCTATGCAAGAACTGAGAAAGTACTCATTCAGCTAGTCTTTTCACTGATGCATAATATTGTGAATAAGCTGATATAATCTTGTGATTAGCTATGTTAAAGATGATTGAGACAGCTAAGGGACCAGCTTAGAAATGTGCCCTTTGTTCAGAACTAGGTAGATTTTGTCAACAGTAAAGATTCATACATACAATTCATATTCCAAACACAGACTGATTAGGGTCAAGGAAATAAGGATATTCCATAAAGCTGCTTCTTGATAACCTTCTAGAAAAATTAGAGGAATTAGGAAATAATTGACTGTGGACAGCATCAAGGAAAGCCCCAACCAGAATATAGGTTTTTCTACTCCTTCAGGGAGACCAGGCATCTGTGTTTCCCTAATTAGTCCCTTCGGTTCAACAAGAGAGCTTCATTTTTCTCCATTTATATGACACTTTAGGAAATCTTGCTATGGAGCATTTATACATCTGACAAAACTCCAAGGTGCTCTCCTCCTACCCTACAAGAGCACAGGGTTACTATTAGAGTCTGCAGCTCCTTCCTTAATATTAACAGAGCACCCATTATTTTTTCATAATAATGGGATGAAGTACTATTTTAATTAGTGCTAAATGAGTTGTTACACTAATAATTGTAAACTCCCTCTTCTTGGATTTCAGGCAAACTACCCACAAATGGAGATTCTCTGGCTGATGATCAAAGCCTGGAACACTGGAATATCTATGTATGGTGGGGGCAAGTATGTATCTGCTGAAAAATGGTGTAGCCTGGCAATGCATTTCCTTGACCACCTTGGCTCCCTCAAGATAAACTATGAAACTCAGGTGAGGTGGGGTAGGGATGGCATGCATGACTTAAGGGACAGAAAGAGTATATCTGAGGTCTCAGTAAAACTCAACCCAGTCTTTCCTGGCTAGCAAAGAATCTTGACCATTGTTCTTACAGTGGCTCCATATAACCTCAAGAGCTAAGAGAGTGTAAACAGTAATTTTTTAGAGTGAAAACCAGGAAAGATGAACAACAGAGTGAAACTTAAAGATAGCAAATGGAATCTAATTAAGAGGAATGTCAGGAGTGAGCTCTGGAAATATGCATCAATTAGTATCAATGCCAATGCATGTAGGGAAGGACTGTCCTGTGCTCAGTATAAAGCTATGGCTGTTTAAAAAAGCATTTTCTCCAGTAGAACTATTCTGAGCTCCAGAATTCTGGGCCATTAGCTAACTAGGAGAAGTTTGGTAGAGGAAAAGTCTTATTACCAAATAAGAGCAAAGAATCTTTTAAGTGCTTCTCCTTTATATATGCACTGAGATCCCTCATCCCCAAGAGAATACTGTAAGTAATGTATGTTCTCCTTAAAGTGGCTCCTCAGATCCTAAACTCTCCTGCCATCACCACAGGGCCTGGGAATCTTTCCCATATTTCCTTTTCCTCTTAAGAAGTCAATTTGTTCAATAGGCTGAACCCTCAATCTTAGGGGTTGTTCATATGAAACATATCCCTCCAAAGGATAGGCTAAGCCTACTTAAAATTAGGCCTAGGAGTCACCCCCAGAGGACCCCTTTTGTTGCTAAGATGTGGCCTCTCAGCCAACATGGCAAGCAAACTCACTACCCTCCCCCTCTCTACATGGGACATGACTCCCAGGGGTGAAAACCTCCCCGGCAGCATGAGAGAGAAATCCTAGAACAAACTGGGACTCAGCATTAAGAGATTGAGAAAACCTTCTCGACTGAAATGGGAAGAGAGAAATGAAACAAAATAAAGTGTTAGTAGCTGAGAGTTTCAAATAGTCAAGAGGTTATCCTGGAGGTTATTCTTATGCATTATATAGATAACCCCTTTTTAGTTTAATGTATATTGGACAGGCTAGAGGGAAGTGCCTGAAACTGTAGAGCTACGTTCTAGTAGCCATGTTTCTTGAAGATGACTGTATAATGATATAGCTTTTGCAAGTGACTGTGTGATTGTGAAAACCTTGTTCTGATGCTCCTTTTATCTACAGTATGGACAGATGGGTAAAAATATATGGATTAAAAATAAATAAATAATAGGGAACAAATGTTAAAATAAATTGGGTAGAGGGAAATTCTAGAGGCCAATGAGAGGGAGGGTAATAAGAGGTATGGTATGTATGAGTTTTTCCTTTTTATTTCTTTTTCTGGAGTGAGTAAATGTTCTGAGAAATAATCATGGTGATGAATATACAAGTATGTGATGATATTGTGAGGCATTGATTGCACACCAATATGGAAGGTTCATACGTTAAGAATGTTCATATTGTATGTTGATTGATTTTATTTATAAAAATTTTTAAAAAGTAGAAATTGATTTGTTATTTTCTTTCCCAGATGAATATCCTGTATAGTCATCTCGTGGAAGAATTACATAAAGACAAGGGTTCATGTTTTGTTGAAGACTGAGAACAAGGCACATGAACCAGCAGGCTTGCAGCAACTTGATGACAACCTGTTGTCCTGAGAAGTTGAATATTTAAATTTTTGCCAGACTTCTTGAGCTGTTGTTTGTGTTTTCTCAGGCCCTGTTTCCATGTTGTTGAATAAAATTTCAAAAATAAAAGCACTTCAACTTTAACTCAGTGACCAGCTTCATTTCTGGGGAACAAATGAATTTTCCAATTTGCTAAGGATTATATCAAAACAACCCATGTGAGAGCAAGATGGTTTATGCCCCATGTGAACCTAAAAGAATGTTCATTCCTGTCCAGCACAGGTTGCATCTAATTCCAGAAGTCCTTGAACTCCCAATATCTGAAGATTACAGAGTATTGTAGAAACTTTATTGGAAGGACCTTCGTGGTCACTGGGCCCAGCATTTATCTGATTCATGAAATCTCTCTATGATATCATCATTGAAAATTGGTTGTCCAATCTCTATTAGAACATATCCTGTGATAGGGATCTCTTGAAACAGCACTTTAATTGGTAGAAAGCCCTTCTTCATACTGAACAGGAATATGTCTTCCTGTTCCAGACGCCCTTGGGAAAACTGAAGATAGAAGCCAGGCCCCTCCCTGTCCAGCCTTTTTCTTCTTCAAGCTATATATCCTCAGAGATCTCAACTGTTCCTCACACAATCCAGTCACCTCACCTTCTAAGAGCGAAATCCCCTATTCCAAGCAAGAGTTCAACAGTCTCATTCTGGCTAGACTTCCTCCATTGATACATCACAAGATTACATTGGCCCTTCTTCCCTGTTGACTTGTTTTTTAAATCAGAACAAAATAGACTTTATGTTAAAAACTGTTACAATTGGAATGTTGTGCGGCTTTGGGACAGGGTGGAGTTGTGAGGTGTGTGGCAATGTGGATGGACCTTGAGAACGTTTTGCTGGGTGGGACTGGTTAAGAACACAGGGACGGGTGCTGTGTGGTCTCGCTGATGTGGACTGACATTGGTGAATGAACTTGGAGTGTTTCGTTGGGGACGGAGACCGTCGGGAGATGGAGGTGGGGTGGGATGTTGGGTGGTTGGGGCTGGGGGGATGCAGACTGTGCAGAGGGACTGTATACGGGGGCTTGGAGGTGGGCAGCACAATGCTACCTAACTGTAGTGGAATTTTGTTGAGACACTGGGTGGGGCTGCATGTGGGGGTGGTGGAGGGAGGAGGGCTGGGGGCATGGATGAAATCAGGAAGAAAAAAAACTGTTACATTGACAAAGAACATTATATATTGATTAAAGGGTCAATTCATCAAAAAAGTAAACAATTAAAAGCACTTAATTAACAATAGGCCCCAAAATATATTAAGCAAACATTGGCAGAACTGAAGGGAGAAATAGATGTTTCTATGACGATAGTTAGAGATTTCAACACATGACTTACAATAATGAATAGAATATCTAGGCAGAAGATCAAGAAGTTAAACAGAAATGGAGGACTTGAGCAACTATGCTGGTTTGAAAGGATGTTTGTCCCCTAGAAAAGCCATGTTTTAATCTAAGTCCCATTTTGTAAAGGCAGAAAAATCCCTATTCAATACTGTATGTTTGAATCTGTAATTAGATCATCTCCCTAGAGATGTAACCCAATGAAGAGTGGTTGTTAAACTGGATTAGGTGAGGACATGTCTCCAC
Source organism: Tamandua tetradactyla (assembly GCF_023851605.1). Classification (NCBI taxonomy): domain Eukaryota; kingdom Metazoa; phylum Chordata; class Mammalia; order Pilosa; family Myrmecophagidae; genus Tamandua; species Tamandua tetradactyla. The sequence goes on from NC_135353.1 coordinate 101,231,763, forward strand.
CCATGTGGATCGGTCTTTTGATTAGTTTCTGGAGTCCTATGAAAGAGGAAACATTTTGGAGAAAGAAAGAGATTTGGAGAGAGCAGAGAATGCTGCAGCACCATGAAGCAGAGCATCCACAACCAGGGACCTTTGGAGATGAAGAAGGAAAATGCTTCCCGGGGAGCTTCATGAAACCGGAAGCCAGGAGAGAAACTTAGCAGATGACACCTTGCTCGCCATGTGCCCTTCCAGCTGAGAGAGAAGCCCTGACTGTTAGCCATGTGCTTTCTCACTTGAGAGAGAAACCCTAAACTTCATCGGCCTTCTTGAATCAAAGTATCTTTCCCTGGATGCCTTTGATTAGAAATTTCCATAGACCTGTTTTAATTGGGACATTTTCTCAGCCTTAGAACTGTAAACTAGCAACTTATTAAATTCCCTTTTTTTAAAGCCATTCTGTTTCTGGTATATTGCATTCCGGAAGCTAGCAAACTAGAACAGGAACATTATAAACCAACTATACTTAATAGACATATAGAACATTCCATCCAACAACAGCATAGTACACCTTTTTTCTTTTTTTTTTTTTGTTACTACACGTTAAGTTCTCATGGATGCACCATATGTTATAGAACAAAACACGTCTCCATAATTTTTTTTTCTAAGAAAACATGCTCTTTATTGATTACATTTATTTCCACATCATCCTAATTTTGTTGACTTCCAGTTTTTGTTAGCTTCAGACCCGTTTTGTGTTTAAAATAAAATTTAAGTTGGTTAATTTGACTGAGGAACTATACAGGTAAAGCAGTTGGGGAATCATAGTGGACTTGAATTTCAAGTTTCCTTGTGAAAGTAGTGCATTAAAACTTCTCTTAATGACACCACCTTACGGATTATCCAAGTAGGTGTGTCACCTAGAAGCATGACACTTTCAGCTTTTTATCTCACTGTGTCTGAGGTGAGATGAACCATCATTTCTCTGTATCCATTTTCATACTTCCTCAGTCTGCCATGGATTATACATGCATATATATATGCAGCTGCAGAACATGTTACTTTGGCAGGGGCTGTAACTGAGTGTGGCCCCTTCTCTCTGTACCTGTGCACGCATCCTGTGGAAGGGTGGTGGCACCTCTGCATGCTGAGCTGACATGCAGCCACTAGCTGCTTTGCTGTTGCATGCTCCTTCCCACCCCAGCCTCGCCGAGTGGGTTTGGGGCAGGAGGGATTCTTCCCTGTTGATTTGTATTCACATTTTTTCTTTTATTTTTTTAAATACTAAAAAATACCAAACAAATGTAAACATTCTTATTTTTATCATTCCATTCTACATATATAATCAATAATTCACAATATCATCACATAGTTGCATATTCATCATCATGATCATTTCTTGGAACACTTGCATCTATTCAGAAGAAGAAAAAAAAATTTATACATACCATACCCCTTACTCCTCCCTTTCATTGATCACTGACATTTCAAACTAAATTTATTTTAACATTTGTTCCCCTTATTATTTATTTTTATTCCATATGTTCTACTCATCTGTTGACAAGGTAGATAAAAAGAGCATCAGACACAAGGTTTTCACAATCACACAGTCACATTGTGAAAGCTTTATCATACAATCATCTTTAACAAACATGGCTACTGGAACACAGCTCTACATTTTCAGGCAGTTCCCTCCAGCCTCTCCACTACATCTCAAATAACAAGGTGATATCTACTTAATGCATAAGAATAACCTCCATAATAACCTCTCAGCTCTGTTTGGAATCTCTCAGTCATTGACACTTTGTCTCATTTCACTCTTCCGCCTTGGTCGAGAAGGTTTTCTCAATCCCTTGATGCTGGGTCTCAGCTCATTCTAGCGTTTTTCTCAATGTCTTGATGCTGAGTCTCTGCTCATTCTAGGATTTCTGTCCCATGTTTCCAGGAAGGTCCACACACCTGGGAGTCACGTCCCATGTAGATAGAAGGAGGATGGTGAGTTTGCTTGTTCTGTTGGCTGGAGAGGCCACATCTGAGCAATAAAAGAGGTTCTCTTGGGGGTGACGCTTAGGCCTAATTTTAAGTAGGCTTGACCTATCCTTTCTGGGGTTAAGTTTCATATGAACAAACCCCAAGATTGGGGGCTCATCCTATAGCTTTGGTTGTCCACACTGCTTATGAGAATTTCAAGAATTCAACTTGGGGAAGTTGAGTTTTCCCCCGTTCTTACCATTTCCCGAAGGGGACTTTGCAAGTACTTTTTTATTCACTGTTCAAATCACTCTGGGATTTATCAGGGCATCACTCTGGACAAACCAACAAAATCTCATGTTCTACTCAAGGCTCCATGTACTTATGGTGTTCAATTAGGCTGTCTACATAAGTTATATTAGGAAATGCACTAGTCGAAATATAAATTTTGTACCAAATAAACATTTTTTGCTTTAGTCTCACACATAAGTTGAAATGTTAAAATATTAATTGCCATCTATTTTCAGCACCCTGCAATAATGACATTGCTTTGTTTTTCCTCATGCAAAAAATTTTTTTTAATTTGTGCATTTAGTCACTATCATTATACACTCTAGGCATTCCTAGATTATAGCATCTCAGTCTTTATCATCTTTCTTTCTGATTTCATTTGTGCCCCCAGCCCTTCTCCCAATGTCATTCTCACATTCAGCTTCATTCAGTGTTTTAACATAATTGTATTACAGTTAGGTAGTATTGTGCTGTCCATTTCTGAGTTTTTACATTCAGTCCTGTTGCACAATCTGTATCCCTTCAGCTCCAATTACCCAACATCTTACCCTATTTCTATCTCCTGATGGTCTCCATTACCAACGAAATTCTCCAAGTCTCTTCACTAATGTCAGTTCATATCAGTAAGAGCATACAGTATTTGTCCTTTTGTTTCTGGCTAATCTCACTCAGCATAATGTCCTTAAGGTCCATCCATGTTGTTTCATGCTTCATAACTTTATTCTGTCCTACAGCTGCATAATATTCCAACATGTGTTTATACCACAGTTTGTTTAGCCACTTATCTGTTGATGGACATTTGAGCTATTTCCATCTCTTTGCAATTATAAATAATGCTGCTATAAACATTGATGTGCAAATGTCCATTTGTGTCCTTGCCCTCATGTCCTCTGAATAGATACCTAGCAATGGTATTGCCGGGTCACATGGCAACTCTATATTTAGCTTTTTGAGGAATTGCCAAATTGCCTTCCACAGCGGTTCTAAAATTTAGCATTCCCACCAACAGTGGATAAGGGTGCCTCTTTCTCTACATCCTCTCCAGCACTCGTCATTTTCTGTTTTATTGATAATGGTCATTCTGGTGGGTGTGAGATGTTATCTCATTGTGGTTTTGATTTGCATTTCTCTAATAGCCAGGGACATTGAGCATCTTTTCATGTGCCTTCTGGCCATTTCTATTTCCTCTTCTAAGAAGTATCTGTTCAAGTCTTTTGCCCACTTTGTAATTGGGTTGGCTATCTTTTCATTGTTGAGTTGAACAATCTCTTTATAAATTCTGGATACTACACCTTTATCTGATATGTCATTTCCAAATATTGTCTCCCATTGTGTAGGGTGTCTTTTTACTTTCTCAATGAAGTTCTTTCATGCACAAAAGTGTTTAATTTTGAGGAGTTCCCATTTATTTATTTATTTCTTCAATGCTCTTGCTTTGGGTGTAAGATCTAGAAAACTGCTTCCAAGTATAAGATTTATAAGATATTTCCCTACATTTTCTTCTAACAGTTTTATGGTCTTAGATCTAATGTTTAGGTCTTTGATCCATTTTGAGTTAACTTTTATACAGGGTGTGAGATATGGGGTCTCTTTCATTCTTTTGCATATGGATATCCAGTTCTCTCAGCACCATTTATTGAAGAGACTGTTCTGTCCCAGGTGAGTTGGCTTGACTGCCTTATCAAATATCAATTGTCCTAGATGACAGGGTCTATATCTGAACACTCTATTCGATTCCATTGGTCAATATATTTATCTTTATGCCAGTACCATGCTGTTTTGATCACTGTAGCTTCATAATTCGCCTTAAAGTCAGGTAGTGTGAGACCTCCAACTTCATTTTTTTTTCTCAGGATAATTTTAGCTATTCTGGGCACCCTGCCCTTCCAGATAAATTTGGTTATTGGTTTTTCTATTTCTGAAAAGTAAGTGTTTGGGATTTTAGATGGTATTGCATTGAATCTGTAAATCAATTTAGGTAGAATTGACATCTTAACTATATTGGAAGATTGATGTCTTCCAATCTATGAGCAGGAAATGGCCTTCCATCTATTTAGGTCTTCTGTGATTTCTATTAACAATTTCTTGTAGTTGTCTTTGTATAGGCCATTTTTCTATTTAGTTAAATTTATTCCTAAATATTTTATTCTTTTGGTTGCAATTTTAAATGGAATTCTTTTCTTGATTTCCCCCTCAGATTGTTCATTACTAGTGTATAGAAACACTACGCATTTTTGAGTGTTGATCTTGTAACCTGCCACTTTGCTGGACTCATTTATTAGCTTTTGTAGTTTCCCTGTGGATTTTTCAGGGTTTTCAACATATAGTATCATATCATCTGCAAACAGTGATAGTTTTACTTCTTCCTTTCCAATTTTGATGCCTTGTATTTCTTTTTCTTGTCTAATTGCTCTGGCTAGAACTTCCAATACAATGTTGAATAACAGTGGTGATAGTGGACATACTTGTCTTGTTCCTGATCTTAATGGGAAAGTTTTCAGTTTTTCCCCATTGAGGATGATGTTAGCTGTGGGTTTTTCATATATTTCCTTTATCATGTTGAAGAAGTTCCCTTCTATTCTTATCCTTTGAGGTGTTTTCAACAAGAAAGGATGTTGAATTTTGTCAAATGCCTGTTATGCATCAATCGAGATGATCATGTGGTTTTTCTGCTTTGATTTGTTGATATGGGGTATTACATGAATTGATTTTCTTATGTTGAACCATCCTTGCATACCTGGGATGAATCCTAGTTGATCATGATGTATAATTCTTTTAATGTGTTGCTGGATTCAGTTTGCTAGAATTTTGTTGAGGATTTTTGCATCTATATTCATTAGAGAGATTGGACTGTAGTTTTCTTTTTTTGTCATATCTTTGTCTGGCTTTGATATGAGGTTGATGTTGGTTTCATAGAATGAGTTAGGTAGCTTTCTCTCCTCTTCAATTTTTTTAAGAGTTTGAGCAGGATTCATACTAATTCTTTCTGGAATGTTTGGTAGAATTCACATGTGAAGCCATCTGGTCCTGGACTTTTCTTTTTGGGGAACTTCTTAATGACTGATTCAATTTCTTTACTTGTGATTGATTTGTTGAAGTCGTCTATTTCTTCTCGAGTCAAAGTTGATTATTCATGCCTTTCTAGAAAGTTGTCCATTTCATCCAAACTGTCAAATTTATTAGCATAAAGTTGTTCATAGTATCCTCTCATTTCTTCCTTGATTTCTGTGGGGTCAGTGCTTATGTCTCCTCTTCCATTTCTGATCTTATTTATTTGCATCCTCTCTCTTCTTCTTTTTGTCAATCTTGCTAAGGGATCATAACTCTTATTGATTTTCTCATAAAACCAGCTTCTGGCTTTGTTGATCTTCTCAATTGTTTTCACGTTCTCAATTTCATTTGTTTCTGCTCTAATCTTCATTATTTCTTTCCTTTTGCTTTCTTTGGGGCTAGTTTGCTGTTCTTTCTCTACTTCTTCCAAGTAGACAGTTAATTCCTCGATTTTTGCCTTTTCTTCTTTTTTGATATAGGCATTTAGGACAATAAATTTCCCTCTTAGCATTGCCTTTGCCGCATACAATAAGTTTTGGTATGTTGTGTTTTCATTTTCATTTGCCTCAAGATATTTACTGATTTCTCTTGTAATTTTTTCCTTGACCCACTGGTTGTTTAAGAGTGTGCTGTTGAACCTCCACATATTTGTGAATTTTCTGGCACTCTGCCTATTATTGATTTCCAACTTCATTCCTTTATGATCTGAGAAAGTATTTTGCATGATTTCAATCTTTTTAAATTTATTGAAACTCGCTTTGTGAACCAGCATATGGTCTATCCATGAGAATGATCCATGAGGACCTGAGAAAAAGGTGTATCCTTCTGTTGTGGAGTGTAATGTTCTATAAATGTATGTTAAGTGTAGCTCATTTATTGTATTATTCAAGTATTCTGTTTTGTTTTTTTTTTTTTTGATCCTCTGTCTAGATGTTCTGTCCATTGATGAGAGCGGAGAATTGAAGTCTCCAACTACTATGGTAGATGTGTCTATTTCTCTTTTCAGTGTTTTCAGTGTTTGCTGCATGTACTTTGGAGCATTCTGGCTTGGTGCATAAATATTTATGATCGTTATATCTCCTTGCTGAATAGTTCCTTTTATTAATACATAGTATCCTTCTTTGTCTCTTTCAACTGATTTACATTTGAGTCTAATTTGTTGGATATTAGTGTAGCTACTTCTGCTCTTTTCTGATTGTTATTTGCATGAAAGATCTTTTCTCAAACATTCACTTTCAACCTATATTTATCCTTGGGTCTAAGATGTGTTTCCTGTAGACAGCATATAGATGGGTCCTGTTTTTTAATCCATTCTGCCAGTCTATGTCTTTTGATTGGGGCATTTAATCCATTAACATTTAGTATTATTACTATGCAGGTAGTACTTTCGTCTACTATTTTGCTTTTTGTATTTTATATGTCATATCTGATTTTCCTTCTTTTTACCTTTACTCATAGTCTTCATTTCTACACTTTTATCCACACCTCTCTCTCCTGTCTTTTTGTAACTGTCTCTAGTGCTCCCTTTAGTATTTCTTACAGAGCTGATCTCTTGGTCACAAATTCTCTCAGTGATTTTTTGTCTGAGAATGTTTTAATTTCTCCCTCATTTTTGAAGGACAATCTTGCTAGATATAGAATTCTTGGTTGGCAGTTTTTCTCTCTTAGTAATTTAAATATATCATCCCACTGTTTTCTTGCCTCCATGGTTTCTGCTGAGAAATCTACGCATAGTCTTATTGGGCTTCCCTTGTATGTGATGGATTGCTTTTCTCTTGCTGCTTATAAGATTCTCTCTTTTTCTTTGACCTCTGATACTCTGATTAGTAAGTGTCTTGGAGTACATCTATTTGGATCTATTCTCTTTGGCGTACACTGCACTTCTTGGATCTGCAATTTTAAGTCTTTCATAAGAGTTGGGAAATTTTCAGTGATAATTTCCTCCATTAGTTTTTCTCCTTCTTTTCCCTTCTCTTCTCCTTCTAGGACACCCACAACATGTATATTCATGTGCTTCATATTGTCATTCAATTCCCTGGGTCCCTGCTCATGTTTTTCCATTTTTTCCCTATATTTTTTGTTGCTTGTTGGATTTCAGATGTTCCATCCTCCAGTTCACTAATCCTATCCTCTGCCTCTCGAAATCTAACATTGTAGGTTTCCATTGTTTTTTTTCCATCTCTTCTACCGTGCCTTTCATTCCCATAAGTTCCGTGATTTGTTTTTTCCAACTTTTGATTTCTTCTTTTTGTTCATTCCTTGCTTTCTTTATATCCTCCCTCAATTCATTGATTTGGTTTTTGATGAGATTTTCCATGTCTGTTCATATATTCTGAATTAATTGTTTCAACTCCTGTATCTCATTTGAATTGTTGGTTTGTTCCTTTGACTGGGCCATATCTTCAGTTTTCCTAGTTTGGTTCGTTATTTTTTGCTGGCGTCTAGGCATTTAATTACCTTAATTAGTTTATTCTGGAGATTGCTTTCACTTCTTTTACCTAGGGTTTTCCTGCTGGATGAATTTGTTGTCTGTCTGTTCTTTGACATTAAGTTCAGCTTTCTCTGAACCTCTAGCTTAGGTTTTGTTTAACAGAGGAGAATTTTTCTGTTATTGTTTTCTTGTTTCTTGCCTTGCTTATATGGTGCCTTTTTCCCTTCACCCTTAGGAAGGTCTGCTTAGGTATTATAGACCCCAGGTGGATTTTTCCGGACCAAACTGGCCTCCTGGCAGGAGGAAAGAGTCACCTGCATCAGTTTTCCCTGAGAGTGAGACCCAGCAGGTTGAAAGACTTTCCTGTGAAGTCTCTGGACTCTGTGTTTTCCTATCCTGCCCAGTATGTGGTGCTTGTTTGCCTGCAGGTCCCACCAGCATAAGATGATTGGTACCTTTAACTTTGGCAGTCTCTCCCTGCTGGGGGCATGGTGGAGACCGAGGAGAGGTTATAGGCTGGTTTTAATGGCTTCAAATTACCAAGCTCTGGTGTCTGAATTCCTTGAGGGAAGGATTCCACCTGAGTTGAGCTTCATCCCTCCCTTGGGGAAGGCACAGGCTGGAGACAAGCCCTGCCTGAAAGGAGATTGTTACTGCCTATGCCTGGGGCAGTTGCAGCCCAAGAAGTCCTGCCTCTGTGTCCAAAGGCAGTCAAGCCTTTGTAGAAACACTGCCACAAAAACCTGTTTTTTTTTTTTTTTTTTCTGTCTGCCCTGCCTCCTTGCACTGGGGCAAAAATGAGTGACCTCCACTTTTACCAGGTTGACTTTGGTTGGGGGCCTACTTTTAGTTGTCAGAATTTGTTAATTATTTCCACAATTGACGTTTGGTTGCACTCAGCCCCTGCTGCTCATAAAGTCCCTTTCCTTTCCCCTCTGCAAAGCAAACTGTGGGGGAGGGGCGTCGGCCACCATGTCTTGGGGAACTCAAGGTTCTGAGGGACTTGCAGCTGGTCCAGCTGATCCAGACTGGGCTATGCTGTGTGTCCAGTCACTGATGTAGCCCCAGGAGCTGTTCTGTACTGTTCCTATTTATTTAGTAGCTGTTCTGGAAGACAAATTAAATCTCCCACCTTGCTAAGCCACCATCTTGGCACCTCTGATGTATTCACATTTTTTTACTTTTGATTTTAAAATAGTTTCATATTAATAGAAAAGTTGCAAGTAAGCACGAAGAATTCCTGTACACCTTCACCAAGTTTCCCTATTTGTTAATATTTTACCACATTTTTCTTACTCCTGCTGTTTCTTTCTGAACCATTTGTGATAAATTTGCAGACATCTTACCCTATTACCCTTAACTACCTCAGAACATATTTCATAAATTCAAGAACACTCACCTACATAACCATAGTACCACCTTCAAAGTTGGGAAATTAACAATGGTACAGTTCTATCTAACCACAGGTGCCATTCAAATGTCATTGATCATACTAATAAAGTCCTAAGTTCAAGATCATAAGTTGCATTTAGTTGTCATGTCCCTTTCATTTCCTGCAACCTGAAACACTTCCTTAGCCTTACCTTATCTTTCATGACGTTGACATTTTTGAAGAGCTCAGGCTAATTACTCTGTAGCATGAACCTCAATTTGGGTTTGTCTGAGCTTCCTAAGGATTAGATTGACAGCATGTATTTTGAGCAGAGATACTACAGAAGTGATATGTTGTTCTCAGTGTATCATACCAGCAGGGATGCAATTTCAATTTTGTCCCATCACTGGTGATATTAACTCAATATAGTGTCTACCACCAAACTCCAAGAAATAAGCTCTGAACAGACTATGTGCTCAGCTTAGAAAGAAAAAAGAATCTCTAGATGACTGCTTTGACTTCAAAATGTACATTGCCTCTGTATTCAAAGAGAAGAAGAAAACAGCAGCACTTTTTGAAGTGTCTGAAGTTATACCAGTCATGACAAAGAATTATGAAGAAAATATCCTGAAAGGTGCGCAATAATCCAGCTAGTCCCTGGAAAGTCCCATAGAGCTTTTACACAAGGATATGGTACAGCTCCATGCTCCTTGATACCAGTCTATGAGAAGGAATGTAATTGGCTGTACTCAGGAGATAGATTTCATTCGTTGGCCTCGGAATGATTTTGAAAAAATTGTCTCCTGTTTTCTATGTGGAAAGAATTTGCTGAGCCTTTTAGGCCTATTCAGGCCAAATTGGAGTTTCATCACAGTGACTATGAAAAAGTTTCTTAGTGCCATCCCCTTATTCCCTATTATCGACAGCCCCTTCCAACATGAAAAAGCTAGAATGGGCATAGCCCAAATACCCCTAAAGAGTCGGGGAAAGATCAAAGAGAAGGTAGGGTTTAACAAACAAGTATGATTGCTGAACCATTATATTGATATTTCTTTTAGTCTCCAGTATCTTAGAGCAGTTATAAGTAAAAGCCTAAAATTGTGAAATTGTAACCCATACCAAACTCTGAAATCTGTTCTACAACTAATTGTTGTGATGTACTTCAAAATTTATTGCTTTTATGTGTATATGTCATTTTTCACAAAAAAAAGAAAAAAGTCGATTGTCATGATAAATGCTGTATGAAGAAAGAAAGAGAAAAATAAAGTTCCTTTTCAATGTTAAAAAAATTCATTAGACAAAAAACCTGAAAAAAGAAAAGAAAAACAATTTCTGCATATACTGAGCTGCAAGGACAAGACTGGAATTGTTGACAACAATCCTAACCAGTGTTTCGCCTTATTGACAGACAGCAAAACACAAAGCTACAATCTTTAAGTTATGCAGCATCTGCCTCTACCTACCACAGGAACAACTCACCCACTGGGCAGTTAGCACCATAGAGGATTACCTCCATCCTTTTATGCCAGAATAGAGCACTCACTGACCAGAAAAATGGAAATCAGAGAATGCAGCAGCAATTTTTTTTCTCATTTTCTTACCACTTTGTTCTTTCAGAGTTAAAGAAAGTAGACTTTTGCACAGAACACTATGCATTTTGAAACTTGTTCATCCTGGATTTTTAAAAAATCATTTGTATTTCAGAACTTAAAAAAATTAGATGTCTTCTGTGTTGACTGTGTGACAGATGGTGCTTTGCATATTTGTTGCACTGCATCAGCATCTTACTAAAAATGTAAAATGAAAGGACTGTTGTACACTGAAATGCTTAAATGTATCCGAAAGCACCATTTAAAAAAATGTTTTTTAGTGTGAAATATAACATATATACAAAAAAGCAATAAATTTCCAAGTACATTTTAACAAGTAGTTATGGAAAAGATTTTAAAGTTTGGTACGGGTTACAGTTCCACAATTTTTTATTTTTTCTTCTAGTTGCTCCATGACACTGGAGACCAACAGAAATATTAATATACTGATTTAGCAGTCATACTTATTTGTTAAATCTTTCCTTCTCTGTTATACCCCTCCTTCTGCTCTTTAAATAACATATATACAAAAAAGCAATAAATTTCAAAGCACATCACAAAAATTAGTTAGCTGTAGAACAGATTTCAGAGTCTGGTATGGGTTACAATTCCACAATTTTAGGTTTTTACTTCTAGCTGCTCTAAGATACTGGAGACTAAAAGAAATCTCAATACAATGATTCAGCAATCATACTCATTTGTTAAATATTACCTTCTCTGTATAATTCCAGCATCATCTTTGATCTTTCTCCAACTCTTTAGAGGTATTTGGGCTATGGCCATTCTAACCTTTTCATGTTGGAAGGGGCTGTCACTAATATGGGGTATAGAGATGGAACTATCTGATGTTCTGGAGAGGCTGGCCCCTCTGCATTTCAGGATTTACCTGGTCTAGGGATCCAGCTGGAGGTTGTAGGTTTCTGAAAAGTTACCCTAATGCATGGAATCTTTGTAGAATCTTATATAATGCCCTTGATATTCTTCAGGATTGGCGGGAATGGTTTTAGTTGGGGTTTGGCAAGTTTGATAGGTAGCAATGTCTAACTGAAGTTTGTGTAAGAATGACCCCCAGTGTAGCCTCTTGACTCTATTTGAACTCTCCCAGCCACTGATACTTTATTTGTTACATTCTTTTCCCTCTTTTGGTCAGGATGGCATTGTTAATCCCACAGTTGAAAGCACCATTTTTGATAGTCTTCCCATTTGTGTTGATTTTTGCCTCTTTCACACCTGTCATCAGTACTTAGAGGGTGCGAAGTGAATATAACAGGTTTAATACATTTTTAAAAACTTAATAGCTTTGCTATATTCACTGATGTTCCAGAGCACTGTCAGATTCATTCTAATAACCCAAAGTGGTTGTTTGAAAAAAAAAAAAAAAGACAATCACAGGAAAGAAATCTTAAATGAAAAAAGCATCTCATTGTAGGCATTCTTCCCTCATATTTTACTGGGCCATGTTTGTTTTTTGGTACTCATAAATATATGTATTTTTTTCCAGATCTCTTTACCCTAGTTGCTGTTTATAAAGGAGTATTCTGCTGAGTGTGGATATAGTTGTACACATTTAAAACAGATCTGGAATCTGAAGTAGCTAAACCAGCTATAAAACTGAGAAATACATGGCTGCAGAAACCATGATAAGAAGACAAGTTTCTTTTTGTTTTGTTTTGTTTTGCTTTGTTATGTCTTTGCTTTTAAAGGGAAGAGATTTTATTACATACAAAAAAATCCAGTAAATTGTGCAGAAATACTGGTGTCTATACCATCCTAAAGAAAACCCTACACAGGTTTTTTGGAATAGGAAAAAGTAATAAAACTGGGATCTTAAATTGTTTTTATAAAAAAATTGCGTGTCTATGTTCTAGTAACAGAATGCATTTTGTGCAATGAAGATAAGGAAAGGCTAATGTATGGGGTTTTGTCCTTTTAAATGAAGAAAAGCTTTGCTTGAAGGTTGCATACTTTTATTGGAGTGCATCTGAATAACCCTACTCCTTTGGAGTAAAACTAGTTCTTACTGGTTTAAAAAAAGTTAGTCTACCAGGCTTCTCCACTGTAAAGTTAATTGATATTTTGTACTTAGTAATAAATAAGCAATTATGAAATTCTTTATGAAAATACTTTGAGACTAAATATCCTGTTTTTTATTAAACTTTCACCACTTGTTTTAGTATTTACTGATGATTCTTGCCTGAATCAATTTTTACTCTGATGGCTGCTAAATGGTTATTTTTTTTTCTAGTTCCATCATTCTTTCTCCATTTATTAATTGGCATTGGTAAGGTAGAGCTTTTCCTTCTCCCCATGTTTCTTAGTATAGACTAATGGATGCCTATTTTAGTCAATGGGTTGTAATCCACTGTTATTATTATTATTATTATTATTATTATTATGTATTTTGATGCTCAAAACTGGCCCTTATGTCCTTTTGACATGTCCACATCATTATTTGAACACTTCCTTACTTTCTGGCCCAATAAGATGTTCCAGACTCATCCTGTTCTTTAAGTGCCCCAATCCTTGAACCAGCCATTTCTCCAAAGAACCCTGGTTTCTTTTAATGGAAAATGGTAGGGAGTGCTTCAGATATGGATGTTAGGTTGCTCATTGTTACTGGGGTGCTTATGTTTCTAGGTTTTCTCATTGGACAGAGCTAGGAAATAAATGCGTGTATGTACATACATATAAATAAACACATACATATCAATTTATATGTACCATTGTGTGTATGTGGAATGTGTGTATAAAGCCATGAGTTCATTCTGATATCTCTATTCTCCATTTTCAATCCAACACCAGAGGGTTTGTTGTAGCTCTCCCTCCACAATCACACACACACACCCTTCCCATATTTGTTTTTGTTGCTGTTTTTATTTTTTGCTTTGTTTTGTTTTTGTCATGGGCAGGCTCCAGAATTGAACCCAGGTCTCTAGCGTGGCAGGCAAGAATTCTGTAACTGAGCCATTGTTTCACCATCTCCTTCCCATATTTTTAACTCTCTCTTTTGACATGGAGAAGACTGATTCACACTAACCTCAAATATTCACTTACTTGATCTCTCTTCCTATATGAAATGAATCTCCCAAACATGCAGACTATCTCTTATGCACTAACCCCACCACCCTGACCATGTGAGCTACCCCTTTGGCCTAAGCCCCAATGAAGTACTCTGACCAACTCTTCAGCTGAGGCTCCAGCCCTGGTGAGCAAGCAAGCTGAGGCCCCAGCTGAGGCCCCACTAAGGGAAAAGGAAAGAGGGTCACATTATTGTTTAATCAGGCACTGCACAGATTTGTCTCACTAGACTTCTTGCTTATTCTCTCCTACCTTCACCTTGGTTTATTCCAACTTATCTTTGAGAGCTCACCTCAAAAGTCAGTTCCTCCTGTACCCTTGGTTCTTGAAGATGATTTTATAACTATACAGCTTTTCAAATGTGACTGTGTGATTGTGAAAACCTTGCGTCTGATGCTCCTTTTATCCAAGGTATGGACAGATGAGTAAAAAAAAAAAAAGGATAAAAATAAATCAATAAAGGGGGAGACGAAGGGTAAAATTTGGGTAGATTGAAATACTGTGGGTTAATGAGAGGGAGGGTTAAGGGATATGGGATGTATGAGTTCATTTTATTTTCTTTTTCTTGAGTGATGCAAATATTCTAAAAATGATCATGCTGAAAAATACACAATTATGTGATGAAATTGTGAGCCACTGATTGTATAATATACTTGGAACTTATGCATGTGGATATTTCTCAATTAAAATATTTTTTTAAAAAATCAGTTTCTCAAGACTTCCGGAGAAGATGGGAGCTTAGTAAGACGCGCAGGTCTTAGTTCCTCCTCCAGAACAGCTACTAGGGGAGTAGAAATGATACAGAACAGCTCCCGGAGCCACGACAGAGATCAAGAAGACAGCGTACCCCATTCTGGAACAGCCGACAGGCTGGGAGAACCCGCTCCGGTGAGATCACTGAGGGGCGAGGGCTTCCCCGGGCTGGGACAGCAGGCGGCCGGAGTCCCTCCCTCCCTCCTTCCCGGGCCGGCTGGGAGAATTGGACAAGCGGTCCCCTCAAGCCGTGGAGGCTGGCGCCCCCCCCACGCACGGCCCACCGGACCAGCTGGGAGAATTGGATCGGAGATCCCCAGGCCGCGGAGAACGGTGACCGGGGTCCCTTCCAAACACGTGGCTTCCCGGTCCGGCTGGGAACGGTGCACTCCCCCAGGCCGTGGCGTCTGGCGCCCTCCCGCGACGCTTGGTGCCCCGGGCCGGCTAGGAGATTCGGACGGGTGCTCTCTCGGGCTGCGGCGGCCGGTGACCCTACCCGCGTTCGGATCCCCAGGCCAGCTGGGAGATTCGGATTGGCATTCTTCCAAGCCGCTTCGGCTGGTGAACCTCCCCCACGGTGAGAGTTTTCCAAAATTAAAGGACCCACAGCACCTTTCACTGGTGGGACCCGTAAACAAACAAGTGCCACGAGCGCCACTTACTGGGCAGGATACAAAAAACAGAACCCAGAGACTTCAGAGAAAAATCTTTCAACCTGTTCGGTCGAACACCCAGGGAAATCTGACTAAATGCCCAGACGCCAGCAGAAGATAATGGATCATGCTGAGAAAATTGAAAATATGGCCCAGTCAAAGGAACAAACCAATAGTTCAAATGAGATACAGGAGCTGAGACAACTAATGCTGAATATACGAACAGAAATGGAAAACCTCTTCAAAAACGAAATCGATAACTTGAGGGAGGACATGAAGAAGACATGGGCTGAACAAAAAGAAGAAAGAGAAAAACTGAAAAAACAAATCACAGAACTTATGGAAGTGAAGGACAAAGTAGAAAAGATGGAAAAAACAATGGATACCTACAATGATAGATTTAAAGAGGCAGAAGATAGAATTAGTGATATGGAGGATGGAACATCTGAATTCCAAAAAGGAACAGAAACTATAGGGAAAAGAATGGAAAAATTTGAACAGGGGATCAGGGAACTGAAGGACAATATGAAGCGTGCAAATATACATGTTGTGGGTGTCCCAGAGAGAAGAGAAGGGAAAAGGAGGAGAAAAACTACTGGAGGAAATTATCACTGAAAATTTCCCAACTCTTATGAAAGACCTAAAATTACAGATCCAAGAAGTGCAGCACACCCCAAAGAGAATAGGCCCAAATAGGCGTTCTCCAAGACACTTACTAGTTAGAATGTCAGAGGTCAAAGAGAAAGAGAGGATCTTGAAAGCAGCAAGAGAAAAACAATCCATCACATACAAGGGAAACCCAATAAGACTATGTGTAGATTTCTCAGCAGAAACCATGGAAGCTAGAAGACAGTGGGATGATATATTTAAATTACTAAGAGTGAAAAACTGCCAACCAAGACTTCTATATCCAGCAAAATTGTCCTTCAAAAATAAGGGAGAAATTAAAACATTTTCAGACAAAAAGTCACTGAAAGAATTTGTGACCAAGAGACCAACTCTGCAAGAAATACTAAAGGGAGCACTAGAGTCAGATATGAAAAGACAGAAGAGAGAGGTATGGAGAAGAGTGTAGAAAGAAGGAAAATCAGATATGATGTACATAATACAAAAGGCAAAATTGTAGAGGAAAATATTATCCAAACAGTAATAACACTAAATGTTAATGGACTGAATATCAAAAGACATAGACTGGCAGAATGGATTAAAAAACAGGATCCTTCTATATGCTGTCTACAGGAAACACATCTTAGACCAAAAGATAAACATAGGTTGAAAGTGAAAGGTTGGGAAAAGATATTTCATGCAAATAACAACCAGAAAAGAGCAGGAGTAGCTATACTAATATTCAACAAATTAGACTTCAAATGTAAAACAGTTAAAAGAGACAAAGAAGGACACTATATACTAATAAAAGGAACAATTAAACAAGAAGACATAACAATCATAAATATTTATGCACTGAACTGGAATGCCCCTAAATACATGAGGAATACACTGCAAACACTGAAAAGGGAAATAGACTCATATACCATAACAGTTGGAGACTTCAATTCACCACTCTCATCAATGGACAGAACATCTAGACAGAGGATCAATAAAGAAATAGAGAATCTGAATATTACTATAAATGAGCTAGACTTAACAGATATTTATAGGACATTACATCCCACAACAGCAGGATACACCTTTTTCTCAAGTGCTCATGGATCATTCTCAAGGATAGACCATATGCTGGGTCACAAAGCAAGTCTCAACAAATTTAAAAAGATTGAAATCATACACAACACTTTCTCGGATCATAAAGGAATGAAGTTGGAAATCAATAATAGGCAGAGTGCCAGAAAATTCACAAATACGTGGAGGCTCAACAACACACTCCTAAACAACGAGTGGGTCAAAGAAGAAATTGCTAGAGAAATTAGCAAATACCTCGAGGCGAATGAAAATGAAAACACAACATATCAAAACTTATGGGACGCAGCAAAGGCAGTGCTAAGAGGGAAATTTATTGCTCTAAATGCCTATATCAGAAAAGAAGAAAAGGCAAAAATTCAGGAATTAACTATCCATTTGGAAGAACTGGAGAAAGAACAGCAAGCTAACCCCAAAGCAAGCAAAAGGAAAGAAATAACAAAGATTAGAGCACAAATAAATGAAATTGAAAACATGAAAACAATAGAGAAAATCAATAAGGCCAGAAGTTGGTTCTATGAGAAAATCAATAAGATTGATGGGCCCTTAGCAAGATTGACAAAAAGAAGAAGAGAGAGGATGCAAATAAATAAGGTCAGAAATGGAAGAGGAGACATAACTACTGACCTCACAGAAATAAAGGAGGTAATAACAGGATACTATGAACAACTTTACGCTAATAAATACAACAATTTAGAGGAAATGGACGGGTTCCTGGACAGGCATGAACAACCAACTTTGACTCAAGAAGACATAGATGACCTCAACAAACCAATCACAAGTAAAGAAATTGAATTAGTCATTCAAAAGCTTCCTAAAAAGAAAAGTCCAGGACCAGACAGCTTCACATCTGAATTCTATCAAACATTCCAGAAAGAATTAGTGCCAACTCTCCTCAAACTCTTCAAAAAAATTGAAGTGGAGGGAAAACTACCTAATTCATTCTATGAAGCCAACATCACCCTCATACCAAAACCAGGCAAAGATATTACAAAAAAAGAAAAGTACAGACCAATCTCTCTAATGAACATAGATGCAAAAACCCTCAATAAAATTCTAGCAAATCGTATCCAACAACACATTAAAAGAATTATACATCATGACCAAGTAGGATTCATCCCAGGTATGCAAGGATGGTTCACCATAAGAAAATCAATTAATGTAATACACCATATCAACAAATCAAAGCAGAAAAATCACATGATCACCTCAATTGATGCAGAGAAGGCATTTGACAAGATTCAACATCCTTTCCTGTTGAAAACAATTCAAAAGATAGGAATACAAGGGAATTTCCTTAAAATGATAGAGGGGATATATGAAAAACCCACAGCTAATATCATCCTCAATGGGGAAAAATTGAAAACTTTCCCCCTAAGATCAGGAACAAGACAAGGATGTCCACTATCACCACTATTATTCAACATTGTGATGGAGGTTCTAGCCAGAGCAATTAGACAAGAAAAAGAAATGCAAGGCATCAAAATTGGAAAGGAAGAAGTAAAACTATCACTGTTTGCAGACGATATGATACTATACATCAAAAACCCAGAAAAATCCACAACAAAACTACTAGAGCTCATAAATGAGTACAGCAAAGTAGCAGGTTACAAGATCAACATTCAAAAATCTGTAGCATTTCTATACACTAGCAATGAACAAGCGGAGGGGGAAATCAAGAAACGAATCCCATTTACAATTGCAACTAAAAGAATAAAATACCTAGGAATAAATTTAACTAAAGAGACAAAAAACCTATATAAAGAAAACTACAAAAAACTGTTAAAAGAAATCACAGAAGACCTAAATAGATGGAAGGGCATACCGTGTTCATGGATTGGAAGACTAAATATAGTTAAGATGTCAATTCTACCTAAATTGATTTACAGATTCAATGCAATACCAATCAAAATCCCAACAACTTATTTTTCAGAAATAGAAAAACCAATAAGCAAATTTATCTGGAAGGGCAGGGTGCCCCAAATTGTTAAAAACATCTTGAGGAAAAAAAACGAAGCTGGAGGCCTCGCGCTGCCTGACTTTAAGGCATATTATGAAGCCACAGTGGTCAAAACAGCATGGTATTGGCATAAGGATAGATATATCGACCAATGGAATCGAATAGAGTGCTCAGATATAGACCCTCTCATCTATGGACGTTTGATCTTTGATAAGGCAGTCAAGTCAACTCACCTGGGACAGAACAGTCTCTTCAATAAATGGTGCCTAGAGAACTGGATATCCATATGCAAAAGAATGAAAGAAGACCCGTATCTCACACCCTATACAAAAGTTAACTCAAAATGGATCAAAGATCTAAACATTAGGTCTAAGACCATAAAACAGTTAGAGGAAAATGTTGGGAGATATCTTATGGATCTTACAACTGGAGGCGGTTTTATGGACCTTAAACCTAAAGCAAGAGCACTGAAGAAGGAAATAAATAAATGGGAACTCCTCAAAATTAAACACTTTTGTGCATCAAAGAACTTCATCAAGAAAGTAGAAAGACAGCCTTCACAATGGGAGACAATATTTGGAAATGATATATCAGATAAAGGTCTAGTATCCAGAATTTATAAAGAGATTGTTCATCTCAACAACAAAAAGACAGCCAACCCAATTACAAAATGGGAAAAAGACTTGAACAGACACCTCTCAGAAGAGGAAATACAAAAATGGCCAAAAGGCACATGAAGAGATGCTCAATGTCCCTGGCCATTAGAGAAATGCAAATCAAAACCACAATGAGATATCATCTCACACCCACCAGAATGGCCATTATCAACAAAACAGAAAATGACAAGTGCTGGAGGGGATGCGGAGAAAGAGGCACACTTATCCACTGTTGGTGGGAATGTCAAATGGTGCAACCACTGTGGAAGGCAGTTTGGCGGTTCCTCAAAAAGCTGAATATAGAATTGCCATACGACCCAGCAATACCATTGCTGGGAATATACTCAAAGGACTTAAGGGCAAAGACACAAACGGACATTTGCACACCAATGTTTATAGCAGCGTTATTTACAATTGCAAAGAGATGGAAAAAGCCGAAATCTCCATCAACAGAAGAGTGGCTAAACAAACTGTGGTATATACATACGATGGAATACTATGCAGCTTTAAGACAGGATAAACTTATGAAGCATGTAATAACATGGATGGACCTAGAGAACATTATGCTGAGTGAGTCTAGCCAAAAACTAAAGGACAAATACTGTATGGTCCCACTGATGTGAACAGACATTCGAGAATAAATTTGGAATATGTCCTTGATAACAGAGTCCAGCAGGAGGTAGAAACAGGGTAAGATAATGGCCAATTGGAGTTGAAGGGATACAGACGGTGTAACAGGACTAGATACAAAAACTCAAAAATGGACAGCACAATAATACCTAATTGTAAACTAATCATGTTAAAACATTGAATGAAGCTGCATCTGAGCTATAGGTTTTTGTTTTGTTTTGTTTTGTTTTGTTTTGATTTTACTATTATTACTTTTATTTTTTTCTCTATATTAACATTCTATATCTTTTTCGGTTATGTTGCTAGTTCTTCTAAACCAATGCATATGTACTAAGAAATGATGATCATGCATCTATGTGATGATGTTAAGAATTAATGAATGCATATGTAGAATGGTATGATCTTTAAATGTTGGGTTAACTCCTTTTTTCCGTTAATTAAAAAAAAAAAAAAGAGAAGGGATAATTGGAGCTGAAGGGATACAGACTGTACAACGGGACTGGATATAAAAACTCAGAAATGGACAGCACAATACTACCCAATTGTAATGCAATTATGTTAAAACACTGAATGAAGCTGCATGTGAGGTATAGGTTTTTTTTTTCTCTTTCTATTATTGTTTTAATTCTTATTCTGTTGTCTTTTTATTTCTTTTTCTAAATCGATGCAAATGTACTAAGAAATGATGAATATGCAACTATGTGATGTTATTAAGAATTACTGATTGTACATGTAGATTGGAATGATTTCTAATTGTTTTGTTAATTCTTTTTTTAATTAATAAAAAAAAAGTTAAAAAAAAAAGAAACAATAAAGCATGGATTCAGTAATAGAAAAAAAATAAAAAATAAAAAAAATAATAATAAAAAAAATAAAAGTCAGTTTCTCAGAGAAACCTCTGACTAGGTCAAATTCTCTTGTTATGTGCTTTCTTGACCCTCAGTTCTGTTCTGTCGATATATATTTATTGGGGAAATAAGTCAACTATCTGTCTCCCCCAATAGTCTTAAGCTCCATGAGGGCAGTCACTATGCTTTCCTCACCCTGGCATATCCCCAGTGACTAGCACAGTGCCTGGTATTTTCAATAAATATTTTTTTAATTAATTTTTTATTTAATTAAAATTTAAAAATTTTTAACATAACAAACATTCTTAACATATGATCATTCCATTCTACATATATAATTAGTAATTCACAATATCATCACCTAGTTGCATATTCATCATCATGATCATTTCTTAGAATATTTGCATCAATTCAGAAAAAGAAATAGAAAGACAACAGAAAAAATTCATACATACCATGCCCCTTACCCTTCTCTTTGACTGATCACTAGCATTTCAAACTAAATTTATTTTAACATTTGTTCCTCCTATTATTTATTTTTATTCCATATGTTCTACTCATCTGTTGGTAAGGTAAATAAAAGGAGCATCAGACACAAGATTTTCACAATCACACAGTCACATTGTAAAAGCTATTTCATTATACAATCATCTTCAAGAAACATGGCTACTGGAACACAGCTCTACATTTCCAGGCAGGTCCCTCCAGCCTCTCCATTGCATCTTGAATAACAAGGTGATATCCGTTTGATGCATAAGAATAACCTCCAAGATAACCTTTTGACTGTGTTTGGAATCTCTCAGCCACTGACACTTTGTCTCATTTCACTCTTCCCCCTATTTAATCGAGAAGGTTTTCTCAATCTCTTGATGTTGAGTCCCAGCTAATTCTAGGATTTCTGTCCCACGTTGCCAGGACATAGGCCTGGAGTCATGTCCCACGTAGACAGGGGGAGGGTGGTGAGTTTGCTTGTTGTGTTGGCTGGAAAGAGAGGCCACATCTGAGCAACAAAAGAGGTTCTCTTGGGGGTGACTCTTAGGCCTAATTTTAAGTAGGCTTGACCTTTCCTTTGTGGGGTTAAGTTTCATATGAACAAACCCCAAGATTGGGGACTCAGCCTATAGCTTTGGTTGTCCACGCTGCTTGTGAGACTATCATGAGTTCTTCAAATGGGGAAATTGAACTTTCCACTTTTCTCACCATTTCCCCAAAGGGACTTTGCAAATACTTTTTTACTCACTGTTCAAATCACTCTGGGATTTATTGGTGCATCACTCTGGACAAACCTACAAAATCTTATGCCCTACTCAAGGTTCCATGTATTTATGGTGTTCAATTAAGCTGTCCATATAAGTTATATTAGGAAATACACTAGTCAAAATATAAATTTCATATCAAATAAACATTTTTTGCTTTAGTCTCACATATAAGTTAAAATTTTAAAATATTAATTACCATCTAATTTCAACACCCTGCAGTAATGATGTTCTTTGTTCTTCCTCATGCAAAAACATTTTTAAATGTGTACATTTAATCACCATCATTACACACTCTAAGCATTCCTAGATTATACCATCTCAGTCTTTATCATCTATCTTTCTTTCTAATTTCATTTGTGCCCCCAGTCCTCCTCCCTCTATTATTCTCATGTTCAACTTCACTCAGTGTTCTAACATAATTGTGTAACAGTTAGGTAGTTCAATAAATATTTTTTTTTATACATGGGCAGGCACCAGGAATTAAACCTGGGTCCTCTGGCATGGCAGGCAAGCATTCTTGCCTGCTGAGCCACTGTGGCCCACCCAATAAATATTTTTTGAATGAACACATGAAAACTTCTTTTTATCCATACTGCCATTAATTAAGTCTCTTTTATTTGTTTTTTCCAGTTATAAAAAAATCAATGTGCATTTATCACTATTGATCTTGCCCATTAATCTTTTTGGATACAGGGTGCATTCTTTATTATGTTAGTAATCCCTCTCAGGTTCAAACTGTATACATAATTTGGTCAGCATGCCATTTAATATTTAAAATCGATTAATGTAATACACTTTATCAACACATCAAAGCATAAAAACCACATGATCATTTCAATTGATGCAGAAAAGGCATTTGACAAATTTCAATATCCTTTCTTGATGAAAACACTTTAAAGAATAGGAATAGAAGGGAACTTCCTCAACATGATCAAGGATTGAATATATGAAAACCCACAGCTAGCATTATCCTCAACGGTGAAAGACTGAAAGCTTTCCCCCTAACATCAGGAATAAGACAAGGATGTACATTGTCCCCATTGTTGTTCAATATTGTGGTGGAAATTATAACCAGAGCAATTAGAAAAGAAAAAGAAATAAAAGGCATCCAAATTGGAAAGGAAGAAGTAAAACTCTCACTGCAGATGATATCATATTATATATCAAAAATATTTTAAAAATCTACAGCAAAGCTACTAGAGCTAATAAATGAGTGCAGCAAAGTGGCAGGGTACAAGATGAACACCCAGTAGTGTTTCTATAAACTAGTAATGAGCAATCTGAGGAGGAAATCAAGAACAAAATTCCATTTACAATAGCAACCAAAACAGAATAAAATATTTAGGAATAAATTTAACTAAGGATACAAAAGACTTATACACAGAAAATGACAAGCAATTGTTGAAAGATATCATAGAGAGGGAGATAGGGCCAAGATGGCAACTTAGTGAGGTGTGGGATTTGGTTCATCCTCTAGAGCAGCTAGTTAATAGCCAGGAACAGTACAGAACAACCGCTGGGGCCACATCAGTGACTGTACACACAGCATACACCAGTGTGAACCAGCTGGACCGGCTATGAGCCCACCCAGAACCATGAGTTCCCCAAGCTGCGGCAGGCTGTGCCCCTCCTCCACAGGCTGCTTCCCAGAGGAGAAAGGAAAGAGACCTTACCAGCTGCAGGGGCTGAGCCCAACCAAGCTCCAATTGTGGAATTAATTAACACATTCTGACAACTAAAAATAGGCCCCCACTCAGCTGAACCTGGACTCAAATTGGAGGTTGCTGGCTTTTGACCCAGCACAGAGGGGTAGGGCTGATGGAAAAAGAAACGGAGGTTTTTTTCATCAGATAGCACATAATACTTGAAAGGGTCTGGGCCATGAAGGAAAGGAGGGGTCACATTTGACCTGATGATACACAAAGCAACATACCAACTTTACTTGATTGGCAAATCCGAGGAATGGGGGTCCTGCCCTGAAACAGATTTTTCTTCTTTTTTTTTTTGTGGCTGTGTTTCTATGTCTTGACTACTCTTTGAGTACAGCTGCAGGACTTCTCAGGTTTCAACTGCCCCAGGCATGGGCAGAATTAAGCTTGTTTGAGAATTTGTCTGGACACTGTGCCTTCCCCAGGAGAGGGCTGGGGAGCAGCTCAGGTGGAACCCCTCCCTCTAGGAATTGAGACCCCAGAGTCTGGAAAACTAAAGCAAATAAAGCCAGCCTACAAGCTCTCCTCTGTCTACCATGCCCTCAGCAGGAAGAGACTGCTGAAGTTAAAGGTACACATCACCTTATGCTGGTGGGACCTGCAAGCAGAAAAGCACCACATTCTGTGCAGGACACATACTGTGCATGACAGGGTCCAGAGGCTTCACAGGAAAGCCTTTCAAACTCCTGGGTCTTACCCTCAGGGAAAACTGATGCACGTGACTCTTTCCTCCTCACAGGAGGCCAGTTTGCTCTGGGAAAATCTGACTGGGATCTATAACACCTGAGTAGACAATCCTAAGGGGGTAAAAACAGCACCTTACAGGCAGGGCAAGAAGCAAGAAAACAAGAACTGAAAAAAATTCTAATCTGTTAAGCAAAACCTAAGCTAGAGATCCAGAATAATCTGAACTGAATGTCAAAGAACAGATAGGCAAGAAAGTCATCCAGCAAGAAAATCCTAAGTAAAAAAGTGAAACAGTCTCCAGAATAAACTAATTAAGGGAATTAAAAGTCTAGACACCAGCAAAAAATAACGAATCATACTATGAAAATTGAATATATGGCCCAGTCAAAGGAACAAACCAACAATTCAAATGAGATACAGGAGTTGAAACAATTAATTCAGAATGTTTGAACAGACATGGAAAACCTCATCAAAAATCAAATCAATGAATTGAGGGAGGATATAAAGAAGTCAAAGAATGACCAAAAAGAAGACATCTAAAGTCTAAAAACACAAATCACAGAACTTATGGGAATGAAAGGCACAGTAGAAGAGATGAAAAAAACAATGGAAACCTACAATCTCAGATTTCAAGAGGCAGAAGGTGAGATTAGTGAACTGGAGGATGTAACATCTGAAATCTGACAAGCAAAAGAAAATACAGGGAAAAGAATGGGAAAATATGAGCAGGGACACAGAGAATTGAATGACAACGTAAAGCGCATGGATATACATGTTGTGAGTGTCTCAGAAGGAGAAGAGAAGGGAAAAGAAGGAGAAAAACTAATGGAGGAAATTATCACTGAAAATTTCCCAACTCTTATGAAAGACTTAAAATTACAGATCCAAGAAGTGCCGCATACCCCAAACAGAATAGATCCAAATAGACAAACTCCAAGACACTTACTAATCAGAATGCCAGATGTCAAAGAGAAAGAGAGAATCTTGAAAGCAGCAAGAGAAAAGCAATCCATCACATACAACGGAATTCCAATAAGAATATGCATAGGTTTCTCAGCAGAAACCATTAAGGTGAGAAGACAGTGGGATGATATATTTAAATCACTGAAAGAGAAAAACTGTCAACAAAGAATTCTATATTCAGCAAAATTGCCCTTTAAAAACGAGGCAGAAATTAAAACATTTTCAGACAAAAAATCACTGACAGAATTTGTGACCAAGAGACTGGCTCTGCAAGAAATACTAAGGGAACACTAGAGACAGATAGGAAAAGACAGGAGAGAGAGGTGTGGAGAACAGGGTAGAAATGAAGACTATCAGGAAAGGTAAAAAGAAGAAAAATTAGATAGGACATATAAAATCCAAAAGACAAAGTGGTAGAAGAAAGTACTGCCTGTACATTAATAACACTAAATGTTAATGGATTACACTCCCCAATCAAAAGACATAGACTGGTAGATTCAATTAAAAAAACAGGACCCATCTATATGCTGTCTACAGGAAATGCATCTTAGACCCAAGGTTAAACATAGGTTGAAAGTGAAAGATTAGGAAAAGATATTTCATGCAAATAACAATCAGAAAAGAGCAGAAGTAGCTATACTAATATACAACAGGTTAGACTTCATATGTAAAACAGTTAAAAGAGACAAAGAAGGACACCATGCATTAATAAAAGGAGCAATTCAGCAAGAAGACATAATAATCATAAATATTTATGCACCGAGCCAGAATGCTCCAAAATACATGAGGCAAACACTGAAAAGAGAAATAGACACATGTACCATAATTCAATTCCCCATTCTCATCAATGGACAGAACATCTAGACAGAGGATCAATTAAGAAACAGAATTTCAATAATACAATAAATGAGCTAGACCTAACAGACATTCATAGAACATTACACCCCACAACAGAAGTATATATCATTTTCTCAAGTGCTCATGGATCATTCTCGAGGATACACCATATGCTAGGTCACAAAGCAACTCTCAATAAATTTAAGAAGATTGAAATCATACAAAACACTTTCTAAGATCATAAAGGAATGAAGTTGAAAATCAATAATAGGCAGATTGCCAGAAAATTCACAAACATATGGAGGCTCAACAACACACTCTTAAACAACTAGTGGGTCAAGGAAGAAATTACAAGAGAAATAAGTAAATATCTTGAGGCAAATGAAAATGAAAACACAACATATCAAAATTTATGGGATGCAGCAAAAGTGGAGCTAAGAAAGAAATTTATTGTCCTAAATGCTTATATCAAAAAAAAGAAAGGGCAAAAATCGAGGAATTAACTGTCCACTTTGGAGAACTAGAGAAAGAACAGCAAACTAACCCCAAAGAAAGCAAAAGGAAAGAAATAATGAAGATTAGAGCAGAGATAAATGAAATTGAGAACATGAAAACAATTGAGAAAGTCAACAAAATGAGAAATTGGTTCTATGAGAAAATGAATAACACTGATGGACCCTTAGCGAGGTTGACAAAAAGAAGAAGAGAGAGGATGCAAATAGATAAGATCAGAAATGGAAGAGGAGACATAACCACTGTCCCCACAGAAATCAAGGAAGAAATGAGAGGATACCATGAACAACTTTATGCTAATAAATTCGACAGTTTGGATGAAATGGACAACTTTCTAGAAAGGCATGAACAAACAACTTTGACTCGAGAAGAAATAGATGACCTCAACAAGCTAATCACAAGTAAAGAAATTGAATCAGTCATTAAGAAGTTCCCCAAAAAGAAACGTCCAGGATCAGATGGTTTCACATGTGAATTCTACCAAACATTCCAGAAAGAATTAGTACCAATCCTGCACAAACTCTTAAAAAAATTGAAGAGGAGAGAAAGCTACCTAACTCATTCTACAAAGCCATCATCAACCTCATACCAAAGCCAGACAAAGATATTACAAAAAAAGAAAACTACAGTCCAATCTCTCTAATGAATAGAGATGCAAAAATCCTCAACAAAATTCTAGCAAACTGAATCCAGCAACACATTAAAAGAATTATACATCATGATCAACTAGGATTCATCCCAGGTATGCAAGGATGGTTCAACATAAGAAAATCAATTCATGTAATACCCCATATCAACAAATCAAAGCAGAAAAACCACATGATCATCTCGATTGATGCATAACAGGCATTTGACAAAATTCAACATCCTTTCTTGTTGAAAACACCTCAAAGGATAAGAATAGAAGGGAACTTCTTCAACATGATAAAGGAAATATATGAAAAACCCACAGCTAACATCATCCTCAATGGGGAAAAACTGAAAACTTTCCCATTAAGATCAGGAACAAGACAAGTATGTCCACTATCACCACTGTTATTCAACATTGTATTGGAAGTTCAAGCCAGAGAAATTAGACAAAAAAAGAAATACAAGGCATCAGAATTGGAAAGGAAGAAGTAAAATTCTCACTGTTTGCAGATGATATGATACTATATGTGGAAAACCCTGAAAAATCCACAGGGAAACTACAAAAGCTAATAAATGAGTACGACAAAGTGGCAGGTTACAAGATCAACACTCAAAAACCTCTCATGTTTTTATAACCTAGTAATGAACAATCTGAGGGGCTAAATCAAGAAACGAATTCCATTTACAATTGCAACCAAAAGAATAAAATATTTAGGAATAAATTTAACTAAAGAGACAAAAGACCTATACAGAGAAAACTACAAGAAACTGCTAAAAGAAATCACAGAAGACCTAAATAGATGGAAGGCCATTCCCTGTTCATGGATTGGAAGACTAAATATAGTTAAGATGTCAATTCTACCTAAACTGATTTACAGATTCAATGCAATACCAGTTAAAATCCCAAAAACGTACTTTTCAGAAATAGAAAAACTAATAACCAAATTTATCTGGAAGGGCAGGGTGCCCAGAATAGCTAAAAGTACCCTGAGGAAGAAAAATGAAGTTGGAGGTCTCACGTTACCTGACTTTAAGGAGTATTATGAAGCTACAGTGGTTAAAACAGCATGGTACTTGCAGAAAGATAGATATACTGACCAATGGAATCGAATAGTGTTCAGATATAGACCCTCTCGTCTATGGACAATTGATCTTTGATAAGGCAGTCAAGCCAGCTCACCTGAGACAGAACAGTCTCTTCAATAAATGGTGCCTAGAGAACTGGATATCCATATGCAAAAGAATGAAAGAGGAAAATCCATATCTCACACCCTATACAAAAATTAACTCAAAATGGATCAAAGACCTAAACATTAGGTCTAAGATCATAAACTGTTAGAAGACAATGTAGGGAAATATTTTATAAATCTTATAATAAGAGGCAGTTTCCTAGACCTTACACACCAAGAACGAGCATTGAAAAAAGAAAGAAAGAAATGGGAGCTCCTCAAAATTAAGCACTTTTGTGCATCGAAGAACTTCATCAAGAAAGTAAAAAGACAGCCTACACAATGGGAGACAATATTCAGAAACAATACATCAGATAAAGTCTAGTATCCAGAATTTATAAAGAGATTCTTCAACTCAACAACAAAAAGACAGATAACCCAATTACAAAATGGGCAAAAGCCTTGAATAGACACTTCTCAGAAGAGGAAATATAAATGGCCAAAAGGCACATGAAAAGATGCTCAACTTCCCTGGCTATTAGGGAAATACAAATCAAAACCACAATGTGATGTCATCTCACACCCACCAGAATGGCCATTATCAATAAAACAGAAAACAAGTGCTGGAGAGGATGTGGAGAAAGAGGCACACTTATCCACTGTTGGTGGGAATGACACATGTTACAACCTCTGTGGAAAGCAGTTTGGCACTTCCTCAGGAAGTTAAACATAGAATTGCCATATTACCTTGCCATACCATTGTTAGGTATCTACTCAGAGGACATGAGGGCAAGGACACAAGCAGACATTTGCACACCAACATTTATAGCAGCATTATTTACAATTATGAAGAGATGGAAACAGCCAAAATGTCCATCTACAAATGAGTGGCTAAACAAATTGTGGTATAGACATACGATGGAATATTGAGCATCCATCTAAATATAAAGTGATGAAGTATGTAACAACATGGATGGACCTTAAGGACATTATGCCGAGTGAGATTAGCCAGAAACAAAAGGACAAACACTGTATGGTCTCACTGGTATGAACTGACATTAGTGAATAAACTTGGAATATTTTGTTGGTAACAGAGACCACCAGGAAATAGAAATAGGGTAAGCTATTGGATAATTGGAGCTGAAGGGATAGAGATTGTGCAACAGGACTGATTGTAAAAACTCAGAAATGGATAGCACAATACTACCTAACTGTAATTCAATTATGTTAAGACAGTAAATAAAGCTGAATGTGAGAATAATAGAAGGAGGAGGGCTGGGGGCACAAATGAAATCAGAAAGAAAGCTAGACAATACTTAGATGGTATAATCTAAGAATGCCTAGAGTGTATAATAATAGTAACTAAATGTACAAATTTTAAAAATGTTTTTGTATGAGGGACAACAAAGGAATGTCATTACTGCAGGGTGCTGAAAATAGATGGTAGTTAATATTTTAAAATTTTAACTTATGTATGTGACTAAAGCAAAAAATGTTTATTTGGTACAAAATTTGTATTTTGACTAGTGCATTTCCTAATGTAACTTGTGTAGACAGCTTAATTGAACACCATACGTACATGGACCCTGAGTACAGCATGAGATTTTGTTGGTTTGTCCAGAGTGATGCCCAGTAAATCCCAGAGTGATTTGAACAGTGAATAAAAAAGTGTTTGCAAAGTTCCCTTTCGGGAATGGTGAGAAAGGGGGAAAATTCAACTTTCTCAAGTTGAATTCTTGATATTCTCACAAGCAGTGGAGACAACCAAAGCAAGAGGCTGAGCCCCAATCTTGGTATTTGATCATATGAAACTTAACCCCACAAAGGATAGGTCAAGCCTACTTAAAATTAGGCCTAAGGGTCACCCCCAAAGAACCTCTTTTGTTGTTCAGATGAGGCCTCTTTCTCCAGTCAACACAATAAACTCACTGTCCTCCCCCTGTCTACGTGGGCTGTAACTCCCAGGGGTGTGGACCTTCCTTGAAACGTGGGACAGAACTTCTAGAATAAGCTGGGACTCAGCATCAAAGGTTTGAGAAAACCTTCTCAACCAAAAGGGGGAAGAGTGAAAAGAGACAAAATAAAGGGTCAATGGCTGAGAGATTCCAAACAGAGTCACGAGGTTATCTTTTAGGTTATCCTTAGGCACTAAATAGATATTACCTTGTTAGTCAAGATATAATGGAGAGGCTGGAGGGAACTGCCTGCAAATGTAGAGCTGTGTTCCAGTAGCCATGTTTCTTGAAGATGATTGTATACTGATACAACTTTCACAATGTGATGTGTGATTGTGAAAACCTTGTGTCTGATGCTCCTTTTATCTACCTTATCAACTGATGAGTAGAACATATGGAATAAAAATAAATAATAGAGGAAACAAATGTTAAAATAAATTTAGTTTGAAATGCTAGTGATCAATGAAAGGAAAGGGTAAGGGGTATGGTATGTATAATTTTTTTTCTGCTTTCATCTTATTTCTTTTTCTGAATAGATGCAAATGTTTCAAGAAATGATCATGATAATGAATATGCAACTATGTGATGATATTGTGAATTACTGATTATATATGTAGAATGGAATGATCAAAATAGGAATATTTGCATTTATTTGGTGTTTTTTGGTATTTAAAAATTTTTTTTAATTATTTTAAAAATCTTAAAAATAAATAAATAAATTTAGATCAAAATGCTAGCGAACAATGAAAGTAAGAGGTAAATGGTATTATGAATTTTTTCTTTTGTCTTTTTATTTCTTTTTCTGAATTGATGCAAATATTCTAAGAAATGATCCTGATGGTGAATATGCAACTATGTGATGATATTGTGAATTATTGATTATATATGTAGGATGGAATGATCATAATTTAAGATGTTTGTGTTTGTTGCTATATTTTTTATTTAAAAATTTAAAAATATACATATATATACACTTCTAAATAACCCAAAGGTCAAAGAAGAAATTAAAAGGGAAATTGTATAATATTCTGAATAAAAGTGAATATCTCAATCAGGATCTGTGGTGTGCCACTAAAGCAATATTTATAAGCAAATTTATAGTACTAAATGTCTATAATAAGAAACAGCGAAGGTCTCAAATTAGTTCTCTCAAAAAAAAAGTGGATGAAAGACCTCAATATTAAATATAAGACCATAAAACTGTTAGAAGAAAATGTAGGGAACTATCTTATTAATCTTATAATAGGAGGCAGTTTCCTAGATCTTACACCCAAAGAACGAGCATTGAAGAAAGAAAAAACAAAATGGTAACTCCTAAAATTAAACACTTTCCTGCATCAAAGAACTTCAAGAAAGTAAAATGACAGCCTACACAATGGGAGACAATATTTGGGAATGATATATCAGATGAACATCTAGTATCCAGAATATATAAAGAGATTGTTCAACTCAACAACAAAGACAGACAACCCAATTACAAAATGGACAAAAGATTTGAACAGACACTTCTCAGAAGAGGAAATACAAATGGCCAAAAGGCACATGAAAAGATGCTCAACTTCCCTGGCTATTAGGGAAATACAAATCAAAACCACAATGAGATATCATTTCACACCCACCATAATGGCCATTATCAATAAAACAGAAAATGACAAGTGCTGGAGAATGAGGCACACTTATCCACTATTGGTGGGAAT
Organism: Tamandua tetradactyla; assembly: GCF_023851605.1. Taxonomy (NCBI): domain Eukaryota; kingdom Metazoa; phylum Chordata; class Mammalia; order Pilosa; family Myrmecophagidae; genus Tamandua; species Tamandua tetradactyla. The sequence goes on from NC_135353.1 coordinate 101,264,139, forward strand.
GCCACATGTTACAACCACTGTGGAAAGCAGCTTGGCAGTTCCACAGGAGGCTAAGTATAGAATTGCCATATGACCTGGCAATACCATTGCTAGGTATCTACTCAGAAGACACAATGGCAAAAACACAAATGCACATTTGCACACCAATGTTTATAGCAGCAGTATTAACAATTGCAAAGAGGTGGAAACAGCCCAAATGTCCATCAACAGACGAGTGGCTAAAACAAGCTGTGGTATATACATACAATGGAATATTATGCAGCTGTAAGACAGAATAAAGTGATGAAGTATATAACAACGTGGATGGACCTTAAGGACATTATGCTGAGTGAAGCTAGCCAGAAACAAAAGAACAAATACTGTATGGTCTCATTGATATGAATTAACATTAATGAATGAACTTGGATAATTTCAGTTAAGAACAGAGGTCATCAGGAGATAGAAATAGGGTAGATATTGGGTCATTGGAACCGAAGGGATACAGATTGTGCAACGGGGCTGATTGTAAACATTCAGAAATGGATAGCACAATACTACCTAATGTAATGCAATAATGTTAGAACACTGAATAAAGCTGAATGTGAGAATAATAGAGGAAGGAGGGCTGGGGGCACAAATGAAATCAGAAAGAAAGATAGATGATAAATCCTGATGGTATAATCCAGGAATGCCTAGAGTGTATAATGATAGTGACTGAATGTACAAATTTTAAAATGTTTTGCATGAGGAAGAACAAAGGAATGTCAATAATGCAAGGTGTTGAAAATACATGGTAATTAATATTTTAAAACTTTAACTTATGTGTGAGACTAAAGCAAAAAATATTTATTTGGTACAAAATTTATATTTTGGCTAGTGCATTTCCTAATATAACTTATGTGGACAGCTTAACTGAGCACCATACATACATGGAACCTTGAGTAGGGCATGAGATTTTGTACATTTGTCCAGAGTGATGCCTTGATAAATCCCAGAAGGATTTGAACAGTGAATTAAAAAAAAAATTGTAAAACCCCCTTGGGGAAATGGCGCGAAAGGGGGAATATTCAACTTGCCCAAGTAGAGAATTCTTGATATTCTCATGAGTAGTGGTGACAACCAAAGCAATGGGCTGAGTCCCCAATCTTGGGTTTTGTTCGTATGAACTCAACCCCACAAAGGATAGGCTAAGCTTACTTAAAATTAGGCCCAAAAGTCACCCCCAGTGAACCTCTACTGTTGCTCAGATGTGGTCTCTCTCTCTCAGCCAACATGACAGCAAACTCACTGCCCTCCCCCTTTCTGCCTGGGACATGACTCCCAGGAATGTGGACCTTCCTTGGCAATGTGGGACAGAAATCCTAGAATGAGCTGGAACTCAGCATCAAGTGATTGAGAAAATCTTCGCGACCAAAAGGAGGAAGAGTACAGTGAGACAAAATAAAGTGTTAATGGCTGAAAGATTCCAAACATAGTTGAGAGGTTATCCTGGAGGTTATTCTTATCCAAAATATAGATATCACCTTTTTAGTTAAGGCATAATGGAGATGCTGGAGGGAACTTCCTGAAAATGTAGAGCTGTGTTCCATTAGCCATGTTCTCGAAGATGATTGTATAATGATATAGCTTTTGCAATGTGACTGTGTGATTGTGAAAACCTTGTGTCTGATGCTCCTTTTATCTACTATTCTAGTTTGCTAGCTGCCAGAATGCAACATACCAGAAACAGATTAGTTTTCAATAAAAGGGGATTTATTTAGTTAACGTATAGTTCTTCAGAGGAAAGGCAGCTAACTTTCAACTGAGGTTCTTTCTTATGTGGGAAGGCACAGGGCAATCTCTGGTGGCCTTCTCTCCAGGCTTCTGATTCCTTTCTGTATCTCCAAAGGCCTGGGCTGAACTGCAAGTGCTGAGATGAGGTATGCTAAGCTGCTTGGGCTGTGCTACATTGGGCTCTCTCATTTAAGCACTAGCCAATTCAATCAAACATCATTCGCAGGCATGCCTCCTAGCTGACTGCAGATGTAATGAGCAACCGATGAGGTTCATGTACCATTGGCTCATATTCACAGGAACAGAAATAGGCACCTTCACCTGGCCAAGTTGACACCAGAACCTAACTACCACATCTACCTTATTGATAGATGAGTAAAACATAAGGAAAAAAAAATAAATCATAGGAGGAACAAATGTTAAAATAAATGTAGATTGAAATACTTGTGATCAGTGAAAGGGAAGGGTAAGGGGTATGGTATGTGTGAATTTTTTTCTGTTTTCCTTTTATTTCTTTTTCTGAATTGATGGAAATGTTCTGAGAAATGATCATGATGATGAACATACAACTATGTGATGATATTGTGAATTACTGATTATATATGTAGAACAGAATGATCATATGTTAAGAATGTTCATGTTTGTTATATTTTTTAAAAATTAGTAAAAAAAAATGTTTGTGTTTGTATGGTTTTGTTTTTGTTTTTGTTTTTTGGGGAGTGCATGGTCTGGGTATTGAACCCGGGTCTCCCACATGGAAGGCAAGCATTCTACCACCAAACCACCTGTGCACCCTTGTATGTTGTTTCATCAATAAAGAAAAATATCCTGAAGAGGAGAGGGCTGAGACAGAGCATGGTAACATGCTTTGCACTCCTACCTCTAGGTTCACTCATTCATGTAACAGATTATTTCCTGAATAGTTCTACCATATGCCAGGCACTGTTAAAGCACTGAGGGATAAATTAGTGAACAAGACAGACAAAATCTGCCCTTCAAGGAGCTTAATTCTATTGAGGGCAAAAGATAATAAATATGTATATAAATAAATATTGATCCATTAGTTGACAGACTTTGGGATGATCATTTACCCATTCAATAATTGTACTATCTACATTTTTCCAACTTTCCCACAAGGAAAAGTCATGAGTGACTTTATTAAATGCCAGACCCACTATGCCTACAACATTTCCCTTCTCTACCTATTTATGATGCTGATTTCAAAGCAGAAAATGAGCCTAGTTTGTCTTCAGATATTCTGTGGGGTAAAGGACTTGATAAATTGTCTGCGATCACTCGTTCCTCTTGAGGTTCTTTCACACAAACCATCCCTTCCAACAATTTATTCTAGAAACTGCCTGGATTAAGATGAAACCTACCTGTCTAAAGTGTGTGAAATCTATCTTCTTTACTTTAAAAAAAAAAGTAACATGTGTCATCCTCCTGGCTTTCAGGTCTCTCTATTTTCCATGATTCCCCAAAGGTTACAAACACCTTCTCAGTGATCTTATCTACAGATACTCTCAATACCCCACAATATAATTTATGTAGGCCAAAATACTTGAAATCATTTAAAGCAATTTGGTACTTTCTTACAATTTTCTTACTTATCATGATCCTCAGTTTCCTCTTACCTGTGTCTACTTTACCCTCTATAGTCTAATGATCTTTGTCCTTGACGAGAAGACCAAAGCAAAGGAGGAATTAAAGAGAATCTCTTCATCTTTGTTGTCTGATAAGCATTGCACCATTTTATGCTTCACTTTATACCCTTCTGTACTATTGAATTTTTAATATGTGCTTATATTGCAAATATATATATATACACACACACTCATAATTTTAACTAAAACAAAACATACTGTCTGTCCTAACTTGTGAACTTTAAAGCCTCCTTGATTTGTTCCTTGGTGCAAACAAAAACAACAGCCTCTTTGTCTTACTCCTAGAATTAGCTCATTTTGGCACAGGCCTTCCTTATATGACTTTGGAAGTCTATGTTACTATTTTATATTCATCCTTGTAAGATACCCTTCTTTCCACTTTTTTTTTGTTTCCCAACATCAAAGAACTCTGCATTTACATCACTTTCTTTAAATACCTCTCCTTTAACTTCTTCCTTTAAGTAATTCACAATTATATGGTAGGACTTAGTTACTGAGAGCCTATCATTTTTGGAGGGCAGCCAAGTAGGAGGTACAAGAAAACCACCAATTAATGCGTACCTACAAAGTGCTAAGTATGTCATATGGGTGCTATCTCATTTAATTTTCATAACAACCCTGTGAGATAGATGGTATCATTCTGTTTTATTCCTTTCTTCTTCCTCCTTTCTTTCTTGTGCTCTCTTTCCCTTCTTTCCTCTTCCCTTCCTTCCTTACCATTCCTCTGGGAAACTGAGACCCAGAGAATTTAAGTAACTTTAGCTCATACAGCTGGTAAATGGCCTAGCTATAATTTAAGGCCAGATCTATTGGACCTGTGCTTTGCCTTCATGCTATCTTTCTTTTCTCTGAACTTTTTGAAGTCTACCTTCTTAAATTATAGGGTAAAATACATTAATATATCTAGCTTTGTGTTATCAAAAACCCTGAGGTAATATGTTTGCTCTTCAAGTTTCCACTTCACCAATCACTTCTTCATGACTGGTCAGCATTGGGGTATGAATAGCAAACAGTCCTTCTTGTTGGTTTCTTTATTTTCAAAGGGATAATATTGTCAACAAGACAAGTAAAGAATTTCTAGATATTCTGCTTTTAGGGTAATGAATCTTTCATCAACTCTGGACAAAGTCTTTCATCATTGCTATATCTTGTCCTGTATCATTTTGTGACGGGCATCAGGGATATATCATCATTTCCTCCATTTTGTAGGTTGGTATGTGATGCTTTTATACTTTATTATTCCTGTTTTTTCTTCTTTAAACTTCAAAACTCTGCAGAGAGCTTCTGTCTCACATTTGTTGATTTCTCTGCATATAATATAATGTCACTTCCCATTCTAAAGGGCATCTTTCTTTTAAATATTTTATTACTTCTGATGCCAAATTCCATTTGTAAGCTTAATTCCTACAGGATATGATACTTCTGAGCTGGTATTTATTACCTTCTGTTAAAATTTCAAGTTCAATTCATAATATTAGGTTGAACCATATGAAATTGCCATTTTTGTAGATCAAAAACAGTTAGAAACTGGCAATTTCATATAGTTAAAACTAATAAATGTGCTGTGCTTTGATTGAGAAACAACTTAAACTATAAGTTTTTTTTATGCCCCTTTCTCCAAGCTGTATTCTTCTGTTACTTAATGAGCACCTCCTCCAGTACTGTCCTTGATGTCATATCTGATACTGTCCATAGTAATTGATTTTATAGTATTATCAGGACATTTTTTCTCCTTTCCCCTCCATTTTCAATTTAAAGTTCTCTTTATCAGATCACAAGTCTCTGGGTAAACACATTTTTCCCAGCTATCATAGAGAACTCTGTCCTGAGCCAAGAGCCCCAGCAACCCAATATTTAAAACAATAGTCCACACAAAAAAACAAATCCTGTTTTAAAATTCCATTCTGTATAGGCAGCCATTCTATCTTCCATGTATTTTTTCTTTTCCAAACTGCCAGTTTACTTTTATAAGAAGAGAAGAAAATACCACCTGATACCCTTGAGTTCTTGACTTTCTGACTGTAATTTAGTCCTTGGTGATGGTTTCCATGTCTCCTTTAGTGAGGCCACACATCCCTACAGGGGTACACCTATCAGAATAAGAGAAGGAGAAAGGTGGAAATGGGCAGCATTTGTTTGATTTGCTAGCTTTCCAACAGCTTTCTGCTAAATTGCAATGAAAGTACATGATGAAAGAAAATAGTCATGTTATGCCAGCATGCTTTAATTTCCTGGCTGTTAAAACAAATACTGTATATTGGGTTGGCTTAACAATGGGAATGTACTGGCTCACAGTTTAAGAGACTAGAAAGCTTGCTTCTTCCCAGGGTCAGTATCTTCCAGCTGGCCAGCAATCTCTGGCGCTCCTTGCCTTTTCTGTTATGTGACAATGCACGTGTCAGCTTCTTCTTTCTCTTCCAGGTTCTGTTGACTTCCAGTTTCTGGCTGTTCCCCATGGCTTCTCCTGTGTCTCATTTCCTCTGCCTATGAGGACTTCAGCCATATTGGATCAAGGTCCACCCTCATTCAGTTTGGGCATACCTTAACTAATAACATCTTCAAAGGTCATACTTGCATATGGATTCATACTCACAGGACAAGGGGTTGAGACCTAAACATGCCTTTTGTGAGGGACATGATTCAATCCTCAATACCATATTTATGGCCACTTCTTATCCTCAGGAAGCCAACAGCTATTATTAACCATTCATTTATTAATTCATTCATTTGTTCATTCATCTGTCCATAGAGCCAATGAATGATTGTGATTTAGACCCAGATCCTTCCCTCAATGAGCTTATAATCTAATAGTGAAAGAGGTTAGGCTTACATTTATTATATTAGTGATTATTCATGATAGAAAGTAAGTGCTATGAAAGAAAGTGGGGGATGGGGGTAGGAGTGCTATGATTCCAAAGGAAGGATCAGGGAATGCTTTTTAGAGAAGGTCAAACTGGGCTTCAAAGATGTGTAGGATTTAGACATAAGGTATGGGGAGAAGGGTACTCCAGTCAAAAGAAACAACAAAGTCATGTGGTCTTTTAGTACAAGGAAAAATGGTACAGTTTATTTGCAGCTTAGAGTGCTTGAAGGGGAGTAGTAGGGAAAAGGTTTAAAAAGTGAGTTGGAACAGAATTATGGAGGATCTTGAATGTCTGGCTAAAAAGTTTAGACTTTATTCTGTAAACCATTGAAGGAATTTGAGTTGGGGCATGTCAAAGTCAGAGACAGGTTCTAGGAATGTTAATCTGGCAACAATGAGTAAATTGGATTGGAGAAGAGAAAAATCTAGAGGAATAAAGACTAATTTGGAGGACATTATAATATTCCCTATTTCACACTTTAATAAAACCCTACACTTTACATTAACAGCACTCAATAGTTTGTAAATATATATATATATATTTATTTGCATGATTATTTAATGTCTGACTCCCTCCTACACTGTAAGCTCCATAAGGTTAAAGATCATATCTGTTTTGCTCACTATGGCATCTCAAGGGCCTGACACTTAGAAACATGTGTTTGCTGAATGAATGAAAATAATGAAGACTTGAATTGGAGGAAAATAGCAATGAAAACAGTGAAGGTGAATGTAATGGCTATCATACAGGCAAAATCAGAGATGATGCAAAGGTTCCAAGTCTGGGTGGGGAAAATGATTTAGGACTTATATGAGCATTGGAGTCATGAAATATCCACTAAGTTGAGTGCAGAGAGAGAGAGAGGAAGACAAAGAACAACTTTAACAAACAGTTAAGAGTAAAGATAAAAAAGGAAACTGAAAAAGGCACAGAAGGAAAAACATGAGAGACTTAGGAAGACAATAAAGTAGTACCACAGAAGCCAAGAGGGAAGTTTCAAGGAGAGAATATTGTCAAATATGGCATAAAAGTTGAGGAGTATGAGGTCTGTGAAGTTATAGAATCTAATGACTCAGAAGTCATATTGACTTTTAAGAGCACAATTTCAGTGGAATGGTGAGGGCAAAAGCCAGCTTGCAAAGAAATAGAGATAGAAATTGGTAGCAGAGTGTAGACCACCCTTTCAAGAACTAGAAGAGACCATATGTACCAGTGAAATGTAACCAAACTGCTTGGGTTCAAATCCCACTCCCCCACTCATTAGCAGTATTTATCTTGGGCAAGTTACTTAACCTCTCTGTATTAGCTAGGGTTCCCTAGAGAAACAGAATCAGCAGGAGATATCTGTAAATATAAAATTTGTAAAAGTGTCTTACATAACCATGGGGATGTAGAGTCAAAGGTCTTTAGGGCAGACTGTGAGCTGGCAGCTCCCATGAAGGTCCTCAGTGAACTCTCAGGAGAGCGGGGCTGGCTGAAGCAAGAAGAGTGATTGTCTCTTCTGAGGCCTCCTTAAAAGCCTTCCATTGATTAGATTAAGCATCATTCATTGCAGAAGACACTCCTCTTAGCTGATAACAGCTGTGGATGCAGCCGGCGTGATCATGGTTTAATTCTATGAAATGTCCTCATAGCAACAGACAGGCCAGCACTTTCCCAACCAGACAAATAGGCACCATCACTTGGCCAAGTTGACACATGAACCGGACCATGACAGTCTACCCCTTGTCAACTTGGCAGCTATACACATCACCTTAAACCATACTTTATCTGTAAATAGAAAACAATAACAGACACATTTTTTCCTTGCCTAACAGTACTCAACTGTCCCACTTACAACTGGAAACACATTAAATCTCTCCAGAACAGGGTGCAAGTGCTTGGGTAAAATTCACTCTTAAACTTGATATCTTACAACTTAAATACTATAACATGAACAAAACAGTTTATGTCATATGATAAAGGGGATAAAATAATGAGGCAAATAAAGATGTGATTTATGTATAAATACATAGATACTAGTTACAAAGCATGGAAGAAATATTCATACCATTATAATCTTCATTTCTGTAACTGATCACATGGTCATAGTTCATATTTATCACTATCTTCTTCCACTACCCATTCCATGTTCCCTTTACCCTCAGCAAGCATTTCAGCTGGCCGTGTTATATTGCCTTGTGGGGTGATGCAAACCTTCATTCCTGAAGTTCTAGAGTCATTGGAATTCCTACCTGGATTGAGTTGTTGCAGTTTTCCATTGATTTTAATCACAGGGCATGGTAGTACTAAGAGACACCCTAGGGGATCTCCTGTATTCCATCTATTCTAGTTTGCTAGCTGCTGGAATGCAATATACCAGGATCAGAAAGGCTTTTAAAAAGGGGAATTTAATAAGTTGCTAGTTTACAGTTCTAACACCGAGAAAATGTCCAATTAAAACAAGTCTATAGCAATGTCCAATCAAAGGTATCCAGGAAAAGATACCTTGGTTCAAGAAGGTTGATGAGGGACTTCCAGGTCACGAAGGCAGTTTAACAATGTGCGCATTTTAGTTCATCCTCCAGAACAACTACTAAATAACCAGAAACAGTACAGAATAGCTCCTGGGGCCATATCAGTGACTCCAGCCTGGAAAAGCTGGACCAGCTGTGAGCCCCCACAGAACCGTGAGTTCCCAACACTGTGTCAGCCAGTGCCCCTCCCCCACAGGCTGCATCCCAGAGGGGAAAGGAAAGGAAATTTACCAGCAGTGGGGACTGAGCACAATTAAATGCCAATTGTGGAATTAATTAACAAATTCTGACTACTAAAAATAGACCCCCAGCTTAGGTGAATCTGGTCAAAGTGGAGGTTGCTCATGTTTGCCCCGGTGCCAAGGGGGCAGGGGTGATGGAAAAAGGGGAGAAAAAAAGAAGGAAAAATAGGTTTTGTGGCTGTGTTTCTACAAAGGCTTGACTGCCTTTGGATATAGCAGCAGGACTTCTCAGGCTGCAACTGCCCCAGGCATAGGCAGAAGTGAGCTCTTTTGGGGGCTTGTCTGGAGGCTGTGCCTTCCCCAGGGGAGAGATGAAGCCCAACTCAAGTGGAATCCCTCTCTCAAGGAAAGCAAACACCAGGGCTTGGTAATTTGAAGCCTTTAAAACCAGCCTACAACCTCTCCTCTGTCTCCACCACGCCCTCAGCATGGAGAGTCCACCAAAGTTAAAGGTACCACATCATCTTATGCTGGTGGGACCTGCAGGCAGACAAGCACCACATACTGCACAGGATAAGAAAAACAGAGCCCAGAGACTTCACAGGAAAGTCTTTCAACCTGCTGGGTCTCACTCTCAGGAAAAACTGATGCAGGTGACTCTTTCCTCCTGATAGGAGGCCATTTTGGTCTGGAAAAATCCGGCTAGGGTATATAATATCTAAGTAGACCCTCCTAAGGGTGGGGGTGGAGAGGCACCATACAAGCAGGGCAAGAAACAAGAAAACAAGAACTGAAAAATTATCCTCTGTTAAGCAAAACTTAAGCTAGAGGTCCAGATTAGCTGAACTGAATGTCAAAGAACAGATAGACAAAAAACTCATCCAGCAAGAAAACTGTAGGTAAAAGAAGTGAAAGCAGCTTCATTCAATGTTTTAACATAATTACATTACAATTAGGCAGTATTGTGCTGTCTGTTTCTGAGTTTTTGTATCCAGTCCTGTTGCACAGTCTGTATCCCTTCAGCTCCAATTACCCATTATCTTACCCTATTTCCATCTCCTGATGGTCTCTGTTACCAGTGAAGCTGCATGTGAGGTATAGTGTTTTTTTTTAGTGTTTTTTTCTCTCTATTATCATTTTATTTCTTTTTCTGTTGTCTTTTTATTTCTTTTTATAAATCGATGCAAATGTACTAAGAAATGATGAATATGCAACTATGTGACGATGTTAAGAATTACTGATTGTGTATGTAGAATGGAATGATTTCTAAATGTTTTGTTAGTTAATCTTTTTTAATTGATAAAAATAAAAAAGAAAAAGAAAATAAAAAAAGAAGTGAAAGCAATTTCCAGAATAAACTAATTAAGGTAATTAAATGCCTAAACACCAACAAAAAACCAAATCACACTAGGAAAATTGAAGATATGGCCTAGTTAAAGGAACAAACCAACAATTCAAATGACATACAAGAGCTGAAACAATTAATTCAGAATATACAAAAAGACATGGAAAACCTCATCAAAAACCAAATCAATGAATTGAGGGAGGATATAAAGAAGGCAAGGAATGAACAAAAAGAAGAAATCAAAAGTCAGAAAAAACAAATCACAGAACTTATGGGAATGAAAGGCAAGGTAGAAGAGATGAAAAAAACATTGGAAATCTACAATGGTAGATTTCAAGAGACAGAACATAGGATTAGTGAACTTGAGGACGGAACATCTGAAATCCAGCAAGAAAAAGAAAATATAGGGAAAAAATGGAAAAATATGAGCAGGGACTCAGGGAAGAATTGAAGGACAATACAAAGCGCATGAATATACGTGTTGTGGGTGTCCCAGAAGGAGAAGAGAAGGGAAAAGGAGGAGAAAAACTACTGGAGGAAATTATCACTGAAAATTTTCCAACTCTTATGAAAGACTTAAAATTACAGATCCAAGAAGTGCAGCATACTCCAAAGAGAATAGATCCAAATAGACATTTACTAATCAGAATGTCAGAGGTCAAAGAGAAAGAGAGGATCTTGAAAGCAACAAGAGAAAAGCAATCCATCACATACAAGGGAAGCACAATAAGACTATGCTCAGATCTCTCAGCAGAAACCATGGAAGCAAGAAGACAGTGGGATGATATATTTAAACTATTAAAAAATAAAAACTGCCAACCAAGAATTCTACATCCAGCAAAATTGTCCTTCAAAAATGAGGGAGAAATTAAAACATTTTCAGACAAAAAATCACTGAGAGAATTTGTGACCAAGAGACCAGCTCTGCAAGAAATACTAAAGGGAACACTAGAGACAGATACGAAAAGACAGAAGAGAGAGGTGTGGAAAAGAGTGTAGAAAGAAGGAAAATTAGATATGACATATAAAATACAAAAGGCAAAATGGTAGAGGAAAGTACTACCCAAACAGTAATAACACTAAATGTTAATGGATTGAACTCCCCAATAGAAAGGCATAGACTGGCAGAATGGATTAAAAGACAGGACCCATCTATATGCTGCCTACAGGAAACACATCTTAGACCCAAAGATAAACATAGGTTGAAAGTGAAAGGTTGGGAAAAGATATTTCATGCAAACAACAACCAGAAAAGAGCAGGAGTAGCTATACTAATATCCAACAAATTAGACTTCAAATGTAAAACAGTTAAAAGAGAAAGAACGATACTATGTACTAATAAAAGGAACAATTCAGCATGAAGACATAACAATCATAAATATTTATGCACCGAACCAGAATGCTCCAAAATACATGTGGCAAACACTGCAAACACTGAAAAGAGGAAAAGATACATTCACCATACTAGTTGGAGACTTCAGTTCCCCACTCTCATCAATGGACAGAACATCTAGACAGAGGATCAATAAAGAAACAGAGAATTTGAATAATACAATAAATGAGCTAGACTTAGACATTTACAGGACATTACACCGCTCAACAGCAGGATACACCTTTTTCTCAAGTACTCATGGATCATTCTCAAAGATAGGCAATATTCTGGGTCAAAAAGCTTCTCTGCATCAATTGAGATGATCATGTGATTTTTCTGCTTTGATTTGTTGATAAGGTGTATTACATTACTTGATTTTCTTATGTTGAACCATCCTTGCATACCTGGAATGAATCCTACTTGGTCATGATGTGTAAGTATTTTAATGTGCTGCTGGATTTGATTTGCAAGAATTTCATTGAGGAATTTACATCTATATTCATTACAGAGATTGGACTGTAGTTTTCTTTTTTTGTAATATTTTTGTCTGGCTTTGGTATGAGGGTGATGTTGGCTTCGTAGAATGAGTTAGGTAGCTTTCCCTCCTCTTCAATTTTTTGGAAGAGTTTGAGCAGGATTGGTCCTAATTATTCCCGGAATGTTTGGTAGAATTCACCTGTGAAGCCATCTGGTCCTGCACTTTTCTTTTTGGGGAGCTTCTTAATGACTGATTGGATTTCTTTACTTGTGATTGGTTTGTTGAGGTCGTCTATTTCTTCTTGAGTAGAAGTTGGTTGTTCATGCCTTTCTAGGAAGTTGTTCATTTCATCTGCATTGTGTAGTTAATTAGCATAAAGTTGTTCACAGTATCCTCTCATTACTTCCTTTATTTCTGCAGGGTCAGTGGTTATGTCTCCTCTTCCATTTCTGATCTTATCTATTTGCATCCTCTTTGTTCCTCTTTTGTCCATCTTGCTAAGGGTCCATCAGTCTTATTGATTTTCTCATAAACCAAGTTTCTGGTTTTGTTGATTTTCTCAATTGTTTCATGTTCTCAATTTCATTTGCTTCTGCTCTAATCTTCATTATTTCTTTCCTTTCACTTGCTTTGGGGTTAGTGTGCTATTCCTTCTCTACTTCTTCCAAGTAGACAGTTAATTCCTCGATTTTTGCCCCTTTCTTTTTTTTTTTAAATTTATTTATTAATTAAAAAAATTAACAAATGAAATAAAATTTAACATAGATAATCAGTAATTCACAATATCAGCACTTAGTTGCATATTCATCATTTCTAAGAATATTTGCATCCATTCAGAAAAAGAAATAAAAAGACAATAGAAAAAGAAACAAAACGAAAACAGAAAAAATATATATACCTACCATACCCTTTACCCCTCGCTTTCACTGATCACTAGCATTTCAAACTAAATTTATTTTAACATTTGTTCCCCCTAGTATTTATTTTTATTCCATATATTTTACTCGTCTGTTGACAAGGTAGATAAACGGAGCATCAGACACAAGGTTTTCACAATCACACAGTCACATTGTGAAAGCTACATCATTATTCAATCATCTTCAAGAAACATGGCTACTGGGACACAGCTCCACATTTTCAGGCACTTTCCTTCAGCCTCTCCATTACATCCCAAATAACAAGGTGATATCTACTCAATGCATAAGAATAACCTCCAGGATAACCTCTCGACTCTGTTTGGAATCTCTCAGCCATTGACACTTTGTCTCATTTCACTCTTCCCCTTTTTGGTCGAGAAGGTTTTCTCAATCCATTGATGCTAAGTCTCAGATCATTCTAGGGTTTTTTCAATCCCTTGATGCTGAGTCTCAGCTCATTCTAGGATTTCTATCCCACATTGCCAGGAAGGTCCACACCCCTGGGAGTCATGTCCCATGTAGAGAAAGGGAGGGTGGTGAGATTGCTTGTTGTGTTGGGTGGAGAGAGAGGCCACATCTGAGCAACAAAAGAGGCTCTCTTGGGGGTGACTCTTAGGCCTAAATTTTAAGTAGACTTGACCTATCCTTTGTGGGGTCAAGTTTCATATGAAAAAATCCCAAGACTGGGGGCTCAGCCTATAGCTTTGGTTGTTCACACTGCTTGTAAGAATATCAGGAATTCAACTTGGGGAAGTTGAATTTCTCCCCATTCTCACCTTTCCCTGAAGGGGACTTTGCAAATACTTTTCCACTCACTGATCGAATCACTCTGGGATTCATCAGGGCATCACTCTGGGCAAACCAACAAAATCTCATGTCCTACCTGAGATTCAAAGTACTTATGGTGTTCAATCAAACTATCTACATAAGTTATATTAGGAAATGCACTAGTCAAAATTTAAATTTTGTATCAAATAAACATTTTTTGCTTTAGTCTCACACATAAGTTGAAATGCTAAAATATTAATTACCATCTATTTTCAGCACCCTGCAGTAAGACATTCCTTTGTTCTTCCTCATGCAAAAACATTTTTAAAATTTGTAGATTTGGTCTCTATTTTTATACACTCTAGGCATTCCTAGATTATACCATCTCTATCTTTAACATCTATCTTTCTTTCTGATTTCATTTATGCCCCCAGCCCTCCTCCCTCTATCATTCTCACATGCTGCTTCATTCAGTGTTTCAACAAAATTGTATTACACTTAGGTAGTATTGTGCTGTCCATTTCTGGGCTTTTACATTCAGTCCTGTTGCACAGTCTGTATCCCTTCAGCTCAAATTACCCAATGTCTTACTCTATTTGTATCTCCTGATGGTCTCTGTTACCAACAAAATATTCTAAATTTATTCATTAATGTCAGTTCATATCAGCGAGACCATACAGTATTTGTCCTTTTGTTTCTGTCTAATCTCACTCAGCTAATGACCTCAAGGTCCATCCATGTTGTTACATACTTCATAACTTTATTCTATCTTAAAGCTGCATAATATTCCATTGTATGTATATACCACAGTTTGTTTAGTCACTCGTCTGTTGATGGACATTTTGGCTGTTTCCATCTCTTTGCAATTGTAAATAATGTTGCTATAAACATTGGTGTGCAAATGTCCGTTTGTGTCTTTGCCCTTATGTTCTTTGAGTAGATACCTAGCAATGGTATTTCCGGGTTATATGGCAATTCTATATTCAGCTTTTTGAGGATCCGCCAAACTGCCTTTCACAGCGGTTGCACCATTTGACACTCCCACTAACAGTGGATCTGTGTGCCTCTTTCTCCACATCCTCTCCAGCACTTCTCATTTTGTTTTGTTGATAATGGCCATTCTGGTGGGTATGAGATGATATCTCATTGTGGTTTTGATTTGCATTTCTCTAATGGCCAGGGACATTGAGCATCTCTTCATGTGCCTTTTCGCCATTTGTAGTTCCTCCTCTGAGAAGTGTCTGTTCAAGTCTTTTTCCCATTTTGTAATTGGATTGGCTGTCTTTTTGTTGTTGAGTTGAACAATCTCTTTATAAATTCTGGATACTAGACCTTTATCTGATATGTCGTTCCCCAATATTGTCTTCCATTGTGTAGGCTGTCTTTTTACTTTCTTGATGAAGTTCTCTGATGCACAAAAGTGTTTAATTTTGAGGAGTTCCCATTTCTTTCTTCATTGCTCTTGCTTTGGGTGTAAGGTCTATAAAACTGCCTCCAATTATAAGATTTATAAGATATTTCCCTACATTTTCCTCTAACTGTTTTATGGTCTTAGACCTTATGTTTAGATCTTTGATCCATAATTTTGAAATGTTGTGTATTCATTTTCATTTGCCTCATATATTTACTGATTCCTCTTGTAATTTCTTCCTTGACCCACTGGTTGTTTAAGAGTGTGTTGTTAAGCCTCCATATGTTTGTGAATTCTCTGGTGCTCTGCCTATTATTGATTTTCAGCTTCATTCCTTTATGATCTGAGAAAGTGTTTTGCATGATTTCAATCTTTTTAAATTTATTGAGAGTTGCTTTGTGACTTCGCATATGGCGTATCCTCGAGAATGATCCATGAGCACTTGAGAAAATGAGCTATATCCTTCTGTTGTGGGGTGTAATGTTCTATAAATGTCTGTTAGGTCTAGCTCATTTATTGTATTATTGAAATTCTGTTTCTTTATTGATCTTCTGTCTAGATGTTCTGTCCATTGATGAGAGTGGGGAATTAAATTATGGTAGATGTGTCCATTTCTCTTTTCAGGGTTTTCAGTGTTTGCCTCATGTATTTTGGAGCATTCTGGCTCAGTGCATAAATATTTATGATTGTTATGTCTTCTTGCTGAGTTGTTCCTTTTGTTAATACATGGTGTCATTCTTTGTCTCTTTTAACTGTTTTACATTTGAAGTCTAATTTGTTGGATATTAGTATAGCTACTTCTGCTCCTTTCTGGTTGTTATTTGCATGAAATATCTTTTACCAACCTTTCACTTTCAACCTATGTTTATCTTTGGGTCTAAGATATGTTTCCTGTAGACAGCATATAGATGGGTCCTGTTTTTTAATCCATTCTGCCAGTCTATGCCTTTCTATTGGGGAGTTTAATCCAGTAACATTTAGTGTTATTACTGTACAGGTAGTACTTTCTTCTACCATTTTGCCTTTTGGATTTTATGTCATATCTGATTTTCCTTCTTTTTACCTTTACTCATATTCTTCATTTCTACACTGTTCTCTACACCTCTCTCTCCTGTCTTTTCATATCTGCCTCTAGTGCTCCCTTTAGTATTTCTTGCAGAGCTGGTCTCTTGGTCACAAATTCTCTCAGTGATTTTTGTCTGAAAATATTTTAATTTCCCCCTCATTTTTGAAGGACAATTTTGCTAGATATAGAATTCTTGGTTGGCAATTTTTCTCTTTTAGTAATTTAAATATATCATCCCACTGTCTTCTCACCTCAATGGATTCTGCTGAGAAATCTACACATGGTATTATTGGGCTTCCCTTGTATGTGATGGATTGGTTTTCTCTTCCTGCTTTCGAGATCCTCTCTCTCTCTTTGGCCTCTGATACTCTGATTACTAAGCATCTTGGAGTATGTCTATTTGGATCTATTCTCTTTGGCGCACGCTGCACTTCTTGGATCTGCAATTTTAAGTCTTTCATAAGAGTTGGGAACTTTTCAGTGATAATTTCCTCCATTAGTTTTTCTCCTCCTTTTCCCTTCTCTTCTCCTTCTGGGACACTCACAACATGTATATTTGTGCGCTTCATATTGTAATTCAATTCCCTCAATCCCTGCTCATATTTTTCCTTATATTTTCTTTCACATGTGGTATTTCAGAGGTCCCGTCCTCCAGTTCACTAATCCTATCTTCTGCCTCTCACAATCGAACATTGTGGGTTTTTATTGTTTTTTTTTTCATCTCTTCTACTGTGCCTTTCATTCTCATAAGTTATGTGATTTGTTGTTTCAGACTTTTGATTTTTTCTTTTTTTCATTCCTTGCCTTCTTTATATCCTCCCTCAATTCATTGATTTGATTTTTGATGAGTTTTTCCATGTCTGTTCATACATTCTGAATTGTTTCAACCCCTGTATCTCATTTGAGTTGTTGGTTTGTTTCTTTGAGTGCGCTATATCTTCAATTTTCCTGGTGTGATTTGTTATTTTTTGCTGGCATCTAGGCATTTAATTACCTTAATTAGTTTATTCGGGAGATTGTTTTCACTTCTTTTACTGAGGGTTTTCTTACTGGATGACTTTATTGTCTGTCTGTTCTTTGACATTCAGTTCAGCTTTTTTTGGACCACTAGCTTAGGTTTTGTTTAACAGAGGAGAATTTTTCAGTTCTTGTTTCTTTTTTCTTGGCTGCCTCTATGGTGTTTTTCCCCCCACACTTAGGAAGGTCTACTTCAGTATTATAGATCCCAGCTGGATTTTCCAGACCAAACTGGCCTCCTGTCAGGAGGAAAGAGTCACCTGCATTAGTTTTCCCTGAGGGTAAGACCCAGCAGGTTGAAAGATTTCCCTGTGAAGTCTGTGGGCTGTTTTTCTTATCTTGCCCAGTATGTAGTGCTTGTGTGCCTGCAGGTCCCACCAGCATAAGATGATGCGGTACCTTTAACTTTGGTAGACTCTCCCTGCTGGGGGCGTGGTGGAGACAGAGGGGAGGTTATAGGCTGGTTTTAATGGCTTCAAATTACCAATCCCTGTGGTCTGGCTTCCTTGAGGGAGGGATTCCACCTGAGTTGGTCCTCACCCCTCCCCTGGGGAAGGTACCCACTCCAGACAAGGTCTCAAACAAGCTTGTTTCTGCCAATGCCTGGGGCAGATGCAGCCTGAGAAGTCCTGCCACTGTATCCAAAGGTAGTCAAGCCTTTGTAGAAACACAGCCACAAAAAACCCTGTTTCTTTTTTTTCCTTTTTCTGTCAGCCCTGCCCCCTTGACACCAGGGCAAAAATCAGTGACCTCCACTTTGACCAGGTTCACCTGAGCTGGGGGCCTATTTTTCCTAGTCAGAATTTTTGGAGTAATTCCACACTTGAAGCTTAGCTGCACTCAGCCCCTGCTGCTGGTAAAGTCTCTTTCCTTTCCCCTCTGGGAAGCAGCCTGTGCGGGAGGGGTGCCAGCCGCCATGGCTTGGGGAACTCACGGTTCTGGGGGGCTCGCAGCTGGTTCAGCTGGTCCAGACTGGGGTACGCTGTGTGTCTGGTCACTGATGTGGCCCCAGGAGTTGTTCTGTACTGTTTCTGGTTATTTAGGAGCTGTTCTGGAGGACAAACTAAATCCCACTCCTCGCTAGGCTGCCATCTTGGCCATGTCCCCCCATTATGGCTTTTTAAATACATTGCTATTTTTTCAGGGTAAAGGATGACGTGGTTCATATTTTAAAACTACAACTTCTGTTTGAGACCAAAGGGAGAGGTGTTTATTTGGTGCAAAATTTATATTTTGGGGGGTGCATCTCCTAATTTAACTTGTATGGTCAGTTTAGTTGAATACCATAAGTACACAGAATCTTGAATAGGGTGTGAGATTTTGTTGGTTTCTTCAGGTTAGTGTGATACTCAAATATATCCCAGAGTAATTTGGGCAGTGAATAAAGAAGCATTTTCCAAGTCCCCTTGGGGAATTGGGGAGAAAGTAGAAAATATTAAACTTCCCCATTTGGAGAATTTCTGATATTCTCACAAGCAGTGGGGACAACCAAATCAGTAGGCCCAGCCCTCAATGTTGGGGTTTGCCCCTATGAAACTTATTCCCGCAAAGGATAGGTTAAGCCTACTTATAATCATGCCTTAGAGTCATCCCCAGAGAACCTATTTTGTTGCTCAGATGTGGCCTCTTCTCACTCTCTGAGCTGACACAGCAGGTGAACTCACTGCCCTCCCCCCATCTACATGGGACATGACTCCCAGGGGTGTAAGTCTCCATGGCAATGTGGGACAGAACTCCAGGGATGAGCCAAGACCCAACATCAAGGGATTGAGAGAGCCTTCTTGATCAAAATGGGGAAGAGAGAAATGAGCAAAGTTTCAGTGGCTGAGATTTCAAACAGAGTACAGAAGTGATCCTGGAGGTTATCTTATGCATTATATAGATACCCTTTTTAGTTTATGGTGTATTGGAGTGGCTAGAGAGAAGTACCTGAAACTGTTGAACTGTGTTCCAGCAGCCTTGATTCTTGAAGACGATTGTACAAAGATAAATCTTTTACAATGTGACTATGTGATTGTGAAAACCTTGTGTCTGATACTCCTTTTATCCTAGATATGGACAGATGAGTAAAAATATATGGATTAAAAATAAATAACAGGGGGATAAGGGATAAAATTAATTGGCTAGATGGAATTACAGTGGTCAATGAGAGGGAGGGGTAGGGGTATGGTATGTATGAGTTTTTTTCTTTTTATCTCTTTTTCTGGAGTGATGCGAATGTTCTAAAAAAATGATCATGGTGATGGATACACAACTATGTGATGATACTGTGAGTCATTGATTGATTGTATACCAGGTATGGAATGGATGTGTGTAAAGACTTGTCAATAAAAACATTTAAAATAAAATAAAATACATTGCTTTTTCTTAAGGCCTCCAGATGGTTCCTATGTCAGATAAGCCCTGAAACCCAGAGGTACCAGTCTCTCCAAGAAGATCAACCGGTTTCATTCCACTACCCCATAAAGTCGGCACCCTTTCCAGCACGAAGAAGTTAAAATGGTAATTGTCCAGATATCCCTGAAAATTGAGAGAATGACCAAATGAGAGGGAGAAATAACAGAGAAGTTAAGATTTAACAAATGATTATGACTACTGACTCATTATATAGATATTTCCTTTTAGTTTCTAGTGTCTTACAATAGCCAGAAGGAAATACCTGAAATTGCTGAATCCAGTAGCCTTGATCTCTGATAATGATTGCATAACTATATAGCTATTATTATGTGACTGTGTGATTGTTAAAACCTTGTGACTGATACTCCCTTTATACAGTGTATGGGTAGATGAATAATAAAATAAAGACAAAATAAAAATAACAATAGGGGAGGATAAGGGGTATGGGATATTTTGGGTTTTCTGTTTTCTTTTTTGTTTTTTTGAGTAATGAAAATGTTCTAAAATTAATCATGGTGATGAATACACATCTATATGAAGATACTGTGAACCATGGATTGTATACTTTGGATGGATTATATGGGGTATGAATATATCAATAAAATTGTCATTTAAAAAAGGAGACTAAATTGTTTTAATGTGTTTTGAAATTTATTGTTTTGCATATGTTTTTTTCACAAAAATAGAAAAAAGTTGATTGTGACAATAAAAAAATAAGAGAATAAAAAATAAGGGGGGAGGAGTATGACTCCCAGGGGTGTGGACCTTCCTGGCAACATGGGACAGAGATCCTGGAATGAGCTGAGACTCAGCATCAAGGGACTGAGAAAAACCCTAGAATGAGCTGAGAATTAACATCAAGGGATTGAGAGAAACTTCTCGACCAAAAGGGGGAAGAGTAAAATGAGACAAAGCGTCAATGGCTGAGAGATTCCAAACAGAGTCGAGAGGTTATCCTGGAGGTTATTCTTACGCATTAAGTAGATATCACCTTGTTGTTCAAGATGTAGTGGAGAGGCTGGAGGGAATTGCCTGAAAATGTACAGCTGTGTTCCAGTAGCCATGTTTCTTGATGATGATTGAATAATGATATAGCTTTCACAATGTGACTGTGTGATTGTGAAAACCTTATGTCTGATGCTCCTTTTAGCTACTATATCAACAGTAGAGTAGAACATATGGAATAAAAATAAATAATAGGGGGAACAAATGTTAAAATAAATTCAGTTTGAAATAGTGGTAAATGAAAGTGAGGGGTAAGGGGTATGGTATGTACAGTCTTTTTTTTCCTCTATTATCATTTTATTTCTTTTTCTGTTGTCTTTTTCTTTTTCTAAATCGATGCAAATGTACTAAGAAATGATGAATAGGCAACTATGTGATGATATTAAGAATTACTGATTGTATATGTAGAATGGAATGATATCTAAATGTTTTGTTTGTTTTTTTTTAATTAATTTAAAAAAAGTTAAAAGGGGGGGGAATAAAGCCTAGAGCCAAGAATATTTTCTTGAGAAAAATACTTTTAAAGCATACCTTCAAGTCACACCAAATTGTGCTACCAATTCTGCCTGTGTGTAAAAGGTGACCCAGGCTAGAAGAGAAAATTGAGTACCTACAAGGTTGAATACTGGTCTGCTGTCACATGGAAGATCACCATCAAAAAGGAATGGAATCTTAGTCTAGTGACTTGCAGCGTAGTGCTTCATGGAAAATAACATGATAGGTACTGTTCTAGTTTGCTAGCTTCTGGAATGCAACACACCAGAGATGGATTGGCTTTTAATAAGAGAGGATTTATTTCGTTAGTTCTTCAGAGTAAAGGCAGCTAACTTCCAACTGAGGTCCTTTCTTATGTGGGAAGGCTCAGCGTAATCTCTGCTGGCCTTCTCTCCAGGCCCCTGGGTTCCAACAACTTTCCCCAGGGTGACTTCTTTCTGCATCTCCAAAGGTCTGGGCTGAGCTGAGAGTGCTGAGATGAGGTACGCCAAGCTGCTTGGGCTGTGCTATGTTGAGCTCTCTCATTTAAGCACCAGCCAATTAACTCAAACATCATTCATTGCAGCAGGCACGCCTTCTAGCTGATTGCAGATGTAATCAGCAACAGATAAGGTTCACGTACCATTGGCTCACGTCCACAGCAACAGAACCAGGTACCTTCACCTGGCCAAGTTGACAACTGAATCTAACTACTGCAGGTAACTTGCTTTGTTTTTTCCACATGCCAACTACTTTCCTGAGCCCCTTTCCTACATAATTTCTTTTAAAAAGTTATTGCAAAAAAAAAAGTAATTGCAGGTAGCAGAACATTGTGCACATAATTAACAGCATTGAATTGCATATTTGAATGTGGTTAAAAGGGAAATTTTAGTTTGTATATATATTACTAGAATAAAAACTGGAAAAAAAAACCATAGTACTGTATAACACAAATGGTGGACCCTAATGTGAACGATAGACTATACATCTAATAGTACAATTTAATAATATTCTCTCATCAATTATAACAAATGTACCATAGTAATGCAGGGTATTAATAATGGGGTTGGGGTAAGGGAAATCTATATTTTCTGCATGATTTTTTTCTGTAAACCTACAACTTCTCTAATAAAATTAAAATAAAAAAGGGAAAAATAGTATGTGTTATTTAAAGGTTTACATTTCTTTTATCCTGCATATGTACAAAAGAGCAAGCATGGTGTTTCTAGGAAAGCGATTTGATGGAAGGAGTTGTTAAATGTTATCATTTGGGGAAAATTTTACGTTGTATTGTTCCTTCCACATTGAAGCGGAGTGCGAAGGATATTAAGGAATGATGAGCAAGACAGACGGGATCAGGGGGTCTGAAGCTCAGTGACAACAGCCAACTTTATTCTTAACTAGTTCCTGCTTATATACTGCAGGGGTCACGTGACAAAGAGCATGCATGCACCTGGCGAGAATACAGAGTGCTTACTTAAGATGACCATAAAGAACCTGGGGCTAAGACAAAACAAACATTCTCTCTCTCCCAAACTGTTCTCCATTAAGCAAATAACAATCTCCACAGATTACTACTACCACCACTCTGATACCAGCTGTTCTCAACAAATTCCACAGGTCTTGTTTTAATCCTTGCTCCTATATTGTAGATTCAGGAATTAGGAACGAAAATCAGATTAGAGGTAGTACACACTTAGCTCACCAATAGTCCTGAGAAATCAGCCCCTTTTATAACTTGCCACATTAGGAACTTGTCATAGAATGATGGGAGAGGGTGCAAATAGGACAAAGGCATTCCAGAGGGAAGGATCTGACATCTACCCTGATTTTTCAGACTATGTGCTTTTGGTTTTTAGAAAAACAGAATTTCTTTATTAAACAGCAAAACTCAAAATTTCTAGATTTCGGTTTCAGCAATGAAAATAATAGTAGTTACCATTTATTGAGCACTGTTCTCAGTGCTTTCATTACTGTTACACAGAACAATCTAATAGACAAAAGAGAAACACTCTGAAATCTTAGGTCAACCATTTCTTAATGACTCCTGACAATTCCAGTATGCCACTAGGGGGATGTTTCACCTCCACAGTCTTAGTTTTTGGGGAGATCAAGAGCTAATGTCAACCTCTACTCCTCCCTTCTCTGCCTTAGGGCAGGCCTGGAGCTTTTCTTTCTTTCTTCCTTTTTTTTAATTAAAAAAAATCTTTTTAAACATAACATACAAACACAAACATTCTTACCATATGATCATTCCATTCTTGGTATATAAACAATAACTCACAATATCATCACAATAGTTGGATATTCACCACCATGATCACCTCTCAGAACATTTACAACACTCCAGAAAAAGAAAACAGAAAAAAATCCGTATATACCATACCCCCTCCCCCTCACTGATCACCAGCATTCCAATCTACTAAATTTATTTTAACATTTGTTCCCCCTATTATTTATTTATTTTCAATCCATATGTTTTACTCGTCTGTTGATAAGGTGGATAAAAGGAGCATCAGACACAAGGTTTTCACAATCACAGTTACACCGTGAAAGCTATATCATTATACAATCATCTTCAAGAAACACGGCTACTGGAACACAGCTCTACATTTCCAGGCAGTTCCCTCCAGCCTCTCCGTTTCATCTTAAATAACAAGGTGATATCTATTTAATGCGTAAGAATAACCTCCAGGATAACCTCTCGACTCTGGAATCTCTCAGCCATTGCCACTTTGTCTCATTTCCCTCTTTCCCCTTTTGGTCGAGAAGGTTTTCTCAATCCCTTGATACTAAGTCTCAGCTCATTCTAGGATTTTTCTCAATCCCTTGATGCTGAATCTCAGCTCATTCTAGGGTTTCTGTCCCACGTTGCCAGGAAGGCCCACACCCCTGGGAGTCATGTCCCAGGGAAGGCAGTGAGTGTGCTTGTCATATTGGCTGGGAGTGAGAAACCACATCTGAACAACAAAACAGGTTCCCTTGTGGGTGACTCTTAGGCCTAATTTTAAGTAGGCTTAGCTTATCCTTTGCAGGGTTAAGTTTCATATGAACAAACCCCAAGATTGGGGGTTCAGCCTATAGCTTTGGTTGTCCCCACTGCTTGTGAGAATATCAGGAATTCTCCACTTGGGGAAGTTGAATTTCCCCCTTTCTCGCTATTACCCCAAGGGGACTTTGCAAATACTTTGTATTCACTGTTCAAATCACTCTGGGATTCATCGGGGCATCACTCTGGACAAACCTACAAAATTTCATGCCCTACTCAAGGTTCCATGCACTTATGGTGTTCAATTAAGCTATCCACATAAGTTATATTAGGAAATGCACTAGTCAAAATATAAATTTTGTACCAAATAAACATTTTTTGTTTTAGTCTCACACATTAAAGTTTTAAAATACAAATTGCCATGTATTTTCAACACCCTGCAATATTGGCATTCCTTTGTTCTTCCTCAAAAACATTTTTTAATTTGTAAATTTAGTTACTATCATTATATACTCTAGGCATTCCTAGATTACACCATCTCAGTTTTTATCATCTGTCTTTCCTTTGGGGTTTTTCTTTCAACCCCACTTCCCATCCTCCAGTGGGCAAGACCTCGGGCTTTGTTTAATCACATTCTTAGTCATTATGATCGGGGAGTATGCAGGTTAGTTTGAAAAAAGATGATCAAAATTTCAGGGCCCTAATGGGTTTCCATTATTCCTGCTAGAGGATCAATGAGAAACAAGATCATCTAATAGTTTATGGGACAGGTGACATGTGTACTCATCAGAGGACCATGGGACCTGGGCTCAACTCCTGTGGCTCCAATCTTCCGGTGTAGGACCATGCTTGGGGTTGAGGCTGGGCAGATTCTTAAAGTCAACCCTATACCCCATGTTTATGGTCCCTCCTGGTCTGGTCTTTGGTGTGTGTTTATTTTTTAATGGCAGATTTACAAAAGGCACGACCTATGGCTTTTTGTATGGGATTTAACATAGTCATTTTATCGTCGTCATCAAGTATTACAGCTGGGAGAAGTCCAACTTCCAGATTAAGACAGTGAGGCTCAGAAGAGGGAAGTTCAGTCAACAATCACTTATCAAATATCTGCCAGTGGTGGAAATACAATGGCAAAACAAATGCAGTCTATGTCCTCAAGGAGCTTATGGTTTAGCTTGTGTGGGGAGGAGGGTCAATAGACAAATAAATGACTATGTAATTACATATTACGATAAATGCCATGAAGGAAATAAATAAAATGCAACAATAGAAGATAATATAGTGGGAAACTTACATAGAGAGGATGGCTAGGGAAGGCTTCTCTGAGGAGGTGACAAGTTGACACCTGTAGGATCAGTAACATCAGCCAAAGTGGGTGAGGGAAATATTTAAGATCCTCCACTGGTCCCAATCTCCTTTACCAGCTTTATTTTCCTGATATTTCTCTACAAACCAATCTAGACTACTTGCCTTTTGACCTTTGTACAAGGCCTCTGTCTGAGATGTTCCTGTTCCTATCTCTAGCTAGTGACACCCTTTAAGCTCCAGCTCAAATGTCATCTTCCATGATAATTGCATTCATCTCTCCAGAAGAGCTTCTCCTTTCCCTCTTTTTGCACCATACTAGCAGTTTATACTGAACTTACTCTGTTCTTCCTTGTATGGTAGATCATTGTCCAAAATATATTTCTCTAACTAGACAGATAGCTTCTACAAGGCTGGGAATTGCATCTGGCATATCTTTGTACCCCCCACAGCAACTAATACATGTCTTACACATGGCAGATATTGATAAGTGATTGTCAATAGCTGTGTGGTCAGTAGCAGAGCTCAGAAGAGATTCCAATCTTCCCTTCTGTGAGGACAGGGCTCTCTCCACCAGGTCACAGCTGAGCTTGTCTACTTTCGTTGTTTCCAGGCTGCACTGTTATGTTTTCACACTGGGGCTCGGTTTTCTTCAGCTGCACCTCCTCTAGCAGGGACCTTAGCTGGTGAGAGAAGCTCAATGTAGTGTGATGAGAGGCCAAGACTTCTTTCCTGTGAACTTAAGAGCTAATTTCCTTAACCCCCACAGAGCTCTTTGGGGCTTCACTTTTGTTGGGCCACCTTCTAGCAAATGAGAATGCTTTCAAGAAAGCACTCTGCAAACCAGAAAGCACCACAAACTTGTAAGGGTGGTTCAGCCCCTACAGGTTCCGCTCATTCATCCCATCATTTTGACTTTCATTATGGCAACACTTCCTCCAGCTTTTCGACACAAGCAGCGGTGACATCAACCATGTCATAAATATCTTCTCTAAGTGCTCAACCCCTTCTTCTGGGGGCCACAGGGATGATTGCCACCCTGCTCTGCCACCTGGGGACTAAGATGGGCCCACACCACCCACATTTCCCCCTGAGCTCTCAAGGCTTTCTGGAAGCATCAGTAGCTGTAGGCCAGTTTTCTCTTACCAATCTGATTACTCAATCCTCCACTGCTAATTGGGCCCCTGGATTTATCTAACAAATATCTTTGCCACTGTGGCTACCTCCTTATCCAGTGTACCTTTCGGGAAAATGTCAGCATTTCACCACCAAAGATGTGCGCCCCCACCCCCAACCCAGTTTGGGCTATTTTAGGCAGCATTTGGAGGCTGCAACAGCAGACTGGGCATACAGCTTTCACAAGGGACTCATTACCACCAACCTTGTCTGTAACTATCCAGAGAAACTTCTGGCTCAGTCAGCTGCCCATCACCAAGCAGAGAGCCTTTTGGTCCCCAAAAGTTTGAGACTGTTTTCCCACTGCTGCACACCCACCCTCCCTTCTTAACACCTTCAAGAAGATCTCTGAGCCACAATTCTTTGCAACTATTGTTTATTAAAAAATATATGTCTCCTTGGAAGGAACACTGGTAAACCAACTATTGTCATGCTTACTTTTAATCTTTGCATTTCTTCCCTGGGGGAGGGAGAGGGTTCAGCATCATTCAGAATATATCCCTTAGTTAACATCATAGAAATCCATGCTCCTTGCTCACCCCCTCCTTGCCAGAGTCATGATCAGCCATCACTTTATCTCTCTTTGCCTTCAGTCCAGTGTACTGCCCAGGTAAAGCTGCTGCCCTTTCTTTATCCTCATTCTGGGCCCCACACCCAGTTAGTTTCATCATGCTGATAGGATAATTCCCCAATTTGGCTGGTAGCACTTAAGTGTCTTCAGAAGAGAGAAGTGTTTGCTCTGATCAAACCACATGGGCCAGGAAATGGCCAACTCAACCCTAGGGCCAAGCATTTCTATTTTCTTCTCCCCTGCATCCCCCTCCAGCATGGAGGGGAAGGAGGCATGCTGGCTCAAAGGAGAAGAGTGGGGTGGGGGAGGGCCTGAACCACACCTATTGCCTGCATTTTTTTGTCAGAGAAAACCACCCTGGCCATAATCACTGCCATTGGACTCTAGGAAAAAGCAACAAGGTTCCACATCTCACCAGGAAGTGAATTTTAGCTCTACAGCTGAAATGTACAGCATTGGAATCTACTTTCTTCTTGAAGAAACAGTAAGCTACCAGCTGTTGGTGAGGGGGCTGGGGTAGGGCATATGAAGCAGCTGCAAAAAAAGCCCAAATCAAACTAAGTACACAGCTAGCCAAGCCTAGTGCTATTCTGTTGTCCTGGCACAGAACTGGAAGGAAAAGTGACTGCCCATCCCTGTCAATGGGCCCCACGTAGGAGCCTCAGCTGAGTACTGCATGCCCTCGGCAGGTAAGTGAAGGGACAACTCAGAGATGCAAAATCCCCAAGCACCTACCCTTACCAGCCAACCCTTTCCCTTCTGCTGATGAGCAGACCAGGCCTGGGCCACCTACTATATATCATAAGGCCTGGCTCCTTCATAACATTATAAGCCTTTAGAATACTGTCAAATTAGATTCTACGCATTCACTTAAATAGTAAAAGTAAAATTTGGAATAATGAAAAAGGCTGACACAGTAGCACAACATGGTTTTGGTTTAACAGCAGCTTAAAACTGAACAAAAAAGGAAACCTCTCATGCAAACACATCAGATGGCATAAAATAGGCAATTTAATATGGAGCATCATTAGCCATTCTCTGCTTTCCACACACAGGACCGACTGCACTTCAAAGGCAGCAGCTGCTTCAGGGTCAACTCTCTAACCCTCTCATCCCCCCACCCCCACCCAAGCAAAAAACCCTCTCTCAAGGGCCTCAAGCTGACCCCCTCCTACAGAAAACCTGAGCTCTCAAGAGAATGAGCAGATATGAGTGCTCTTAGTACAGCACTTACTACCATTATTTTCAATAACTTCCCAACCAGTTGGGATATAAGATGCCATCTGATTGGAATATGAAAATTAAAACATTTCTCTAATAACACAGTACCATTGAGGAAGTCTCCATACATTTTCTAGCCCATATGTGTGTGTGAATATATATATATATTATATGAGAGTGTATAATATATATATATAAAATAATTTCTATATATTTTATATAAATTACATATATATATATAAATAAGATACTTTCTGTTGCCATTATGTTGCACTGTTCAGCAGCACAAGACAGCAATACAGATATCTAGAAATGCCCCAAGAGCATCTCATCGTGTTGTGCATATAGCTCATTTCACATTCCTGTGTAGCTGTCCAGAGTCTGTCTTTCCATCAGTCCTCCTCGCTTCTCTTTGCTTCTGCTTGATTTTTAAGAAAACAATAACTCGGATGAGTTTGCACCTGTGCGAGCGCTTGGGAAAGGTCCATGCAGGAATGGGCACAGTCACATGATGAGTGAGATGGCATCATCCCCAAAAATAAACTAAAATGAAACAAAAATTAAAAAAAAAACAAAAAACAGAACAGGACTAGAAAACTCAATTTTTTTTGACATATCTAAAAAAGGGGACAAGAACAGTAGTCATTTGTTCTCCCCATAGGGACAGGAATGAAGAAGGAGGAGGGAAGAGGGACTTGATTTCTTCTGTTCACAAGAGAATGGTTGGAGGGGATTCTTCAGAGTTTTTCAGGGGATGGGACCCAAATGTAGTGCCCAGACTGGTCCTCAATGATTTGTTTGATTTTGTTATAAATCTCTTCCAGTGAGTCACCCTGTACAATGGCTAAAGTGAAGAGGAAAACAAAATTATTACTGTGGTCCACAGCATATCCCCCAAACATGGCAATTCAGCCTTGCCCAACAATTCTACAACTTACCCCACAGCATGAAGGACACCACACTCACAGAAATGTGGATTTGGCTTGACTAGTTGGCTGGCTGTTAATTTAAAGCAGTAAGGAAAACTGGCTAGGAGCTCCAAGCCCACGGCTTGAAGTTAATTTGTTGAGAGGCAGTGAGACTAACTAATGATGAAGAGAAAACTGTTTATTAAAAAAAATTAATAATGTTTATCAAGTGCCTATTACATGCCAGACCTTGAGGCTCATGTTGCTCTTGGCCACCACAGGGCTGGTGGCTTGTACTTCTAAAACCACTTTAATAAAGATTTGGAAAATCTCACTTATCAGATCAAGAGCTGAAAACAATTTCTGGCAAAGGGCAGTGCTCCTGGGGCCATCACATCTGCTCTTTGTCAGACGTCAGCCCAGCAAACGAGGACATGAATGCTAACAGTGAACTGAGCTCCAAAGGTCCAAAGTATGAGAGTACATTTATAAATTCTTTACATGGTTTACCTAGCAGCCCATCACCAGCTAGATTTAAGCAGCACTAACCAGCACATACACGTCACCGCACACTTTAAAAGTAAGGAACGTATTTCACAGAAACCTTTCCAGCCTTTTATGAACTGACCTCCTAAAGGAGGTGACAATATAATCATGCATGCACACATGCAGTGACAGACAACTTGAACACTGCACCAAGGAATCATCATCCACAAATGTTTATTCAGGACCTAAAACATGTAAGGTAAAGTACTGGACTGGAGGTGGGAGTTGGGGAGTTGGGAGGGAAAGAAATAAAGTAAAGTAATAAGGAGCCTACAATCTAGTAGGGACAAGAAGACAAAATAAACAAACAATACAAGGCAGTCTGTGGTGATGGTGGTTTGTACTATCAACTGGCTGAGCTGCTATATAACTGGATACTGGGAAACTGAGCACTTTGGGGAAGTCTAAGCCCAAAAGCATCCAAAAACTGTGCAAGGTGTCTACAGCTCTTTGTGACACTTCTAGAAATAGATGTCTGTCTGCTCCCATGTTACCACAAGCTATGCAGGGATTCTTACCTGTAAAATATTCTCCAAACTCCTGCTCCAGTTTCATGGCTTTGTCATAGATCTTATTTGCTTGTTCATATGTCTGCCGTCGGTTCATTTCCCTGCCAAAGACACAAGAGAAAAGTAGTACCAAACTAGATTCTTTGTTTTACATGAACATAAAATAGTTTTGTAGACTTCCTAAAAACCAAGCTGCCCTCTCAAAGAAGCAGTGGACCATGGCTCAACAACTTCCTCAGACCACCCAGGGCCAGAAGCCCAATTGGGAATAAATACACAGATGCTCAGAACAGAAGGAGCACCCACTGGATCCAAGTTGGGTCCTTCAAGCTTCCATTGGATCCTACCCCTGCCCACAAGTCATTTTATTCTCAATTTCCTTTCTACAGCCCCATCCTAGACGTGAGTTTCTAAATCCCAACAAACACTTACATAAGTGCCTCAATGGACTTGGGCTTGATGAAAATGGCAATGGGGTAAAGTTGTGCTTGCTGCAGCCTCTTGATAGCATTGCCAGAAACATCTAAGATGCAGTGCTTGCCCTGAAACAGCAGAGACTTGGATCAACCTCACAAACTCCCTGACCACCCAACCTCAAGCAGATATCCAGTGGCATTCCCAGCATCCACCTTGGGGTAGGGCACCCAGGGCCACCTTGAGTGGCCTAGAGGATCCTACCCCTGAGGAGGCCAGGCTCTGTATTTTGTTCCTACTACCCAGAAAAGACGGGGCCTGCAAAGGGTTCCTTATTGCCTGGTGGGTTAAGTTCTGGGATGAGTTGCATGAAGGAGGCTGCCAAGGCTTTTGTCAGCAGGACTGAACCCCTGTGTTTGAAGGGTAAGGATCCAAGAAATGCTTCAGTGTTAGCATTTCTATCTTGCCTTTGAGGATTATTGAATCCAGTAATCACCTCTCTACTTACTCTCTCGGCAACAGCCCGGACTGACTGGATGCTGGTCCCATAGAGATTATCATTGAACTGGCCTGCCTCAATGAACTTGTTGTCCTGAATATCCTTCTCCATTTGTTCTCGGGATACCACAAAGTGATAGTCTTGTCCATCTACCTCATTATCACGCCGAGGCCGGGTAGTATCTGAAGGAAGAAAGGAAATGCTATATGGCCCGAGGATAATGATCTGTCCCAAGTTCAGAAAAGCTGACTTCTTCCTCTTTAACCTGGGTCATATGACCACTCCAATTTTTTTTTAAGAGGAGTGGGGGTGTGGATGGTGGTGGTAATGAAAGCAGTTGGGAAGAAGTCTGTCTTGTCTACTTTTCTTTCAACCTCCAGGTCCCCCCTCCAACAGAAGACTTGCCTTAGTTTGAACTGAACCAGAAAAGTAATATTTCCTTAGCCAAGGCCTGACAAAGGGAACCTAACAGATCACAGATCAAGTCACCCCAGCTCCACTTTGGGTGGGCCTCCCTTTTTGCCAGCTATACCCAACTATCACCACTCAAACCTCATTCCAAGGGAGTAAGCACCCAAACCTGATGTCTTAGTCCTCCAAACCCTATCAGCTTTTGGGGAATCTATTGCTGCCTAATCTCTTCTAAGGTATATTTCATGTATCCATGTTCCAAGACAGCCCTCGAATCTGATACCAGAACCTTTCCAACAAACACCAGAGCAACAGTTCCTGAGGCATCGACACCTTATTTCCAAAGCTTTCCAGGGCTCTTACGTGGCACACAGGATCCAAATTTATGTGGGAACTCAGAGATCAGGTCATCGTTGATTCGGTCCTTCATTGGGCCCAAGATGATCACAGGCCTTGCATAGTGAACTGGAGAGGGAGAGCAGGGAGACAATGAACAGAGGTTTCCACTACACAGTCTACTCCACCTCAGTGTCCAGCTAGAACACACAGTCACCAGAACCACAAGTCAGATGGGTTAGAAGCCCATGGACATCTTTTGGCTTTTAACTCTAAATACATCAAAGAGGATGTAGAGCATCTAAGTCCAAGGCAAGTCTGCAATCAGGAACACTGCCCCATCCAACAGATTCAGGAGTAATCTGTGTGTCAAGTCCAGCAGCTAAGCAAGATGTTTTTTGTTGTTGTTGTTGTTTTCAACAACAGAAAACAGAAAACAGAGCCAGTGAAGGGAGGGACTAAGACCTCTCTCTTTTAGCAGAGGCTAGACCTACTGAAATAGACCTTTTGTCTACCTTTTAAATCTGTCCTATTCTTTAGGAGGCATTATAGCAGCAAGCAAAAGTACATTAAGAGTCACACACTGAAGGGCCTTCCCTGTATAATACTAGGATGAAGTAGAAGAGAATAAGGACGGAGCCCAGGGGCAATGAATCAAGCCTTTCTACTCCCTCAGGTATTCCCCTCTGCTGCCACAGTCAACCACTGTGTTGAGCTCCGTAACTGCAGACTAGCATGAAGGCAAGACTCTCAAAAGGGGGCTTACTTTCTTGCCGTGTCACTGGCTCATATGACAAAATAGTATCCTCTTGTCCTTCTGCAACAAAAAAGGAGACATGTTAGCACTTTAAGATCTACCTCCCTGTGTCCTTCAACTCTCTACAGCATTCACCCCACACCCACATCTGCCAGAAAGCCTTAATGAAGTGGTACTAACACCTGCCCCATGGTCCTTTCTTCTCTCCACTTGACAAGGAAGCAATGGAAACCTTCACTGCCTCAGAGGCAGGAGTCAGTAGTTAATCTTTCAGCAAATTATAGCTGAGCAAGGGGACATGACCTAGGATCCACAAAGCCTCCACCAAAAACAAGCCCAATTTCTCAGTAACTGTTCTCATAGGTAGCAGCCTACTGTGCTCAGTTGCCCCGCTGCTCAAGATACATGCTTTTTCATATTCCCTCTTCTGCAGGTACGGGTTAAGGGCACTTATGTAGATTCCCAAAGCTGCAGCCTAACTTCACCCTTTTAAGGGCCTACCTGTCCCTCCACAACTGCAAGAAGCATCCATAAAGTGGCACAAGGCTGGCCTCAGGTTCCCAGAGCCCTTTAAGAGCAATGCTGAACCCTGCTCTCTCCTCCTGGTTAAAGCTGCTTACATTCTAGCAATGATGTACCCAGAGGTCCCAAAGTGGCTGAGAGCAGTGCTGAGGAAGGCAGCATTATCTGCATCAAGCCATAGGATGCTTATTCAAAGGCTTTTTCAGAGCCTAAGACTCCCAGGCAAATTTGGCCCTGGTGTCTTGCCCCCACAACTACTGAGAGGCTAGTTCTCCCAAAGTTCATGAACTACAGCTTCTCTAGTCTGGTCACGGGATTACCAGAGGGAAACTTGGAAACTAGCTGATGGTTTAATGCAGCTATAAAAGGTGAGGATACCAGGACTCAGCCCAGGCCCTAGTGACCTGGAAAGGAAGATTCAGGACAATAGCCCACAAAATCCATTTTTCTTTTGGTCCTTGAACAAATCCATAAAACTGGCAGCATCTATATTCCTACAGTGCTCAGGGGAGGAAGTGACTCATTTGCAGTGCACACTTTCTGGGACCTGGGGATGTTTTTAAGTCAGGTCCTGGCCAGAACAACAGGTCTCATATCCTTCCTTTAATCCAAGAGGCAAACTCTTATCTCCTCAGGAGAATGAACTGGCCACAGCATTTCCAGGATCTCAATGTGTTATGTGGCTAAAAGAAGCTAGCCTCTGAACAGAAATGGTAGCCGTGCAACACTGGAATGAAAATGGTGGGGACAAACAGTGGAGCTATACAACACGGAGAAGAATGACACACACTTACTGGAACTGCTTTCGCTGTCACTGGTGTTGGATGGCACTCCCTCTGCAAGCCAACAAGAAAGAGACTCCGATTCAGAACACACCAACGAGAAGTCACAGACAGCACAAAACTCAAATGCTCCAGGAGAGAAACACTGAGCTACCAACCAAGTCGGGCAACAGGAGGCCTGCCATATCCAGGCCACCCTTTTGAAGGCACAGTTCCAATCCTGAGCCTCTGGACACCTCATACTTGTCCCCACAGAGCCCTCTAGGTCTGCCAAATCCCTCCCTATATACTACAAACCTTACTTTCTTCAGCAACACCTTCTTCATCTGAATAATTTAGACAGTTTCCGAATTCTATCTCAAAACGCACCACCCAAGGCTAACATTAGGAAAGGAAAAGCAGTGACAGTGGCAAACAGAAGTCCAATGACAAGGCTGCTCTTGAGTTTCCCCAGACTCCAGAGCCCCCAAAGCACGGAACTGTGGGAAGCTTCAGAACTAAGAGTCTAAGCAACGGATGGGTGGGCTGAGCAGTTACCAGTGAACAAAGCTTTGACCTTGGGTGAGACCCAATGGCCCTCTTGCCACCACTATCAAGAAAGCAGGCTCAACTTTGAGGGTGGGGATGGGGGTATGCTTACCCACCATAAGATAGATAGCACAAAACACAGAGACAACAAACAAGAACACTTTGAGGACAAAACAGACCTCCTGTTTTCAACAGTTTGGATTTGCCCATAGCTGAGTGTAGGAGGAGAAAGCACAAGCAGAAGAGCTGGCATTCACAGGCGGCACAAGGAACAGTTTGGCACAAACAGAGCCTACCCCTCTCAAGAAGACAGGCTTATGAAGATGGACATGGACACAACAAATGATGGATAGAGACATTGCTTGTTTCAGCCAAGACAACACTGTTCTAGACCGTGATATGCTGTGGCACCTCCACAGGAAGGACTGGTTGAGTTGCCACACATGGCTCATTCCTGAACATCCCCTAAGTGATGCCCTGAGGAAGCTTTTTTACCTTCATGCCTTTGTTAGTTGTTGAAGGAACATGAAGGCTGATAGAACCCACCCAACATGGCTGCTTGTATGTGCATCTCTGCACCCAGACACCAAGCCCCATGTCCCTTCATTTTCTACTCTAGGATTATTTTCCACAAAGGAGGGGTCAGTCTATATTCCCAAGATAAAGCACTATGGTTAATCAGTGTTGCTGAGGCCGCTGGCTGCTCAGCCCCTTTGAGAGCTCCATGGAAAGCTTGGCCCATGGCTGTTTGCTCAGACCCCTGGATCTGCTAGGCCATCCTGGATGCAGGTTGGGTAAAGGGGCTCAGAGTGCTGTTGTCCCCAGTTAGAGAGACTAAAGCAGCTGCAGTTCTTATGCCCAATTGTTAAATGCTGTGCTCCTGGAAAAAGAATCTGACCAGCTGGCACTCCCTCCCCTCAAAAACAGGCTAGCAATTAAATGATCGGTCACTCCTGAAGGAGACTTCTTGCCTACTTCACTTCTAAGGGGGTACACCAAGATCTCTCCCTGCCACTTCAAAGTAAAAAACGAAAACCTGGACACGAATGTTACGATTTTATTAGGACACCAGGGAGCCAGAGTGAAAGTGTGACATTCAGAGCCATATATGCTTCCTTCTGCTGGGGTATCTAAGTTCTCACAAATACTGCCCTCCCCTTGCCCTTCACTCCCTCCCATGTCCCCTACACTCCCACCCCCAGCAGCTCCTTTCATGCCAGAAATACAGTTAATGGGGTATAAGTTTGACTTACTCAGGTTCTTTGCTCCATAATAATCGTCACTCAACCCAGGGAAGTCCTGATTTCACAGACAGCAAGAACAGAAAGTGAGAGGGAGGGAGGGAGGGACAGAGGGAGTGGGCAGGGGAGAGGAAGAGAGGGAGGGAAGAAACAAATTGGGGAGAAGAGAAAAAAGACAAAGGGAAGGAAGAAGACAGAGCCAGGTAAGCATTAGTGACAGAAGTTATGAAATACTATGAAGACCTATAACTATAGTGAGGTTAAGAACTGTGCTACAGAAATAACCTCTCAAGTCAGGAAAGAGATCTGGACTTCATGCTGTCCAATTTGATGTCAGTGGGGCTTGGAGTGGACCACCTTTCTGGGGTAGTCCATAGCTTAGAGGCTGATGGGACAGTTCAGGTGACATTCCAAGGTCTGGAGCACCTGCTTTGACTAAATTAGGAGTAATAGAGCCCAGGTCTCTCCTTTGCCCCTGAAATCAACACTTCACTCAGTGGGCTCATGAAAGAGCAGACATCTATATGGGTGGTAGCTAAGCAGGCAGAATTACCATCATCCCAAGGAACTTTTGCCGAACATTGACTCCCTCTGTCTAAACCCCTCAAGGAAAGCTTCATGCAGTCAGGGATGTGGCCTTCAAAGCTGACCTAAGTTGTGTAGCCCTCAGGGAATGAGCTCATCTTCTGGAGAACAAGCATGAGGCAGTTTCACCTCTGTCATCCAACAGGCACCCCTGCCCCCCAATTGGGCCACAGCACAGGGAACACCTTACAATGCTAGGCTCTGCTGGCTCTGCATGGAGTTTCTTGGACTCATTTGGTGGACTGCAGTGACATACCTCAGACCTCTGTCTTAAGCTGTCTCCTACTGCCCACAAGCAGAATTAACTTCACCTACTGCCTCCTACTGAGCCCCTCACCCCCACCCCAGGGTTTAAGAGTCCAAACCTCTACCTCAATCAGAGCATCCTTGTAACTACCAGGCACCACCTCAAGCGTAACAACCTATAGATGGCACAATGAGGAGCCAACCTGGCCTAAAATAAGTACATTTCCTGTTAGAACTAGTCAGTTTCCTGACAGTTCCAATGGCTCAGGACCCCAATACCCCTCCAGAAAGATGCAGTAGTCACTGCTAAATGAAAGGAGATGTTTACAATTCATGATGAGACAAACAAAAAAAATTTCACAAGCCTGACTCAGTATTTAAGGTTTGGGCCACAGCAATTAATTTCTGAGGCATAGGGTAGGGGAAGAAGATTAACCAGGATTAAATTGGTTCTTAAAGTTAATTTAGCTCAGCCTTATGCCCTTTAGTACCAAACCAGCTTCATCTTTCTCAATATATCTTTATTTGGGCAGTGTTGAGCAACACCCCTACCATGTCAATTCATTTAAGCAGGAAGGATTTTATTTTGAAAAAATGACTCTAGGATGACAGAAACACTCAGGAAGTATCCCCAACCCTAGGTATCCAGGGAAGAAAAGACCCCTCTTCTGATATAGATAAGGAAAATAAAACACAAGAGGAAGAAGAAGCCAGGAGAGCAATGCTGAATCCTGAAACCCTGTTCTCTTGAAAAATGCTTCTAAACCTGACAACCTGACTGAAAACTGCTTAACACAGCAGCAGAACTCAGTCTGTCACCTCCAATAGCCGTGCCAGGGACTTCCTGTCAGGCTGGCCGTTGAACCAGGTTCCACCTCAGAGCATCCAATATCCATTCTGAGTGAGGACATGACAAATGACTCTCAACATCTCCCCGTGCAAACTAACTCCTACCCTAAATCTGTGCAAATAAGCAGGTGTGCACACACACATGGACACACACGCACACGTGTATTTTCTCCTCTTCTCATAAGGGAAAGTGCAAATGAGGAAGAGAGGACAGGGCGGTGGATGGTCTCCTCTCTGTACTCTGCTGCTACTTACGTTCCTGCATGTTGCTCTCCTGGGTCATGTTTTCTTTGCTCTTGTAAAATGGAAACTTTCGAGAGAGGCGGAAACTCTTTTTACGTTTCGTTTTGATCGACTGTGAAAGAACATGAAGATGGAGGGGGAGGGCAGGAGAAAAAAAAAACAGAACAATGGATTTTAAAGCATGCAAGGAAAACTAAAATGAAGACAATGGTGAGCTAAATAAAAGACCATCTCTCACACATGGAGTCTATGAGATTAAATGAAAGTTGATGTAAGAGGAAAATTATGTTTACAGGAAAATGTTGTTGGGATGTTAGAGGTTTCGACCTAACCCAGACTCACAGCACTCATTGGTACTTCCTAAAGAACCAGGTCACTGTAGCCTCCTGGACACACTCCCTAAGGTGACACTGACACAGAGCCATCTCTCTCTGCCCTCTATTGCTCCATAAGTTCTTTGGCCTGCGAAGCTTACAGAAGAAAAGGGTGAATGGAGAGAGCCCTCACACCTCACTGGGCCTGAAAAGAGGTCAGAGTTCTGGGGCTGACCTTCCTGGCTGACTGATGATCCAGGCTATGCTCAAAGTCCCCACAGCTTCAAAAGTGTTCATAGCCAGGGAGACACCCACAAGTGGTTTTTCATTTGCCCAAGTCAGTCAGCCTTCTGGACAGTCCAACTCCAACACATCTTCAACAGCCAGCTACCCACGGGGAAGGAGCACAGATCTGCCAGGGCCTTCAAGTGCTCCCTCTACACTTCCTGAAAAGTAGCCAATATTCTGCTAGGACAGAGCCAGCCCCCTGAAAAAGAGA
This sequence comes from Tamandua tetradactyla, assembly GCF_023851605.1. Lineage (NCBI taxonomy): Eukaryota > Metazoa > Chordata > Mammalia > Pilosa > Myrmecophagidae > Tamandua > Tamandua tetradactyla. The sequence continues at coordinate 101,302,818 of NC_135353.1, forward strand.
TATGCTTTTGTGTTTCCCGAGTTCTCTTATATGTCAGACTAAAATCCAAGCTGCTCACCCCTCTTCATATATTGGCTGACTTCCTTGAGGATCCCGACTTACCCTGTTAGACTCAATCATCCCTGTCCTGGCATGAAACTTCACCGTTTTCAATCGAGCTCTTTCTTTCTTTTCCACCCTGTGTTGGAGTCAGAAAGAAGTCCTGTTATTGCCAGTATACAGCACTGGGTTGTAGCAGGTGCAGCGGCCACTGTTTGGTTCATTAGTCAAAACTGTGTTCTGAGCACCAACTCTGTACCCAAAAGGAATAAGACACATACACTGCCCTCAAAGACATCAGAGTATCAGAGGGAAAAAAAGGAAAAGAAAAGAAAGAAATACCAGGAGGAGGGCAACTCACCTCTTCTTACTGGGGATCACACCGATTTGCTCACTTTCGCCATGAGGGGTCACCAATCGTGCCTGCCACCACTCGTCATCAGAGGCATTAATGACATGTAGAATGTCACCATAAGAGAAACTGAGCCCCTGGCTTGGTAGGCAGCTGTCTCGAGTCCGGTCGTAATCAAACAAAGCTCTGAAACACACAGTGAAAGGTGAAGTGGTCACCCCAACCAGGAAATGCCAGGAGACCAGCACTCTGATAAGAAAGCAGAGGAAGGCCCATCTGCTCAGCCCCAGACACGGTGGCCCAACAGCAGACTTGAAGGAATTCTCAGGGACAATGCATCCTTCTTTCAGTCCCAAAGTTGTAAATATGCAACTTCTCTTTCAGAGAAGAATCCCAATCTCCCAACAAAGGGGCATAAAGGAAAATCTTTCAGGAGTTCTAGTTCCTCCCTGCTTCTGTGCACAAGGTGGAAATCCCAAATGGAACACACTCAGAGATCCTCTCTCCCTCATCCACATACTAGCAAGACTAGCTATACCAATGGGCTTTCTCAGTTTACAAACATTATCTTCAAAAAGAAGTTGAAGGGCGAGCCACAGTGGCTCAGAAGGCAGAGTTCTCGTCTGCCATGCCGGAGACCCAGGTTCGATTCCCGGTGCCTGCCTATGCAAAAAAGAAAAAAAAAGAAAAAAAGAAGTTGAAGGTAGGACTTAAGAACACTAATAACAATCCCAAACAACAAATGGTAAAAGCTACAGAAGCACAAAAGAGAAAACTGGCCCAGTATCCTAGGGCAGCTAAGGAAAGTGAGAGCTGACACAGAAGTGCACAATGCTAGGGTTGAAAGGAGTCTTAGAAGTCTCCTAGTTCAATCATTTTCTCTTATGTATGGGGAAATTGAGGCTTGGGAGAAAAGAATGATTTGGCAGACCCCAGATCCTCTGACAGAGTGTTTTCTATATGAAAAGCTGAGAGGATAGGAGGGGATTGTCATAGTTGCAGCTAGAAGGAAATTGTAGGAAATGATGTGGGAAATAAAGGTGTGGGACAAATTTTGGAAGGTCATGAAAAGTCCTGATCCAGCGGCTACTGAAGACTGGAAAGTAGGGAAGTGGAATAATCAAAATTCAGAGTCAGAAGCTGAAGTAGAGGTTACCAGGGGCCAGAGAGGGGGTGGGGAGTGGGGAGTTAATGTGTGAGTTGTATAGAGCTCCTATTTGGGTTGATGGCATTGTTTTAGTAATGGATGGTGGTGATAGTAGCACAAGATGGTGAATGTAATTAATAGCACTGAATAATACATATGAATAGGGTTAAAAGGGGTAAGTTTAGGTTGTCTATGTGTTACTAGAACAAAAATTTTAAAAAAATAGGGAACAGATGAGTAAAAAAGTATGGATTAAAATAAACAATAGGATGGACAAAGGGCAAAATAAATTGGGTAGATGGAAATAGTAGCAGTCAATGAGAGGGAGGAGTAAGGTGTATAGTATGTATGAGTTTTTCTTTTTATTTCTTTTTCTGGAGTGATGCAAATGTTCTAAAAAATGATCATAATGATGAACACACAACCATGTAATAATATTGTGTGCCACTGATTGTACACCATGTATGGAACGTATGCATATGAAAAGTTCTCAATAAAAATATTTTTTAAAAAACAAAGGACTGTACAACACAATCAGTGAATCCTATTGTAAATGATGGACTATATTTACTAGTACAATTATAGTTAATAATACAGTTATAAAAATGTTCTTTCATGAATTGTAACAAATGTACCACACTAATCCAAGGTGTTAATAATAGGGAGGTATCCCAACTTAATTGGCCAAGCCCTTGATCTTGAGGTTTGCTCTTGTGAAGTTGATTTATGTAGTGGAGAAGCTTAGCCTACCTATAATTATGCCTAAGAATTACTTCCAGAGAACCTCTTTTGTTGCTCAAATGTGGCCTCTCTCTAAGCCCAACTCTGCAAGTGAAATCATTGCCTTCCCCACTATGTGGGACATGACACCCAGGGGTGAAAGTCTCCCTGGCAGCATGGGAGATGACTCCTAGGGATGAGTCTGGCTCTGGCACTATGGGATCGACAATGCCATCCTGACCAAAAGGGGGGAAAGATATGTAACAAACAAGGTATCAATCGCTAAGAGATTTCATATAGAGTTGAAAGGTTATTCTGGACATTACTCTTAAGCAAGCTTCAGCTAGATATTGCTAATTGCCATGGTATACCAAGCCCCAACCAACAGGATTCCTGAAAACCCTAAAGAATACCGAGGGCTCTATGTGAGACTCTATAAAGGTTTCACTCACTAAGTTTATTTTTCAGAAACCTGTAACTTCCAGATGGTTCCTAGGCCAAATAAACCCTGAAACTCAAGAGTTACCAGTCTCTCCAAGAACATCAACCAATTGCATCCTCCTACCCCATAATGTCAATACTCCTTTTCAACATGAAGAAGTTAGAATTGTCACTGCCAAATATCCCTAAATATTGGGAGAAGGATCAAAGAAAAAGGATGAGTTGTAACATAGAAGATAGGATTTAACAAATGAGTATGACTACTGAATCATTATATTGATATTTCTTTTTAGTCTCCAATGTCTTAGAGGAACTAGAAGGAAATACCTGAAATTATGGAATTGTAACCCATGCCATAATCTGAAATTCTATAACCACTTGTTAAAATGTACTTTGAAATGTACCACACTTTTTCATATATATATTTCACAATAAAAAATGTTTAAAAAATAATAGGGAGGTACCTGGGAACTCCATACTTTAGGTATGACTTTTCTGTAAACCTACAACTTCTCTGAAAGAAAAAAAGAAAAAAGAGACTTCAGGGTGGGACTTCCTTCCTTTCTTACTCCCTGGCCATCTTGGAAGCTGCTCCAGGTTGGGGACCATCCCAAACCTAAGGCAGGAAGATGGTGGTCACAAAAAAGGTGAAAAAGTCCCTGGAGTCAACCAACTCTAGGCTCCAACTCACTGTGAAAAGTGGAAAATACCTGAAGATGATCAGGAAAGGCAAAGTGAAACTGGTTGTCCTGGCCAACAACTGCTCAGCCTTGAGGAAATCTGAAAGACAGTCTTTTGCCATGTTGGCTAAAACTGGTGTCCGTCACTACAGTGGCAATAATACTAAACTGGACACAGTGTGTGGAAAATACTAGAGTGTATACACTGACTGTCACTGAGCCAGGTGATTCTGTTTACCATCAGAAGAGATAGGCAAAAGTAAATCATGGGAAATTTTTCTTTAATAAAATTGGATAAAGCTTGTATATATATATATATATATATATATATATATATATATATATCAAACTTGGACTCGTCTGACCTTTGAAGGTAGTATTGGATTAGACTGAGAGATTTTTACCATATTCATCTGTGTGTTGCATGTATAAAGTATATAAATGGCAGGCTGTGTTCTAAACCCAAGCATAAATTTCTTCCTTCTTCCATTAATTTGTAGTATCTCTGTCTTTTCTCCCCTTCATGAATACTATTAACAGAAGGTAGTACACATGCTCAAAGAGAATTATAAATTTTTTATCAAATTTTTAAACTTTTTTATTGTATAGTATAACATATATACAAAAAGCAAAGAAATATAAAAATAATAGTTTTCAAAGCACTCTTCAACAAGTGGTTTACAGGATAGATCCCAGAGTTTGTCATGGGCTACCACATGATCCTCTCATATTTTTCCTTCTAGCTGCTCCAGAATATAGGAGACTAGAGGGATTAAAACACTTTTTTATCATCACAATTGACTTTTTTTTTTAACTTCTTTTTTTTGTGAACAATAACACATATACAAAAAAGCTATAAATTTCCAAGCACAGCACCACAATTAGTTGTAGAACATACAAATTGACATGGGTTACAATTTTACAATTTTAGGTTTTTACTTCTAGCTGCTCTAAAATACTGGAGACCAAAAGAGATATCAATTTAATGATTCAGCATTCATATTCATTTGTTAAAGTCCTATCTTCTATGTATAATTCCACCATTCCCTTTGATCTTTCCACACCTCGCTTTGGGGTTGTTTGAGTTATGGCAATTCTGAATTTTTGCTGTCACTAATATGGGGTAGGGAGATGGAACTAGCTGATGTTCTGGAGAGGCTGGGCTAGGCTTCAGGACTTCTCTGGACCAGAGACCCATCTGGGGGTTGTAGGTTTCTGGAAAGTTACTCTCCGTGCCTGGAACCTTTGTAGAGTCTTATATACTGCCCCAGGTGTTCTTTAGGATCGGCTGGAATGGTCCTGGTTGGGGGTTGGCAGGTCATGATAAGTAGCAAGGTCTAACTGAAGCTTGCGTAAGAGCAACCTCCAGAGTAGCCTCTCAACTCTATTTGAACTCTCTCTGCCACTGATACTTTATTAATTATATTTCTTTTCCCCCTTTTGGTCAGGATGAAATTGTTGATCCCACGGTGCCAAGTCTGGAGTCATCCCTGGGAATCATCTCCCACGTCATCAGGGAGACTTTAACCCCTGGATGTCATGTCCCACATAGAGGAGGAGGGCAATGATTTCACTTGCAGAGTAGGTCTTAGAGAAACTGAAGCCACATCTGAGCAACAACAGAGGTCCTCCAGAAGTAACTCTTAGGCATGCCTATAGGTAGCCTAAGCTTCTCCGCTACCTACATAAGCTTCACAAGAGTACGCCTCATGATCGAGGGCATGGCCTATTGATTTGGGTGTCCCTAAAGTTTGACAGTATCAGGTGATTCCCTGATGGTAAGGTTTAATAGTTTCCTAGTCTTTCTCCCATCCCTCAGGGGACATTGCCAATACTTTTTGGTTATCTGGTTTGAAAAGATGTATGGACCCTAGAAAAGTCATATTTTAATCAAAATCCCATTTTGTAAAGGCAGAATAATCCTATTCAGCACTGTATGTTTGAATCTGTAATTAGATAATCTCCCTGGAGATGTGATTTAATCATGAGTTGTTATTAAACTGGATTAGGTGACGACATGAGAGCATTTGGGTGGGTCTTAATAAGTTTCTAGAGTCCTATAAAAAAGGAAACATTTTGAAGAATAGGAAATTCAGAGAGAGCAGAGCAGAACGGCATAGGCACAAGAAGCAGAGTCCACCAGCCAGCAACCTTTGGAGATGAGGAAGGAAAATGCCTCCCGGGGAGCTTCATGAAACAGGAAGCCAGGAGAAGAAGCTAGCAGATGATGCCGTGTTCGCCATGTGCCCTTCCAAATGACAGAGAAACTCTGACTGTGTTCACCATGTGCCCTTCCACTTGAGAGAGAAACCCTGAACTTCATTGGCCTTCTTGAACACAGGTATCTTTCCCTGGATGCCTCTGACTGGACATTTCTATAGACTTGTAATTGGGACATTTTCTCGACCTTAGAACTGTAAACTAGGAACTTATTAAATTCCCCTTTTAAGAAGCCATTGTGTTTCTGGTATATTACATTCCGGCAGCTAGCAAACTATAACATCTATACTCTAGGATGTATCCAGGCATTACAATAATCTATACAGGACTAAAGGGATCTCTTTCTCATTCTGTGCTCCCTGTGTTTCGGTTGTTCAAATGTGCTATACAGATAGTTTGGATTAGATTATGTACTATTAAATTTTTGTACGCAGTTTGGATAAAAACTTATAAGTGGGATGGAAAAAAATTTAAAAAGATTTTTTTAAAAAGTCATCATAATGTTAATCTGATCTCATATGCAATGTGAATGAGGCAGAGGAAGTGTGGAGGCATATTTAAAGCAAGGCTATACAAACTTATTTCTTTAGGTTACACGACTGACTCCAGCCCTAGTAAAGCTGGTACTTTACACCAGAGCTCCCTGCTCAGGAAGCCAACTGACCTGGATAGAAGTTTCTGTTTTTCTCATCCAGTAGAATCTTTCCTCTTAAGGAGTCACAATAGAGGAGTGATTTTCAGTGAGGAGCCTGCATTGTTATTCTTATACCTGCAATCTAGGCTTTATCTTTTTACATTCTCTGTTAACAGATGTATTTCCACACATTTGCACACAGAATCCTATGGATTTCCCAGAACTTAATTCCAAGACTTAGGCTTCTCCCCGCAATATGGTAGTCTATGGCCCAGCTGGAAGCTGCAGAGTGAAGCACACTATTTTCCCATGCACAAACCCAAAGGAAGTACAGAATCAATGAATGACGAATAAATGAGGACTAGTGAACAGAATGGACAATGCTTTTCTTTCTAACTATGATCTTGTTAAAAACATAGAAGCATAATATTTGAGTTTGAAATTCTGAACTCTAATTTCAATTTGTGGTACACTCTGAAATAAAACCCAAGGGGAAGGGTACACAGGTGGTTCAGTGGTAGAATGTTCACCTTTCATGCAGGAGACCCAGTTTCAATTCCCGGACCATGTACCAAAAAAAAACACAAAAAACAAAACAATAACAAACAAAAACAACCAAGGGGAAAATTCAACTGAGTTAAATTACCTATGGGCGGTGTTATATCACATGATTCTCAGTTTAAGATTAATTAACAAGAATTTCCTTTTTCATCAATCAACCACAAGTGAGAAAAGAACTGAACGCTGCAGAATTCTGGATCCTTAGAGGTCATCTTCCCAACTTCCTATCTAATATGGGAAATTCCTCAGATATTCTCTAAGGTTCCTTCCAGCTCTAGCATTTAATGACTCCTGGTCTTTCCTAGGTCATCCTTGCTTATGGTCAAGTACCTCCAAGAAGCAAGGGAAAGTTAGGTCCTACATCTAATCAAACACAGTGGCCAGGCCAGAAAAATACAGAATTATTCTATGAGTAGGGTAAAGAGTGTGGCCCAGGGAAAACCTGACATGTAAGATCAAAGTGAAAGTAGATGACAAAGAAGTCTTCTGGGGCTGCTCCAAATCACGCCACCACACTGAAAGCAGCTACAGACTTCCCAGGGTCTGCAGATTTGAGTTCCCCAGCACTCTAGTTTTAAATGCTGCTGCCTGTCTTCCTAAGGAGAAAGTGTTACCAAGTCTTGAAAGGCTCATTGTTTAAGTGGTGACCTTTAAAATATTATCCCCTGAGAGAGACATGTGCCCACCCACAGGGATAAAGCATGTGCTTCTGGGGAAATCTTCCCAATGTTCTTTGCAGCTATACCTCTCTTGCCTGATGGGAAAGCAGGGAATATAATCAGCTGAAAGTAAACAGATCACAAGGCAAAAGTCTTGTAGTTCAGACACTAAACTGTGAGGTTTGGGTCTGAAAACACCAGGGAGATCCTAAGCACTTGGCATAGCCACTGTGGTGTTTTTGTGAACAGAAATACAAAGAAAATGAAACTTCGGAGGAAACTGGTCAGGCAGGCTTTCTCAATGCAAAGTAAACAAGAGGATTTTAGCACTACAGCCTCAAAGGCAAGTGGTTGCCTCCACTGAACTCACCTAGTATTTTCCCCATCCCTCTGCCTGTAAATTAAGCCATTTGTGTAATCTGGAAAGCTCTGCCTGTTCCCTCCTCCCCCTAAGCAACTGCTCAGAGGCCTGGCCCAAGGCCCTCCCTTCTCTGTGATTCCTGACCACTCCAAATTTCCTTCTAAATTCATACCATGTATTTGGCAGTGACTTTTCTTTATATTTTCTATCTATTGCTATATAACTCTCGCATAGTTTTTTTTTTGAATCTTCCCTATTTCGGTAGAAGCCCTTTGAGGACTGAGATCAAGTTTTAGGCTTTGTGTAGGATTATAAATGCTTGTAAATGAAGGATCAGGCTGTCAGGTGGGAGGACCAGGAGAAGGGAGGTTCCACAGAACACCCTGCCAGGTTACCAGTTATTATCCCTCATTTTATTTTCTGCCAACAACAGGGAGGGATCTAAAGCATTGCTTTCTTTCTTTGGAAAGAAGGCACATATTATTTGAAAATTGGGCTGCCTTGCCCAGTCCATATAAAAAGCATGCACAGGAATCTATAAAGCATCAGTCATTCATCCCTGGCCTTAGTGAGAGAGTTAAAATTTCCAGCAGCTTTGAAAGAGCAGCTGAAAGCCTAAACCTGACTACTCAGGTAGACCCAGGATGAGTCATTCACAAGAGGATCAAGTGCAGCTGGAAGTAATTCAGACCTTCCTGGGACACCTTGAAGAAAGATACACAGAGAGCAGGTAAGTGCACTTTTCTTCTTAGTCTATTTCCGAAGTTTTAGGCCTTAGAGGGCAGTTATGAAGGTAGAAAGGCACTCAAGAACCAATCAACCCACACTGTGTGAATGTTCAGATTTCCCGGCACCTGCAGATTAAGTGATCAGATGAGGGAGTTATGAGTACAGGTCCAGGACTGGTATTTGCAGTGCATGATTTAGGAACAGAGAGTTCCAGGAGAAGTCAAAGATGTGGGCAACTCTCCCACACCCTCTGGTAGCTCTGAACACATTCATAGATTATTGTTGTCTTTTAAAATGTATATTATCAACTTAATCCCACAAAAGACAGGCTAAGCCTACTTAAAATTAGGCCTAAGAGTCATCCCCAGAGAACCTCTTTTGTTGCTCAGATTTGGTCTCTCTCTCTCAGCCAACACGACAAGCAAACTCACCACCCTCCCCCTGTCTACATGGAACAGGACTCCCAGGGGTGAGGACCTTCCTGGTAACGTGGGACAGAGATCCTAGAATGACATCAAGGGATTGAGAAAATCTTCTCGACCAAAAGGGGGAAGAGAGAAATGAGACAAAATAAAGTGTCAATGCCTGAGAGATTCCAAACAGAGTCAAGAGGTTATCCTGGAGGTTACTCTTACACATTATATAGACATCACCTTTTTAGTTAAGGTGCAATGGAGAGGCTGGAGGGAACTGCCTGAAAATGTAGAGCTGTGTTCCAGTAGCCATGTTTCTTGAAGATGATTGTATGATATAGCTTTCACAATGTGACTGTGTGATTGTAAAAACCTTGTGTCTGATGCTCATTTTATCTACGGTATGGACAGATGAGTAAAAAATATGGAATAAAGATGAATAACAGGGGGAACAAACGTTAAAATAAATTTACAGTGAAATGCTGGTGATTGGTGAGGTGGAAGGGTCGGGGGTATGGTATGTATGAATTTTTTTCTGTTTTCTGAGTAGACGCAAATGTTCCAAGAAATTATCATGATGATGAATATGCAACTATGTGATGATATTGTGAATTACTGATTATATATGTAGAACAGAATGATGAAAAATTACTAATGTTTGCATTGTTTGGTATTTTAAAAAATTTTTTTAAATTAATAAAAAAAAACTTGTGTCTGATGCTCCTTTTATCTATCTTATTGACAAATGAGTAAAACATTTGGATTGAAAACGAATAGATGATAGGGAGAACAAATGTTAAAATAAATTTAGTAGATTGAAATGCTAGTGATCAATGAAAGGGAGGGGTAAGGGATATGGTATGCATGCAATTTTTTTCTGTTTTCTTTTTATTTCTTTTTCTGAATTGATGCAAACGTTCTAAGAAATGATCATGATGATGAATATACAACTATGTAATGAAAAAAGAATGTTCATATTGTATGTTGATTGGTTTTAGAAATAAAAATTAAAAAATATATATAAGTTGGATCAGATCACTCCTGCTCAAAACCATGCACTCCCTCTGCCCCAGTCCCACTGAGAATCAAACCCAAGGCCTCCAGGCAGCCAGCAGGCCCTAAACCCCCACCCCTGCCTCATCACTCTCTGATCCCATTCCCCACCATTCTCCACTCTCACCACCATTCCCTCTGCTCCAGTCACACTGGCCTCCTCCAAAAATAGTGGTTTATCATTTTTTTTATTATTAACTTTTTCTATTGTATAGTATAACATATATACAAAACAAAGAAATAAAAAAGCAAGTTTTCAAAGCACTCTTCAACAAGGGGTTACAGGACAGATCCCAGAGTTTGTCATGGGCTACCATACGATCCTCTCAGATTTTCCCTTCTAGCTGCTCCAGAATATAGGAGCCTAGAAGGCTTAAATATTTTTTTATCATCACAATCGACTTTTTTTCCTTCTTTTTTTGTGAAATATAGCATTTATACAATAAAAGCAATAAATTTCAAAGCACAGCACCACAATTAGTTGCAGAACATATTTCAGAGTTTGACATGAGTTACAATTCCACAATTTTAAGCTTTTATTTCTAGCTGCTCTAAAATACTGGAGACTAAAAGAGATATCAATTTAATGATTCAGCATTCATATTCATTTGTTAAATCCTATCTTCTCTGTATAACTCCACCATCACCTTTGATCTTTCCATCCCTCTCTTTAGGGGTGTTTGGTCTATGGCCATTCCAAATTTTTGATATTGGAAGTGTCTGTCACTAATATGGAGTAAGGAGATGGAACTATCTGATGTTCTGGAGAGGCTGGGCCCTCTAGGTTTCAGGACTTATCTGGATTAGGAACCCATCTGGAGGTTGTAGATTTCTGGAAAGTTACTCTAGTGCCTGGAACCCTTGTGTAATCTTACACATTTCCCTAGGTGTTCTTTAGGATTGCCTGGAATGGTCCTGGTTGGGGGTTGGCAGGTTATGATAGGTAGCAAGGTCTAACTGAAGCAACCTCCAGAATAGCCTCTCGACTCTATTTGAACTCTCTCTGCCACTGATACTTTATTAATTACACTTCTTTTTCCCCATTTAGTCAGGATGGAATTGTTGATCCCATGGTGCCAGGTCTGGAGTCATCCCTGGGAATCATCTCCCACGTCATCAGGGAGACTTTAACCCCTGGATGTCATGTCCCACATAGAGGAGGAGGGCAATGATTTCACTTGCAGAGTAGATCTTAGAGAAACTGAGGCCACATCTGAGCAAAAACAGAGGTCCTCCAGAAGTAACTCTTAGGCATAGCCTATAGGTAGCCTAAGCTCCGCTACCTACATAAGCTTCACAAGAGTACGCCTCATGATCAAGGGCATGGCCTATTGATTTGGGTGTCCCTAAAGTTTGACAGTATCAGGTGATTCCCTGATGATAAGGTTTAATAGTTCCATGTTCTTTCTCTCATCCCTCAGGGGACTTTGCCAATACTTTTTGATTATCTGCTTAATATACTCTAGGATGTATCCAGGCATTACAGTAATCTATACAGGATTAAAGGACCTCTTTCTTATTCTGTGCTCCCTGCATTTCAATTGTTCAAATGAGCTATACAGATAGGTTGAATTAGATTATGCACTACAGAAAATTCCAGTTCCAGACAAAATAAACCTTTCTTCCACTGGTTAAAAAAAAAAATGTAGATTGAAATGCTGGTGATCGGTGAGGAATAGGGGTTGGGGGTATGGTATGTAAGAATTTTTTTCTTTTTTCTTATTTCTTTTTCTGGATTGATGCAAATGTTCTGAGAGGTGATCGTGGTGATGAACATACAACCATGTGATGATAATGTGAATTATTATTTATATACCAAGAATGGAATGATCATATGGTAAGAAAAAAAAAGCATATTATCATCACCCCCCAATTCTGTCAGATAAATAAAGCCTTCTTCACTTGGCAACTTAATCCACTATGAAAACTCATTAATGAACAAGACAAAGACAGGCTTCCCCAGGCACCACCGGTGGGATAAGCACATGGTACTGACTTAATGTTGCTTGTTCTCCAGGCTTCTTTAATAACCAAGCCATAATATGACATGGTTTCCTGAATCAAGACTATACAGATCTATGAATGAACTTGGAGAATTTCAGTTAAGAACACAGGCCAATTTGGTAACTGGAACTCAATACAGATTGTGCAACAGGACTGATTGTAAAAATTCAGAAATGGATAGCACAATACTACGTAATTGTAGCACAATAATGCTAGTACACTCAATGAAGCTGAATGTGAGAATGATAGAGGGAGGAGAGCTGGGGGCACAAATGAAACCAGAAGGAAAGATAGACGATTGATTTGAACGTTGAATAAAAAAGTATTTGCAAAGTCCCCTTAGGGAAATGGCAAGAAAGGGAGAAAATTCAACTTCCCCATTTGGAGAATTCCTGATTTTCTCACAAGCAGTGGAGACAACCAAATCAGTAGGCCAAGCCCTCAATCTTGGGGTTTGATCCTATGAAACTTATCCCTGCAAAGGATAGGCTAAGTCTACTTAAAATCAGGCCTAAGAGTCACCCCAGAGAACCTCTTTTGTTGCTCAGATGTGGCCTCTCTCTCCCTCAGCCAACATGGCAAGCAAACTCACCGCCTTCCCCCTCTCTATGTGGGACACGACTCCCAGAGGTGTAAACCTCCCTGGCAACATGGGACAGAAATCCTAGAATGAGCTGGGACTCAGCATCAAGGGATTGAGAAAAACTTCTTGACCAAAAAGGGAAGAGAGAAATAAGTGTTAGTGGCTGAGAGATTTCAGAGTCGAGAGGTTATCCTGGAGGTTATTCTTACATATTTTATAGGTATCTCCTTTTTAATTTAAGGTGTATTAGAGAGGCTAGAGGGAAGTACCTGAAACTGTAGAGCTGTGTTCTAGTAGCCATGTTTCTTGAAGATGAATGTACAATGATACAGCTTTCACAATGTGACTATGTGAGTGTGAAAACCTTGTGTCTAATGCTCCTTTTATCTACGATATTGACAGATGAGTAAAACATGGATTAAAAATAAATACATAATAGGAGGAACAAATGTTAAAATAAATTTAGCAGATTGAAATGCAAGTGATCAATGAAAGGGAAGGGTAAGAGGTATGGTATGTATGAATTTTTTTGTTTTCTTTTTATTTCTTTTTCTGAATTGACGTAAATGTTCTACGAAATGATCATGATGATGACTATACAACTATGTGATGAAAAAAAGAAAAAAGAATGTTCCTACTGTATGTTGATTGGTTTTATTAATAAAAATTTTAAAAATAAATGTAGTGGATAGATGGAAATACTAGTGATCAATAAGAGAAAGGGGTAAGGGGTATGGTATGCATGAGTTTTTTCTTTTTATCTCTTTTTCTGGAGTGATGCAAATGTTCTAAAAAATGATCATGGTAATGAATATACTACCATGTGATGATATTGTGAGCCACTGATTGTACACCATGCACGGAACGTTTGTATGTTGTTTCGGTTTGCTAATAAAAAATAAATTTAAAAAAAAAAAGACTATACAGATGTCCTGAACTGATTTCCTTCCTGAGGTGGGAAAGAAGACTGGGATGGCAGGTGACCAACCAGGAGGCCAGGACTCCAAAAATGTGTGAATGATGTCCTTTCGCCTCAAAACATACAACCAGGCTAGTCTAAACAGATTTTGAAAAGCTATTTCTACAACTGTATTATAGACCCTCTTGGCAACCTTGGGAGGACAAGGTATTTCATTTATTCATTCAATAAATTAATAAATAAATCATGTATTCATTCAATAAATGAGTATATGACTCTAACCTACCCTGTCTGTGCCTTCACATCAAAATTACCTGAGTTAGACAGCTAGCAACCTCCAATCCTGAGCAAGAGGCTCGAGAGTTAAATGAATTTTTCCAGCATAAAAAGCAAATTCACCAGCATATCAGAGACCCTAGGCTGGCCTCTGCTCATTCTGTCTATAGCATTTCAGAAATGATTCTAATATGGTAAAGGGTGGGAAGGCCTCTCCATTAAGTCACTGGTGACTTTAAAACCAAGTTTCATTTTCCAGCCATTTGTATCTTACCTTCTTCTTCCTGCTCTGCAAACCCCATCTCCCGATAGTTTGTACAGCTGTAGTTCCCTAGTATTTCACCCTGTTATTTGCTTCCAAATAGCTTTGCTAACCCATGCACACCAAAGGGGGCTAGATTCCACCCCCCAGGGTGGGGGGTCTGGTGGGGAAAGGAAGAGAGACGTTTCCAAAGGAGAAATACCACCAAAATGAAGGAAAGGTAAAATCCAAACTGAAATTCCACTTTAACCACCGGCTACTCATTATTTCCTGGTTGAAGGCAAGCTGTTGGAGGGTAGCAAGGACATCTGCTACTTCCTCGAACCTACACTAGCCCAACGCCCAAATTCTTAGCCCTGTGCTTTCCTGCCTGCCACAAAGTTGGAGCAAAAGTAAGTAAAGAAAGTTGTTCAAGTGACACATAAAGTGACTATGGTGACACAACAGCAGTCATTCTTGAGTACTGCAACTGCTTATTAAAAATATACATTTCCTAATTGCCTTGATTCTTGAAGATAATTGTATAACTATATAGCTTTTAAGATGTGACCATGTGATTGTGAAAACCTTGTGACTGATACTCCTTTTATCCAGTGTGCATGGACAGATAAGTAAGAAAATAAAGGCAAAAAAATACATAAATAATGGGGACGATGGGGGAGTGGGATGTTTTGGGTGTTCTTTTTTATTTTTATTTTTAATTTATTTTTTTTGGAGTGATGAAAATATTCAAAATCAATTGTGATCATGAATGCACAGCTATATGATGATACTGTGAACCACTGATTGTATAGTTTGGATAATTATATGGTATATGAATATATAATATATCTCAATAAAATTGCATTTTAAAAGAAAACATACATTTCCCCAGGCCTAGTGAACCCAAATCCTAGAAGAGGAGCTTGGGACTCTCTATTTTTTTCTAGCACTACAGATGATTTCCATCAGGCAAGTTTGGGAAATGCTGAATGAACCAACCTTTATAGCCAAAACAACCAGGCTCAAATACCAGTTTGGGAACTTTTTAGCTATGTGACTAGAGTCTCAATTTGCTCTTCTGCAAAACAGGAATAATAATAATAATGTCTCTGACTCCCAGGTTCGAGCCTGGCCCTGGCATATAGGGATCAACAATGCTTTACTGACCAAAAGGGGGAAAAGAAGTGTAATAAAATAAGGTATCAGTGGCTGAGAGAGCACAAATAGAGTCGAGGCTGCTCTAGAGGTCACTGTTACGCAAGCTTCAGTTAGACATTGCTACCTATTATAGTTTGTCAAACCCCAACCAAGCCCATTCCTGCTAATCCTAAAGAACACCTAGGGCAATATTTAAGATTCTACAAAGGTTCCATGCACTAGGGTAACTTTCCAGAAACCTATAACCTCCAGATGAGTCCCTGGACCAGATAAGTCCTGAAATGCAGAGGGACTAACCTCTCCAGAACATCAACTAATTCCATTCCCCTAGCCCATATTATCGACAACCCCTTCCAACATGAAAAATTAGAATGGGCATAGCCCAAATACCCCCCAAAGAGAGAGAAAGATCAAAGGTGATGGCAGAGTTATACAGAGAAGATCAGGTTTAATAAATGAGTATGAGTGCTGAATCATTACACTGATATATATTTTTTAAGTATCCAGTACCTTAGAGCAGCTAGAAGTAAAAGCTAAAATTGTGGAATTGTAACCCATACCAAACTCTGAAATTTGTTCTACAAGCAATTGTTGTGCTGTGCTTTGAAATTTATTGCTTTTTTATATATATGTTATTTTTTACAAAAAAAGTTGATTGTGATGATAAAAAAAATATTTATTTCTTCTAGCCTCCTATGCAGCTAGAAGGAAAAATCTGAGATGACGGTATGGTAGCCCATGACAAACTCTGGGATCTGTCCTGTAACTAATTGTTGGAGAGTGCTTTGAAAACTACTGCTTTTTTCTTTCTTTAGACTTTGTATATATGTTATATTATACAATAAAAAAAAGTTGAAAAAAAAAGAGTAGGAGAAAGAAATGGTGGAGTTATACAGAGAAGGTAGGGTTTAACAAACGAGTATGATTGCTGAATTATTATATTGATATTTCTTTTAGTTTCCAGTGTCTTAGAGCAGCTAGAAGGAAAAACCTAAAATTGTAGAATTGTAACCCATACCAAACTTTGAAATCTGTTCTATAACTAATTGTTGCAGTACTTTGAAAATTATTGCTTTTCTGTATATGTTATACTTCACAATAATATTATCTCTTCTGTAGCATTAGCAAAAGGATTTTAAAGAGAATAGCAAAGGTCCTGATGTATAGTAGGTGTTCCCTAAATGTTTGTTCCACTTTGTCCTGAAAGTGCTGGGAGCTATTGAAAGTTTCCAGGCAGGGTACTGACCTGTCCAGACTGTTGCACTGGTTTCAACCCCCTGTGCAACAAATGGTTGGCCAGTCTCTTTTGTAACACCTCCAGTGACAAAAGATCAAATTTACTATCTCTGGAAGCAATTCATTCTCTTTTCTGACACCTTTAATTATTAGCTCTTTCTTCCTTACATTGAGTCAAAATCTGTCTTGGGTGACAGAACAAATATAATTCCTTTTCCACAGGACAGAGTGATGCAATTAACTTAGATAAGGAAAGTGAGGAGGAGTAAGGTGGGGGAAGGGAGTCTACTTTGAACATGCTGCTTGTCTGAGGCACTAGGGTACAGCTTTAGCATCTCTCCAGCAAGTGGTTGATAGGCAGGTTTGGAGTTCATAAAGAGATGAGGGACATCATCTAAACAATGGCAGTATTTGAAGCTGTGAAAATAAACAGCACTGCCATTTAAGGGACAATGGTAATGAACTACACTGAGGAATGACCAGTGAGGTAGGAAGAGAGCCTTTAAAGAAGAAGCAAATCAGTCACTGAATTTGACAACTAAGAGGTCACTGCCAACTCCTGACAGAGCATCAGGCTTCTGCTCTTCTGGGCTATGGAAAGTGAGGTGATCTGAGGCTGTAGCAGCAGCAAATATAGGTGACATTTTCCAACCCATGTATTAGTTCCTGAAGAGGTTAAGACAGGTTTCTCCAAATAAGTCCCCCATGCTCACATTTTTGGGGGAACACTACCTCATATGGTCCCTCCTGGACATTAATAATGCACACTATCAGAAGGAAAAGTCCGCAGTAAAGAATCCTATTTTTCCTCTATTTAATTCCGTATTTGCCCAACTTACTGACCCACAGAACTGATTTTCCACTCAATATCTATTAAGATCCTGAGGCACTAGGGTTTCCAGGCATGTGATCTGGCAAATGTGGCAAGCAGAAAGAGAGACAAGACAATAGTTTAAGGGACTACTGACATTAAGAGAGGGTGTTTTTTTTTTCTTTTCTTTTTAAGAATTGGAGAAATTTAAATATGTCTCTGTGCTAAAGAAAAGGAACAGGCATTGAGCGAAAGGTCAAAAACAGGAGCAAAAGGTAACAGAACAAGCCAGGCTCCAGCAAAGGGGTCACCTTAGCAAAGGAACTCAGCACACTGCTTTAGCCATAAACACTGTTTCTCTCAATGATGGGAAGTAATCACAAATGTTAACTCTCCTAAACCACATTTATTTTTCTCAGAGGATGCTAGACAAGGTTAAGGGCCAATTATATAGAGGGATTCACCAGAAACAGAGTTGTGGTCTCCACACGTTCAGATAGGCTGAAGTGTCCCCTGCCCAGGGCCAGAGAGTGTGTTCCAGATAGGCAGCTCGATGCCCCCACTTCCCCTGCCCAGGAAGGGAGAACTAGAGCACAGGATAGGCGGAGAGAGGGAATCTAAAAATAAAGCTCTCTGAAGAAATTGTCTTGCCTAAAGAGCAGCTTCCCACGCACACTGGAGTGCCACATCTGTGGGGGCTGGAAGCACAGGAATGAAACAATCTTGACCAAGTCACAGAAGTATTACCCTTTTTCAAGGGAGACAGCACTCTTCTGATTGCCCCCATCAGTGACCCAGCATCTACACTGCAGATCCTAGACACAGAGCAGCAGTTTAGTGAAAGAAAACAGGATTTCTTTTCCAGAAGACTAGTGCAGCATCCCCACATTCTCTTCCCCTCATAGCAGAAGCTCAGCAAAAACGAAGAAAACTGCTCTCAACACACAAGGAACTGATTTCAGGGTTCATTTAAGAAAAGAACATGAAGGATTCTGGAGGCTTCAGGCTCAAAGATGAGCTTCTCTTGGCTCCCTGCATAGGGTCAGGGACTGCTAACAGAGGAAAAGGAAAATCCAGCATCTGGGAAAGAACTGCAATTAGCATTTACACTGGTTCATGTCATCTCATAACCCAAGGACAGGGCTGTTGTTGTGTTGCTAGGCAACTAGCAAACAGAACCTTTCCTCCCCCAGCAGGTATCAGAGAATAGGAGAAAAAGGTTGCCAAAGTTCAGCCTGAGTATGATACAATCCCACATCTAAGTATTAAACACACACACACGTGTAGCTACTTCTGGCTCAGAGAAGAAAATCCCACTGCCTCTTTCTCTAAGAATCCGAACCCTGGAGAGATAGGAGCAACATAATTGCACAAGACTGTTGGGAGTTTTGCCGTGAGGCCAGGGCAGGAAGAAGAAAACAACCCCTAATTCTACAAGGAGTCCTCAGTGTTCACCTCGCAGCCCAACTCCCCAGGAGGTTTGTACTTTGACCTAAGTATTTTAGTATACCTCAAGGGTCAGAGTACAATGCTGGACGATATCTCAGAATATGTTTTTTGCAGCAACAGGAAATACACTCTGTGTCATAGATCTGTACCCTCCACCCACCCCCACTGGATGGTACCTACACAAACACCATCCAGTCCCATGAGTCACAGATATAGCAAATCAGTGCAGGGTGTGGGGAGGTGGGGTGAGAGATGGAAGCACAACAAAAAACCAGAATGCAGCAGCCTGTCAGTTCTTTGCTTGCTTACAAGTTTTTTCACCCTGTACCAGAACATAGTGCTAGTTGATATGCTCAGATAGATACAAATCCCGATGACTCTTATGCATATGTGGAAGGAGGGAGAGGGGTGCCAAGTTTCCCCCTCAAATTCCAGATTGCAAGCAAAGTACTTTGAATTTGAGTGCTATGTGAATGCTGACTAACAACAACCACCCAACAGTATTTTACAATTAGAGCGAACTGAAATCTTCCCGTACTGACTCATTCATGAGCAAAAAGGAAGAAGCTGGCTCACAAAATAGAGGAGATACTGACCATAAAATACACAACCTGAGTACACGGAAGTGTTATTTTGGTACTGGAAATATATACTCCCTACCCCACTAGATAAACAAGAAGGGCTGGGTTGGCACAGAGCGTCCCTCAACCAGCACGAGGCCTGGTGCTCAGAAATGTGACTTACCTGACATACAAGGATCTCTTCTCACTTGTTCGGAGGGACCCAGACCCAGAGCTCATACTGCTGTTCATCATTTGTTCTCTCAAGTCATGTATCTTCGATTCAAAGCGACTGTACTCTGTCAGGGAGACAAAGGAGAGGGAGGAAAGGAATGAATTAGTCCAAACCTGCATGCCAGTAGCCAAAAACCCAGGAAGGACACTTGGTGTCAGAGCACCCAGAGCCAGCCAGCCATTGCTTGGATAGGCAGAGTCCCTCCTCCAAGAACAGAATAAGACTTCCTCCAGTCTAATAGAAGGAAAGAAACCACCTGAAAAAGGAGTAACATTTGGACATGACAAATGGTAAAAACTTTTCATCTACCTTGAAATCTCACTAATCCTTAGAAAAATAACAACTGGAAAGAGGTTCCAGGTCAGCCTTTACAAATCTTTACAGCAGGCACTAAGGCCCAAGGACAGCAGATGGGAAAGGAGACTTTCCCAAAAAGCAGATTTCAAAGAACAGATGGCCCTGAAGCGCAGGGTGGAGGGACTGGAAAAAACCTGAGGCCATTATATTATTCCTAGGCTAGGAAAAAAAATTCTGGAGAACTTTTGTTTTTGAGAAGGGAGATTGGAACCTTGTACAAAGGTAAAGAATAAACAAACAAACAAAAATCACTCAAGCATATAAGGAGGTCATAAAGCCCTCCTGAGTTATCTCTCATTTAGCAAACAGCTACTATGGCTACAGTAACAATTAAACAGCATAATACAAATTCTCCCAAACCCAGAAGTATGCTGACGCCTCTCCAAAATCATCCAACCAGCGTGGTCAGAACTCTAGGCCCTCCTTTGTATTCCACTGAGACCACGATGACAGCCTGAAATCCCCCAATCGTCCTAGAATATAACTGTGGGTTTACACCAATTTAAGAAAACCTGATGTCGGGAAATTAATTACAGATGTGCAGTTATTATAAAAGGCTTTTTATAGGGGTACTTTGATGTGATATGCTCCTAGTAGATTTAAAATACAATATTCACATTTAACAAACACACAATTACACACTATTTTTCAGGTACTGCCAATAAATGGGGGTCAATCTATGCCAGAGGGTGTGAAAATGGTAGAAAAATCACTTTAAAAAGCTAATTTTAAAGGAAGTCAACATTCAGATGAGGGCTTGACAATAGGACCAGTGCTTTAAAAAACAAACATATTTCCAGGGAAAAATTCCACAAAAGTGCTTTCAGGCACCATAGAGGGCTGGCAAGAAGCAGCCCATCCTAGTCTGATGACTCTACAGGCAGAAAATAGAACACCTGTTCCAATACCTGACACTCCCCTTTCCCTCAACAAAGCAACCTGACCTTCAGCTGGGTATAAAGGTAAACGCTAAAAGCCCAAACGGGAGAGAATGGAGTTTTACCTCACGCAAATATCCTCTTCTCAACAGTTTCCTTTTGTTCATTGTGTTATCAAAGGGCCAAATGGTTAAATTCATGTGCTCTTTCATTCATCACACACTGGTGTTATGGTTATTTATCCTCATTACCTACTACCCAAACCAAAATCCAGGAGAAAGCTATTAAATCACTGACTCATCCATTATATTTTAGAGACAAAAAGAGACAACAGCTGGATGATGTCCCTGTTCTGATGGTTAAAAGGCAATATATATGAGGCATCCAAATCTAAAGGTGGTGACCAATTTGTCACAGAAGAATTGTCCACCTCTCAAGATGGCCTGGACACTGACCCAACCCTAGGGCTTGGACCTCCATCCAGACTGGGGAATTTGTCTTGTTCACTTCTCTCTAGTCTTTGCCCCAGCTGACCAACTAAGTGGAGAACCGAGGAGAAGAGAACCATGTGATGTCAAAGAGATTTCTGAATAGGCTGCCCTCTCTTAGGGAAGATAATAGGCTGAAATATGCATTGCACCCAGAAAAAAAATTCAATCTATTCCTAAGCCTTTTTCCCCTCTTGCAACTTGTTTATATATTCCCTTTTTTGGCATCGACTTGCCCACTGAACTCCAACTCAGCAGCAGGTCATGGCAGTTGCTTAGTAACTCCATTTCTTAAAAAAAAAATCCTTTAAAAAAGCAACCACCAAACCATGATTTCCTCAAAGCTCCTAATCCAAGGTTGATAATTCTGGGCCAGAGGGCCCACTTAAAACAGACTGCACAAAGAACAAAGCTATTGCTTTAAGGAATCCGCTTTTTGTTGTACATATGCTACTAAACTTCCAAGTCCATTAAATTTTGCGGTTTTTTAAAAAAATAATTTGTTTTTATTTTTTGTTCCACTCAAATGATCCCTCTAAGTTCCAGTGGCTCATCAGTCTCCAGCTTCTATTTGCAGTGCCACCTAATGTCCAGTAAGCACAGAGTAGCTTCTGAATAAATTATTGTTGAGGAAATGAAGAGCAAATTAGAAAACTGCCTAAGTCGATGATTCTGTTCTCAAACTAATAAGCCTAATGGTTTACTTAAGTGATGTTGCCAGCTTCACTGAGGCATTGGAAAGGTAGTTAAGAAGTACCCCCATTTACTTTTGTTCCCAAGGTTAATTCCTGAGAGCGACTGGGGTTTAGGCTTATTTAACCACTCTCTTGAGATGTTATTAACCCATAGCTGGGTTATTAAAATTCTGGTTAACAGATGTTGTGTGTAACAAAGACAAAAATCATTGAACAGACGAAAAACTGTTTAACAAAACTTAAGATAGATAAGTACCTCATCTTACTGTTAGAGGTACCATTTTATCAGGACAGAAGCTTCACTTTAAAAAGCATCCGTATTCTCAGACTTCCTGACTTGCCAAGGTCCTTCCTTCCCCTCCACTAGTAACTCCTTAGCCATTGCTACAGGGAGGGCCCTAGGGGGAAGTCTCTGACTAGACCGCCCACCTGATCAGCCCTCGAACCCAGAGGCTCACTTAAAATAGACTTTAAAAAAAACAAAAACTGCATTTACTACTAAAATAACAAGTCTATTAAATTGTGCTCCAGTCATCTTTTCCCATTCAGATGAACCCAACCATTTCTGACCCAGAGAGATAGCCACAGTGAGTCACCCTTTGCTCCTTCATTCCCTTTTGCCAACTGCTAATCAGAGAGAGAACAGACAGTCAGACAAAGGGGTGGGGTGTACAATCAGATGTCAATACCGGGTCACTGACCACCTGGGGTGCCTCTAAAAGATCAGGATTCCCCATTACTACCCCAGACACACTGAATGAGAACCTACTTCTGGGCGGGGTCCTGGAATCTGCATTTTAGCAAGCATCCGAGATGATTATGATGCCCAATGAAATTTGAAATTGCTGATCTCAACTTGCAGATTTTTTTTTTTTTTAGTTTTGTTTTCAGTTTAGAGAAAAGATAAATTAAGGATCCCATAATTAATGTGTCTCAAAAGGAAAGCAGGGACAGACAGTTGCAAAGCTCTCAAAGATAAAAATTTGGCAATACAGTTGCAAATCCCACAGGAAAGAGAAGTGCTAAAGAAGCCACCATCCAGTGCAAAGAAAACTGAGTACTTTTTTTTTTCAAATTATAAAAGTAACACACACTTTTTAAAAATTTAACTTTTTGCTTTAGACATTTCTGCGTCAAGATTCCCCATCCTACTACTCTGAAGTAATCACTGATAATATGTTTAGTATGTATCCTTCCAGACTCACTTCCATGTGTAAATTGTTTATATGCGCACACTCACACATAGATTCACATGCATATATTTTTCTAAAAATAGAATTATATTATACTGTTTAATAACTTACCTTCTTTTTCACCCTTTCATGTCAGTACACAGAGATCGATTTCATTCCTTTTAATAGCCGTATTCCATGTCACAGGCAGACCAACATTTATTCAGTCATTTCCCTATTGACACACACTGAAAGTTTACCATTTTTTAACATCACGACGTTATAACTAATGCTGCATGGTTTATTTCTATGAGCATTTCTACAGCATAGATTTCTAGAAATGAAAACTGCTGGGTCAAATTACAGGACCTTTAAATTCTTGATTGACACTACCAAATTGAACCCCAACATTCTGAAACCTTTATGATCAGAAGTGGGAGAAAACTGCTATGTATTACAAGTTTCCAGTAGTTTTTTGGTTTTTGAAGTGGAGCTCGAGTTTACTTTTGAGGATCGGTAAATCTTTTATTTGGGGAAAAACACTTTAATGAGCCTTTTGATTATGCAAAAATAAAGCCAATTTTAGAGCAGACACATTAAGTCCAGAGTGGTGATAACTATTTCTGGATTTTGAGAGGCTGTTTATATATATATATATCCTGATATTTAGAGATAAGAATGAAACTGAACAGGTTGGTGCTAAAGTAATTCAGAACACAGGGGAAAGGAAAACAGTGTCTGTATTTTAGAACCATACATACTCTTTGAGACCAACTGAAGAAAGATTTATTTGGTCTGGAACTGAAATTTTCTGTAGTGCATAATCTAATTCAACCTATCTGTACAACTGAAACACCGGGAGCACAGTATAAGAAAAAGGTCCTTTAATCCTGTATAGATAATTATAATGCCTGGATACATCCTAGAGTATATTAAGCAGATAATCAAAAAGTATTGGCAAAGTCCCCTGAGGGATGGGAGAAAGAATATGGAACTACTAAACCTTACCATAGGGAATCCCCTGATACCATGTCAAACTTTAGGGACACCCAAATCAACAGGCCATGCCTTCAATCATGAGGCTTACTCTTGTGAAGCTTATGTAGGTAGCAGAGAAGCTCTGACTACCTATAGGCATGCCTAAGAGTTACTTCTGGAGGACCTCTTGTGGCTCAGATGTGGCCTCTGTCTCTCTATGCCCAACTCTGCAAGTGAAATCACTGCCCTCCTCCTTACGTGGGACATGACAACCAGGGGTAAAAGTCTCCCTGGCGACATGGGATAGGACTCCCAGGGATGAATCCAGATACTGGCAACATGGGATCAACAATTCCATCCTGACCAAAAGGGGGAAAAGAAGTGTAATTAATAAAGTATCAGTGGCAGAGAGAGAGTTCCAATAGAGTCGAGAGGTTACTCTGGAGGTTATTCATACGCAAGCTTCAGTTAAACTTTGCTACCTGTCATAACCTGCCAACCTCCAACCAGGACCATTCCAGCCAATACTAAAGAACACCTAGGGCAAAATATAAGACTCCACAAGGGTTGCAGACACTAGAGTAACTTTCCAGAAATCTACAACCTTCAGATGGGTCCCTGGTCCAGATAAGACCTGAAACCTAGCCCAGCCTCTTCAGAACATCAGATAGTTCCATCTCCCTACCCCGTATTAGTGACAGACACTTTCAATATCAAAAATTTAGAATTGCCATAGCCCAAACACCCCTAAAGAGAGATACAGAAAGATCAAAGGTGATGGTAGAGTTATACCGATAAGAGAGTTTCACAAGTGAATATGAATGCTGTATCATTAAACTGATATCTCATTTAGTCTCCAATATTTTAGAGCAGCTAGAAGTAAAAACCTAAAATTGTGAAATTGTAATCCATGTTGATCTCTGAAAGATGTTCTACAACTAATTGTGGTACTGTGCTTTGAAATGTATAGCTTTTTTATATGTATGTTATTTTTCAGAAATAAAGAAGGAAAAAAGTCCATTGTGATGATAAAAAAAATATTTAAGCTCTCTAGCCTCCTATATTCTGGAGCAGCCAGAAGGAAAAATCTGAGAGGATCGCATGGTAGCCTATGGCAAACCCTGGGATCTGTCCTGTAACTACTTGTTGAAGAGTGCTTTGAAAACTATTGCTTTTTTATTTGTTTGCTTTGTATATATGTTATACTATACAATAAAAAAAGTTAAAAAAAAAAATAAAGCCAAGATTTTATTACGGAATGGACAAAGAGAAGCTAAAATGTCCCTCTGCATAATAATAGAAAAAAGATGTGGTTCTTTGGGGCTTAGTCCTCAGCCCAGAGATTCTTCTTCTCTACCCTCTTCCTTTAGGCTGTTTGTTCATTCTTTCTGCTAATACCTGTATGACACTCTAGCTAACTCTAGAAGCATCTACCTATAGACCTGACCACTTTACCTGACCCTGTACTTGAAGCCAAGCCTTTCTTCCCTGGTGCCAAATCTCCCTGTTATTGTAAACGACACACCCCCTTTCCCCAGCTCATAACCAATGTTTCATCAGGTTTCGCTGACAATTCTTCCTAAATCCCTCCTCAAGTCACTTCTTTCTTCCTAACTTTCCCTGTCATTGCCTTTCTGTTGATTTTGCCTCTTAATTCTCTCTTATCAATTTATTTCTCTCCACACTACCACTTATCTTATTTAAGTGCACATTGTGTGCTATGTAGTCCTAACTAGTATTCTCTCCATAGCCTCTCCAAATTCTAATCCAGTTTGGATTCTTACTTGAAAAGTCTTCTAAAACTTCAAGATAAACATTTGGCCAATAAATTCATGAAAAGATGCTCAATGTCCTTAGCCATCAGGGAACTGCAAACCAAAACCATGAGATACCATTCATACCTTTTGGCTACCAGAATGGATACTTTTTTAAAAATGAAAACAAAAAGCGTTGGAGAAGATGTGGATAAATAGGAACACCTGTACATTGTTGGTGGGAATCTAAAATGGTGCAGTCGTGTAAAAGTTTGGCAATTCCTCGGAAAGTTAACTATAGAATTATCATATGACCAGGCAACCCCACTTATAGGTAATACCTGAAAGAACTGAAAATAGGGACTTGAACAAATATTTGCAGGCCAATGTTCATAGCAGCATCATTCAAAATTCTAAAAGATGGAAGCAACTCAAGTGTCCATCAACACATGAAAGGATAAATGAAATATGAAATATGGGGGCTATACATACAATGGAGTATTATTCAGCATTAAAAAGGAATGAAGTGGGCCATGGTGGCTCAGCAGGCAGAGTTTTCGCCTGCCATGCCAGAGACCCGGGTTCATTTCCTAGTGCCTGCCCATGCAAAAAATAATAATAATAATAAATAAATAAATAAAAAGGAAAAAATAAGTAAACAAAAGTTTTAAATATTTAAAAAAAGGAATGAAGTAATGTTCTGAGAAATGATCATATAGTGATGAATATACAACTATGTGATAATACTGTTGAGCCATTGATTGCACACCAAGTATGGAATGTTCATACGTTAAGAATGTTCGTGTTGTATGTTGATCGTTTTTATTAATAAAAATTAAAACAAACAAACAAAAAACAGAACAAAACAAAAAAGGAATGGAGTTCTGATTCATGTGAAAACATGGGTAGATGAACCTTGAAGATGTCATGATGCATGAAATAAACCAGACACAAAAGGACAAATGCTGTATGATCTCACTCATATGAAATTGGCAGAATATACAAATCCATAAAATCAGAAACTAGAATACAGGTTACCAGGGGCCAGGTGGGGGGAGGAAAATAAGGAGTTAATGTTTAATTGGCACAGAGTTTTTGTTTGGGGGATGAAGTTTGGCAATGGATAATGGTGACGGAGGCATGACTTTCTAAATGTAATTAACACCACTGAATTGTATATTTGAAAAGAGATTAAAAGGGAAATTTTAAGCTGTAAAGGTTACCACACACACACACACAAAACAAAACGGTACAACACAAAATGAACCCTAAGATAAACAGTGGGCTAAAGGTAATAGAATAATTATAATAATATTGTTTAATTGATTATAACAGACATACCACACTAATGCAAAATGTTAATAATTGGAAAACTGTGTGTAAGGGGGTATATATGGAAACTCTACTTTCTGCATGATTTCCTGTAAACTTACAACGGCTCTAAAAAAAAACTAAAAAACTTGTAATTACTCCTAATTATCTATAATAACAATAATTAAACTAAAGTATTTTTATTTAATATCTCAACTAGACTTTCAAAGACTACTACAGCCATCCCCCTATCATTCCCAATCTACACAGAATCTAGAATCTTCTCCAATGCCAGACCTGAACATCTTTTAGGTCCTTTACCACCTTTCTTGCCTCATTCCATAAGTTTCATTTTATTTACTCAAATATGTATTGAGTGTCCATTGTGTGCCAGACACTGTGTGTGCTGCTGGGAATTAAACAGCAATCAAAATAGTCCCTAAAAATTACAATCATGAAACAAATAACTATTTTAAACTATTTTAATTATAATTGTGATCACTGGTATGAAAAAAAAAGTCAAGTATGCTGTATTAGTTAGGGTTCTCTAGAGAAACAGAATCAACAGGGAACACTTGCAAATATAAAATTTATGAAAGTGTCTCACGTGACTGTAGGAACGCAGAGTCCAAAATCCACAGGGCAGGCTACGAAGCCGATGACTCCGATGGATGGCCTGGATGAACTCCACAGGAGAGGCTCACCAGCCAAAGCAGGAATGGAACCTGTCTCCTCTGAGTCCTCTTTAAAAGGCTTCCCATGATTGCACTTAGCATCACTAATTGCAGAAGACACTCCCCTTTGGCTGATTACAAATGGAATCAGCTGTGGATGTAGCTGACATGATCATGACCTAATCCTATGAAATGTCCTCATTGCAACAGACAGGCCAGTGCTTGCCCAATCAGATGAACAGGTACCACAACTTGGCCAAGTTGACACCTGTCCCTAACCATGACAGTCCACCCCTTGTCAACTTGGCACCTATATATATATATATGTAGTGACTGTCTGACTACATATATATGTAGTCATATATATATATATCACCTTAGACCATACTTAATTTCCAAATGAAAACAAATAAGCACACATTTTTTCTTTTACCTGACAATACTCAACTGTCCTGCATATAACTGGAAACACATTAAATCTCTCCAGAATAGCGTGCAAATCCTTGGGCAACATTCATTCTTAAACTTGATATCTTACAACTTAAATTGTATAACACGAACAAAACAGCATTACAGTCCTCGTTTCTGTAACTGATCACGTGGTCGAAGTTCATATTTATCACTACCTTCTTCCACTACCCATTCCATGTTCCCTTTCCCCTCAGCAAGCACTTCAACTGGCCGTGGTTCTTTGCCTGGTGGGGTGACCCAAACCTTCATTCCTGAAGTCTCAGAGCCACTAGTGGTCCTGCCTGGATTGTGTTGTTGCAGTTTTCCATTGATTTTAATCACAGGGCATGGTAGTACTAATAGACGCCCCAGGGGATCTCCTATATTCCAAGAAAACTCTTCTTTACCTCCATTATGTAGTTGCAGTCCTACTTCCTTCTGATAGTCAGGGTCAATTACCCCAGACAATAATGTAATCCCCTTCTTGGTGTGTTGATTCAGAGGCATAAGTAGCCCAAAGTGGCCAGGTGGCAATCTTAACTTCCAGTTCAGTGGTATCACTGTTGTTTCTCCTGGAGAAAGCACACCCCGTTTTGGAACTAAAACCTGTAGACTAGCAGAACTCAGGGTAGCAGGGACAGGAAGCAAAAATTTTCCTAGTGGATCACTAGGAGTAATAGTGAGTGGCACCACACCCATTTCTACCCCTTGGTTCCTGGACCCATGGATCCTGGCTATGGGAGAAACAGCACCATACAGTGGACGCTGATTCAGAGCATACACAGCTTCCTGGAGAACATTACCCCAGCCTTTCAAGTTTTTGCCACCTAGTTGGCACCGTAATTGAGTTTTCAAAAGGCCATTCCACCGTTCTATCAATCCAGCAGCTTCTGGATGATGGGGAACATGGTAAGACCAGAGAATTCCATGAGCATGTGCCCATTCCCGCACTTCATTTGCTGTGAAGTGTGTTCCTTGATCCGAAGCAATGCTATGTGGAATACCATGACGAGGGATAAGGCATTCTGTAAGCCCACGGATAGTAGTTTTGGCAGAAGCATTGCGTGCAGGGAAAGCAAACCCATATCCAGAGTATGTGTCTATTCCAGTTAGAACAAATCGCTGCCCCTTCCATGAAGGGAGTGGTCCAATGTAATCAACCTGCCACCATGTAGCTGGCTGGTCACCTTGGGGAATGGTGCCATATCGGGGGCTGAGTATGGGTCTCTGCTGCTGGCAGATTGGGCACTCAGCAGTGGCTGTAGCCAGGTCAGCCTTGGTGAGTGGAATTCCGTGTTGCTGAGCCCATGCATAACCTCCATCCCTACCACCATGACCACTTTGTTCATGAGCCCATTGGGCAATAACAGGAGTTGCTGGGGAAAGAGGCTGACTGGTATCCATAGAACGGGTCATCTTATCCACTTGATTATTAAAATCTTCCTCTGCTGAAGTCACCCTCTGGTGTGCATTCACATGGGACACAAATATCTTCATGTTTTTAGCCCACTCAGAAAGGTCTATCCACATACTTCTTCCCCAGACCTCTTTGTCACCAATTTTCCAATTATGGTCTTTCCAAGTCCCTGACCATCCAACCAAACCATTAGCAACAGCCCATGAGTCAGTATACAAACGCACATCTGGCCAGTTTTCCTTCCAAGCAAAATGAACAACCAGGTGCACTGCTCGAAGTTCTGCCCACTGGGAGGATTTCCCCTCACCACTGTCCTTCAAGGACACCCCAGAAAAGGGTTGTAATGCTGCAGCTGTCCACTTTCGGGTGGTACCTGCATATCGTGCTGAACCGTCTGTAAACCAGGCCCGAGTTTTCTCTTCCTCAGTCAGTTCACTGTAAGGAACTCCGCAAGAGGCCATAGCTCTGGTCTGGGAAAGAGAAGGTAATGTGGCAGCAGGAGTGGAAACCATGGGCATTTGTGCCACTTCTTCACGTAACTTACTTGTGCCTTCAGGACCTGCTCTGGCTCTATCTCGTATATACCATTTCCACTTTACAATAGAGTGCTGCTGTGCGCACCCAACTTTATGGCTTGGTGGGTCAGACAACACCCAATTCATGATAGGTAACTCAGGTCTCATGGTAACTTGGTGGCCCATGGTTAAGCGTTCAGTCTCTTAAGGCCCAGTAGCAGGCCAAAAGCTGTTTCTCAAAAGGAGAGTAGTTATCTGCAGCAGATGGTAAGGCTTTGCTCCAAAATCCTAAGGGTCTGCGTTGTGATTATCCTATAGGGGCCTGCCAAAGGCTCCAGACAGCATCTCTATTTGCCACTGACACTTCCAGCACCATTGGATCTGCTGGATCGTATGGCCCAAGTGGCAGAGCAGCTTGCACAGCAGCCTGAACCTGTCGCAGAGCCTCCTCTTGTTCAGGTCCCTACTCAAAATTAGCAGTTTTTCTGGTCACTTGATAAATGGGCCAGAGTAGCACACCCAAATGAGGAATATGTTGTCGCCAAAATCCAAAAAGACCAACTAGGCGTTGTGCCTCTTTTTTGGTTGTGGGAGGGGCCAGATACAGCAATTTATCCTTCACCTTAGAAGGAATATCTCGACATGCCCCACACCACTGGACACCTAGAAATTTTACTGAGGTGGAAGGCCCCTGTATTTTTGTTGGATTTATCTCCCATCCTCTGACACGCAAATGCCTTACCAGTAAATCTAGAGTAGTTGCTACTTCTTGCTCACTAGGTCCAATCAACATGATATCATCAATATAATGGACCAGTGTGATGTCTTGTGGGAAGGAGAAACAATCAAGGTCTCTGCGAACAAGACTATGACATAGGGCTGGAGAGTTGATATACCCCTGAGGTAGGACAGTGAAAGTATATTGCTGACCTTGCCAGCTGAAAGCAAACTGTTTCTGGTGGTCCTTACTAATAGCTATTGAGAAAAAAGCATTTTCCAGATCAATAGCTGCATACCAGGTACCAGGGGATGTATTGATTTGCTCAAGCAATGATACTACATCTGGAACAGCAGCTGCAATTGGAGTTACCACCTGGTTGAGTTTACGATAATCCACTGTCATTCTCCAAGACCCATCTGTTTTCTGCACAGGCCAAATAGGAGAGTTGAATGGGGATGTGGTGGGAATCACCACCCCTGCATCTTTCAAGTCCTTAAGAGTGGCAGTAATCTCTGCAATCCCTCCAGGAATACGGTATTGCTTTTGATTTACTATTTTGCTTGGTAGGGGCAGTTCTAGTGGCTTCCACTTGGCTTTTCCCACCATAATAGCCCTCACTGCACGAGTTAGAGAACCAACGTGGGGATTCTGCCAGTTGCTCAGTATGTCTATGCCAATTATACATTCTGGAACTGGGGAAATTACTACAGGATGGGTCCAGGGGCCCACTGGACCCACTGTGAGACGGACCTGAGCTAAAACTCCATTGACCACCTGGCCTCCATAAGTCCCCACTCTGACTGGTGGTCCAGAGTGACGTTTTGGGTCCCCTGGAATTAATGTCACTTCTGAACCAGTGTCTAATAATCCCCGAAATATCTGATCATTTCCTTTTCCCCAATGCACAGTTACCCTGGTAAAAGGCCGTCGGTCTCCCTGGGGAAGACTTAGAGGAAGGTTAACAGTATAAATTTGTGGCAGTGTTACAGGTTTCTCCCCCATAGGGACCTGGTCTCCCCTTCATTCAAGGGGCTCAGGGTCTGTAAACTGTTTCAAGTCTGGAAATTGATTAAAGGGCCGTGACTCTGTGTTTTTGTAATTCAGGTTAGACTTCTGTTCCCTTGACCTAGAACTCTTTTGTTTATACAGCTCCAACAAGAATTTAGTAGACTGCCCTTCTATTGTATTTCTAGGCACCCCATGATTTACTAGCCAATGCCACAAATCTCTGCGTGTCATATAATTTTGATGCCTCCTTTGAGTTTGTTGTCTATTATAATAGCTGAGTCTACCCTGTCTTTGGTGATTAAGTGCTGCCACCAGGCTTCTGCCAACTCGGGATCCTGTCATCCCCATTGTGTTTAAGGATTCCAGCTCAGTGACAGCAGTTCCTACAGTAATATCTGACCTACAGAGAAGTGCAACCACAGAGCTCTTGAGGGATGATGGTGCTAGTCTCACAAACTTATTTCTCACTGTTCTGGTAAAAGGTGCATCCTCTGCATTCCTGGGGTGTAAGAGCAGGCTTTGCATGATAAATCCACTCTAACATCCCAATCTCTCTAAGCCTCTGGATCCCCTCATCTACATTATACCAGGGCAGTTCTGGCATTTCAACCTCAGGTAATGTTGGCCACCTTTTGATCCATGTTTCAACCAACCATCCAAACAAGCTGTTAACATCTTTTCTAACTGCTCTAGCTATAACATTGAATGCAGAATCTCTGCTTAGTGGGCCCATATCAATAAATTCAGCCTGATCCAGCCTTATATTCCTCCCACCATTATCCCACACCCTTAAAATCCATTGCCACACATATTCCCCTGATTTCTGTCTATATAAATTGGAAAACTCACACAGTTCTTTTGGAGTATAACGTACCTCTTCATGTGTGATACTTTGTACCTCACCTTTAGGGGCCTGTTGGGACTTTAGTCTAGTTATAGGTCCAGAAGAAATGAGGGGTGGTGGGGGTGGGTCATGAAAAGAATTAGAAATATCTTCCAAGCCATTTGCTTCAGGGCTTTCATTTGCAGTTTCATCTGGTGAAACAGGATTAATAACTCTAGGGCTAATCTCTTCAGGAGGAGGTTGGGTGGCCAATTCCTCAAGGCAAGCTGGAGGTGGGGCGGCTATGTCCTCAGGGCAGACTATTACAGGGTTATCTAAAGAAGGCTCAGCATGATCTAGGGTTTCAACCTCACCCCCAACATCATTATCAATCCATATGTCACCATCCCATTTTTCAGGGTCCCACTCCTTTCCAATCAATGCCCTCACTTTAATGGCAGACACCATGCAAGACTGAGATTTCAGTTTACGTTGTAAAGTTGCTACTCTAACAATAAGATTCTGAGTCTGATTTTCAGAGATCTCAAGTCTACGGCTACAGGAAATAAAATTTTCCTTCAGGATACTCATAGAAACCTCTACATCTTTCAGACAGCACTTAAGCTTCTTGTTTGAAGCCTTAAACCCATCCCTTTCACCCTTTAATGTAGACAGTGTATCTAACAACAACCAACCAACATCTCTATAACTCTTATTTCTACAAAACTCTGTAAAGGTGTCAAAAACATTATCCCCCAGAGTCTGGCTTCGTACAAGCAAAGCATTAGGAGAATCGAATGATGATATTTTGACTATCTCCTTTGCCAACTCACTCCATGGATTGGGAGTGTGATTCTGATTACGGGAATCAGAGTCCTTAGTGTCTCTGAGCCCAGTCAGAGTAGAAAACCATTCATAAAAACCCATTTTTAAGATTCTGTTCCTTAAGAACCACTCCTGGTACCAAGATGTATTAGTTAGGGTTCTCTAGAGAAACAGAATCAACAGGGAACACTTGCAAATATAAAATTTATGAAAGTGTCTCACGTGACTGTAGGAACGCAGAGTCCAAAATCCACAGGGCAGGCTACGAAGCCGATGACTCCGATGGATGGCCTGGATGAACTCCACAGGAGAGGCTCACCAGCCAAAGCAGGAATGGAACCTGTCTCCTCTGAGTCCCCCTTAAAAGGCTTCCCATGATTGCACTTAGCATCACTAATTGTAGAAGACACTCCCCTTTGGCTGATTACAAATGGAATCAGCTGTGGATGTAGCTGATGTGATCATGACCTAATCCTATGAAATGTCCTCATTGCAACAGACAGGCCAGCGCTTGCTCAATCAGATGAACAGGTACCACAACTTGGCCAAGTTGACACCTGTCCCTAACCATGACATATGCTAAGAGAAGGAATAAAAGGATGACCTAACCTACTGAGAAGGGGGGCAGGGGGGTAGGGGTGGGGGCTTGTCCACAAAGGTTTCTCTGAGGAAATGACATTTAATCTTAGCCCTTAAGGATGAAGAGCTAGCCAGAGCAACAGTGGGGGTGTGTGTGAAGAAAAAATTCCAGACAGAAGAACAGTAATATGTGAGGGTACAAAGCATGTGGAGCACAGGAAAGTAGGGGGTAGTAGCAGGGGATCAGACTAGGAAGGCAGAAAGGGGTCCGATCATACAAGGCCTTAAGGCCTATATAAAGATTTTTGCCTTTTTTCTAAGAATAATGGGAAGAAGCCACTGACAGGTTTTTTTTTCATTTTTAAAGAATTTTATTCATGTATCATACAATCCAATCTAAGTAAATAGACATACCTTAGCCACCACAATCTATTTGAAGACATTTCCTTTACTTACAGAGTCCATACCCTTCTCCCATGCCCCCCCCCCCGCCTGCCTACATTTAGTTTTGGCATACTGCCTTTGTTACATTCAGTGGAATCATATTACAGCGTTCCTGTTGATTACAGAACCTAGCTTGCATTGATTGTACTTTTTCTGGTGTACCATCATTTCAACCCCTTGCAATGTTGACATTCATTTGCTCTTCCTCATGCAAAAACGTTTTTATATTTGTGCATTTAATCATCATCACTGACCACTCTAGGCATTCCTAAGTTATACCGTCTCTTTCCTTCCGATTTCATGCGTGCCCTCAGCCCTTCTCCCTCAATCATAGTCACATTCAGCTTCATTCAGTGTGCTTATATTATTGTGCTACAATTAGGTAGTATTGTGCTCTCCATTTCTGAATTTTTACAATCAGTCCTGTTGCACAATCTGTATCTTTTCAGCTCCAGTTACCCAATATCTACCCTATTTCTATTCCTAATGGCCTCTGTTCTTAAATGAAATTCTCCAAGTTCATTCATTAATGTTAGTTCATATCAGTGAGACTATACAGTATTTGTCCTTTTGTTTCCAGCTAATCTCACTCAGCATGTCCTCAAGGTTCATCCACGTTGTTATATACTTCATGACTTTATTCTGTCTTTCAACTGCATGATACTTCATTGTATGAACTACCACAGCTTGTTTAGCCACTGTCTGTTGATGGACATTCAGGCTGTTTCCATCTCTTGGGAATCGTAAATAATGCTATTATAAACACTGGTGTGCAAATGTTCATTTGTGTCCTTGCCCTCATGTCCTCTGAGTAGATACCTAGCAGTGGTATTACCAGGTCGTATGGCAATTTTATACTTAGCTTCTGAAGGAACCGCCAAACTGCCTTCCACAGTGGTTGTACCATTTGACATTTCCACCAACAGTGGATAAGTGTGACTCTTTCTCCACATCCTCTCCAGCACTTGTCATTTTCTGTTTTATTGATAATGGCTATTCTGGTGGGTGTAAGAACATATCTCATTGTGGTTTTGATTTGCATTTCCCTAACAGCCCACTGATAGGTTTTAAGTAAAGGAACAACATGATCAGGTGTGTGTGTGTGTGTGTATGTGTGTGGTGTTTTATCTCTTTGGCTATTGTGGGGAGATTATATGGTGTCTCATCTAGATTTAAGTTTCTTGACAACAGAGGAACATGCTTTCTATTTCTTTTGTGTATCCCCTGCAGCCGCTAGTATAAGCAGCCCCTACTTTGATGACATCCAAACCAGCTAGTCCTCTAGCATCTTCTCAAACATGTCTAACACTGTAATGATCTCTAATTCTTAATTATTACACAACACAACTCAAGAGAAAGTTCTTGGGTTAAAGGCCATCCTCTTCTGCTAGCTGATCCTAATTTTGGTGTCTAAATAGCATAAACAAGTTGGGTTCTATTCTTCCTAATAGTATGAAGGAACAGTTTAAAGAAGGTTGTAGAAAGCTGATGCAGGTTCCAAGACTGTTGAATAAAATGAATTGAACAGAATGAGTACAAGGTATAGTGTAAAAGAGGGAAGAGGATGTGACGTCAGGTTGGGGCCAGATGTAAAGATGTGATGTCAGGTTGGGGCCAGACTCCCTAGGCTATGGGAAGTCTAAATAGAAGAGTGATACAATTAGAACAAAGTTTGGAGGAAGATTATTCTGGGAGTGTTTAGCAGAATGGAGGACAGAGGGAGATAAGAGAGACAGTACAGTACTCGAACAGACAAGAACGTCAAAGGCCTGACATAGTATGGGGGCAATGAGAACAAAAAGAAAGGACAAGAACCAAGAAATACGTTGCAGTTAGAAGAGATAAAATTTGACATCTGTTTAGATGCAGGATGAGAGAGGATCAAAGGCAACTTTTGTTGCCTGGGATACTAGGAAAAGATAGGACAGTATCCCCCATAATCAAGAATGGCCATTGTAAACTAAAAATAAGTTGTATCTTCTCCAGGCTAAATACTGTTACTTCCTTCAACCATTTTTCATCTAACATGGTTTCCAGACACCCTCTCCCAACACTCCTCTATCTTTAGTGTCCAGAATTTGTGGTGATGTCATTTCCTTTACTAAACTATAATCGCCTTAATGTTATTTTTTTGTTTCCTTCTCAAAGTTTAGCATGACGATCTGCACCCCTGTCGATTCAAACTTTTATTGAATTCACTGATATAGCTATCTAATGGACAAACCTGGACCATGTAATTCTTAAAGACTGGGTCCTCAGCAACAAACATAATAAAAAAATATATAAACTTTCTACTTCTAGCCACCCCAGAAGTGCTAAAAACTGACCAACAAAACCACAAACCACTTCTGCAAAATACTGACATGTCAGAGGTTTCAAGATATAGTTAATAGCCTAATAAAGCATCAAAGGAGACTGAAATTGGAATACTCACTAATACAAACTGAACACACACCCAAGCCTGTAAATCTATCTTCCCTCTAAGACTCTGCTCTCAAAACCATTCACCTTAATGACAGAAAGATTTTCTTCTGTGAATAAAAAATGACATCTGTCATTAGTTTGGAAAAGCTGAAAGGTACCCAGTGTCTCAACCTACAGGAAATTTATTTGGCACTATTTGATTATGGATAAAAAAAAAAATGTTGCAGAGACAGGAGACAAAGGGTAGCAACAAAAGGCACTTACTCTGGATGCCATACAGCCTTTCAATGAAGATACAAAAAGGAAGAACTACAAAATAAAATAAAAGCCATCCGTATCAAATTTGAAAATGACAACAAAGCTGGGGAGACCACTGGATGACAAACCTCAGACACACAGAGATTGTGACAGGTAGGAACAATGGGGGGATACAAATCAAAACAAGAAAGAGAAATGTAACTTGCTGACCTTGAGTCCCCACACAAGTATGGAATCAGGAAGATATGGCTGAATAATAGCTCCTGTTTAAGTTGGCTATAAATCTGAAAGGAGTCAACCACTGCCCAAAAAGCTCATTTTTTCTTATGGAAGTTTGCAGGTGTTCAAATCTGAGACTCATGCAGCCCTCATTTACCATTGCTGAACTAACTGCCTTAAACTCAAAGGAAATACCAATTGTGAAAAATTACAGAACTATGGTGGAAATGAAGTTACTGCCTCAGAAGAGAGTCACAGAATTTGATGAGTGTGAATTATGTTTTAGGCTTCTATAATGCTTTTGGAGTGCAAACCCTCAGGATATGTCTGAATTATAATTATCTTTTCTAACACTATGGCACATGTTTTCAATAGAAATGGCCAAGCTGAAAATAAAATAAGTCCCTCAAGAAGCTCCCTGTTATTATAGAGAAAAGTATATTAATTTCTGAATATCACAACATTTCTAAGAATTACTCACTTGTCTCCATAAAATAATTATGAAGCCTATTACTCCAGTTAGTTTCTAATTATAGGCCCCAGTATTTAAAGAATCCAACACCTCTAAAACTAGACAGCTCCCAAGGTACCCTTCCAATTTGATTTTATAGCCAAATTAGTTGAGGCCCAATAAGGAATCAATCTGGTATTTGGTCTAATTTAATTTCTTATACAATCTAGAAGAGAGAGATCTTCACATTTGCCAATGACACTAAGCTCTTTGGATTAAAAAAAATGCCAAACCAATGAGCAGAAATTGCAAAAAGAATTTAAGGTTACATAAGAGGGCAGAAAAGTGGCAAACAGACCTTGAAGTGGGCAAGTATTGCTTGGGGGAAAAGCATTTCTGCTCTATTACTAAAACTATGGGCTCAGAACTCTGATTAATCCAAAACAGAAACCTGGGTGTCATTGTTTTGTTTCCTGAACTGTCAGAATGTGCTTCCTCGGCCATACATACAATATAGCAGCTTTCTGGATAGCATCCTGAAGGATACTAGAAGTGGAACTAAAACAAGGGATGCCAGATTATCACTCCATAAAATATTCCAGTTTCTCCCCACTGACGGAATACTTTTGTCCCCCAAAGACCTTAGTGAGGATGCAGGAAGAACTACTAGATAAAAGTGCCATGCCATATAGAGGTTTCATTACATTCAGGCACCTGGTCTGAAATGAGAGCAATGAAAAATGTGTTAACCTCACATCAAGCTTAGAAAAAGCATTCACAAGACCTTGCCATTAGTCCTTCTTACCTATTTCTGATCACTCAAGCAGATCAGGCTAAGCTTTTTGCTATTTCAGGGGAATTTCATAATGTTCAAATGCAAGATTAACAAAAAGCTTTTGGCTCCTTTAATCCATAAACCAAAGTATACGTAAGAACTGCCCAAGACAAAACACCCTATCCAGAAAACATGAGAACAAACACAGAAAATATCTTTCCCTGCTCTGAAGGTGGTGGGTGCTCATTCACAACACTCTTTTTCCATTTAACAGAGATGTTGCAACATAGTGACTGAAACATATGCAATCTCTTTTTTCTAAGTAATTATTTTCTTTCTTCACAATTTTTATTCATAATTCTTTGTTTTTTCCTGAAAGATTGCCCCTCATATTGTATCAGAATCAGGCCCCCAAAATCTGGATCTGGCCCTGCCTAAGTGGATCTGCCTCTACTAAGTGTCTGTAGAATGGGGGAAGCGTGATCCTTTCCCAAAGGGGGCTGGCCTGTCTCTTAGGACAGAGGCCCTGGCTCTCAACACTGGCTTAGGTCTGAGACCTGGGTATAAGAGGTTGGAAATATACACATCTTATGGTTAAGCTTCCTAACCTGTGTTAATGTAACCTGTTTCTGTATTTTACTAGATAAATGAGGAGTCTAGATTCAAGTTCTCTTTTAGGCAAAGTTTCTGTGGAAGGAACCCAGAAAATGTGACCTAGAGAAAGACACTGCTAGTTTATATTTGTCAAACCACCTGTGGTCATTTTTCAGCAACTGATAATCCCAGAGTAAAACATTATAGGTTGGCCATTCAAGAACTGGCGTGGGGATTGAGAGTGAGGGTGGGAATGGGGTGCTTGCACTACAGGATAGTAAAATGTTTTACAAAGCTATAAGTAACAGTGTGATCTGATGCAGGAATAGACAAACAGATCACAGAACAACATAAGAAACCCCAAAATCAAATGTTATGTGTGTGTGTAAAAGAATTTTATTCATATAAGGTAGCACTTCAAAACAACAAGAAAATGAGAAAAAGACAGAATGACATGGCAAATAAAGCAAAATGTTGATAGATTTGCAGAATACTGGGTAAAGGATGATATGGTTCATATTTTAAAACTTCAACTTCTGTATGAGACTAAAGGGAAAAATGTTTATTTGGTGCAAAATTTATATTTTGGGTAGCACGTTACCTAATTTAACTTTACGGTCAGTTCAGTTGACCACCACAAGTACATGCAATCTTGAATAGGGCATGAGATTTTGTTGGTTTCTCCAGGTTAGTGTGGTGTCCCATAAATCCCACAGTAATTTGAACAGTGAATAAAGACGTATTTGCAAAGTTCCCTTGGGGGACTGGGGAGAAAGGAGGAAATATTCAACTTTCCCATTTGGAGAATTTCTGATAGTCTCACAAGCAGTGGAAACAACCAAATCAATAGGCCGGGCCCTCGATCTTGGGGTTTGCCCCTATGCAACTTATTCCTGCAAAGGACAGGCTAAGCCTACTTAAAATTATGCCTGAGTCACCCCCAGAGAACATCTTTTGTTGCTCAGATGTGGCCTCTCTCTCTCTCTAAGCTGACACAGCAAGCAAACTCACTGCCCTCCCCCCATCTACATGGGACATGACTCCCAAGGGTGTAAATCTCCCTGGCAATGTGAGACAAAACTCCCAGGATGAGTCAGGATCTGACATCAAGGGATTGAGAAAGCCTTCTTGACCAAAAGGGGGAAGAGAGAAATGAGATAAAATAAAATGTCAATGGCTGAGAGATTCCAAACAGAGTCGAGAGGTTATCCTGGAGGTTATTCTTATGCAGTATATAGATATTACCTTTTTAGTGAAGGTATATTGGAGAGGCCAGAGGGAAATGCCTGAAACTGTAGAGATGTGTTCCAGTAGCCATGTTTCTTGAAGATGAGTGTATAAAGATATAACTTTTCTAAAGTGACTGTGTGATTATGAAAACCTTGTGTCTGATGCTCCTTTTATCTAGGGTATGGACAGATGAGTAAAAAAATACAGATTAAAATAAATAAATAATAGGGAGGATAAGGGGTAAAATAAATGGGTAGATGGAATTACTAGTGTTCAATGAGAGGGAGGCATAAGGGCTATGGGGTGTCTGAATTTTTCTTCTCTCTTTTTATTTCTTTTTCTGGAGTGATGCAAATGTTCTGAAAAATGATTATGGTGATGACAGAACTATGTGATGACATTGTGAGCCAACATTTGCACACATGCATGGACTGTATGTGTGTGAAGATTTGTCAATAAAAAATTTTTTAAAGTTGATGGATCTGGAACTGAAATTTTCTGTAGCACATAATCTAATTCAACCTATCTGTATAGCTCATTCAAACAACTGAAATACAGGAAACACACAATAAGAGGTCTTTTAATCCTGTATAGATTATTGTAATGCCTAGAAATATCCTAGAGTATATTAAGCAGATAACCAAATAGTATTGGCAAAGTCCCCTGAGAGAGGGGAGAAAGACTAGGGAACTATTAAACCTCTCCATCAGGGAATCCCCTGATACTGTGTCAAACCTTAGGGACACCCGATTCAATAGGCTGTGCCCTCAATCATGAGGCTTACTCTTGTGAAGCTTATGTAGTTAGCGGAGAAGCTTTGACTAACTATAGGCAAGCCTAAGAGTTACTTCTGGAAGACCTCTGTTGTTTCTCAGATGTGGCCTCAGTCTCTCTACGCCCAACTCTGCAAG